>NC_069501.1:439285579-439918079 GCF_027579735.1 Bombina bombina | reverse complement strand
AAAAAAATGTACACTTGGTTAGCACTCTAATTCCTTAATCTGGAATTTTTGTCTGAGTTACAAGATTGCGGTTCATATGGATTGAATTTAAAACATAACTTTTATTAAACTATGTATTAAAATAAATGGAATGGACAATACATTTAAAAACCCAGGAATGATTCAACTAATAAAGGAATTCTAAACAGAGTTGTAATTAACCATGTACATAACTGCTATAATGTCAATAGTACTTATTAATAACTAGACTGGGATTGCAACCGATTCTATGCGTTATCAAGTTCTAATACTAGTGGGAGTAACCCACAAGATTGTTAAAACATTCATATATACAGTAAGTATTCTTAAGACAATATCAGGCTATGTAGTGTGGTGGTTATGGTATCATGAGGTATACCATGTACTTTAATATGGGGTTCAGTGTAATATTGTTGCTCATTCAAAATTATCCACAAATGGGTACACTAAGCTGATTATTGGTTGACCCCTATAATGATATTTATGTCTCAATTGTATAAACTTTATAACTGATAACTTTATTCAGTAAGCTGATGGTAGACCCTGAGTTAATAAATTGTTAAACACCTTTATATGGGTGTCATCAGTCTACTAGTGGTTACCGTAAAAATATTCAAGAATCTGGCTGATATCCAAATTGCTATAGTGTCTTTATGGTTCTTTAAGTCTCTGAATTTTTCCAAGTTATGGTAGACCATTAAGTATTCAATGCAGCTCTAATAGCACAGCAAGTTGATTGCTGATATGCCTTATTGTGGAACTAGAGATAGTATATCCCTATTCATCTGATATATATAGCTCCTCTGTAAACTAAGCAGCTTAATATAATATAAGTAAACTTAGGCCATGATTATTGATCTATTATACTATCATATCGTCTAAGTAGGTCTCTATTATTAATAATATGGATGTATCTTTTATAAGGAGCCTACGATAAGGTATAGAATGATTTGTATAGGTCAATAAATGTGACTTGTTAATTCAATATTATCAGAGTCACCCACTGCAGCTCCGTTATTTTGCTGCAAATAAGTGTACTTCAGCCACAAATTAGATTAACAAAGCCAAAGCAAAAAGTTGTAAGTTAGTAGCCACTTAATTTCTAGGAGTATCTCAATGACAGCGTGTCAATAAGGATACTAGGTTTTTTCTTTTATGGGAGTTAGTTCATCGCTAATAGAAAGCTGACACAAACAATGATACAATGTCAGTGACTACCAATAGTAATAGTAATAATTTAACCACCTTGAAAACTGATTGTCTGTGGTTTAAATCAGTCTCCCACAGTGGTATCTTATTTCAGTGTGTCTTTGCAGCGTTACTCGCCGTAATGTTTGTTAAATAAAAGCCATTAAGTCTGGCTTATTAGTTAAGTATTAACTACAAAGACTAAGTGAGTCATCAGACAATCAGTTTTCAAGGTGGTTAAATTATTACTATTACTATTGGTAGTCACTGACATTGTATCATTGTTTGTGTCAGCTTTCTATTAGCGATGAATTAACTCCCATAAAAGAAAAAACCTAGTATCCTTATTGACACTCTGTCATTGAGATACTCCTAGAAATTAAGTGGCTACTAACTTACAACTTTTTGCTTTGGCTTTGTTAATCTAATTTGTGGCTGAAGTACACTTATTTGCAGCAAAATAACGGAGCTGCAGTGGGTGACTCTGATAATATTGAATTAACAAGTCACATTTATTGACCTATACAAATCATTCTATACCTTATCGTAGGCTCCTTATAAAAGATACATCCATATTATTAATAATAGAGACCTACTTAGACGATATGATAGTATAATAGATCAATAATCATGGCCTAAGTTTACTTATATTATATTAAGCTGCTTAGTTTACAGAGGAGCTATATATATCAGATGAATAGGGATATACTATCTCTAGTTCCACAATAAGGCATATCAGCAATCAACTTGCTGTGCTATTAGAGCTGCATTGAATACTTAATGGTCTACCATAACTTGGAATAATTCAGAGACTTAAAGAACCATAAAGACACTATAGCAATTTGGATATCAGCCAGATTCTTGAATATTTTTACGGTAACCACTAGTAGACTGATGACACCCATATAAAGGTGTTTAACAATTTATTAACTCAGGGTCTACTATCAGCTTACTGAATAAAGTTATCAGTTATAAAGTTTATACAATTGAGACATAAATATCATTATAGGGGTCAACCAATAATCAGCTTAGTGTACCCATTTGTGGATAATTTTGAATGAGCATCAATATTACACTGAACCCCATATTAAAGTACATGGTATACCTCATGATACCATAACCACCACACTACATAGCCTGATATTGTCTTAAGAATACTTACTGTATATATGAATGTTTTAACAATCTTGTGGGTTACTCCCACTAGTATTAGAACTTGATAACGCATAGAATCGGTTGCAATCCCAGTCTAGTTATTAATAAGTACTATTGACATTATAGCAGTTATTTACATGGTTAATTACAACTCTGTTTAGAATTCGTTTATTAGTTGAATCATTCCTGGGTTTTTAAATGTATTGTCCATTCCATTTATTTTAATACATAGTTTAATAAAAGTTATGTTTTAAATTCAATCCATATGAACCGCAATCTTGTAACTCAGACAAAAATTCCAGATTAAGGAATTAGAGTGCTAACCAAGTGTACAATTTTTTTTGGAGATTTTGATCCCCAAATTTTGTTCTAAGTTTACCAGTACACAGCACCTAACAATGATACTATAGACATAAGTGGGATAGAAGATTTTCTCATCTTCCCCCAAATATAATTACTATATAAAAGTATCAATAACTATATTCCTTATTTACAACCAGTGGTGCCATTGGGCCCTCCTTTGTTCTATTATCTAGTTCATAGCCTATAAACTAGGCTTTTTCCAATAGAGCACACTGAACTTGAAATAAATCCAGAATAATGTCAAACAAATTGGAATCAGACAGAGTTTCAAGACAGAAAAAAAGACAAACAGATCTAGAAGAAGTCTTTAGTGAATCTCCAGTGGAAACTAATGAAATAAATTCAGATACATTAGACAAAACCCTACGAGAGCTCCACAAAAACCTATATAAACAAGACAAAGTGTGGTGGAATCACCATTTCTTTGAAAAATACCTAGAAAAGAAATTAATTCCTCGTGGTCTTAGAATTCAATTATTTCCAGCATTCGAATTTAGAAATCCATATCACACCATTGAATGGGAAGATGCCCTATCAGAGTGTTCTAACAAATTAATGAACATTCTAATTAGACACGATAAAGCAGAATACGATAGGCTTGAGGAAATCATAAATACCCATAATGAACAACTAAAACAATTTGAGAACCTAAAAGAGTTTGAATCTGCTTACAAAAAGTACCAACATGAATTGGACAAATACGAAATAGACATTAAACAAACTAAAACAGGCAAATTCAAACGAGACTTAGAAGACTACCAAAACAAAAAAGTGTACAAATGGAAAAAAAGATTTAATATTCATAGCTCCAAAAATGTGCCTAGCAGAGTGCAAATAGTGGAAAGTGATATATCTGACACTGATACAGAAGATATTGATTCAGCAAGTGAGGAAGTAGCTGGTCCATCTAAACCAATCAAAACTGTTAGTACCATGAATACACGCAAAAGGAAAGATTTTTTAGAAGGGGACAGTTTAAATTCAGACCCACCAGAAGAGGTGGGAGGAGCAAACAAAAGGGTATCTCGAGCCAGACACAACAAAGACAAAAAACAAATGACGAAACCCTACAAAAGAACACCCAGTCCCTTCTCAAAATTGAGAATGAAGACCTAAAAATTATAAATCTATCTACAAAAATTCTTTCAGAGGAGCATGTAAAAGTATTATCTAAAGGCATGTCATTCTGCCCTAGTACAAGCCTGAACAAATTTGAAATTATAAAAGATATCCATTTGTTCTTGAGAAAATTACTGCTCAAGAAACAATTCAATACAACTAACAATTCAGTAGATAATCAGAATCTAAGTAACTTAACAACTGAGGAGAGAGAGACCTTACAAGATCTAGAAGACCTATTGTCTGAAAATGAATCCACAATGTCTAGAAATTGGCGTAAACAACTGAATCACAAATCCAATTATTTACCAAAATTATCGAATGCACCATGTATACAGATCTTTAATGAAGTGGTATGCACTGAAATTGCAGAATTAAAAATACACCCTTCCAAGACAAATCTATCTAAAAAGGAAAAACAAGCCTTAGCTGAAATTAAAGACTGGGACGATGTGGTAATTCGCCAAGCAGACAAAGGTGGGAATATAGTCATCTGGCCTAATGAAATGTATATGCAAGAAGTGGAAAAACAATTAAAAAATACCACCTGTTACAAAAAACTCTGGAACTGTCCACTTGAACAGTTCAAAGAGAAGTATTCAAGTCTAATAATGAATGCGAGAGTAAATGGTGTCATTACTGCAAAGGAAAATACATTTCTAACGGTTAATATGCCCAAGATCTCGACGTTTTACTGTATACCCAAAATACACAAAAATAAAGAACATCCACCTGGATGCCCGATTGTATCGGGAATAGACAATCTAACAGAAAAAGCCAGTAAATATGTGGACAGTAGACTGAGAGAATTTCTGACACAAATTCCCTCATACATCAGAGACACCACAGAAGTTTTGCAACAGCTACAGGATATCTGGTTAAATGACAACACATGGCTAGTGACAGCTGATGTAGAGGCTTTATATACCAGCATAAGCCATAAACTTGGCCTCCAAGCAGTTAAATACTACTTAGATATGTCTGCAGAAGAAAATCTAAATCACAATGAGTTCATTCTGAAACTACTTGAATTTGTACTAACTAAAAACTTTTTTGTGTTCAATAATCGGTACTACCTTCAAACCCAAGGAACAGCAATGGGTACAGCATGCGCACCAACCTATGCGAATTTATTCCTAGGTTGGTGGGAGCAAACAACGGTATTTTCTGACAAATATGATATGTATACTAAATTCATCCCCTGTTGGCTTAGATTTATAGATGACATTCTATTCATCTGGGAAGGCACTAAAGAGAAACTTGATGAGTTCCTAACAGAACTAAACATCAATCAACTTAATATAAAACTAACATATCATAAAAGCCAAACAGAAGTGCCCTTCTTGGACCTGTTAATATTCAAGAAACCTAATGGCCAGATAGGGACAGATCTATACAGAAAATCCACAGCAACAAATACACTACTATTTAGCACAAGTGATCATGCACCAAATACCATCAAATCACTTCCAATTGGAGAGTTCCTGAGAACTAAAAGAAACTGCTCAGAAGAATCTTTGTTTAATAAAAGAGCACAAGAACTGGAGGAAAGACTACAAACACGAGGTTACAGTAAAACGTCTATTAGAAAGGCCAAAAAAAGAGCCCGTTCAACTAATAGAAAAGAATTATTACAATCAAAAAGCAAAAAATCTGATGGCAAAACAAGGCTTATTATGACATACAACTCTAATAGTAAACAAGTCATTGATGTGATAAACAAACATTGGAAAATCTTACAATCAGATACTGTACTAAAACAACATCTAGGCAATAGAGTTGATGTAAGCTACAGAAGAAGCAAAAATCTGAAAGATATGATAAGTCCAAGCCATTTTGTGGAAAAAAGGAAAACTATCAAGAAAACCACTGTACAAGGTTCATACCCTTGTGGTACATGCAGTAGTTGTAAACATATGAAAAAAACTCACAGAATAAAAGATAGATTCGGTAAATCTCATGACATAAAGACATATATCAGTTGTAACTCATCAGGAGTAATTTATATGCTTAAATGTGGATGCCCAAAAATATATATAGGCATGACGACACGCAAATTGCGAACCCGCCTACAAGAACATCTTTGTAATATAAAAAACGCGGAGAAAGACCTACATGACAAGAAAAATCTTACGTCAGTGGCCTATCATTTTCTAAAGTACCATAAAGGGAAAAACACCTCACTTACCTGTGCAGGAATTCAAAAGATCAGTTTGGGTATAAGAGGAGGGGATTTATCTAAAAATCTTCTACAACATGAAAGTAGATGGATTTTTTTAATGAACTCAGTTCAACCAGAAGGACTGAATGAGCACAATAATTACTTTACATACCTATAAGTAAACAAACATTCTTTCTAAAATAAATACAAGCATACCAAACCACTATGATCTTTGTTGAAATATATGGAACTATTGGGATGAGTATGTAGCTACATCCTGGTTATACTAGATACATCTACAACTTGAAATTAATACTACAAATATTTTGTTACAAACAAATTAAATTGGTCACCTTTAATAACTTATATTAGATACATATTCAACTAGATATTATGATTACATAAAATCTGTTACCAACAAATTAAATTTATTATTTATAATAATTCAAAAACTTTTTTTTATAACCAAGGCACTCTTAATTATCATATTTTTCAATAGAACCACTAATATGTAAACACTATCACAACAATAACAATTGTACACTTCAAATCCTTCTCCCCATGTCTCACAATATTGTTTACAAACAATCAATTTTTGTTTATAATCAACACTATCACTCACAATGAATAAAAGCTCATTTGTATTAACTAAGGTTGACACGTTTATACAACTATAACACATATTATTCAGAGTAGACTCCTTTCTTTCAAGAAAAATTAAATTCACTTTAAGATAACACATTGTATTTATTCTGTAAGCACTATATAAGCACAATGGTCACAAGTTTAAAAATTACACTCTTTATTACACACTATAAAGCTGTCAAATATATTGTTACCATAATGTATAGTAATATATGTATCTACAATGATATTCAGTAGATTGAATTGAGGTGTTTAAATTAATTGTCTTTAATATTTTAAACAACATCACATGTATATTAATGCACAATAATAATTATATATGTTAAAATAATATTACATTGTGTGTATATACATTAGTGCATCCTTCTAGTATGATACATAATTCCACTCTCCTAAAAAATGTATCCAAAGTCAAAAGATAAATCAATTATTCTAGGTACTGATAATCTTGATTATGCTAAATAATCACTGTAATGATTGGACCTTTCTATGAATACTATATAAATGCACCAATTTACACCATTACAAAGATGGTCTTTTACATAAATAGATATATTTGTATACATACTGATATATCCAATATTCAAATTCCAACTGTAAACTAATGCTCTCTAAAGTAAATATAACAGGGATGATCACGCATCCTCCGCTAACGTGGGTAAAGGTAAACATACACACCCCCACTCAGGATTTGCTAAAAATTCATGACAAGCTAAAGAAAGGCGGAGTCAGTGGGTTGAAATACCCGCCAAGTTTTCACCTCCGTAAAACCCTTTGATAAAGCCGAATTGCTCGGCGAAACATGTCAGGGGAGGTTGGGAGTAAAATGGGCTCCTTTTAGTGTTACATTAGTTTTAATTTTCAGGAAATCGTTGATTCTGTTATTTAAATGGTGACTTACTTGTAATTATTTAAAGCAGCGGTATGCCGATGGCTCACTTAGTCTTTGTAGTTAATACTTAACTAATAAGCCAGACTTAATGGCTTTTATTTAACAAACATTATGGCGAGTAACGCTGCAAAGACACACTGAAATAAGATACCACTGTGGGAGACTGATTTAAACCACAGACAATCAGTTTTCAAGGTGGTTAAATTATTACTATTACTATTGGTAGTCACTGACATTGTATCATTGTTTGTGTCAGCTTTCTATTAGCGATGAACTAACTCCCATAAAAGAAAAAACCTAGTATCCTTATTGACACGCTGTCATTGAGATACTCCTAGAAATTAAGTGACTACTAACTTACAACTTTTTGCTTTGGCTTTGTTAATCTAATTTGTGGCTGAAGTACACTTATTTGCAGCAAAATAACGGAGCTGCAGTGGGTGACTCTGATAATATTGAATTAACAAGTCACATTTATTGACCTATACAAATCATTCTATACCTTATCGTAGGCTCCTTATAAAAGATACATCCATATTATTAATAATAGAGACCTACTTAGACGATATGATAGTATAATAGATCAATAATCATGGCCTAAGTTTACTTATATTATATTAAGCTGCTTAGTTTACAGAGGAGCTATATATATCAGATGAATAGGGATATACTATCTCTAGTTCCACAATAAGGCATATCAGCAATCAACTTGCTGTGCTATTAGAGCTGCATTGAATACTTAATGGTCTACCATAACTTGGAATAATTCAGAGACTTAAAGAACCATAAAGACACTATAGCAATTTGGATATCAGCCAGATTCTTGAATATTTTTACGGTAACCACTAGTAGACTGATGACACCCATATAAAGGTGTTTAACAATTTATTAACTCAGGGTCTACTATCAGCTTACTGAATAAAGTTATCAGTTATAAAGTTTATACAATTGAGACATAAATATCATTATAGGGGTCAACCAATAATCAGCTTAGTGTACCCATTTGTGGATAATTTTGAATGAGCATCAATATTACACTGAACCCCATATTAAAGTACATGGTATACCTCATGATACCATAACCACCACACTACATAGCCTGATATTGTCTTAAGAATACTTACTGTATATATGAATGTTTTAACAATCTTGTGGGTTACTCCCACTAGTATTAGAACTTGATAACGCATAGAATCGGTTGCAATCCCAGTCTAGTTATTAATAAGTACTATTGACATTATAGCAGTTATTTACATGGTTAATTACAACTCTGTTTAGAATTCCTTTATTAGTTGAATCATTCCTGGGTTTTTAAATGTATTGTCCATTCCATTTATTTTAATACATAGTTTAATAAAAGTTATGTTTTAAATTCAATCCATATGAACCGCAATCTTGTAACTCAGACAAAAATTCCAGATTAAGGAATTAGAGTGCTAACCAAGTGTACATTTTTTTTGGAGATTTTGATCCCCAAATTTTTTTCTAAGTTTACCAGTACACAGCACCTAACAATGATACTATAGACATAAGTGGGATAGAAGATTTTCTCATCTTCCCCCAAATATAATTACTATATAAAAGTATCAATAACTATATTCCTTATTTACAACCAGTGGTGCCATTGGGCCCTCCTTTGTTCTAGCTCCCACTAGTGTAGGATATGTGCGTATTCTTTTTCCACAAGGAATAACAAGAGAACAAAGCAAATTTAAACATAGAAGTGATTTTAAAAGTACAAAGACAATATTTAAGAGCGCTCCATAAATGGTTGTTGAATAAAGGATATGTGGTTCTTTAAATCAGTCTCTGAGCTTGTCAGTTGGAGGGTCACAAATGCAGCCACTTCAAGAAAACACAGGTCTGGATGCTGGATATGGCTATGCACAAAGAAAAACAAAAGAAGGGCGCAAAACCCACTAAGTGCAGTATGTAAAAACCAACAGAAATGCATTAGTACAAATGCACATTCACACTTAAAACCCTCAAACGATATGAGGTATGTTCAAACACATAAAACATTGGATTCCTCACAAAGGAATCAGAGCCACAGAGCATCTTGGAAGTTCCCCACAGTCCAGGCAAGATGTCCGGTGTAATTTGTGGAGTCAGTTCAGCAACGTGTCTTGTAAACATATGTTAAAAGTTCACAACAAACAATTTTTAAAATATCCGCCACTTTACTGCATCAGCTGTTTTGACGTCACTACGATCAGCTGTATCTAAGCTGGCTATACATCGTACAGCTGATGCCTTTGATTCCTTTGTGAGGAATCCAATGTTTTATGTGTTTGAACATACCGCATATCGTTTGAGGGTTTTAGGGGGGGGTTGTGCATTTGTACTAATAAATTTCTGTTGGTTTTTACATACTGCACTTAGAGGGTTTTGCGCGCTTATTTTGCTTTTCTTTGTGATTTTAAAGAGACACTGAACCCAATTTTTTTCTTTTGTGATTCATATAGAGCAAGCAATTTTAAGAAACTTTCTAATTTACTCCTATTATCAATTTTTCTTCGTTCTCTTGCTTTCTTTATTTGAAAAAGAAGACATCTAAGCTAAGGAGCCAGCCAATTTGTGGTTCAGAACCATGGACAGCTCTTGTTTATTGGTGCTGTCCAATCAGCAAGGACAAGCCAGGTTGTTCACCAAAAATGGGCCGGCATCTAAACTTAAATTCTTGCTTTTGAAATATAGATACCAAGAGAATAAAGAAAATTTGACAATAGGAGTAAATTAGAAAGATGCTTAAAATTGCATCCCTTTAAAAGTGTCTTAAAATTGCATGCTCTATCTGAATCATGTAAGTTTAATTTTGACTTTCCTATCCCTTTAATTTTCTATAGAAGATAACTGCTCTAAGGTCAGTTACTGTATTTTAAAATCAAATACATTCTTTTATCTCCATCATAAAGGGGTAGATTACAAGAGGAGTGCTAATTTATCGCGTGCCCGTAAACGGGCAAATTTGCCTGTTTACAGACGCGCGATAAATAACCAGTGATTACAGTGACTAGTTATTGCTACCTCGAGCGGTAGCAATTAATGCTCCAAAAATTAACCAGCGATCAGATCTGTGGTTTATTTTTAAAATATCCCCTAATTTCCCCCAAAATAAAGTGTATTGTAGTTTTTAATTAAAGTAAAAAATAACTGCACAAAGCCGTTTTTAGGGGTTAAAGTTGGTGCGTGTGGGGTGTTAGAAAAAAACAGCACTGAAAAGTACCTTTACTTTGCGATCTATGGAGAAATGTGTGAATATACTGTATATGCTTATACATATGCTTATATACATGTATATTTATGTGTTAAAGGGACAGTAAACACCTGCTGAAATGCCTTTAATCTAACTTCTGTTCAATCAAAATCAAGTAAGCATGGATGTATCTGCCATCTTGTCAGCTTGACCCAAAATTGTTCAAAAAGAGTATTTTCAATTACAATGTTGTAGCTGTGCTTGATGCTCGTATGCATGCTGCCACAAATGCGTTCTCTTTCTTTTACAGTGCATGTGGAGCCTGGCACTTGTGAAGTAATTGCTGCCCACAGATGTTGCAATAAAAACAAGATTGAGGAACGGTCGCAAACAGTAAAATGTTCCTGTTTTCCTGGACAAGTTGCAGGGACCACAAGAGCAGCTCCCTCATGTGTAGATGGTAAGGACTATAGTGCGTGCATCAGGGATTGAACCTAGCTTTGCTTTTTACAATTTGATGTGTCTGTGTGCTACAAACTTTCTTCTCAAGTGGACAGCAAGTAACGTAGATTGTGCCCTTGGTGCAAAAGGACACTAGGGATGAAAATATACCGTGACTAAACTATTCCCTTCATGCACTTGCATAGAGCTTTCCAGTTATTTGCTTCCCAAACCAAAACACAAAAACTGCTTTATAAACAATCCCAATATTTGCAGTGCATTTGTCTCTAACAGTTAGGACTGACAGACATTTCCAAACAGCAGTTTTTTATTATGCATTAAATATCAAAATTGTATCCATTTGTTACACAGATACAAATGACTATATACTGTGCATGGTATACATTTTTTTCTTTAAGCAGATATTAATTTCAAAATAATTTAGACCACAATTTTACTTAAATAAGTCTATTTATAAATTATCTTTAAAATGTAGTTCTGGAATTTAAAACACAAATTTATCAGCTGGTTTAGTTTAACAATGAGGTTGCCTAAAATTCAATTAAAAAAAAATAATCCAAAATGATATACTGTATAGTGCAAATAAGGAATTTTTATTGTATAAGGGACAGTCTACACCAGATTTTTATTGTTTAAAAAGATAGATAATCCCTTTATTTCCCATTCCCCAGTTTTGCACAACCAACATAGTTATATTAATATACTTTTTATCTCTTTGATTTCCTTGTAGCTAAGCCTCTGCAGACTGCCCCCTTATTTCAGTTCTTTTGATAGACTTGCATTTTAGTCAATCAGTGCTGACTCCTAGATAACTCCACAGGCATGAGCACAATGTTATATATATGGCACACATGAACTAACGCCCTCTAGTTGTAAAAAAGATGTCAAAACGCATTCAGATAAGAGGTCGTCTTCAAGGGCTAAGAAATTAGCATATGAACCTCCTAGGTTTAGCTTTCAATTAAGAATAGCAAGAGAACAAAGCAAAATTGTTGATATAAGTACATTGGAAAGTTTATTTTTGACTAGACTGTCCCTTTAAGGAAAAAAAGCACAAGGCTACCTTGAAGCAAAACTTCAGAGGTACGATTCTCATGTGACAGGATGTTGCAGGGTTCAAATTCCAGCATGCCCATGCTGACTGATTACTTTTTAAAGTTGTTAAATTGATTGTAAATAAGACTAATTCATAGCCTTTATTTGTCATTTGCTGTTCACCAGTTAAAATCCAAGGCTTGTGCTCTAAGCTTTTTGAGTTTGATTAAGCTTAAAAGAATATTGCTAAATAAATAAGCTGATTAGAAAATTACTAAATAAATTATCCAAGTTTTATCATTAATCGGGTAAAAGGCTGGATGTACTGTTTGATATTAAATTCCAGCTCTCAAAATTCAAATGTATTATAGTCTGAATTTTTTCATAAGACTAGCTTTCCTGGCATGAATATATTTCTTGTATAATTTATGACTGTCCTAAAACACACAATTCTCTAACCAATACACACTGTAAGTTCCCTCTCAAGCAGGGCTTTTAACCTTTTGTGTAAAGCAACGTTTCTCAACCTTTTTGTAGTAAGTTCCCTGCAGGCATAAGTCTTTGTTAGTACCCCTAAATGCAACACGTAAATATTACTAGGTTAAAAATATAATAGTCAAACAAACATATCATGTGACAAAATGGTATTAGATATAGGTTTCTGTTTTGAGGAATTTATTTTAAAATCCAGTTTTATTGAAGGCAAATGCAAAAAAGTTTAACTCTAGTGCAATTAGTGCTAGCAGAAAATACTGCTTCACTTGAAATCTGGCCCTGAATGTTTCCTTGAGTTAAATTAGGGCAAAAGATAGTGAAAAAACAAGTGCTGGAGTACCCCTTACCAATGCTTCAGGTACGCCCATGGGGCATGTACCACAGGTTGAAAACAAGGGTCTAAATTTCCTCAAATAAAAGGTAATAAATGTAATCTTACATAAACTTGCATTTTACTGAATTCTGTATACCAGTATATCTGCACACTAAAATGTTGTTTATAGGTCAAACCATTTTTCTTCAGGAAAAATAATATTTAATTAAATGTAGTGCAAGAATTAAGAGTCATACTGTAGTTCTATTGCAGTATATAACTATTTATAATATTTCACAAAAATAACATAATTTATGTAAGAACTTACCTGATAAATTCATTTCTTTCATATTGGCAAGAGTCCATGAGGTAGTGACGTATGGGATATACAATCCTACCAGAAGAGGCAAAGTTTTCCAAACCTCAAAATGCCTATAAATTTAGTTTAACGAATAGCCAAGAAGTGGGGTGATAAAGAAAGGAGTAAAAAGCATCAACAAAGGAATTTGGAAATAATTGTGCTTTATACAAAAAAATCATAACCACCATAAAAATGGTAGTGGGTCCCATGGACTCTTGCCAATATGAAAGAAATGAATTTATCAGGTAAGTCATAAGTTATGTTTTCTTTAATGTAATTGTCAAGAGTCCATGAGCTAGTGACGTATGGGATAGCAATACCCAAGATATGGAACTCCACACAAGAGTCACTAGAGAGGGAGGGACAAAATAAAAACAGCCATTTCTCTGAAAAAAAATTATCCACAACCCAAAGATAAGTTTATTCTCAAAAATAAAAGGAAAAACTTAAATCATAAGCAGAAGAATCACACTGAAACAGCTGCCTGAAGACCTTTCCTACCAAAAACTGCTTTCGAAGAAGCAAATACATCAAAATGGTAGAATTTAGTAAATGTATGCAAAGAAGACCAAGTTGCTGCTTTGCAAAACTGAAGCTTCATTCTTAAAAGCCCAAGAAGTGGAAACTGATCTAGTAGAATGAGCTGTAATTCTCTGAGGCGGGGCTTTACCCGACTCCAAATAAGCTTGATGAATCAAAATCTTTAACCATGGTGCCAAAGAAATGGCAGAAGCCTTCTGACCTTTCCTGGAACCAGAAAATATAACAAATAGACTAGAAGTCTTCCTGAAATCTTAAGTAGCTACAACATAATATTTCAGAGCTCTCACTACATCCAAAGAATGTAAAGATCTCTCCAAATAATTCTTAGGATTAGGACACAAAGAAAAGACAACAATTTCTCTATTAATTTTGTTAGAATTCACAACCTTAGGTAAGAATTTAAATGAAGTCCGCAAAACTGCCTTATCCTGATGAAAAATCAGAAAAGGAGATTCACAAGAGAGAGCAGATAATTCAGAAACTCTTCTAGCAGAAGAGATGGCAAAAAGGAACAACACTTTCCAAGAAAGTAGTTTAATGTCCAAAGAATGCATAGGCTCAAATGGAGGAGCCTGTAAAGCCTTCAAAACCAAATTAAGACTCCAAGGAGGAGAGATTGATTTAAAGACAGGCTTGCTACGAACCAAAGCCTGTACAAAACAGTGAATATCAGGAAGCTTAGCAATTTTTCTGTGGAATAAAATAGAAAGAGGAGAGATTTGTCCTTTCAGGGAACTTGCAGACAAACCTTTATCCAAACCATCCTGAAGAAACTGTAAAATCCTAGGAATTCTAAAAGAATGCCAAGAGAATTTATGAGAAGAACACCATGAAATGTAGGTCTTCCAAACTCGATAATAAATCTTTCTAGAAACAGATTTACGAGCCTGCAACATAGTATTAATGAATGCAACAACCGGGAAGCGCTCAAACATTCAAACACTGGTTGTGAGTAAAGTCCCCGACGATCAGTGCACTTCACGTAGTCAGACACACCCCCGTGACGTAGTGGTGACGTATTCACAGAATACTCAGCTGTCCTGGTGCGGAGAAAAGAGCGCTTCCATCCACGCTCAATTAATAGAACAACACCAACAATCAGCGCACCCAGTAAAGCTGAGAAAAACAAACGATGGTAAGCAGTGGAATACCTGTTTATTGTTTAGCTCAAACAAATGCTCAATATGATAGGTAAATGTCCATACATAGCCAAAACAGGTAGAAAAGGCTTAAGTGGTAAATGACAGGCAAAATAAAGCAGGAAAAATTAGGTCAGACGCGTTTCCTATGTCATAAACATATTTTTCCTCAGTGACCATACTTAATACCCACAACACACTGCTTTATAAACCCTTTAGCCGGACACTCCCAATAAATGGCTGTCCAATCAAAAGCCAATCCGTTACAAAAGCAGTGTGCAGAGGGCAAAGTGAAGGGGGAAAAGGAAAAGAAAAAAGGAGAAATTAAAAAACAAAATGTTTAATATACATTAACTGACCAAGTTAAACACGTAAGTAATCACATAAGTGAACTAACATCACTATATACAAATTCAATTATACTTGACCAGTGAAAAAAATATTTAATTAGGAATATATCGAATATATGCAATAATGCTGTGGATGTAAAGAGACATTGTTTTAAAAAAACAATGCAAAAAGAGGAAAGAAATAGTGACTTATTGATCTACATATAACTTCACATCCCATTCTGAATTTAACCCATCTGGCATTCTAGTATCCAACTGAAAAATCCAATAAACTTCTCTTTTACTGAGAGTTATACCTCTATTACCACCCCTTGGGTGCCTTGGAATCAGTTGGATCGCTTGGAATGTCAGCAGGGAGCTGTCAGAATTGTGATGTTGTTTGAAATGCAGGGAGATGGGAGTTGTGGACTCAGAATCTTCAATTGAACGTAAGTGCTCAAGAAAACGATCTTTAAGAGCACGTGTCGTTTGTCCTACATACTGCCTGAAACAGCCCCTGCAGGTCAAAAGATATATGACGTAGCAAGAGTTGCAAGTCATATGCTCCCGAATTTCAAAGTGTTTTTGATTCTTGGTAGATACAAAATCTGTACCAAAAGAAGCATAGGAGCAGGATTTACATTTTCTGCTCCCACACTTAAAGAATCCTGGCTTAATAGAAAGCCAATTTTTGTTAAACTGTGTCCGTGGCAGCATTGAGGGTGACAGTAAGTTGCCCAAAGTATGAGCTTTGCGTGATACAAAGCAAATACCTTGCTTAATAATGCCTGCCAGACTGTCGTCAGTAGCCAAAATTGGAAGAGCCTTACGTATAATGTTGCAAATTCGACCATATTCAACACTATAAGAAGTGATGAATTTTGGTTTGTTAAATTTATCAACATCCTTGTTTCCACTAGACAGAAAGAGATCCTTTCTATCTAGAAGATCAACTTCACTCTTAATAGTATCAAGAGCTTGCCTTGAATACCCTCTATGGACCAATCTGTCAGTTAAATCATTACAATGTTTTGAGTAACTCTGATTAGTGGTACAGTTACGTTTTACCCTAATGTATTGACTTTTAGGGATAGATGAAAAGGTATGTCTAGGATGACATGATCTAGCATTTAGGATAGTGTTTCCAGCTGTCACTTTGCGAAACAATTCAATCTCTATACATGAACTTTCTCTATTGGGATGTAACTCAATATCCAAAAATGGAATTGAGGTTTTACTGTGCTCCATGGTAAATTTGAGATTTAAAGAATTGTCTTGTAAATAGTTCAGAAACGGTTCAAGAAGGTTCCCCGGACCCTTCCAAATCAACAAAATATCGTCGATGTAGCGACCGTAAAATTGTATGTACTCTCTGTATGGGTTCCCATCACCATAGACGTGGGACAGCTCCCACCAACCCAAGTAGAGGTTGGCATAGGAGGGGGCAAACTTAGCCCCCATTGCTGTCCCACGTCTCTGGAGATAGAATTCCCCCTCAAACATAAAAAAATTATGCGTTAGAAGGTAGTCCAGAGAAACCCTGATGAACCGCTTAACAGCATCATCATAGTCTGATGTGTCCAGAAAAAACTCAATTGCCAAACTTCCTTTGTCATGGGGTATACAGGTATACAGTGAGACAACATCAATGGTCACAAAAATAAATTCTTCTTGCCAAACCACACTTTCTATCTGTGTAATAACATCAGATGTGTCTCTAATGTAACTCATAAGACCCAAAACAAAGGGTTGTAAATACCCATCTATCAACTCAGAAAGAGGCTCATTCAATGAGCCAATTCCAGCCACGATGGGTCTACCAGGTGGATTGGTATCATGCTTGTGAAGTTTGGGTAAGTAGTGAAAAATTGCTGTAATTGGATGCTCAGTGTAGAGGAAGTCGAAATTAGCCTGTGTGATGACACCATCATGTAGTGCACTTTCTAAAATACTTTTCAATTGTGATTTGTACACAAACACAGGATTGTTCCTGAGTTTCTCATACACTGTGACATCCAATAACTGTCTAAATGCCTCCTGTAAATAGTTAATCACTGAGTCAGGGAAACCTCTATGACTAAGCACTAAGCATTCAATTTCCATTGCTTCAAATTTAATGATTTGAGATCCTGATGGAAAAACGGACCTTGAGATAGAAGGTCTAGCATTAATGGAAATGGCAAAGGTTGGCAAATGGACATCCGAACAAGATCCGCATACCAAAACCTTAGAGACCATGCTGGAGCCACCAGCAGCACAAACAATGGCTCGATGATGATTTTGGAGATCACTCTTGGAAGAAGAACTAGAGGCGGGAAAATATAAGCAGGTTGATAACACCACGGAAGTGTCAATGCATCCACTGCTTCCGCATGAGGATCCCTGGACCTGGAAAGGTACCTGGGAAGTTTTTTTTTTTAGATGAGATGCCATCAGATCTATTTCTGGAAGCCCCCACATCTGAACAATTTGAGAAAACACATCTGGGTGGAGAGACCATTCTCCCAGATGTAAAATCTGACGACTGAGATAATCCGCTTCCCAATTGTCTATACCTGGGATATGAACTGCAGAAATTAGACAGGAGCTGGATTCCACCCAAACAAGTATCCAAGATACTTCTTTCATAGCTTGAGGACTGTGAGTCCCACCCTGACTATTGACATATGCCACAGTTGTGATATTGTCTGTTTGAAAACAAATGAACGGTTCTCTCCTCAACAGAGGCCAAAACTGAAGAGCCCTGAGAATTGCACAGAGTTTCAAAATATTGATTGGTAATCTCACCTCTTGAGATTTCCAAACCCCTTGTGCTGTCAGAGATCCCCAAACAGCTCCCCAACCTGAAAGACTTGCATCTGTTGTGATCACAGTCCAGGTTGGACAAACGAAAGAGGCCCCTAGAATTATACGATGGTGATCTAACCACCAAGCCAGAGAAAGTCGAACATTGGGATTTAAGGATATTAATTGTGATATCATTGTATAATCCATGCACCATTGATTCAGCATACAAAGCTGGAGAGGTCTCATATGAAAACGAGCAAAGGGGATCGCGTCGGATGCTGCAGTCATGAGACCTAAAACTTCCATGCACATAGCTACTGAAGGGAATGACTGAGACTGAAAGTTCCGACAGGCTGCAACCAATTTCAAACATCTCTTGTCTGTTAGAGACAAAGTAATGGACACTGAATCTATCTGGAAACCTAAAAAGGTTACCTTTGTCTGAGGAATCAAATAACTTTTTGATCCTCCAACCATGTCTTTGAAGAAACAACACTAGTTGATTCGTGTGAGATTCTGCAGAACGTAAAGACTGAGCGAGTACCAAGATATCGTCCAAATAAGGAAACACCGCAATACCCTGCTCTCTGATTACAGAGAGTAGGGCACCGAGAACCTTTGAAAAGATTCTTGGAGCTGTCGCTAGGCCAAAAGGAAAGGCAACAAATTGGTAATGCTTGTCTAGAAAAGAGAATCTCAGGAACTGATAGTGATCCGGATGATATGCATCCTGTAAGTCTATTGTGGACATATAATGCCCTTGCTGAACAAAAGGCAGAATAGTCCTTATAGTCACCATTTTGAAAGTTGGCACTCTTACATATCGATTGAAAATCTTTAGATCCAAAACTGGTCTGAAGGAATTTTCTTTCTTTGGGACAATGAATAGATTTGAATAAAACACCAGACCCTTTTCCTGAAACAGAACTGGGATTATTACCCCTGATAACTCCAGGTCTGAAACACACTTCAGGAAAGCCTGAGCTTTTACTGGGTTTGCTGGAATGCGTGAGGGAAAAAATCTTCTCACAGGTGGTCTTACTCTGAATCTTTTTCTGTACCCCTGAGAGACAATACTCTGAATCCAATGATTTTGGACCGAATTGATCCAAATATCTTTGAAAAAAATTATTCTGCCCCCTACCAGCTGAGCTGGAATAAGGGTCACACCTTCATGCGGACTTGGGGGCTGGCTTTAATCTCTTAAATGGCTTGGATTTATTCCAATTTGAAGAAGGCTTCCAATTGGACACGGATTCCTTTGAGGAAGGATTAGGTTTCTGTTCCTTATTTTGTAGAAAGGAACGAAAATTGTTAGAAGCTTTAGATTTACCCTTAGGTATTTTATCCTGAGGCAGAAAAACGCCCTTCCCCCCAGTGACAGTTGAAATTATTGAATCCAACTGAGAACCAAATAATTTATTACATTGGAAAGAAAGAGATAGCAATCTGGATTTAGAAGTCATATCAGCATTCCAAGATTTGAGCCACAAATCTCTTCTAGCTAAAGACACATATTTAACATCAATTTTGATGATATCAAAAATGGCATCACAAATTAAATTATTAGCATGTTGAATCAACCTAAAAATGCTAGACAAATCATGATCCGATACTTGTTGCGCTAAAGTTTCCAACCAAAAAGTTGAAGCAGCTGCAACATCAGCCAAAGAAATTGCTGGCCTAAGAAGATGACCTGAATATAAATAAGCCTTCCTTAGATAAGATTCAAGTTTCCTATCTAAAGGATCTTTAAAAGAAGTACTATCTTCCATAGGAATAGTAGTACGTTTAGCAAGAGTAGAGAGAGCCCCATCAACTTTGGGGATCTTTTCCCAAAACTCCAATCTAACTGCTGGCAAAGGATACAATTTTTTAAACCTTGAAGAACGAATAAAAGAAGTACCAGGCATATTCCATTCTTTAGAAATCATATCAGAAATAGCATCAGGAACTGGAAAAACCTCTGGAATAACCACAGGAGGTTTATAAATATAATTTATAAACAGAATTTAAACGTTTCTTAGTTTTAATATCAAGAGGACTAGTTTCCTCCATATCTTATGTAATCAACACTTCTTTTAATAAAGAACGAATATGCTCCATTTTAAATAAATAAGGGGATTTGTCAGTGTCAATTTCTGAGGCAGGGACTTCTGAATCAGATAGATCCTCATCAGAGAAGGATAAATCAGTATGTTGCCAGTCATTTGAAATTTCATCAACTCTATGAGAAGTTTTAAAAGATCTTTTACATTTATTAGAAGGCGGAATGGCAGACAAAGCCTTCTGAATAGAATCAGAAATAAATTATTTTAAATTTACAGTTATATCTTGTGCATTAGACATTGAGGGAACAGCAACAAGTAATGAACTGATGGATACATTTTCTGCATGTAAAAGTTTATCATGACAACTATTACAAACCACAGCTGGAGGTATAATCTCCACAAGTTTACAACAAATGCACTTAGCTTTGGTAGAAGGGTTTCAACAGTGATTTCTGAGACAGGATCAGATTGAGACATCTTGCAAATGTAAGAGAAAAAAACAACATATAAAGCAAAATTATCAATTTCCTTATATGGCAGTTTCAGGAATGGGAAAAATGCAAACAGCATAGACCTCTGACATAGAAAAATGGCAAGAGGCAGATAAGAGTGGGGTCTTAAATAATGAAAATATTTGGCGCCAAGTATGACGCACAACAAACAGAAAAATATTTTTTGGTGACAAAAACGTCCAGAACGACACACTCGCGTCATAGATGACGCAACCTTGTGAAGGACTTGACATCAACTAAGACGCCGAAAATAACGAATTTGCATCAACTAACGTAACTTCGCGCCAAAAAAATCTTGCGCCAAGAATGACGCAATAAACTTTGGCATTTTGCGCCCTCGCGAGCCAAATTCTGCCCGCAAATTTAAAAGACAGTAAATTTGAAAAAGAGACTATACCCCAGGTAAGAAATAAATTTTCATAAAAAAGCATTTCCCAGATATGAAACTGACAGTCTGCAAAAGGAAATATACTGAAAACCTGAATCATGGCAAATATAAGTACAATACATATATTTAGAACTTTATATAAATACATAAAGTGCCAAACCATAGCTGAGAGTGTCTTAAGTAATGAAAACATACTTACCAAAAGACACTCGTATACATATAGCAGATAGCCAAACCAGTACTGAAACGGTTATCGGTAGAGGTAATGGAATATGAGAGTATATCGTCGATCTGAAAAGGGAGGTAGGAGATGAATCTCTATGACCGATAACAGAGAACCTATGAAATAGATCCCTGTGAGGAAAACCATTGCATTCAATAGGTGATACTCCCTTCACATCCCTCTGACATTCACTGTACTCTGAGAGGAATCGGGCTTCAAAAATGCTGAGAAGCGCATATCAACGTAGAAATCTTAGCACAAACTTACTTCACCACCTCCATAGGAGGCAAAGTTTGTAAAACTGAACTGTGGGTGTGGTGAGGGGTGTATTTATAGGCATTTTGAGGTTTGGGAAACTTTGCCCCTCCTGGTAGGATTGTATATCACATACGTCACTAGCTCATGGACTCTTGCCAATTACATGAAAGAAAATAAATATTTAATTTCTACATGATAATTGTTTTAATAACATGGAGGATGGAAGTATTTATCTGAAGAAAATAATGTGCATGTTTTCTCTTCATCCTAAAAAAATATTTTGCCCCAATAAATGTGTGTCTTATTAGTGTGTTCAAATTCCTTAAAGGAACATGGAAGACATAATTAAAATGTCATGATTTATTGCCTAAATCTGATCTAAAGCGCTCCATTCAGGCAAGATGATCTAAGAAGTCTCATCAGTGCTGTGAGGACACATATTTGAGAGCTTTACCTAGCTTTCATGGTCCTGTTTGTAATGGAGGGACACATACATTACAATAAAAGGGGTAAAAAATAAATCCCAAAGATTTTGTGATTTCTCTCAATGCTGGTGAGCTTTTAGTCATTATGCCTTTAGAGAGAGCCTACAATTTATTAAGGAATTTAACTATTTGGCTCCCCATGTACTAAATTGCAGATGGACAAGGCTCCCAACTTGGGAACCTGTCTGCCTTTAAAGTGAATTGGAAATGGACACTGTGCAATGCATGCCCCATGCTCTTGTGCAACCAACCATGCCAGAGCAGAGCCTGTCAATCACCACGAACAACCTCTGAGTTAGTGGGGAGGTATTCTTCATTGAAACATAATTCATTTCAATGAGAGATTGGCTCAGCAGTATATATGTATTAAATAATATTGCAGACACAACTGACATAAAGGGGTAGATTTAATAAATGTCGGACGGACATGATCCGCTGTAGCAGATCATGTTCGCCCGACAACATTGCATAAGCATTTCTAGTGAAATGCTTTTGCAATGCCACCCCCTGCACATTCACAGCCAATGGACCGCTAGCGGGGGTGTCAATCATCCCAATCGTATCTGATCGGGATGATTGCTGTCCGATACCTCTGAGGAGGCGGATGAGTTAAGGAGCAGCGGTCTTATGACCGTTGCTTTTTAACTTATGTTTCTGGTGAGCCTGAAGGCTCACGTGGAAACAGCTGCATTAGCAGCTTAATAAATCGGCCCCATAGTGCTTATTAGCCTACCTTGGTATGTTCTCGTTGAAAGAAGCCATATTTCAACAAAGGCTACCAAGAGAAACTGGTACAGTTCATAAGAAAAATAAATTGGTAAGTTTTCTCCTTTTTTTTTTTTTTTTTTTATTGCGTACTTTATCTGAATAATGAAAGTTTAATTTTGACTTCCATGTTCCTTTAAGAATACGTGTGTACAGTACACTTGAATAGTTTGCAGAGCTTGCATCTAAAAGCTAAAGTGAAACCAAAAAAGGTCCGTGACACGACCCTACCCAATGGCCTACACAATCCAGCCAATGTACTCTATCACAGCTCTACTCACAAAACAGCAGTGTGCTACAAGTCGTCCTCATCTCCTTGTAAGACTTCTAGAAAATGTTGAGAGGTACAAGTTTGTATATTTTCTAGAGTTAGTTGAAAGTGTCTTATACAATTAAATAATTTATTTTGTGTACTACATGTATACACATTGATCCTTTTTTCTCTCTTCCTCTGTTACAGCTTCTATAGTTATCCAGAAATGGTGGTGTCAGATGCAGCCATGTTTAGAAGGGGAAGACTGTAAAGTTCTACCAGATCTATCTGGATGGAGCTGTAGTACCGGAAACAAAGTAAAAACAACAAAGGTATTGAAAGTCTATTCCATTAATCAACCACCCTTATGTTAATGAAATACTTCCAGAAAATATCCATAAAGCTACAACGCTCTAACTTAAGATCATGACCTCTTGTTCTGGTTTTGCTCTTTTTGTGAAAAATCCTTTGTCAGCTTTAATAAATCCCTTAATATACATGAAAACTTCTACTATATTATCTCTCTCCTTTCCCTTCTTTAAGTTAGTCATATTAAGGTCACAAAGTCTTTCCTTGTAAGTTTCATTTTATTTTATAGACCATGGGGTAAATTTACTAAGCAGTGGATGCTGCTTTTTCCGAACAAGCCTTCCGCTGCTCCTTAACTGAATCCGATACGATCAGGATGATTGACACCACCCTGCTAGCGGCCGATTGGCCGCAAATGTGCAGGTGGCGGCATTGCTCAAGCATTTCTTGTGCAATGTTAAATGCCGACAGTGTATGCTGTCGGCATTTAGCGATGCAGAGCGGTCATGATTCGCTATAGGGAATCATGTCCGCCCGGGGTTTGATAAATCTACCCCAAGGTATCAGTTTACTAACATTTGCTTTGTACAGTTTCTTGTACTCATAATGATTATTGGTACAGCACTCTTAAAATCTCTTAAAACGTTAACTAAAACTTATTCTACTTTAAACAAAACACATGGTAAAATAGGCTATAAAAAGCAACATTTAAATACAATTAAAAAAAAGATTTTCAAATTAACAACCATCTGTAGAATGCTTCACTTTTTTTAAAGCAAGCCTGCTTCTGTATTACTTCTGCATTGTCTTCTATTAAAATGGTGATTACATTTAAAGTTTTGAATACTTTATAAAGATGTAAAGATCTGTATAAAAAATTCAACAGATTTGTTAAAGGACCACTCAATGCAGTAGAATTGCATAATTAACAAGTACATATTAAAAAGTAAATGCAATAGCACTTTGTATTTCAAATAAGCAGTAGATTTTTGTTCTGACAAATTTATTTTTCTCCCATTTCCTGGCCCCCTGTACCATGTGACAGACATCAGCCAATCACAGACTAGTATACATATACCCTGTACGCTTGTGCACATGCTCAGTAGGATCTAGTTCCCCAGAAAGTGAGAATATAAAAAGACTGTGCAAAATTTGATAATGGAAGTAAATTGGAAAGTGTCTTAAAACTGCATCCTCTACATGAATCATAAAATTGTATTTTGAATGAGAGTCCCTTTAAAGGAACATAAAACAAAAAGCGTGCTTCACATAAAGGCCTAGATTACAAGTGGAGCACAAAAAGATTTGCACTGTTGTGAGTTAACAACACTCAAACACAGTCAATAGTGCACCTATTTTTGTACCTATATTACGAGTCCAACGTTTTTTTAACACTCCGCTAATATCTGCATGTTGGATAGCAAAGGTGCACTAAATCCCGCACATAATAAACTCCTTTTGGAAAGTGCATTGTAAATATCATATTGGATATCGATCAAGTGCTAAGCCGATGGTGAGCTAAGTCTAGGGTACACTAAGCCGATAATGTGCAAGTAGTGGAGTTCTTTAAATAGTATTTGCCATACAGTTAATAAGGTTGTACTTCAGGTCTTTAAAGGAGCTAAATTTTGGGTTGGTATTTTGGGGTGTGCTTGTACACACTACTTCACTTTGTAATACAAGCACAATAAGCAAGCTAATAGCAAAATCTGTGCAATCCATTCAAAGTGTAAGACAAACTAAAAAAGTTTAGCGCACATTACAGGAACATAAAACTCCAAAATTTCTTTCATAATTCAGATAGGGCACACAATTTTGAATAACTATCCAATTCACTATTATTGTCAGATTTGGCATTTGTTGAAGGAGCTGCAAAGCACTACTGAGAGGTAGCGAAACACATCAAGTGAAACAATGACAAAAGGCATAAATGTGCAGCCACCAGTCAGCAGCTAGCTCCCAGTAGCGCATTGCTGCACCTGAGCCTGCCTAGAAATGCTTTTCAACAAAGGGTACCAAAAGAATACAACAAATTAGATAATAGGAGTACATTGTAAAGTTGTTTAAAATCGCATGTTCTATCTGAATCATGAATAAAAAATGTTGTCTTTACCGTCCCTTTAAGATGCTTTGTTTAAATTATGCATAATTCAAAAACTCATTTAATATTCCTTGATCTGTATGTTTATTACAACTTTGTTTTCCAATAATTCATAATATATCATTTGGTTCCCAATATTTAAAGCATACAAGTCTAAATTCGTAAAGGTACAACCCCAAAAACGTAAGATTTATTAGCTTCTATGGACAACAGTCAATAATACTTTTAAACATTAAAAAGATTTCCCACATCGTGACGTGTTTCAATTAGACATTCTTTTTATGTTTAATAGATTTTGTAAAGAGCATGATTTCAAAAAAGAAAAGCAAAACTAGGTAAGTCCGTATTAATTATTATTGTTATTAAAACAAATAAAAGCAGTGGTGCTATGAAGTAGACAATTTTTTTTTGGGCAAGTCAGTAGCACAGTTATTTGGCTGTTTCAAATTATTTGTAAGTAGCTAAAGTACTAGATCATTATTGTGCCTTTTGGTCACATAGCAGTGACAGTGAGCTCCATTTAAGAATGGATTGGTCAATTTCTGCAAATAACAATTTTGATCCGCAATCATACATACACCCACCAACTGGGAATGATCACAAGACGAGTTTGTCCACTGTCTGCAATGGGGGCAACTATATTAAATATTTTGCTATAATATTTTCTAAGGTACACAAAACACTATAGATGTTTCTGGGCTCTGTTGAATCATTTATATCCAATCATTCATATATTTCCTGTTTTCGGTTATTTCATTTATCGTCAAAACATAACTGTAAACCTCTCCTAAAGAGCATTACTGAACTCAGGGCCAGCTCAACCATGGGACCAAGTGGGTCCAAGGGACCCAGGCAACACTTGACAAGGAACAGCACTTCAGTGGCTTAGTCAGTCACTGTTAGACCCAAACCATTATACACATTGACACAGAATAAGTCAGGGTGACATTCAAGGTGGAACAAGCACACCTCTGTCTTTTCTTCCTTCCCACTTTTTGAACAATTGTGCATAAGGATTGGTTGCATGCAGGTAGGCAGGCTTAGAATGTCAGCCGACAGGCTAGTAGGTTAATATGCTAATCAGTAATGTTACTACGGGGGGCATCATTGCATTCTTGGACCCTTGCAGCACAATTTCTTGAGCTTGCCCTGACTGAACTCCTTCTAGGGGTATTTTGGTGACATTAAAATTTTGCACGTTGAAAAGTATTATTAACCCTATTTCTAACCCTGTCCCTAACATAACCCCTTATCCATATTCTTAACAGTTTGTGTAGGGGTTTATTGATCTTGGGAGCTTATCGGCCTGTCTGTCTGCCATTCTGTGGTCTGTTTGTCTATGTCCCTCTATATCTTGGAATATACATTAAGATATTGCATTTTATTACAAGTTACTTAGCATCATTAAATGCATTTTATTTGAGAGGTTTGAAACCAATGTGACATCTCAACGCAACTTGGGTTTACTTGTAAACAATATAATAAATTGACAGTGATAAGGGTTCTCATAGCTAATACAATTCTTACAAACTTGTACAGATTTAAAGTGTCATTTTGCAAGTGTTCCTTGCCAGCCAATAAACATGAATATAGAAATAATAGTTGCACACTTAAACTTAGCAGCTTTTACATAGATATTTTTCATGCAAAATATTTTGTATGTTAATAGATATTGTTTCATATACAAGAATTTGTTTTAGTACAAAGTCCCTTTAATTTGATTGTGGTACCACTAGCTACTTTTTGGAAATTAAGTGCATGCTATAGCTGTTTCTTACAAAAATGTGTAAACATTTTGAAATAATTATTTTTCCTCATTAGGAATATTTTTCACATGACTAAACTGGAATTGTTGAATGGAAAAGCAAATTCCCATATCTCTGACCTTCTGCATTATGCAGGGTTAAAGAAGCAGAAAGCTAGCAAATTGTCAGATTGGCAAAGTTTATTGTGAGGGGAGATCTGTGATCTTTTGAGAGCAATATAACATAGAATATGGACACAAACACCTTTTTTACCAGCCAGCCAGCCAGCCAGCCAGCCAGGAGAAGACAGTTATTTATAGTCTGTAGGAATGAAAATAGCTGAGAACTAGTTATGAAAAATTACATTGTAGTTGTAGACATTCTCCCAGTGAACTGTGCCTTGTGCTGTATAATTCTTGAAATCCACCATCTGCTTTCTATAATAAGGAACATTTATTTCTGTGTGTTTGGAAATAAAAAGAACATTGGAAGATTTTAAAGACCTGAAAATATATTCTCTCCTAGAGATACAACACCATCAGACAAGACAATAGAAAAGGCTTGTGCACTTGTTAATAACGTACAGTTCCACTTATGGGATCACCGGCTTTGTAAGAACATACAACAATGCTGTTTATTCACAACCTCACACAAAAAAAAAGAGATTGTTATAACTGAGCTGGATGGCTGGATCTATACCAAGCGCCAGCTTTAGCTATAGAAATGGTGAAAGTCATCAGGTGAAACCCTAAGGGAGATCATGGAACCAAAGAACCTGCAAGTAAAAGGTGATTTATCAAACATGTTGGAGGCTTAGTGCAGTTGTTCCAGCTGCAGCTCCCATCGACTAGAATGGAAACTAAGCTGAAATGGCCCCTTTAACCTATAACAGAGTTTGATGAATCACCTGCTATGTGCTTATTAGCAGTCTGTTACCCAGAATCCTTGTATGTAACCTAACTTGTGACACAGGGGTAAATTAAGTAAGTTCAGAGTCGTGGAAGATAAATTAGATGTGTGCTTAACTACCATATTGTATTTTTCCTGTGTTTTGATGGAGAAATATTAACTATTTTTGACTGTATCTGATACAGTTTTAATATCATGGCATATTATTTGAGATTTACAAATTCTGTTACCTGTTTATTATAATTTAGACATCTCACAGTGGGCAAAGTTTTTTTTAATATAATTCAGTTTTCCAGATCAAGATTTAATGAGGATGGTTGCAACAGTAAACAGTGTAATTCTACAAAATGTATTTTTTAGTAATAGAGTACCATTGTGTTTTTCATGGCTGACATGTCTTTAAAACATAACAGCACTGAAAAAGACCTGAAGAGAAGTGGAAGGGCTAGAAAAAACTGTATAACAAAACATACACACACACATATATATACAGTTTTTATATATATATATATGTAGCAGGTGTCCCAGCACTCCAACCTTGGCACTGTGTCAACCACCTGGGTGCAATCCTCAAAGTTCATATAGAATAAAACTTATCATAACGCATTTCCTGTTTGGGAGTACGGCTACTTGCTGAAGGAAGATTTATTTCGTCTTGAAGAAGGCTCTAAATGAGAGCCGAAACGTCGACTCTGTCTTTGATGACCTGTTGAGATTTTGAATAAAAAAATCTATTGTGGTTCTCTAAAATGTCCTGAGAGTGCCCTTCATTTCCAAGTTTTATTATATTTATTTATATATATATATATATATATATATATATATATATATATATATATATATATATATATATATATAAAATTCATTAAAATTATGGGGGGAGATAAAAAACTGAAATTAAAATCCTCCATGTCTCAAAATTAAATCAATGTAAATATTTGCATAGGAAATTAGTACATCTAGGCAAGTATCCCCACTTGATTTTTTATATATATACTGTATGTGTATGTAAATATGTGTGTATATATAGAAAATAGCATTGCTCTTCATTCAGAAGGAAATTTTATTTTTATTTTTAATATTTATTTAAAATAAAAATAACATTTTCTTCTGAGGGAAGTACAATGTTAATTCCAATATTTTTTAACACATCTTTAGCTTTAGAGCACTTGGCTTAGCTCAACTTCAGGGTAATGGGCCCCGTTGAAGTCTATGGGAATTTACCACAGTCACTCTATCCGACCTCCAGATGTTTTTGTCCCTGAGGCTTTTGCTTGAGAGAAGACATTTTACTTTCAACTTTTAATATCAGCGCAAGAATAGGATCACTATTGATTTAACTTGAGCAGTGTTAGCGCTCAATGGCGCAAATATTTTTATGTTCCAATTGTAAGCTAGCCAATATGTTAAATTATGCACATTAAATGAAAATTGCAATAAACTCTCATTATTTATTTTGCTTGCTTTTCCAGTAATTTAAATCTCAATATTGTAACATTTCCATTCCAGAGACTGGAGTGCATTCTGTGGATTGCAGAATTCTGACCTTCCTGGTTCCCACATGCTGAATTTTGATTGGGTTGAAATGTGCTTAGTTATATATATATCTTTAGTCGGCCACAGGAAAGGAGATAAAATTAACAACACTAAAAAAGGTTCACAAGGGGTGTGTCCTTGGTCTTTAAAAAAAATACAAAAGCGTGTCACAAAATTACCATTTTAAATGCTTATAATGCTTGAACTTTTAATTGCAGTAATTAATTAATTAAAATAATTAATTTCTGAAGCAAATATGAAAAAATATTTTAATGTTGCTTTAACTAATATTTTTGTACCCAGTACCTATCAATTAGAGTTATTACTTTTAATTTAGAAAAAAAAAAAACGGCTGCACAGATTTTAATATATTTTTTTTAAATTACTAAATTCAACAGTCCAATTCTCTAACATCTATTTTAGATTGTACTGTACAGCATATCTTGGTTTATCAGCTTTGTTATATTTATATTTTGCCCATGTTGTCTTCAAATTTGAATATACAATCATGCTCTACTTAATTAAAAAATAGAAATATTTATCAAATCACACTTTTAAACTGTGAAACTTGCAAATACACAAAAAAAAATTTGACCATTTTAATGTTAATTTAGAATTTTATAACATTATCTAGACCTGCTAAAAATGTTAATAAAAAATAACATAAAATGATTAATAGCAAACTTCTTTTTTTCCCATTATTAGTTAAATATGAAACCTGCAATCAAAAACATTAGGCAGTCAATGGCCTAGATTAAAAAAAACCTGTTAATTAAACTAATATGTTGTGGTAAATAACTTGCCTCAACATCCCAATTTGAAAACGGTGGCATTAATACAGATTTGTACCTGAAGTACCAAGACTTATCCAGGAGCCTAGTTAAAAACGGATTTGGGCTCACCCACTAGTTGCACCTCCCTCCAAAAGGTGTAACACACAGATATCACCAAAAAACAAAAACAAAGAGTGTGGGGAGCGCCCCAAAGAGGCTATCCGTTTTGAGCTTATTAGTGCAATTTCTTAGTCTGCCAAACATTTATCATTCCATGTGGAGTTCAAAGCTCCACCACTTTAAAGCTTGGGGAAATAATAACTTATTTTTCATGCAGGCAGCTCAAGCAGTTTCACTGGTGCCTGTACTGCCCCTGGTCGAATGAAGGTTCACAAAGTAATGCTGAAGATACTGCTCGTCAGCGGTTATTGAATCTCCGGTTTGTTTACCTTGGAAGTCCGGTTCACCAATCAGGTGGTGCGCACACTTATTCGAATCTTCAACTCCTATCGCCCCAGCAGCAAGTCAGACGGACCAGAGTTCTTCAGTGTCCCACTCTGACGCTGGTGTTGCGGTTATGGTCAGACTTATGCACTTTCACAAAAACTTCACCTACTAATTTACACAGACAGGGCTTAGGATCATACAACCAGTATTGTGGCTTAATCTCTCATAGGACGCTGTGAAAGTGCATACAGTCTGACTCCCATAACTGCAGTAAAACTGCTTGAGCTGCCTGCATGAAAAATAAGGTATTATTTCCCCAAGCTTTAAAGTGGTGAAACTTTGAACTGTGCATTAATGGTACCGTATTGAAATAACTTTGCCTGAATGGGAATTTACCCATGATACACTAGCAAAAGTGTTATATTGGAACATTAAAGGAGATATCGGATGAGCAAACCAATTCATTGAATTAACCTGTGTATGTTGTTGTAAAGATTTATAACCAACTTTAATTGATGTTATATAGCAGAAATTGTTGCTGCAACGTTGTATCAAGTTTACATATTTAGTAATTTAACAAGTGTATTATATATTAAATTTTATAATTGATGAGTTTATATTTGATGAGATTAGTTTTTTATGAAAATAATTGTTTGTGATAGGACACCGGTGTCTTGTAGCTAATTTATTTAATTTTAGCAAACATCATTTTATGTAATTCATTTTAACAGAAAATAAAATTGTGTTAATTCATTTATTTATTGTAAGCAAATAATTATTATTACTTGATTGACATCTCCATATAGATGGAATGATAAATGTTTGGCAGACTTAGGCCTAGATTTGGAGTTTTGTCGGTAACGACCCGCGTAGCTAACGCCGGCTTTTTTCTGGCCGCACCATAAAAAATAACTCTGGTATTGAGAGTCCACATAAAGGCTGCGTTAGGCTCCAAAAAAGGAGCGTAGAGCATATTTAACGCAGCTTCAACTCTCGATACCAGAGTTGCTTACGCAAGCGGCCAGCCTCAAAAACGTGCTCATGCACTATTCCACCATAGAAAACAATGGGGCTGCTTGAGCTGAAAAAAAACCTAACACCTGCAAAAAAGCCGCGTTCATCTCCTAACGCAGCCCCATTGTTTGCTATGGGGAAACACTTCCTACGTCTGCACCTAACACTCTAACATGTACCCCGAGTCTAAACACCCCTAACCTTACACTTATTAACCCCTAATCTGCCGCCCCCGCTATCGCTGACCCCTGCATATTATTATTAACCCCTAATCTGCCGCTCCGTAAACCGCCGCTACTTACATTATCCCTATGTACCCCTAATCTGCTGCCCCTAACACCGCCGACCCCTATATTATATTTATTAACCCCTAATCTGCCCCCCACAACGTCGCCTCCACCTGCCTACACTTATTAACCCCTAATCTGCCGAGTGGACCTGAGCGCTACTATAATAAAGTTATTAACACCTAATCCGCCTCACTAACCCTATAATAAATAGTATTAACCCCTAATCTGCCCTCCCTAACATCGCCGACACCTAACTTCAATTATTAACCCCTAATCTGCCGACTGGAGCTCACCGCTATTCTAATAAATGTAATAACCCCTAAAGCTAAGTCTAACCCTAACACTAACACCCCCCTAAATTAAATATAATTTTAATCTAACGAAATTAATTAACTCTTATTAAATAAATTATTCCTATTTAAAGCTAAATACTTACCTGTAAAATAAAGCCTAATATAGCTACACTATAAATTATAATTATATTATAGCTATTTTAGGATTAATATTTATTTTACAGGTAACTTTGTATTTATTTTAACCAGGTACAATAGCTATTAAATAGTTAAGAACTATTTAATAGCTAAAATAGTTAAAATAATTACAATATTACCTGTAAAATAAATCCTAACCTAAGTTACAATTAAACACTACACTATCAATAAATTAATTAAATAAAATACCTATAATTATCTACAATTAAACCTAACACTACACTATCAATAAATAAATTAAATACAATACCTACAAATAACTACAATGAAATAAACTATCTAAAGTACAAAAAATAAAAAAGAACTAAGTTACAAAAAATAAAAAAAATATTTACAAACATAAGAAAAATATTACAACAATTTTAAACTAATTACACCTACTCTAAGCCCCCTAATAAAATAACAAAGCCCCCCAAAATAAAAAAATGCCCTACCCTATTCTAAATTACTAAAGTTCAAAGCTCTTATACCTTACCAGCCCTGAACAGGGCCCTTTGCGGGGCATGCCCCAAGAAGTTCAGCTCTTTTGCCTGTAAAAAAAAACATACAATACCCCCCCCAACATTACAACCCACCACCCACATACCCCTAATCTAACCCAAACCCCCCTTAAATAAACCTAACACTAAGCCCCTGAAGATCTTCCTACCTTATCTTCACCATACCAGGTTCACCGATCGATCCAGAAGAGCTCCTCCGATGTCCTGATCCAAGCCCAAGCGGGGGGCTGAAGAGGTCCATGATCCGGCTGAAGTCTTAATCCAAGCGGGGCAGAAGAGGTCTTCCATCCGATTGAAGTCTTCATCCAAGCGGGATCTTCTATGGTCATCCATCCGGAGCGGAGCGACAGGATCCTGAAGACCTCCGACGCGGAACATCCATCCTGGCCGACGACTGAACGACGAATGACGGTTCCTTTAAATGACGTCATCCAAGATGGCGTCCCTGATAGGATTCTATCAGCCAATCGGAATTAAGGTAGGAATATTCTGATTGGCTGATGGAATCAGCCAATCAGAATCAAGTTCAATCCGATTGGCTGATCCAATCAGCCAATCAGATTGAGCTTGCATTCTATTGGCTGTTCCGATCAGCCAATAGAATGCGAGCTCAATCTGATTGGCTGATTGGATCAGCCAATCGGATTGAACTTGATTCTGATTGGCTGATTCCATCAGCCAATCAGAATATTCCTACCTTAATTCCGATTGGCTGATAGAATCCTATCAGCCAATCGGAATTCGAGGGACGCCATCTTGGATGACGTCCCTTAAAGGAACCGTCATTCTTCAGTTGGACGTCGCCGGAAGAAGATGGGTCCGCGGTGGAGGTCTTCAGGATGGAGCCGGTCTTCATCGGATGAAAATAGAAGATGCCGCTTGGATCAAGATGGTTGCCGGTCCGGATCGCCTCTTCTTCCCGGATAGGATGAAGACTTTGGAGCCTCTTCTGGACCTCTTCAGCCACCGGATGATGGATCGCCAGCCCCCGCTTGGGTTGGATGAAGATTTTGGAGCCAGGACGGATCAGTGATACCTGGTGAGGTGAAGACAAGGTAGGATGATCTTCAGGGGCTTAGTGTTAGGTTTATTTAAGGGGGGTTTGGGTTAGATTAGGGGTATGTGGGTGGTGGGTTGTAATGTTGGGGGGGGGGTATTGTATGTTTTTTTTTACAGGCAAAAGAGCTGAACTTCTTGGGGCATGCCCCGCAAAGGGCCCTGTTCAGGGCTGGTAAGGTAAAAGAGCTTTGAACTTTAGTAATTTAGAATAGGGTAGGGCATTTTTTATTTTGGGGGGGCTTAGAGTAGGTGTAATTAGTTTAAAATTGTTGTAATATTTTTCTTATGTTTGTAAATATGTTTTTTTTTTTTTGTAACTTAGTTCTTTTTTATTTTTTGTACTTTAGTTAGTTTATTTCATTGTAGTTATTTGTAGATATTGTATTTAATTAATGTATTGATAGTGTAGTGTTAGGTTTAATTGTAGGTAATTATAGGTATTTTATTTAATTAATTTAATGATAGTATAGTGTTAGGTTTAATTGTAACTTAGGTTAGAATTTATTTTACAGGTAATTTTGTAATTATTTTAACTAGGTAGCTATTAAATAGTTCTTAACTATTTAATAGCTATTGTACCTGGTTAAAATAATTACAAAGTTGCCTGTAAAATAAATATTAATCCTAAAATAGCTACAATGTAATTATAATTTATATTGTAGCTATATTAGGATTTATTTTACTGGTAAGTATTTAGCTTTAAATAGGAATAATTTATTTAATAATAGTTAATTAATTTAGTTAGATTAAAATTATATTTAATTTAGGGGGGTGTTAGTGTTAGGGTTAGACTTAGCTTTAGGGGTTAATACATTTATTAGAATAGCGGTGAGCTCCGGTCGGCAGATTAGGGGTTAATAATTGAAGTTAGGTGTTGGCGATGTTAGGGAGGGCAGATTAGGGGTTAATACTATTTATTATAGGGTTAGTGAGGCGGATTAGGGGTTAATAACTTTATTATAGTAGCGGTGCGGTCCGCTCGGCAGATTAGGGGTTAATAAGTGTAGGCAGGTGGAGGCGACGTTGAGGGGGGCAGATTAGGGGTTAATAAATATAATATAGGGGTCGGCGGTGTTAGGGGCAGCAGATTAGGGGTACATAAGGATAACGTAGGTGGCGGCGCTTTGCGGTCGGCAGATTAGGGGTTAATAAGTGTAGGTAGCTGACGGCGACGTTGTGGGGGGCAGATTAGGGGTTAATAAATATAATATAGGGGTCGGCGGTGTTAAGGGTAGCAGATTAGGGGTACATAAGGATAACGTAGTTGGTGGTCGGCAGATTAGGGGTTAAAAAATTAATCGAGTTGCGGCGATGTGGGGGGACCTCGGTTTAGGGGTACATAGGTAGTTTATGGGTGTTAGTGTACTTTAGAGTACAGTAGTTAAGAGCTTTATAAACCGGCGTTAGCCCAGAAAGCTCTTAACTACTGACTTTTTTCCTGCGGCTGGAGTTTTGTCGTTAGATGTCTAACGCTCACTTCAGACACGACTCTAAATACCGGAGTTAGAAAAATCCCATTGAAAAGATAGGATACGCAATTTACGTAAGGGGATCTGCGGTATGGAAAAGTCGCGGCTGAAAAGTGAGCGTTAGACCCTTTTTTGAGTGACTCCAAATACCGGAGGTAGCCTAAAACCAGCGTTAGGAGCCTCTAACGCTGGTTTTCACGGCTAACGCCAAACTCCAAATCTAGGCCTAAGAAATTGAATTAATAAGCTCAAAACGGATAGCCTCTTTGGGGCGCTCCCCACACTCTTTGTTTTTGTTTTACAGATTTGTACCTGCCCTCATCATATTTAAAAGTTTCAAATAACTCTCCATTATAATTAAAGAGGCCACATCTGTCTCATAACAGTTTGCTTCTTGGCACATAAAATAAACCCCACTGAAGTATAGTGGTATCTCAAAATTACTTTTAAAACTTAGAAGAGAAACAAATGAAAAAAAGTGTACATGAGAAACAATTTTTTTTTTTTTTAACAGGAGAAACATATTAAACAAAAAATGTACAAGCTAAACAAAGAAATAAAAAAAGTGTCTAGGAGAAACAAATTTATTTTATTTTTTTTACATGAGAAACATATTAAACAAAAAATGTACAAGATACACAAAGAAATAAAAAAAAGTGTACAGGAGAAACACATTTTTTTTTTTTACATGAGAAACATATTAAACAAAAAATGTACAAGATAAACAAAGAAATAAAAAAAAGTGTACAGGAGAAGCAAATTGCAAAAAGGTGTACAGGAGAAACAAATGAAAAAAAAAATACAGAAGAAAAACATGAAACAAAAAGTGTACAGGAGAAACAAACTAAAAAAAAAAAGTGTACAGGAGAGACAAACTAAAAAAAAAAAGTGTACAGGAGAGACAAATTGGAAAAGGGTGTACAGGAGAAATATATTTAAAAAGTGAATAGAGGAAACACATTTAAAAAAGTGTACAGGAGAAACAAATTAAAAAAAAAATAATAAATAAAATAAACACAATATAAAGCAGTGCACTCTAAAATAATAAAAAGTTAAGGAGAAAAAAAGAAACAGTAAATCAAGACAAGCTTATCAACTTTGTAACAGCACAACACTGCTGTGAGATGAGATAATTCTTTAAGAATTCTACATACTGGTAAATTCAAACCATGCCCCCAGAACACCCAGAAATGTCCATTGCCAGCCCTGAAGACTCCTTTCATTTTATTTAGCGGGACTACATGGCATAACAGACATTTGAATATTTTACAATTATAAACATTTACATAAACAATTTGACGAGCCTGTTTCTTAGATGTTTTTGTTTAATGTGCAAAACATCACGTATTGGGCACCACATGCAACAACTAGTAGCAGGAATACCCTATAACAAAGCACTATAAAATGTAGGTGAAGCGTTGCTCCATTCATTTTACGCATGATCTCTCCTTTACATTAGGATCCCCGGGCAACCTAATGAGAGTCTATTAATCTAGCCCATTGTCATTTCAGCACTGAATCAATAGTTGTCCACGCTTTGTTTTCACAATGGTTGCTTCTTATTTGGACTACAAATCGTTATTAAAAACCTGAAAAATGTTTGTATGTTTACCCAATCTAAGAAAATCCACATTTCTAGTTATTCTGCATTCAAACTCCAGTTGACATAGATGTAAAAATGAGAATTGATTAAGATAGAGAATTAAAAAACAATTCAAATTTCTACTGTCAAATGTAGCTCTTTCTCTTGGTAGATTTGTTTAGACTTACCTCCTTTCCATGAAAGAATACTGTGCTAGTGCTTGAGCACGTGAGCACTTTTGTCCAGATTACATGTGGAGTGCTATTGATAATTCACGGTAAGCCATATCTTTAGTGCACCTTATACTTTTAATAAAAATTACAGGTTGTGAGTTGCAAAATAACACTAAAATGTTAGCATGACTAAAGACCTGAAGTAAAGTTTTAGGAACAGATTAAAAGTACATTAAGACACATGAAAATAAAGTATTAGACTCATACAAACATTCTAAAAGTTAAGTATTTGTTTATTTTTTAAACACATGTATAAAATTGTTTTAAAGTCATACGGTATAAGCCAAGGCATTGGACTGGGAAGGGTTTTAAAGGTGTGTGTGCATGTATATGTATGTATGTATGTATGTATATATATATATATATATATACATTCTGATGAAGCGCATGTGCGAAACGCGTCAGGTGTTCTTTGGGTTACTCATCTTGTACCTGGAAACCTTGTTGAATAAATTACCGCATCACAAAGTCTTGAGCCTCCTGTTTCTGCTTTCTCCTCCTTGGGACGTTGTGTGTGTGTGTATATATATATATATATATATATATATATATATATATATATATATATATATATACTTGTGTGTATGTATATATGTGTATGTATGAATATGTGCATTTATGTACACATAATACACACATATACATATAAATACACACACACAAATACCTTTGAGCCCTTCCCAGTCCAACACATTGTCAAATAACATATCACTTTCAAACATTGCTAACACCATGCAATATGAGCACAAGAATAAGAGTGCTATTGATTTAAATGGACAGTCTACCATAGAATTGTTATTGTTTTAAAAGATAGATAATCCCTTTATTACCCATTCCCCAGTTTTGCATAACCAACACAGTTATATTAGCATACTTTTTACCTCTGTGATTACCTTGTATCTAACCATATTCTGACAGCCCCCAGATCACATGACTGTGACTATTTATTATCTATTGTCTTGCATTTAGCATTGTTTTGTGCTAAATCTTAAATAACCCCCTGTGCCTGAACACAGTGTTATCTATATGGCCCACATGTACTTTCTGTCTCTTTGTGTTGAAAAAAAGCATGTGATAAGAGGCAGCCCTCAAAGGCTTAGATATTAGCATATGAGTCTGCCTATGTTTAGTTTAAGCTAAGATTACCAAGAGAAAAAAGCTTATTTGATGATAAAAGTAAATTGGAAAGTTAATTAAAATTAAAAGTCCTATCTGAATAATGAAAGTTTAATTTATACTAGACTGTCCCTTTAACTTGAGCGCTGTTAGTGCTCAAGTTAAAGGGACACTTATATTTTTGAGCTTCACTTATAATCTGGGCCTATATGTATAACATTGTTACAAAGTTGCAGATACAACTCCCATATAGTGTTCAATACACATGCATGCTCCTACCTCAGTATGTTTCATAGAAAATACATTTTAGCAAGAGATCACACCAAAAGAAAGAGGTAAAAGTACATTTTTTAAAGTGTATGCTATAATTTGGCTTCCAAGTCCCCTTAAAATTACTAATTAAGTGTAGAAACAAAACTTTTTAATATATTTTCACTATTTTTTTCCTTTCCCTGCAATTTAATTTTGAAAACTGTGGGTTTTCCAATCCCTATTAGAAGTGAGTGCAGACTCCAGACTTCTCACTGCTATATTCTACATAGTCACACTGTAGTGACTCATTTATAGGATTCCCTAATAGGCCTCAGCATGGAATTAAAGGACCAGTAAACACAATAGATTTGCATAATCAACAAATGCAAGACAACAAGACAATACAATAGCATTTACTCTGAATTTCAAATGAGTAGTAGATATTTTTCTAACAAATTTCAACGTTATGTATATTTCCACTCCCCTTGTACCATGTGATAGCAATCAGTCTGTGAATTCTTGCACATGCTCAGTAGGAGCTGGTGACTCAAAAAGTGTTAATATAAAAGACTGTGCACATTTTTTTAATGGAAGTAAATTGTAAAGTTGTTTAAAATTACATGCTGTATCTGAATCATAAAAATTTAATTTGACCTGAATGCCCCTTTAAGCGTCCATTGCTTTATAGAGACTAGAACTTTAGACTTTGTTTTTTAATATTTAAAGGGATATGAAATAAGAAAATGTCTTTTGTAACTTACACAGAGCATACAATTTTAAAAATGTTTCCAATTTACTTGTATTATGAAATTTGCTCCGTTCCCATGGTATTCTTTGTTGAAGAGATACCTACAGTAGATAGGTGTTTGGAGCACAACATGGCAAAAAATAATGCTGCCATCTAGGGCTCTTGCAAAAATGCTGGTTTCATGTCCCTTTAAACATTATCATTTTCATATATATATCTGCATATTATTCTCAGGTTATTGTTTGATTTTTAATATATAATTTTACCAAGGTTTTTTTTATGTTTTTTATCCCTTTAAAACATTCAAACAGCCCTTTTTCTAATAGACTAGAACCATTGAAAAAAAAACCCAGAAAAATACCTCTGTTTTGCATTGCAAACTCTAAAAGATTGGATCGGAGCCCACTGAAGCCTTAGTAAGCAGATGTGCAAAACAAAACAAAAATTGTAGTGGGGATCTAGGGTTTTCTTGAAAATGTTATCTGGGATCTTAAATTTATTTGAAAGAAATCCTATTTTAACAAGACCTTTCTGCTGTATGCCTTTGCTAGGGTTTTGCATTATTTCATAAACCTGTCCACTTAAATGTTTTACAAGGGACAATAAATGTGCAAATATGTTTCCTTTTACAATAAATACAAGAGGCTAGGCAATGTTCTTATGGAATCTGGTATTCAGATGCCTGCTATTAAGCGTCAATCCTAATATCATAGTTTACTGTTGTTCCTGGACTCAATGGTAGATAATTGGCAATACATTTTTGACACAACTTTTTCTTGACATTTGTTACTTTTTGTGCTGAATTGATATTATTTGTCTATTTTTCATCTACCTTTGCTTATTTATAGTTCCCAATATATTTGCCTTTTTCTGTCCGTGCGTTTGGTTTTATATTCTTTTTCTTTAACTGGAACTGCCTTTTTTTCTGTGGATTGTATTACTTCTAAATTTGATACCCATAGACAGAAATATAGATTCCACTAATTCACCAGAACTGCAGTTTGTAAACAATAAATACAAAATATGAAAAAAGAAAAAAAAAACAAAAAAAACCAAAGATAAATCATAGATTACAAATAGAACAACACTGATTGAACTTGGTTAATTTCTTCACGCATTATGGCATTACAAGTCATAGGTGAAACTTAATCATAGACCTATTTCTTGAGCTTTGCAAAATGAAAGCCTCCTATATGTATAATTTGAAGCACTAATAAGCAGGCTAGACACATTTACCTTAATATTACAAGTTGAGTGTTGCAGACCCAGTGCATATGGTACAGTACAAATATGGTTGCAGGTTTTGTGTACAACAGCACTGTGGTGGTTATCTTGGAAACCCTGCCACCATATTTTGTACAGGCAAATACAAAAACTTCCCTTACACTGTGAGCTGTGCTTTTTAGTTGAGGCACACAGGGGGTCCAGACAAGAAACAGGGGGAGCCTGGACCCACCATCCCTCCCTGTAGCAATGCCACTATTGGAGGTGTGTGCTCAGTCTCATCTGACACCTCTGAGACCATTGATGTTTTGCCAGAGCCTAAACCATTAGACCCCCCCACCCATGTAACCATTTTACCATAGCGTTCAACATATTAACCACTCCGTTATTCCATGTAAATAAGGCTTCGTTATAGCTTTATCATTGTATGTGCAGTGCCGAATCCTGTTTTCCTCTTATACACACACTGTGCTGTTCTGAAAATTGACAACCTCCATTTCTTCCTAGCCTCACTGTCACACTGCCTCAATGAGTTTCCTCTGCACTCGGGCAGACATTCTGAAGAGGGCTCTTAGTGGCTCTTAAACTGCCATAACCCCCCCAATGTTAAAACCCACATTCGCTATTAATACTCTAACTGTCACAACACCTAACATTAAACCTCCCCTTTACTTTTAGCAACTTAATTGACATAACCCCCAACTGTAAAAGATTTCCTCCATTATAACCCTCTAACTATCAAAACCCCCAATGACAAAAGAAAACCTCTTCTATAAACCCTCTCACTGCCAGACAGCCAACCGTATCAATTTCCCACTATTAACCCCAAAATGCCCACAACCCCCACTGTTAAAACTCCTCTAGTAGTCCCTAAGCTTTCAGACCCACATTGCAAACAAAATATAACAAAATAAACTATTAACCACTTACTGCTAGACATCACCCAGCACAAACCCTCCCAACATAAACTGATCACTAATCTAAGAACCCCCAACTGCTCCCCTTCCACTTGGGTCCTCCCAGCACAAGCCCTTCAACATAAACTCAGGCCTAACCTTAGACCCCCATATACTCACGTATACCCTAAGATCCCCTAAAAATATAAAAATCACTAAAAAATACTATTACAAATTTAACATAATTTACAGGTTTTTTTTTTAAATGGACACATGTATTGCTGCTCTGTAGCTGACTTTACAGGAGTTATATTCCCACTGAAGGAAAACTTACATCAGAAATGTAACTCTTGGAGTATTGCAGAACACGTGTCCATGGTTTAAAACTGTTGAAGGAAATATTTAGGCTCTTTGAAAAAACACCACCCCTGTATAGAGCACTATAACAGCACCTTCCTATTTGGACTTTGTAAGAAGTGAGAAACACTGAGCATTAATGGTGATATTTTACTGTCACTGTCTTTCATGTTACTGGAACCCAGGAATATCTTACCTGCTGTTATACATGTAGGTGGGCTGTTGTTTGAAAACTAGCGTTACTACCCATAGTAGAGTACACAAGTAACTGATTCTTTAAATAAAAAAAGCCATCATTTGTTTCCTACTGTTGTTTATGGAGGTATCATTTTTACTGAAGTAGCACTTCATATTAAAATGACAAACTGTTGACATACAGTGCTATTTAGAATGAAGTGTAGTGGTAAATATGAGTAAAAAAAATGTGTGAAATACAGACAGCCGCTATACAAAATAATTTATTATGGCAGAAGGAGAATGTGCGTATCTTGTCACGTAGTAACTTCTTAGACACATTAATTGTTGCAGAAAACAATACAGATTTGCAATTGTTCACAATGCAGGCAGCTGTATAACCAGAAATTGCTTTTTAAAAACTACATTGTCTTGGAAGAGAAAAATATTTTATTTAAAGGGACACTGTACCCAAAATATTTCTTTCGTGATTCAGATTGAGCATGAAATTTTAAGCAACTTTCTAATTTACTCCTATTATCAATTTTTCTTCATTCTCTTGGTATCTTTATTTGAAATGCAAGAATGTAAGTTTAGATGCCGGCCCATTTTTGGTGAACAACCTGGGTTGTCCTTGCTGATTGGTGGATAAATTCATCCACCAATAAAAAAGTGCTGTCCAGAGTATTGAAACCAAAAAAAAAGCTTAGAAGCCTTCTTTTTCAAATAATGATAGCAAGAGAACGAAGAAAAATAGATAATAGGAATAAATTAGAAAGTTGCTTAAAATTGCATGCTCTTTCTGAATTACAAAAGAAAAAATTTGGGTTCAGTGTCCCTTTAAATAACCATAGGAGACACAAGGAGTCTTGGCCACACAATTCCCCTCCTAATAACACTACAAAAATTCTGCATCTGCTTCCTGGAGAACTCTAGTAAGCAAATGAGCAATTAGAGGAAAGATAACTGCACACAAAGTGGAAATAACTACAAAAATTTCTTTTATCGGTTTGATCATTTATCAAAGCATCATGAAACAACTATCACATTTACCTATAACATAAAAGGGAACAGTTGAACATATTTTGTTACATATACACATTCCTCCCAATATTTCCCAGAGTGGTCCACTGGTGTTTTATGGCCAGAGCTGAAACAAGATGTTGTGGGGTCACACGTGCTGTGGGGGATTTGAAGGCACAAGCAGTCTCTAAAAACCAGGGCATTTGCACTGATCAGGGGAGCTATGGGAGGAGTAGCAGGCAGACCTCTCAACTTGTTATAGTCTGCAACATCTCAACAGTTGGCGTGTCTGCATACATTTTATATTGTGTTTTTTTAATTAAAATGCAACTTTTATGCAAATATAAAAGCATTAAAATGGTTTTCAAGAAAAACCATTGATACAGTTTTCAAGAGCAATATTCATTTAAGTTATTGTGGAGATAAAAGCATGAGACTAAAATCCTCCATTTAATAAAGAAAGAGCAATAGAATTATTGCATATTCCATTAGCACGTGTAGTTAAGTATCCCCGCTTTCCTTTCCCTAGAAGTACTACGTATACATTGTTACCAATGCACCAGAGGATTCTGGATAAAATATGCAAATTAGATATGCAATATCTAAGGCTTTTTGCTTCTGGTACCATGTTAAAACACAGCAATGCCCTTTTGGGGTCTGAGGAAGGGGAGTGTGTCCCGAAACATCACTAGGATTAAACCACTATTTTTTGAAAGACCAGTGAGTGCCTCCTTCATTTGCTATATTTAACTGCTGGCACCCTGGTGAATGTACTTTTTTGAGTGAGTGCAATATATATATATTTATATATATATATATATATATATATATATATATATATATATATATATATAGACTCCAAATAAGTGCACTCTCACTCGCCAACCCAAACACAGACCAGGATGCTTAGCGAAATATTCAATCTGGATAAGGATAAGCACTCACTGGATTTAAACACAACAAATAATTATTCGGCAGTTATAATTATTTGTTGTGTTTAAATCCAGTGAGTGCTTATCCTTATCCAGATTATATATATTCCATAAGGGCTTCAAGCCCAAGTCAGTTTTTTATCCCACTCAATGTAGGGGCACTGCCCTGGAGTCGTTTCAACGACGCATGGAGGAAGATCTGGTTAGACTAGATCGGGAGCAAAAGGTAACAAAAAGCAACCTGACAAGGGGTCAGAGATTGGCTTTGAACAAACTCCGGAATAGAGAAGACATCATAGTGAAGCAGTCCGACAAAGGGGGCTCTGTCGTTGTGTTGGACCGTAATTATTACATTTCCGAGGCACAAAGACAACTTCAGGACCAAGAGGTCTATGAAAAGTTACCAGGGGACCCCACACGGCTTTTTGGAGCACTATTACTAGACCTACTAGATGATGGCAGGTATCAAGGCCTAATAGACGATGACACCTTTGATTTCCTGAACACTAAACATCCCGTGGTGCCGATATTCCATCACCTCCCCAAGGTACATAAGTCCTTGGAGGAGGTGAAGGGACGGCCCATAGTCTCAGGAATAGGGTCACTTCTTGAGAATTTGGGCAACTGGCTCGAATCACTATTACAACCACTGGTTTACAAACTACCGTCTTTTATAAGGGACACTAAACATCTATTAAACATATTGAGTACCTGCGAATGGGAAGACCATATGTCATGGCTGGCCATCGATGTGGTAGGGCTGTACTCGGCCATTCCACATGAACAAGGCCTATTAGCCACGCGATACATGCTTGACAGATTTAGTGATTACTCTGTTAACTTGAAGAGCTACATCCTTCAAGTATTGAAATTCTCACTGACACACAATTATTTTGAATTCTTGGGTGATCATTACCTACAGAAGAGAGGCACGGCCATGGGGGCCAAATTTGCCCCAGCCTATGCAAACATCTTCATGGGCTACTGGGAGCACCAATACATCTACAGTGACCAAAATCCATTTTTTGGATCCATTATCGGATATAAAAGGTATATCGATGACCTCCTATTTGTGTGGTCTGGTACACAATCAGACAGTGAAATGTTTGTTGATTATCTCAACAACAATGAAATGGGATTACATTTTACCTTCACTTTTGAGAAGAATGAGCTTCCATTCCTGGATCTAGTCCTAACCGGACTTCCAGGGGAAAACAGAGTAAGCACCTCATTATATGTCAAACCTATTTCGTCTAACACCTACTTACATGCCAGAAGTAATCATCCTCCGCATACCAGTTATGGAATAGCCAAAGGGCCATTCTTGCGAATTCGGCGCAACTGCTCAGAGGATGATAGCTTTCTGGCAGAAAGTGAAACATTAACCAAGAGGTTGTTGGAGCGTGGTTATGACATTGATGTGGTGCATAAAGCACTAGATGATCAGAACAGTAACAAAGGAAGCTAGACAAAAGCCCACCTTTGTGACTACTTATAGTCCCCAATACTATTCTATCTGCAAAATATTGCGCAAAAATTTGCCAATTTTGTTGGGAGATGATTTTCTCAAAGATGATATCAAGGAAGGTTGCTTTTGCGTAGCAAGACGAAATACAACCATCGGCAATCAAATTTCGCCATCAATGCTCAAGAAATCAAGACCACAAAGTACTTGGCTTTCACAGAAGGGGCACTATAAATGTGGTAATAGTACCTGCAAGGCTTGCGGATATGTCATCACGGGGAAATTTTTCCAATCCCTGGCCACGCAAAAAGTGTACTCGTTATCACAATGTACAAACTGTAGATCGACTTTTGTGATCTACATGATTACATGCAGCCTTTGCCAGAAGCAATACATAGGGTGCACCTCCCGGGAAGCCAGGGAGAGGATCCGTGCCCACCTTAATGACATCGAAAGGGGGATAACACCCACTGGAGCCTCCAAACACTTTGTGGATGAGCACAATAAAGATATAAGCACATTCACCTGGACTGTGATAGATCAGATAAAAAGGAAGCCTAGAGGTGGAGATAGATTGAAGGACCTCCTTGCCAAAGAAGTGTTCTGGATCTTCACCCTAGGCAGTCGGCAACCATCCGGTCTAAACATTGAGACGGATCTAATCAATCATTGGTAATGGATTGCTCCTTATCTGCTCTTGACTATATTATATTGTGTTTTCAAACAATATAATATCTAAATAAGTAACTGAGTCTCAATCTGCATTTAAGTACTAAAATACACACTTGTAAATACTTTTTTGCGTATGTTTCCAGCTGAGTCAGCTAGTTTCATTTCAGTTTATTTAAATTAGGGATTAGAGTTGATTAATAGGAGGGCATCACTTTATCATGACACGATAACATTTGGATTTGCAAAAAATATAAAGTTAATATAGATATAAGGATGAATCCAATAATACAGTAGCTGTTGTGATTGGTTACATGACCTCTTGTTTACCAACTAAAAACCACTCTCAGGTTATTCAAATATGTATCCAGCACTTAGCACATTAACCCCACACTCACCTACTTAGAATCAGTGAAAGTTGAATATAACTGAGTTGCTACTTTCTATAATAAGCAGTAAAAATGTATGATCACAAGCAAAATTTGGTATATATTCATCATACAATGCGATTAGATTAGTAGTAATCGTTTGGAAACTCAATTATCTAATTAGTTTATATATCTTTTTCTTTTTCTTTCACTTGTTTATCTACTAAATCATTAGTCTATGGTGAATAGGGTACCAGCAAGGCTATATACATACATATAATAAAATAAATATTTTAGAGAATTACATTTTCACAGCATAAGGCACTCAACCTTACACAGGTAGTTCTCCATAATAGGTATACGCCCACAAGTAACACAGGTAGGTCAGGCTATCCAATAGTAAGTCAGCATAGTCTATATCAGTCAGAATAGGGCATTAGGGCAGTATTCTGTCTATGATTAAGGCTCCCAAGGAGCTGAAACGCGTCAGATGCCCACCCCAGCCCCTTTTCTGCTGTCCATCATAGCCATTTGCCTTGTATATATATCTTAGAAGCTTTTATATTGTTGCCAATAAACATTCACCTTTTGCTTTGAGCTCCCTGTCTGGACCCTTCTTCGTTCTACTATATATATATATATATATATATATATATATATATATATATATATACTTTGTATACATATATAATGTGTACACAGATTCAAATACCCCTATGAGCTGGTGCTCAAGCAACAAGCCAAATGTAGCAGACAGTCACCGGTGTAATTACCAGCAGAAATTGCCGAACACTAAATGTCTCTGATAGCAGGACTCCCCCAGGATAAGGGTAAAAACTTACTTCCAGCCTCTTTCAGTCAAATACCTTACGATGTCCCAACGGCCGCCACCGCAGCCGTGAGTGACACGGGAATTGCTTCTCCAGCCGGAATGTTGCCTCCTTAGCCTCTCGGGGGATTTATCTGTAGTGCTTCTCGTCGGCTCACCACTGCCTGTTTGATTAACGGCACCTGTGCAGGACTTGTCTCTCACTCCTGCACCAGATGATCTGTGCCGCCTCTGTGTTCACCTCCTCCAATCACAAGTGATAAATGGAACCTGTGTCTCAGTGATAGTGGACCCAAAAAGGTGCTCAGCAGGTTAGGGAAAATTCATGTGAAGGTAGTTAAAGTTAAACCAGCACTACAACTTCTTGATTAAAAGTCCAAATTTATTGAAGTACCTTAAAAGCTATTGCACTTTACTTTGTTCTCATTTTATGGAAACTTCAATAAATTTGGACTTTTAATCAAAAAGTTGTGGTGATGGCTTAACTTTAACTACCTTCACACATATATATATATATATATATATATATATATATTCAACCAAAAAACATTATATATATACACTGCGCAATAAACAGTGTATATATATATATATATATATATATATATATATAAATATGTGTTTATGAATAATTAAACATACTGTTTTATGTGAAGAATATTGTAATGTGAAATATTTTCATTTCGGGTTAGCGCACTTGAGAATATGCAATTTTGTTTGCTTGTGAGTAGGGTGTTTCCACTTTTTTGCTCTATTGACTTCTATGGGGGAGTATGCTATTGCGTGCATAAAATTCTAAGTTCGGCTTTCTACATGCATGGGGTTAGCGCGCAAGTGAAAACTGTTTTCTTTCAACTTGTAGTATGAGTAATACCCGACGAGCTTTTTTCTAGTGCAGTTAGCGCTTGATCGTGAGCGTTAAATATTGCTCTACTTTTATTCTGGCCCTGAGTGGGCTAGTAATTTTTTTCTGGACTAACTTTTCTCCCTTGACTAGAAAACTATAGTGATTTTTTTCTACCCCTGAACATGATCATAAAAAAAGTATAGACTTTCTAGACAAAATATTTTAGAAAAGCCCATTCCTTCAACCATTATTGGGTTCTTTGTAAAAATATGTTTCTGTGAAAAGAAGAAAAAATACAACTACAGATTTACTAAGTAAATAAACATTGTTTAATTTCATTGCAAAAAGTAACTTGCCCAAATAGTCTCTCTTGCATAAGCTGTACACAGTTATATTATAAGTCCTCTGATTTATTTCCTGATGAGGATAAGGGGGTGTTTAGATTTGGCTAATTTCAGCACTAACATTGTGTGGGAATAAATGGAAAGGCTGCATCCTTTTAAAACTACAATTCAATTTGTGTCTTGTTCAAATAAGAAATCAATCCATGTTTGGCAGTTTTCTGAGGGAGTGAGGCTTTTAGTAAAATTATGCTCCAACAGTATAGAGAAACAGAAAAACAGTCACAGCACTTACATTTCTTTAAATGGTTATATAGTGATATGGATCTACTGTTAGATACATTATATGGGTTGGTTTGTTATTTTTATGGAGATTCTTTTTAAAATTGTTATGCATTTGTTACAGCTGGATGATTCAATTCAATAGCCTAAAAAACATTTAAATATACGAAGGAAAAAGGAAACACACTTTCTATATATTCCATGGCATTAGTAAGGCTTTAGAGATTCCCATAACTAAACTTACCACCCACAAAAAGAGCCTAACCTTGCTCTCCAACAATTACTAATGAAAAGAGACAGACTACTAATTTTAGTGAATATATTTTTGGACACAGTGGAATTTATTAAAATAACAATAATAATAACCAGAAGGATAACCATTACATGTAATGCTTAATAATTGCACAATACTAGGTGAAATAAAATACAGGCAATGTTTGCCGCTAAACCTCCTACCTGCATCAACCACATGACTGGCAATCCTTTCCATGCCCTTCACTAATCGACATACAGATAATGTGCTGAGGATCAGAAACCTGCTCAAGATCAAAGGTGCTAGCCTCAGCCAAGCTGATACCATTGCTATAAACTCTGCGTTGAGAATCCATGCCAAGCTCCTATCTGGTGTCACAATTCCCAAAAGCTATAATAAGTTAATGGAAGACCTAGGGGGTTTTGGTCATCCACTGAGCTCTCAAAATTGAGAAACTAAAAAGGCTGAAGCATATACCCACCCAATCTCTACTTGCAATCACTTTTTGCTAGAAATTTTAAACAAACCACAAACAAAAAACTAGGTATTCAACTTTAATCATATTATTTTGTGCAGACTTTAACAATTATTTGTAATGATCTAATATCTTAAAAGTGCTAGTTAATAAAAAAAAAAAAAATATATATATATATATATATATATATATATATATCTAAATACCATATATAATTAAAAAAAACAATGGACGAGGGTAAAACATTTTGGATCTGAATGTGAAAATTAATCACAGTTATCCATTGTGTTAATTCCAAAAATTAGAGGGGCGTGATCCACAAAAACATTATTTCATGCTTTAGATAGGGCATACAATTTTTTATCAAATCTACAATCTGAGGAGTTTGAACACGTCTAGAGTACTATATGTCAGCAATTTCAAAACAATAAATTGTGTTACCACTATTAACATCTAGTGCTCAAAAGAGTTAAGCACTGTTAAAAGCATTATTGCAAAACTGCTGCCATATAGTGCTCAAAACATTTGCACCCTCCTGAGACTACTTAGGTATTGTTTTCATAAAAGGATACAACGAGAAAAAAATATATACAATAATATAAATAAATCCCTTAATGTCCCACTGCTGACACTTTTACATTTTACTCCTGGATATGCCAATAAAAAGAAAACAATTTATAAACATAAGGATAGGCAGAAAACAAATCTAAATTATTTTGCCTTTGCTTTTATTTATTCATAAACCTTCACTTCCCTTTATCTCTGATTCCTCTTTAAAGCCTAGTCCTGCTCAATAGCCATCTCCCAACTTTCTATCAGGTCTGTAGCTGTTATAATGGGCAATATATAAACTGTTTTGCGTAATTTAGTCAGGCATCATGGGGGATGCTTTCATAGGCCATAGCCGTATCCTTATTCCTCAAAGACTAAAATGATGGTAAAGGATGGTCTGAATTTCAAAGATGCATGGAGACCTTGGTTACAAAGTGAAGGCCAAAATAATTGAAAGTGTAGTGATAGATTGCAAGGTAGGTACCACATGTTTAAAAGAGCCCAACAACAAAAGTAAGAAAGTTGAAGGCCTAATCTTATGTAAAAATAAAGCAAGCTACAAGTTAGAAAAATGAGGGACGCATTAAAGGGACATGAAACCCTAATTTGATCTTTCATGATTCAGATAGATCATATATTTTTAAACAACTTTCCAATTTAATTCTATTTTCTAATTTTCTTCTTTCTCTTGATATCCTTTAATGAATGAGCAGCAATGTACTACTGGGAGTTAGCTGAACGCCAGTGACAAGATGCATATGTCTGCAGCCACCAATCAGCATCTTCTGAGCCTACCTCTGTATACTTTTTAATAAAGGATACAAAGAGAACAAAACAAATTAGATACTAGAAATAAATGGGAAAGTTATTTAAAATTGCATAATTTAGCAGAATCATGAAAGAAAAAAACTTGGGTTTCATGTCCCTTTAAGCCTTTGATCAGTAGCTTAGCATGTCAGACTTGAAAAGCTGCCTCCTGCCTTGTGCTATTTCTGCCTTAGCATTACAGCTAAAATAAAGAAATGTACAGTGTACCAAAATATTTTCAAATGAGCCTGTTTTATTGTAGTTTTATTACTTTGTAAATAGCCTAAGCTTGCATTTTGTGTTAGTAATTTCTTGTTTAATTGCTTCCCATTCTGGCTATTTTTGAGCATTGTACCCTATAAATAACCCCCTACCAACATAAAAAAATATCACTGGTTGCCTTTCCTTTCAGGGATTCAATTGCTAAACAGAAATATCTTCTTGTATGCAGTCTTATTTCTTCTTTTATATCCAAAGGGGTAGATTTAACAAGGGCCGAATGTTCCAATTTTGTTTCCGCGCGAGCCTTCAGGCTCAACGGAAACAGCAGTTATGAAGCAGGTAACTTGTCTGCTGCCTCTGTGGCTGCGGTCTTCAATCCGCCCAATTCTATACGATCAGGTTGATTGACACCCCCTGCTAGCGGCTGATTGTCCGCGAATCTGCAGGGGGCAGCATTGCACAAGCAGTTGTGGTGAACTGCTTGTGCATTGATAAATGCAGACTGCGTATGCTGTCGGCATTCAACAATGTCTGTTGGACATGATACGCTACAGCTAATGTGTTGTAGACATCACTAGGTGCCTTATCTATATTCTACTTTACATTGACGCAATCTTCAGGGTGATCTGTTTTTGTATTTCACAGGAAATACATCTATAAAGTGTTACCCGATGCTGCCTCACACACTTAACTTGTAAACTCTTATTATCCTGTGCAGTATCATTATTGTGAAAATGAGTTGTTGTACAAAGCATTAGTTTACCGAGCTTTTTAGCTGAAAAGAAACATTGAGACAAGGTAAGTCTTTATGAATTACTCATTTTTGGGCAACAGTATTTATATATATATATTTATATATAATTTGCAGCACCCTCTTATGAAAACTAGAATATTGAACTAATGATTACAAAAATTACCTGTTATGAGTTGGCAGAGGTGAAGGTACTCACTACCGGTGAGTACCCCCACAAAAAAGCCCTATATATATATATATATATATATATACATACACATACATATATTTAGTATATACATAATTATATTACAATTTCTTTTAACAAAAATGCCTCTTAGTCACACAGTTTCACATGTTTTTCTGCTGTCACTGTTTTTCTCTGCGTCTTATCTCTAAGGAAGAAGGGGGGGGGGGTTCATATTCCAATGCGGAGTGTGAAAATCTGTCTGTGAGAAAATATACTTTATTTTGAGAATAGCTGTTAAATTAGATTAACAATTGCTTCAAAATATGATTGACATAACACATAGTCACGCCTTCCACAGAACAGTAGTTTTAATTATTAGACTTGCTGGGGGTGGGGGGTGGGGCAAATTAACTTGGAAAGACTACATCAAAAAAGACAACATCTGAGAAAAAAAACACCTGTCACAGCTGCTGTGTGGTAATGATATACCTTGCCGCAACCGTTCTTCTGCCCACTCACAGGTATTAATGCTTTGTTCAAAATCCTAAGATAAGTAACAGTTTAATCATTCCTTTCTTATAAGCTGATTAATAAAATTGCAATAAGTTCATAATAAGCATTGCTATTGTTACTGCAGTCATGTGTCAGCTTACGTTTTGTCAGTAACAGTGAGAGTGCACACCCCTGTGCTTCAAGACATATAGAGAGCCCTATAGTAATCTCTTTTTTTAGCGCCAAATAATGTCTCATATGCACTACTTTAGTTCAAACTATTATCTTGCAGAAGAAAAAAACTTACCGCAACATTGCAGCTCAAAAAATTTTAGCAATTCAAAGAGATTTATACCAGCCACTCCTCAAAGTCATGAATTCCGAGTAACTCTCCATAATAATCAATAGAGCCACTGCTTGGTGCATAGGGGTAGATTTAACAACCAGCGGATGCTGCTTTCTACGCCCAAAGTTTCCGGCTCGCTGGAAACGTAAGTTAAGAAGCAACGGTCGTAAGACCACTGCTCCTTAAAGGGACATGAAACCCAAAAATGTTCTTTCATGGTTCAGATAGAGAATACAATTTTAAACAACTTTCCAATTTACTTCTATTATTTAATTTGCTTCCTTCTCTTTTTATCCTTTGCTGAAAGGTTTATCTAGGCAAGCTCAGGAGCAGCAGAGAACCTAGGTTCTAGTTGCTGATTGGTGGCTGCATATAAATATCGATTGTGATTGGCTCACCCATGTGTTCAGTTAGAAACCATTAGTACATAGCTGCTCCTTCAACAAATGATACCAACAGAATGAAACAGATTAGATAACAGAAGTAAATTAGAAAGTTTTTTAAAATTGTATTCTCTATCTAAATCATGAAAGACATTTTTGGGGTTTCATGTCCCTTTAACTTGTCCGCCACCTTTTAGATTGGTATGATTGACACCCCTGCTAGCGGCCAATTAGCCGCAAAGGTACAGGGGGCCGCATTGCACAAGCATTTTTACAAGAAATGCTTGTGCAATGTTAAATGCCGACAGCATATGACATGATTCGATGACAAGTCTGTCCGGCACTTATTAACCCCTTAACGACCAAGGACGTACGCCACACATCCTCAAAAAAAATACAGTTAATGACCGAGAACGTGTGGCGTACGTCCTTGGTCTGGAAAGCAGCTGGAAGCGATCCTGCTCGCTTCCAGCTGCTTTCCGGTTATTGCAGTGATGCCTCGATATGGAGGCATCCTGCAATAACCCCCCTTGGCCATCCGATGCAGAGAGAGACACTCTGTGGCCCTCTCTGCACCGGACATCGATGGCCGGTATCGTTGGTGGGTGGGAGCTTACGTGGGAGGCGGGTGGGCGGCCATCGATGCTCTGTATGGAGTGGAGGGGGCGGGATCGGGGGTGGGACCCACGGGAGCGCGCACGGGAGCGCGCATGTGCACGGGGGTTGGTGGGTGGGCGCGTGCACGGGGCAGGAGCGGGTGGGAACTGCTACACTACAGAAAAACATAAAGTTAAAAGTAAAAAAAAATAAGAAAGTTTAAATATTAAAAATATAATAATAGGGATCTGGAAGGGGTTGGGGGTTGGTCTTGGTGGGGGGGAAAAGCTACACTACAGAAAAGGGCTTTTTTTTTTAAAAAAAAAAAGGCACATTTTTTGCAAAACTGGGTACTGGCAGACAGCTGCCAGTACCCAAGATGGCGCCCATTGAGGCAGAGGGGAAGGGTTAGAGAGCTGTTAGGTGGGGGATCAGTGAGGTTGGGATCTAAGGGGGGATCATACACATCAGCATATGTAAATATGCTTTTTTTTTTTAAAAAAAAAAAGGGCCAAATACCTTTTATTTTAGTACTGGCAGAGTTTCTGCCAGTACTTAAGATGGCGGGGACAATTGTGGGGTGGGGGAGGGAAGAGAGCTGTTTGGGAGGGATCAGGGGGTCTGATGTTTCAGGTGGGAGGCTGAGCTCTACACTAAAGATAAAATTAACCCTGCAAGCTCCCTACAAGCTACATAATTAACCCCTTCACTGCTAGCCATAATACACGTGTGATGCGCAGCGGCATTTAGAGGCCTTCTAATTACCAAAAAGCAATGCCAAAGCCATATATGTCTGCTATTTCTGAACAAAGGGGATTCCAGAGAAGCATTTACAACCATTTGTGCCATAATTGCACAAGCTGTTTGTAAATAATTTCAGTGAGAAACCTAAAATTGAGAAAAATTTAACTTTTTTTTTAATTTGATCGCATTTGGCGGGGAAATGGTGGCATAAAATATACCAAAATTGGCCTAGATAAATACTTGGGGTTGTCTACTACACTACACTAAAGCTAAAACTATCCCAAAAAGCTCCCTACATGCTCCCTAATTAACCCCTTCACTGCTGGGCATAATACACGTGTGGTTCGCAGTGGCATTTAGCGGCCTTCTAATTACCAAAAAGCAACGCCAACGTCATATATGTCTGCTATTTCTGAACAAAGGGGATGCCAGATAAGAATTTACAACAATTTATGCCATAATTGCACAAGCTGTTTGTAAATAATTTAAGTTAGAAACCAAAAGTTTGTGAAAAAATTTGTGAAAAGTGAACGATTTTTTGTATTTGATTGCATTTGGCGGTGAAATGGTGGCATGAAATATACCAAAATGGGCCTAGATCAATACTTTGGGTTGTCTACTAAAAAAAATATATACATGTCAATGGATATTCAGAGATTCCTGAAAGATATCAGTGTTCTAATGTAACTAGCGCTAATTTTGAAAAGAAATGGTTTGGAAATAGCAAAGTGCTACTTGTATTTATGTCCCTATAGTTTACAAAAAAAGCAAAGAACATGTAAACATTTGGTATTTCTAAATTCAGGACAAAATTTAGAAACTCTTTAGCATGGGTGTTTTTTTGTGGTTGTAGATGTGTAACAGATTTTGGGGGTCAAAGTTAGAAAAAGTGTTTTTTTTTCCATTTTTTCCTCATATTTTATAATTTTTTTTATAGTAAATTATAAGATATGATGAAAATAATGGTATCTTTAGAAAGTCCATTTAATGGCGAGAAAAACGGTATATAATATGTGTGGGTACAGTAAATGAGTAAGAGGAAAATTACAGCTAAACACAAACACCTCAAAAATGTAAAAATAGCCTTGGTCCCAAACGGACAGAAAATGGAAAAGTGCTGTGGTCATTAAGGGGTTAAATATACCCCATAGAACGAGTTCCACTGTCAAGCATATTGGCTTCACAAAAATGCTTTTAAGATCTTTACAAACTAAAAAATGAATAAAAGAAAAAAATAAACCCTTCTATTAAATAGTTTAATCTAAGATATGCAAAACAAAAACTTTCAAAAAGTAAAAGAAATACAAGACAACCTTGTCACATTCAAAATAACGAGACTCGACCACGAAACAAGATTCTCCACAAGGGCAATAGTCTTTATAAATTGCTCATTCTTGGTTAAGGTTTAGGTTAAATATCCCAATCCCCCCCCCCCCCCCCACCACCACCAGAATGCCCCATGGCCAGCCCCTACTTTTCTATCACAAATATTTCACACTTACAGGCATTTATATTAACATTGTTCCAAGTGTGTTTCTCAAGATGTTGCAATTGTAATTGTTTTAACTGCTTAGGAATAGGTTTGTGTTTCATGTGCAAGATCTAATTTATTGAGCACCTATGTAGGCTAATTAGGTTAATGCCAGGAAATTACCACAAATAGGAGGTATGCTTGAAAATATTAGTCCATCAAAGTTCCATGAGTTTCAAATCCAATATGTTAGTTTTAAAGATACAAAACATGGTGATGGACTGTATACTCCAGACCTGATGATCATGGACTCCATGTTGACACTCGAAGGGGAAGCCCTCAGGAAATTATCTAAATTGCAGGACTTTCCCTGTGAGTTGCAAGATGTCTTCCAAAGAACCTACTGGAGCTCACGTTTAATGTTGTGTTATAAATATGAATTTTATATTGTTGTTTTTTTTCATATGCAGTGCAGTTTCATTAGGATTTCTACTGTGCTCCTTAAATATTTTTTTTTCTTGCGTAATTTCATTACAATTAATTTTTTCCATAAAATATGATTTTTGCAGAACAAATTTGTTACAATTTTTAATATGATTTAACAATACCATTTGTAATATGTATTTTTATTCGAATACTTCTTAAGGTTTAAACCCACCCATTAAAAAGACATTAAAGGGATAGGACAGTTAAATATCAAATGTGCTTTGTTCTCTTGCATTCCTTGTTGAAAAAGAATATGCACATATCTTAGTGGGAGCTAGCTGCTGATTTGTGCCTGCACACCTTTGTCTCTTGTGATTGGCTTACTAGATGTATTCAGTTAGCTGCCACTGTTCCTTCAGCAAAGGATAACAATGAAATAAAGCAAATTTGATAATAGTAGTAAATTGGAAAGTTGATTAAAATTGTTTGTTCTATCCAAATCACAAAATAAAATTTTAGGGTTTCCTTTCCCTTTAAAATGGCACAGCACAACTACAATATAATACTTATTATTCAACTTATTGTTGTTTTTACACCTGTGCCTCCCTCTCTCTTCAAAGTCTTCTCAAATTGTAACACCTTAAAGTACCACTCGACATAATATAATTTAATAATTAACAAATGCACAATAAAAAGACATTGCCCCTAGCTTGAATTTGAAATGAGCAGTAGAATATTTTCTGGCAAATTTCAAAGTTAATCCAATTTTCCCTCATCCTGCATCATGTGACAACAATCAACCAATCACAAAATGCATTTACGTATATACTGTACATTTCTAAATTGCCTACTCTATCTGAATTCTGAAACTAATTTTGACTTAAGTAACTCTTTAAAGGTGCTAGATGATGAAGCTCCACAACTTCAAACTAGGCACTGCCATCTTTGAGAGGTAGCTCTGTTACAAGATACTGATATTTTGTCAGTCTCTTTACCTACAGGAAATTACAGTAGATGCATTATAGACATAAGCACTGACAAATGAGTGAATTATATCACTAACTCAGCACCTCCGGGTGCCCACGGCACAGTGCTGTTCTCCAGTGAGGTGAGGTTTCCACCTCTAGACCAATAGTCATGCTAGGATGTCAGTTAACACGCACGACTATTGGTTTAGAGGTGGAAACGTCACCTCATTGAAGTACTGTGGAGGCAATGAGTTAGTGACATACATTCCTCACAGATAGGGTGAGTTTAACACCATTTTTTTAGGAGAAGATGACAGAAACTAATGTTTATTTTTAGTGATGGTAAATCCTAGCGTTTGTTATATGCTTGGGTTTACCATCACTTTATCTATTTAAAGAAAACAAATGAATACTGACAAATTCATCATTATTCATTTGTTTTCATTAAATTTCGTGCTGCATTTGTTTGTATATTTGTGAAAATCGAGATGAATATCTGAGTTTTGTTAATGAATGTACATTTGAAACTAAACAAATGCACATGTCTAAAAATCACCCATTGCCCATAATGAACATCTGCAGGACAGCAATGGAACAGCTGGACAGCAACTTACAAATGCCATGTGGGCCCTTGCTTGGTGAACAGCTGTTCAAGCGATATCTATTACCCGTTTGAGCAGCTTTTTTTAACCACTGTTTATGTGTATACTTAGTCCACATAATTAAAACATTGTTCTGTAAAATAAGTATTAAAAAATAAAGTTTTAATCACACTTTTAAACTAGGATACGTACACTAGTAAAATATGATACTATGGGGCCTATCTATCAAGCGCCGAAAGGAGCTTGACGGCCCGTGTTTCTGGCGAGTCTTCAGACTCGCCAGAAACAGCAGTTATGAAGCAGCGGTCACAAAGACCGCTGCTCCATAACCCTGTCCGCCTGCTCTGAGCAGGCGGACAGGAATCGCAACAATTCAACCCGATCGAGTACGATCGGGTTGATTGACAGCTCCCTGCTGGCGGCCCATTGGCCGCGAGTCTGCAGGGGGTGGCGTTGCACCAGCAGCTCTTGTGAGCTGCTGGTGCAATGTTAAATGCGGAGAGCATATTGCTCTCCACATTCAGCGATGTCTTGCGGACCTGATCCGCAGTGTCGGATCAGGTCCGCAAGACATTTCTTAAATATGCCTCTATAAATGTTCCGTTATGAATTAAATTGAAGGTTTCGGGTAGCACTCATATTAAAAGTTGCAAGTAAAACGTTTTAGCTTGTGCGCTAACCCGCTGCTTGTAAAAAGCCAAAGTTAGGATATTAAGCGCATTAACATATCCCCCCATAGAAGTCAATGGAGCAAAAAAATGGGGAAAAAACCTGTAACACCCTAATTGTGTGAAAACACAATCAAATATTCTTAAGTGCGCTAACCCAAAATGAAAATATCAATATTTCACATTCCAGTGTTCTTCACATAGCAGAATATGTTTTATTTTTTCATAAATACATATTTCTACATACAGTATATCTGATGGTATTTTGAAACAATATATATCTATACCTATATACAGTGCATACAGTTTATACATGATTATATATAAGTTTAGATATATGTCTATTTAGAAATACATAGGTATGTGCAGAACATTGGAATGTGAAATATTTACAGTAAATACACAGTATAAGACTTTATTAAATATGAAAATGATATAAATATGCTTTTTCTTGTTTTCATCTACTTAAATGGATTGGAAACCCCAACATTTTCTTTCATGATTTGGATAGAACAAACAATTTGAAACAACTTTCCATTTTACTTCTATTATCAAAATTGCTTAAAGGGACACTGAACCCAATTTTTTTCTTTTATGATTCAGATAGAGCATGCAATTTTAAGCAACTTTCTAATTTACTCCTATAATCAAATTGTCTTCATTCTCTTGGTATCCTTTATTTGAAATGCCAGAATGTAAGTTTAGATGCCGGCCCATTTTTGGTAAACAACCTGGGTTGTTCTTGCTGATTGGTGGATAAATTCATCCACCAATAAAAAAAGTGCTGTCTAGAGTACTGAACCAAAAAAAAGCTTAGATGCCTCCATTTTTCAAATAACGATAGCAAGAGAACGAAGACAAAATGATAATAGGAGTAAATTAGAAAGTTTCTTAAAATTGCATGCTCAACCTGAATCACAAAAGAAAAAATTTGGGTTCAGTGTCCCTTTAATTAACTTGTTATCCTTTGCTAAAGGAACAACATAGCACTACTAGCAACTAGCTGAACTTATCTACTTAGCCAATCACAAGAGGAAAATATGTGTAGGCACCAATCAGCAGTTAGCCCCCACTAGTGTAGAATATGTACATATTCATTTTCAACAAGGGATATCAAGGGAACGAAGCACATTTAAAAATAGAATTTTATTTGAAAGTGTCTTAAAATTACATGCTCTATCTGAGTCGTGCAAGTTTAATTTTGACTTTCCTATCCCTTTAAGGGGATAGTCTAGTCAAAGTTAAACTTTTATGATTCATATACCGCATGTAATAAATTAATAACTTTCAATGAACTATTATCATTAAATTATCATTGTTCCCTTGGTATTCTTTGTTGAAAGCTAAACCTAGGTAGGCTCATATGTTTATTTCTAAGCCCTTAAAGGGACAGTCAACACCCGAAACAACTTTATCCCATACCTTCGATCCACCAACACCTCTAGCATTATACAAGTAATTGTCCAAAGCACATACATTTTTCTAATGGAGATATGGCAGTCAAACTCCCCACACCGTTATGTAGTAAGTTTCAGTTTAATTGAATCAGCCAATCAGAATCGAATCCTCGGCTGGATTCTTAACACGCGTTCACGCTTACCCTTCCGATTTCGGCTTAAAATGTGCATGCGTCAACAATTCATACATGAATGAGCATGGAATTTAGTAAAGAAGGGAACAAACTAGGAGGGGGAGGAGCTTGGATGCCATATTTCCATTAGAAAAAAACGTATGATTTTGACGATTACTCGTATAACGTTAGAGGTGTTGAAAATGGGATGCGGTGCAGGCGCATTGTCTTTGGTGGATCAAAGATATGGGATAAAATTATTTCGGGTGTTGACTGTCCCTTTAAAGGCCACCTCTTATGACAGTGTTTCACAGTTAGACAGCACTAGTTTATGTCTGCCATATAGATACCATTGTGCTCACTCCCGTGGAGTTATTTATGAGTGAGCACCAATTGGCTAAAATGCAAGTCTTTTAAAAGAACTAAAGGGGGAAGTCTGAAGAGGTTTAGCTATAAGGTAATCACAGAGGTAAAAATAATATTAATATAACTGTGTTGGTTATGCAAAACTAGGTAATGGGTAATAAAGGGATTCGCTATATTTTTAAACAATAACAATTCTGGAGTAGACTGTCCCTTTAACTGCAAAGGGTTCCAATGCACACACACACACACACACACACACATATATATATATATATATATATATATATATATATATATATATATATATATATATGTGTGTGTCTATATATGTACATAAATGTATTTATATCTTTATATGTGTATATATGTCTGCAAATACTTATATACACATATACATACATAACCATGTTTGGCCATGTATCTTTCCCTTGTCCTTTCACAATATGGTCCATTGACAACATTTTGCCCTGAAAATCTGGGAATCAAGTAAATATCTAGTGTGGGCAACTTTCTAGTAACTGTAAATTGGAAAAAGAGAAAAGCAATACTTTTCAAACAGGTGAAGACAAGCTGTCACTACAGCTGTCTCCTGCATTTCTACATGTTCATAGTGTCTTTCTGTGTCCACAAGTTTGTCATCACTATCTATTTTTCTGCTGTCAAGATGCCTATTAATGTGTTCCTATGTTGCTTTCTCATGTTGCACATTTTCTGTGTTTTCTCTTTTATGCGTATTCTCTCTTATTTCTAAATCTGATATAATCATTATAAAAACAGAAAATTGTGTGTTAAATTATGCAAAAGAGTAAAATGTGTAAGTTAAAGAGATGCTGACTTATGAAAAGTGTTTTAAACAAATGTCGTTTGTGGTTAATTGAAAGTTTGCTGCAAAAATAGATGTTTATCAATGAAGCACAAAGAGGGCAAAATGAACTAACAATGTCTCCATTCTCACTAAAAACCGAGTAATTGTGTCATACCTCCCAATCGCCTAGATTTAAAGTTCTGCGTTAGCTGTCAAAAGCAGCGTTAAGGGGTCCTAACGCTGGTTTTTGCCGCCCGCTGGTATTTAGAGTCAGGCAGGAAAGGGTCTAACGCTGACTTCCCTACCGCGATTCCATGCTACCGCAGATCCCTTTATGCCAATTGCGTATCCTATCTTTTCAATGGGATCTGCCTAACGCTGGTATTTGGAGTCTTGGGAGAAGTGAGTGGTAGACCCTCTACCAACAAGACTCCAGCCGCAGAAAAAAGTCAAGAGTTAAGAGCTTTATGGGCTAACGCCGGAATATATAGCTCCTAACTACTGTGCTCTAAAGTACACTAACACCCATAAACTACCTATGTACCCCTAAACCGAGGCCACCCACATTGCCGCCACTCTAATAACATTTTTTAACCCCTAATCTGCCGACCGGACATCGCCGCCACCTACGTTATACTTATGAACCCCTAATCTGCTGCCCCTAACATCGCCGACCCCTATATTATATTTATTAACCAACGTCGCAGCTACCTAACTACACTTATTAACCCCTAATCTAATAAATAAAAAATGTATTAACCCCTAAACCACCGCACTCCCGCCTCGCAAACACTAGAATAAATAGTATTAACCCCTAATCTGCCCTCGCTAACATCGCCGCCACCTACCTACAATTATTAACCCCTAATCTCCCGCCCGCACTGTCGCCGCTACTATAATAAAGTTATTAACCCCTAAACATAACTCTAACCCTAACACCCCTCTAACATAAATATAATTTATATTAAACTAAATAATATTCCTAAAATTAACTAAATTATTCCTATTTAAAACTAAATACTTACCTATAAAATAAACCCTAATATAGCTACAATATAATTAATAATTACATTGTAGCTATTTTAGGATTTATATGTATTTTACAGGCAAATTTGTATTTATTTTAACTAGGTACAATAGCTATTAAATAGTTAATATCTATTTAATAGCTACCTAGTTAAAATAAATACAAAATTACCTGTAAAATAAATTCTAACCTAAGTTACAATTATACCTAACACTACAGTATCATTAAATTAATTAAATAAATTACCTACAATTAAATACAATTAAATAAACTATTCTATAATACAAAAACCCCCCACTAAATTACAAAAAATAAAAAAGAATTACAAGCAGTTTAAACTAATTACACCTAATCTAAGCCCCCTAATAAAATAAAAAAGACCCCCAAAATAAAAAATTCCCTACCCTATTCTAAACTACCAAAGTAATCAGCTCTTTTACCAGACCTTAAAAGGACTTTTTGCTGGGCCTTGCCCCAAAGTAATCAGCTCTTTTGCATGAAAATAAAAATACAATACCCCTCCCCAACATTACAACCCACCACCCACATACCCCTACTCTAACCCACCCAAACCCCCCTTAAAAAAACCTATCACTTTCCCCCTGAAGATCTCCCTACCTTGAGTCGTCTTCACCCAGCCTGGCCGAAGTCTTCATCCAATGGGGCAGAAGAGGACATCCAGACCGGCAGAAGTCTTCATCCTATCCGGGCAGAAGAGGACATCCGGACCGGCAGACATCTTCATCCAAGCAGCATCTTCTATCTTCATCCATCCGGAGCAGAGCCATCTTCTTTCCAGCCAACGTGGATCAATCCTCTTCAACCGACGCCTACTCGCCGAATGAAGGTTCTGAACTTGAATCGGATTGGCTGATTCAATCAGGCAATCAGATTTTTCCTACCTTAATTCCAATTGGCTGATAGAATCCTATCAGCCAATCGGAATTCGAGGGACGCCATCTTGGATGACGTCATTTAAAGGAAACTTCATTCGGCGAGTAGGCGTCGGTTGAAGAGGATGGATCCGCGTCAGCTGGAAAGAAGATGGCTCCGCTCCGCTCCGGATGGATGAAGATAGAAGATGCCGCTTGGATGAAGATGTCTGCCGGTCCGGATGTCCTCTTCTGCCCGGATAGGATGAAGACTTCTGCCAGTCTGGATGTCCTCTTCTGCCCCATCGGATGAAGACTTCGGCCCTGCTGGGTGAAGACGACTCAAGGTAGGGAGATCTTCAGGGGGGTAGTGTTAGGTTTATTTAAGGGGGGTTTGATTTAGAGTAGGGGTATGTGGGTGGTGGGTTTTAATGTTGGGGGGGTTGCATTTTTTTTTTTACAGGCAAAAGAGCTGATTACTTTGGGACATGCCCCGCAAAAAGCCCTTTTAAGGGCTGTAAAAGAGCTGATTACTTTTTAATTTAGAATAGGGTAGGGACCTTTATTATTTTGGGGGGGGGGGGGTTATTTTATTAGGGGGCTTAGAGTATGTGTAATTAGCCTAATATTCTTGTAATCTTTTTTTTATTTTTTGTAATTTAGTGTTTGTTTTTTTTGTAATTTAGTTTAGTTTATTTAATTGTATGTAATTGTAGTTAATTTATTTAATTAATTTATTGATAGTGTAGTGTTAGGTTTAATTGTAACTTAGGTTAGGATTTATTTTACAGGTAATTTTGTAATTATTTTAACTAGGTAGCTATTAAATAGTAAATAACTATTTAATAGCTATTGTACCTAGTTAAAATAAATACAAAGTTGTCTGTAAAATAAATATAAATCCTAAAATAGCTACAATATAATTATTTGTTATATTGTAGCTATATTAGGGTTTATTTTACAGGTAAGTATTTAGTTTTAAATAGGAAGACTTTAGTTAATACGATTTAATTTATTGAGTTAGATTAAAATTATATTTAATTTAGGGGGTGTTAGGGTTAGACTTAGCTTTAGGGGTTAATACATTTATTATAGTAGCGGCGAGGTCCGGTCGGCAGATTAGGGGTTAATACTTGAAGTTAGGTGGCGGCGATGTTAGGGAGGGCAGATTAGGGGTTAATACTATTTATTATAGTGTTTGCGAAGCGGGAGTGCGGCGGTTTAGGGGTTAATACATTTATTATAGTGGCGGCGATGTCCGGTCGGCAGATTAGGGGTTAATAAGTGTAGGTAAGGTAGTGGCAACGTTGGGGGGGGCAGATTAGGGGTTAATAAATATAATATAGGTGTCGGCGATGTTAGGGAGTTCATAGCTATAATGTAGGTTGCGGCGGTGTCCGGAGCGGCAGATTAGGGGTTAATAATATAATGCAGGTGTCAGCGATAGCGGGGGCGGCAGATTAGGGGTTAATAAGTATAAGGTTAGGGGTGTTTAGACTCGGGGTTCATGTTAGGGTGTTAGGTGCAGACTTAGAGATTGTTTTCCCATAGGAAACAATGGGGCTGCGTTAGGAGCTGAACGCTGCTTTTTTGCAGGTGTTAGGTTTTTTTTCAGCCAGCTCAGCCCCATTGTTTCCTATGGGGATATTGTGCAAGAGCACGTTTTCCCAGCTTACCGCTACCATAAGCAACGCTGGTATTGAGAGTTGAAGAGGAGCTAAGTTAGGCTCAACGCACCCTTTTTTGAGCCTAACACAGCCCCTCAGACAACTCTAAATACCAGCATTGTTGGAAAGGTGCGTTGGGAAAAAAGCAGCCTTAGATACGCGGGTCTTTACCGACAAAACTCTAAATCTAGCCGAATATTTTCCAGAGACTTTGTAATCAAAGAGTAATGAAATGACTTTGAGTAATCATGTTTGAGACAGAAAGGGTTAAATGGGTTAAAAGCTCACTAATTGCATCCACTGATAGCAACTTAGCAGCCTCCACTCTTCTATTTTGACATTGTTGTTCTTTTGAACTTATCTATGCACGTTGGTTTGTAGGTGTGATTGACAGGCATAATTAACAGCCATGATGGGTTGAGTCTGAGTGAGCTTAGAGAAGTTAAAGTTCTGGCAATGGGGCTGGTAAAACAAAACTACAGGCCCTTGTATGACGGGCCAACCTAAACAGCCCCGTTACTGCTTCACTCACCCCCTTTTATTTGCGGTCAGTAAGTCTCAGCTTTGACTGCCCACCAAGAAATCTTTTGCTGTCCCTGTAGGACAGTCTGGCCTTGTGGGTGTTGCTGGGTATATTGTGGTTGAGACAGGGGGGTAAATGTATTATTGTGCAGACGGACATGATACGATGTAGCGTATCATGTCCGCCGCATATACGCTGTCTGCATTTATCATTGCACAAGCAGTTCTTATGAACTGCTGGTGCAATGCCGCCCCCTGTAGATTCGCGGCCAATCGGCCGCTAGCAGGGGGTGTCAATCAACCTAATCGTATTAGATCGGGCTGATTGCCCTCTGAGGTGGCGGACGAGTTAAAGAGCAGCAGTCTTAGGACTGCTGCTTCTTAACTTCTGCTTCCGGCAAAACTGAAGCGGAGTGGGTTGGAAGTAGCATCCGCTGCTTCATAAATCGACCCCAGGGAGTGTCCTGGATGGAGCTGGGGCATTTCCTGAAAACCAGGACATTTGTTCTTGCCAAAAAGCTGCAGTGGGGGGGGGGCAGACTATCTAGGTATGCTCTTCGACAAAGGACACAAAGAAAAAAAAGCAAATGTATTAATTGAAATAAACTGGAAAGTTGTTCACATTTGCAAATGTGCTTCTTATTAAGTGTCGTTATTGCAGTTATTGATTTTTCATGTTCATGTTTGATGTGGGAGATAAAAAACACTACATAAAAGATAGATAAAGAAGGCCACAATTAATTTTGAACATTGACTTCTGTAAATGATGAAGCCCCTTCAACAGCCTAATAAGTGTTGATGAGGTGAGCCCAATGTTTGTACCAATGCTAGTGCTTAAAGGGATAGAGAAATCAAAATTAGACTTGCAGGATTCAGAGCATGTCATTTGAAGACATTTTTAAACTCACTTCTATTTTCAAAAGTGATTTGTTCTCTTGGTATCCCTTGCTAAAAAAGAATATGCACATATCCTACTAGTGAGAGCTAGCAACTTATTGGTGCTGCACAAATTTGTCTCTTGTGATTGGCTAACTAGATGTGTTTGAGTTCACTGTTAGTAGTGCAATGCTGCTCCTTCACCTTTAAGACACATGTGTACACCCTACAGAGCCTACATCATTATACCCTCATGAAAGGGAGCTTAGTTTAAACAAGAAATACCAAGACAAAGAACTACATTTGATTATAGAAGTAAATTGGAGATTTTTTTTAAATTGTATTCTCTGAATCCTAAAAGTTTATTTAGAGCAATCGTGTGAGTTGTCAGTATCAACTGGTGAACTAATATGCAGCTATATTTCACGTAAGATTAATTTAAATGTTATCAGCTTTACTTAAAGGGACAGTAAACTTTTTTAGGTTGTAATATCCAGTGCTTAATTGTGCATAGTAAAACAACCTTGCAATATACTTTCATTATATATTGTGCCCTCTTTTCCTGTTGTTTAAAGGGCCATAATACCCAAATGTTGAAACACTTGAAAGTGATGCAGCATAGCTGTAAAAAGCTGACTAGAAAATATCTCCTGAACAACTCTATGTAAAAAAGAAAGATATTTTACCTCAAAAATTCCTCAGTAGCCACCTCCCATTGTAAAGGATTTCTAAGCAGCATTTTAGTGTGTCTGTCCTAGGACAGCTTAGGGGATGAGCCTTGTGAACTCTCATATTATTTCACCAATCAGGTAAAGGAAGCTTACTATGAAATCTCATGAGAGTTAAGTCAAATCTCATGACATCACAGTAAGAGTTCATGACCTCAGCACTGCTGATGCTGATTGGCTGCTGTTCATTTCTTCATTTTTTTTTATTTTTACCTGCAGCTGGGAGCAGGTTAAGAATAACTTTTTACACAGAACTTACTCTGCTGAGCTGAGGAGATTGTGAGGTAAAATATCTTCCTTTTTTACATAGTGATGCTCAGGTGATATTTTCCTGTCAGCTTTTTACAGTTATACTGCATCAGTTTCAAGTGATTTAGCATATGAGTATTATGTCCCTTTAAGTCTGAAAATTGTGGATTTTTCAATCCTGAAAATTAGATAAGCACAAGCATAACCTTGCCACATACCTCTCTATTATTTGCTTTTGTAATTTTATCTTTTCTGCTAATGCCAAAAAATGGAAAAAAAATTGAAACATTGACAGTGACAAATCCTGTTGTGTCCAAGATCAAGTTTAGATCCAAATAAGGAAAGTAGATGGTAGAGTTTGACTACTGAAAAACAAGACAGCTGAGCTGATATGTCAATCTAATGAAAGACTTCAGAAAAGAAAAAGGTTGAAATTACAAGTGGTATTTCGGCGCTGGACTGTCATTGGGCAGGGTCAGACTGATATGCTTCAGGATATTTTTTCTCTGTGAAGGGGCGTAGTGTGCAAAAAGAACTGGCACCCTGGAATTCAATAAAAATGAACATGCATGGAAGTTATTCCAGCTTCTGTTCTATCTCATGGAGTGCTGTTCTCTCTCTTTGACTTTTTATGCAAATTATTCTTGGGTCACCCTAAGAGTAATGGGGAAACCAGACGTGGACTCCATGCACACTTGCCCTTAGAGAGATACAACTGCACCTCACTGACGAGGCCCATAGAAGGCCGAAACGATCATCTGGGGTTGTTGCTTCCCTTGTTCAGAGAAGAATTGCCTGGTATTTCGGCGCTGGACTGTCATTGGGCAGGGTCAGACTGATATGCTTCAGGATATTTTTTCTCTGTGAAGGGGCGTAGTGTGCAAAAAGAACTGGCACCCTGAGGAATTCAATAAAAATGAACATGCATGGAAGTTATTCCAGCTTCTGTTCTATCTCATGGAGTGCTGTTCTCTCTCTTTGACTTTTTATGCAAATTATTCTTGGGTCACCCTAAGAGTAATGGGGAAACCAGACGTGGACTCCATGCACACTTGCCCTTAGAGAGATACAACTGCACCTCACTGACGAGGCCGAAACGATCGTCTGGGGTTGTTGATTCCCTTGTTCAGAGAAGATTTGCCTGGTATTTCGGCGCTGGACTGTCATTGGGCAGGGTCAGACTGATATGCTTCAGGATATTTTTTCTCTGTGAAGGGGCGTAGTGTGCAAAAAGAACTGGCACCCTGAGGAATTCAATAAAAATGAACATGCATGGAAGTTATTCCAGCTTCTGTTCTATCTCATGGAGTGCTGTTCTCTCTCTTTGACTTGAAATTACAAGTTGTCTACTTTCTCTTTAAAGACCAACCATTAAATAAAATAGAATTGCATAACCATAAAAAGGCAATGCGACTTTAAAGGGATAATCAACACCAGAATTTTTGTTGTTTTAAAAGATAGATAATCCCTTTATTACCCATTCCCCAGTTTTGCATAACCAACGCAGTTATAATTATACACATTTTACCTCTGTAATTACCTTGTATCTAAGCCTCAGCAGACTGCCCCCTTATTTCAGTTCTTTTGACAGACTTAAATTTTAGCCAATCAGAGCTGTCTCCATGGTAAATTCACGTGCATGAGCTCAATGTTGTCTATATGAAACACGTGAACTAATGCCCTCTAGTGGTGAAAAACTATTAAAATGCATTTAGATTAGAGGCAGCCTTCAAGGTCTAAGAAATTAGCATATGAACCTCCTATGTTTAGCTTTCAACTAAGAATACCAAGAGAAGAAAGCAAAATTGGTGATAAAAGTAAATGGGAAAGTTGTTTAAAATTATATGCTTTATTTGAATCATGAAAGGTTTTTTTTGGACTTGACTGTCCCTTTAAATGCGCAGTACATTTAGTTCTAACACATTTCAAAATTGACTGCAATATGCCAGCCTCATATATCATATGACAGCCGTATATACATATACACTTTGAACTCTTGCACATGCTCAGTAGTAGCTGGTACTTCAGAAAGTGTGCATATAGAAAGACTGTGCACAATTACATACTAGAAATGAATTAGAATGAATTAGAAACTGCATGCTCTACCTGAATCCTGAACGTTTCAGTCTTCATTTTTCTTGTAAAAATATATTATTAAAATGTTTCATTGCTGCTCTTTCATTTGCATGAATATATTTTGTACAATGTCCCTTTAACGTCGCCCTGTTTGTTGACATGAACAGTTTATCTTCTGACCATCGTATCCCTTTAAAAATAAAATGGTCTTGCTTTATTTGTTCCTACCTGGGGTTGAGAATTTATTTGTGTCTTCTTAATATATAATTACTTTTTTTTTTGCAAACACAACTTTATGTTATAACAAACATCCTAATAAAAATTATGCAACCTTTGCTGTTCTTTTGAATAGGATCCAACCACTAATTAACAAGGGTCAGAGATGCAGATTTCAAACACCTCTCATTAAGAAATACTAACTTGCTTAGTGAAAAAGGCAGCCAGCCAAAATATATAAAACTACAGGCTTGGTAGGGAAAAAAAAAAAACATGGAAACTTTTTGTACTCTAGCACAGAATCATGAAGAATATAAAAATAGGAATATTTTTTTTTAACACTCCTGCGTGAGCGGGATATAAAAACATGGTGGGTGTAAAGGGCCTGCTTTAGGAACAGGGCATGACATATCAGGGCTGAAGAATTCATGGCATTATAACATCTAGCACTGCAGATTCCATTGGACCGGTAACAATAGATTAGGCAGATGTTCTGCTACTCACTTGGCAATTTATTAGTAGAGTCTTGACAACACTGCAGACACAAACAACAGCTTCTTTCTATTTCGTATTAATAGTTGAGGGGGGAAAAAATATATATAAAAATGACATTGGAAGACCAGCCGTGTTTGTACCGAATTTTATTATTATTTGTTTTCCTCCAGAATTGACTCTCTGTCAGCTAAAAAAAAAGAAGCTAAATTTAACATTAAACACAAAAACAAAAACATTGCTTTCCTACTACAATTAATATTATAGATGACTTATGTATTATTAAGTAGGTCTGCCGCGTTTAAATTAGATTTTTTATTATTTTTATTATAGCAAGTCTGCAGAAATCTACTCAAACTTTTTTTTTTTTATATATATATAAAGAAAAAAAAAATCAACTTTATTGCTAACTCGTACTCAGCATTTCTTTTATATATGACTTTTTTTTTGTACTGCCGTAAGAAGAATTAACGCGTGCTTTGTGAGATTCATGAAGCGCCTGATTACATGCTGCTGTTGTTACAGTCTAGACAAATGTTTCACTTAATCTGCTCTTTTTTATTTATTTTTTTTATTTTATTTATTTTTTTTTTTGCCTGGTATATTGATCTTGGGGAATGGGAAAAGAAATGACACAAGCTTTCTCATTACCTCTTTGTGTTGTAAAACACATCTCTGCCCCTGAGCAGAATAAAAGCAACATAGCAAACATTCTAGAACCCTGAGCTGTTTTTAATCAACCCATTGTTAATAGAGTAGGGTTTTTATATGTAGCTATTGTAAAGGACATATATTTGTATTCATCAAGCACTCATAGTAAGTTTGCAGACACAGATATATAATTCTGTACAATGTGGAGTAAAATATTTAAAATATAAGTCAGTGGAAAATACTTGCAAATATTATTATTGTAAAAGGAAATGAAGATGCTCAGTTTGTTTAAAGGGACATTATGATCAACCTTTTGTTTTATTTTTCCTATAGAGGTTTCTTTTCTTTTGGTTTTCAAAAACTATGACTCCCAACTGTCAAGCTACCTGCAGGATTATCATGGGTTATTCTGCAGCTGCTGGGGTTCTGCTTTTAAGGGACTCTATAATCTAGACCTACAGATAACCTAGACACAACCACTGCCTGCTAGTGGCCATGCCCACAATCCATCTGTGATTCTGCCCCTCCTTATGCAGCCCTAACCATCCAACCTCCCTGATCCCCCACAAACAGCTCTATAACCTTTCCCCCTCTCTAACTATTACCAGCATCTTAGGTACTGGCAGTATTCATTTGTTTTCTTGTCTGTTGCAGTTGAAAATTATTAGGTCTAGCGCGCTGGAGAGCTTTGCTAATCCCGACCCTTCTTTCTCGAGCCCTGGACCACTTTAATAGGAGGCTCAGAGCTTAGCATTATGGATCCCAGGGCCTGCATTAAAGGAGAAGGTCCTTTGGCACAGGCCCTGTAAGTCTTCTATTAGAGTGGCCCGGGACTCTAAAAAGAAGGGATGAGATTAGCGTGGCTCTCCAGGGCGCTAGAGGTAAGTCTATAACGCTACAGGTGAACTTTCCAAAGGGACATTTACATTTGTTTAATGAAAATGAATGTAAATATTCAATTTATATTCAGTATTATCCTGAATAGTGAAGCAGACAAATATTCAGGGTAACTATTTTCCCTGAATATTTGTTCAGAAAGATTCGGCCAAACCAGTTTATTAGTGCTGCACATGTCTACTTTTTATCCTTTCAATCTTTAGCACTATATGGCAGTGTACTTGTAAAAATATTGGGCCACATTATGAGTGGAGCGCAACCGTTTGCACACAAACGTTAAGGGGTTTATCGCGGGTGTTTGCGATCTTTGGGCTTACCGCTGGTATTACGAGTTAGAAGTAAAATTGATCACTTGAACGCAATTGTGATTTACGCTAGAATAAATACTGCGACTTCAGAGCTTACATTCACAGAAAATATTGCACACAAAAGTTATAAGGACTCAAAGATAGGAGATCTCAGGTGTTAGAAAGAAAAAAAAGGCGGACAAATGGCTTTAACATTGAGATGCATGCATATACATGTCTAAAGATGTATATGTATGTGTGTATATATATATATATATATATATGTATATATATATATATATATATATATATATATGTGTGTACATATGTATTTATATGTGTATATATGTATTTACAGACATAAACACATAAATACAGATGTACACATAAATAGGCAGTGCATTGGAGTCCTTTGCAATTTAGTAGATGAAAACCCATTTATGCAATATTAATTTTTAACAAAAGTTTTAAATATGTATTTCCTGCAAATACATCACATTCCAATGTTCTGCACATAGCAGAATGTACTCTAAGTATTTATAAATAGATATGCATACCTATCTATCTATCTATCTATCTATCTATCTATCTATCTATCTATTCATGTGTATATATATATATATATATATATATATATTTATATATATTGTACCAAAAGATCATCAGATATATGTAGAAATATGTATTTATGAATAAATAGAACATATTCTTCTATGTGAAGAACATTGGAATGTAAAATATTTGTATTTTCATGTCAGGTTAGAGTAGGGTGTTACTTTTTTTTCTCCACTGACTTCTATGGGGAAATAGGAGAATGTGCGCTAGATATGGTAAGTTCGGCTTTTTGCGCTCGTTGGGTTAGCGTGCAAGCAAAAACAGTTTACTTCCAACTCATAAAACAAGCACAATCGGACTCCTCCTTCTCCAAATGTATTCTAGCCCTATATATTTAGTGCACAACACGTCCGTGCTCCTGAATCTACTTCAGTACACTCTAATGAAAAGAAGATAAGTTTCAACAAAGGTGACCAATAAAATAATTAAAGGGACAGTCAACACCAGAATTTTGGTTGTTTAAAAAGATAGCTAATCCTTTTATTACCCATTCCCCAGTTTTGCATAACGAACACAGTTATAGAAATACACTTTTTACCTCTATAATTACCTTGTATCTAAGCCTCTGCAAACTGCCCCCTTATTTCACTTCTTTTGACAGACTTGCATTTTAGCCAATCAATGCTCACTCCTAGGTAACTTATTTTGGGTGAGCTCAATGTTATCTATATGAAACACATGAACAAACTCCCTCTAGTGGTGAAAAACTGTCAAAATGCATTCAGACAAGAGGCGGCCTTCAAGGTTTAAGAAATTAGCATATAAACCTCATCGGTTTAGCTTTCAACTAAGAATACCAAGAGAACAAAGTTTGTGATAATAGTAAATTGGAAAGTTGTTTAAAATTGCATGCCCTATTTGAATCATGAACGTTTTTTGGACTTGACTGTCCCTTTCAACTTAATAATAAAAGTAAATTTAATCTTGTTTTAAGTATGTCGCTTTGTCTGAATCAGCTTCCTGGATTATGAATAAAATAGAACAGAAATCTATTACACTTCAATTACTTAAACACAATTGAATTATTTTTGTTAAATTCATCAGAAAATACCAGATTGAATTAAAAGAAAAAATGTATATACCCTTAATTAACAGTTGCTGCTTTGCTAATTTCACATATGACAGTGGTGCTTTGCCAAGTTCACATATTACAAATATTTTTAAAAAGGAAATAATTCAAATAAATGTATGTACTTAAAGGGACATGATTAAGGTAGAGCATGCCATTTTAAACAACATTCCAATGTATTTTGTTTATCTACTTTGCTTTGTTCTCTTGGTATCCTTTGTTTAAATCATACCAAGGTAGCAGCAGTCCACTTCTGAGAGAAAGCTGCTGATTGGTGGCTACACATAAATGCTTAATTTCATTGGCTTACCTAAAGTGTTCAGCTCGCTCCCAGTAGTGCATTGCTGCTCCTTTAACAAAGGATACCAAAGAAAGAATCAACATTGATAAAATAAGTAAATTGGAAAATTTGGGGTTATGTCCTTTTAATAATTTGAACATTTCTTTTAGAATATTCAGGTCTAGTACAAATCAAATGTATAATATATATATTAGCAATTAAAGGGACACTGAACCCAATTTTTTTATTTCCGTGATTCAGAGCATGCAATTTTAAGCAACTTTCTAATTTACTCCTATTATCAAATTTTCTTCATTCTCTTGGTATCTCTATTTGAAAAGCAAGAATGTATGTTTAGATGACGGCCCATTTATGGTGAACAACCTGGGTTGTTCTTGCTGATTGGTGGATAAATTCACCCACCAATAAACAAGTGCTGTCCACCGTACTGAACCAAACATTGTCTGGCTTAGATTCCTTCTTATTCAAATAAAGATAGCAAGAGAACAAAGAAAAATTGATAATAGGAGTAAATTAGAAAAAGTTGCTTAAAATTGCATGCTCTATCTGAATCATGAATGAAAAAAATTGGGTTCAGTGTCCTTTTAAGCACTGCATTTTGCAAAACAAGAACAGGGATATACATTGTGAAAAACCTACTGTAGGTAAAGTTCATTCATTGTCTCTTTTGCTGCAGAGAGCTATAATTAAGCTTCTGCTATGAGATAACCAAATCACTGAGTAGAATATTACTGACTCAGGTAAATTTTACCATAGTGCGATAAAAAGGCACTCCGGCTTCTCTGAAGGAAGAGGAACAGATACAAAAGTTCCTTTTCAAAAGTATATGACAGCAAATACAGGCAAAAGAATGAATATAAATGGGAATGCTTTATTTTCCTAATTAAAAATGTTATGATATAATGAATTGTTGAGTTGCATGTCATTTAAATGACATCAGATGACTACAGAAGCTGTTCAAGGAACATCTATAGAGATGAATAAACGTTGGTCCAGTGAATATCTGTGCAATCTTTTCAGCAGGTAAAAGAATCAGTTTATAGACTGATATTGGGCCATATTACAAGTGGTGTGCTATTTAGTGCTTTAACTCAAGTGATAACACCACCAGAAGTAAAGATTTAGCATGTTAGCATGCATATTACAAGTTTAACATATAACTTTTGCAAGCGAAACCCCATGAGCTCTAACTATAGGACTATGGATATTGCGACCACGTTAACGTATTCTCCCCATAGACTTTATTAGAGAGCACAGAAGAATAAACCTAACACGTATTGCTCATTTATACCCGACACCGCGTTAGACCTAAAGCGTGCAACCCAAAGCGCGTCTTGCATATTTTACATTCCAATGTTCTTCACATAAAAAATGTTTTTAAATATATTTTAATATATATCTAATAATGTTAATGTAACATATATATACCTATTAAAGATGTGCTGAGAAGAACATTTTCTTTTGGACGAAATTTGTTTCCCTAAATATATTCGTTCTCTGCACTATTTGGTTTTCGTTTAGTTTAAAATTAAATGAAAATCATATTTTTAATAAACACAAATTAATTTTCATTAAAATGAAAGTAAATGTTTCAAAGCTACAGTTGAAAAGTTGACATACTTACCCTAAAGCGATCCTCTTCTTGCCAGAGCCCTGGTCGCTCTAACAGGAGTCTTAGCAGTTCGGCTTCTGAACTAAAGTTAGTGTCGGTTCTGGATGCCAAGCGTGCTTACCCTCCTGTTACCCAGGGACCTGACAAGAAAAGGATCGGGTTAGCGCGTTAATGTAAGTATTAAGCCTTAAAAAAAAAAACAATTTAAAGGACGAATTTCGTTTTCTTTAAATTCGAAAGTATTTTTTTTTTTATTTTGTTGGTGCAATCATTTGAATATTTGTGTTTGTTTACAAAATCAAAAATCTAATTTTAGGTATGAAAATGAATGCACATCCCTAACATCTATACCTATGTATCTATATGAATATATACTGGTATTGATGTATACAGATATATTTTCAGTCAAATACATGGCCATACACCGTATACCTTTGAACCCTTATAAATATTTGTATTAATATTTCTATGAATATTTTTTATCAGTGTTTATATGGGTGTAACAATTTATTTTAATGTATTTATGTAGTGTTTATTTTATCCCTCACCCTTTACACAAGGTCTTCAGTTGTGCTAACCCGACATGCATTAAATTAAATTGCGCTCGTAACGTGACCGCAATATTTAAATATCGCTGGCTCTCTAACAGAGCACCACTTGTAATCTAGCCCATTGTCTTTTATTTCTGTAGGAAGAGATGCAGTTATTTTGTTCCAAGAGTTTAAGGAAGATCTACTTTCCCCACAGGAATGAGAATATAGCCTAAACATCAAATATTTAGGGCCAGATTACAAGTGGAGCAGTATTTAACGCTAACGCTCGCACGCTAACTCTACTAGAAGGGCAAGTTGGGTAGTACTCGTATTACAAGTTGAAAGTAAACTGTTTTCGCACGAGTGCTAACCTGATGCACACAAAAAGCCTCCCTTTAACAAATTCTCCCATAGGAGTCAATGGAGCAAAAAAGGGGAAAAAATATAACACCCTACTTGCGGGCAAACCCAATTGCATATTCTCAAGTGCCCTAAATCAACATAAAAATATTAATATTTCACATTTCAATGTTCTTCACATAGCAGAATATATATATATATATATATATATATATATATAGGTATAGATGCTATGCGAAGAACATTGGAATGGGAAATATTTACAGTAAATACACACTATAACACTTTATTAAATATAAATATTGCATAAATATGCTTTTTTGTGTTTTCATCTACTTAAATACAAAGGGCTCCTATACATGTCTATATATGTATACATATGTATTTATGTGTTTATATGTGTCTGTAAATACATATATACACATGTAAATACATAAATACATATGTACACACATAGAAACATGTATGTATATATATATATATATATATATATATATATATATATATATAAACACACACAGACATATTTAGACATGTATATGTATGTATCTCTATGTTAAAGCCTTTTGCATGCCTTTGTTTTTCTAACTGAGACCTTATATCTTTGAACCCTTATAACATTTTGTGCAATTTAAAAAAAAAAAATGTTTATTAGATAGTTTTATTATGAGTGTAACTGCACTCCTCCTTTTCACTTGCGTGTAACGGTTAGTTTTCCACTCATATCTGGTCCTTAATTGTCAATTCATAATAAAAATATAAGGAAGCAAATAATAATCTAACCTTATCACTGTATCAAACAAAAGAAAAGGTACGTATTAAATTCATTTAGTTGACACTAAATAGCTGGTTAAATCCCTATATTAAAGGGACAGTCTAGGCCAAAAATAATTCAATTGTGTTTAAGTAATAGAAGTGTAATAGATTTCTGTTCTATTTTATTCATAATCCAGGAAGCTGATTCAGAAAAAGCGACATACTAAAACAAGATTACATTTACTTTTATTATTAAGTTTAAAGGGACAGTCAAATCCAAAAAACTTTCATGATTCAGATAGAGCATGTCATTTTAAACAATTTTCCAATAAACATTTATCACCAATTTTGCTTTGTTCTCTTGGTATTATTAGTTGAAAGTTTAACCTAGGAGGTTCATATGCTAATTTCTTAGACCTTGAAGGCCACCTCTTTTCAGAATGCATTATAACAGTTTTTCACCACTAGAGGGTGTTAGTTCATGTATTTCATATAGATAACACTGTGCTTGTGCACGTGAAGTTATCTGGGAGCAGGCACTGATTGGCTAAACTGCAAGTCTGTCAAAAGAACTGAAATAAAGGGGCAGTTTGCAGAGGCATATATACAAGATAATCACAGAGGTTAAAAGTATATTAATATAACTGTGTTGGTTATGCAAAACTGGGGAATGGGTAATAAAGGGATTATCTATCTTTTAAAACAATAAGAATTCTGGTGTAGACTGTCCCTTTAATGTCTTCTAATGTTTCTCAAGTGCCATTCATAAATTTGACATCTAGTAAAAAAAAGTAAAGCATTGATCCAGAAGGTTGACATTTAATGTAGTGAACAGTTCACTTTCTGCATAATTACATTTTTAGCAATGTTATCATCATTGATTTGCTCTGCAATTTAACAAGGAAGTTGAATTAGGTTAGTAGGTTCCTTTAAAGCAACTGAGATAGAGGTTTCACCTAAAGAATTGCCAAATTACAAAATTATGAGGAAAAGTTTACTTACCCGAAGTTTAGGCAGGAACCACTGCAGTTGCAGAGGTAATGGATAGTAGTAATGTTGGCTACAGATGTACACATACAAAATTATTAGACCATGACAACGAGGACACTGATTTGCATAATGAGCTATTAAAGTTAATGAAGGCTGGTTATTGTGGAACTATGTGCATAGTGTCAATTAAGGTGCAATACCCAAGACCTTTGGATGTTTTGTTTGTTTTTATATCCCTTTAAACTAGCTGAAGTGGTCTGTACTTTTTAACTTCTGTCTGTCAGGAGGGCAAAATGAAGTAATCTGTTGTTTTAGCCTTGTTTTGCAGACACAAGGTCAGGTACAAGAGAATAGAAATATGTAAAAAAAAAATTGTATTGGCTACAATAAGTCTCATTTAAGAATGCATTGACACCAGTCACTTGCTCTGTTTTCTTTTTTCCAAAACAGAGAGCGGTGCTGGGCTTGGTTGTATAGGGCTAGATGACGCGTGGAGCTCTATCTTAACATCTTAACAGGCAGAATTTCCCCCTTTACGAATGCAGGTTATATAACCAGGCATTGCAAGTGTCAGGTTAATGCTCTCATGAGCTTGCCGTTTCAGTTTGTGTTTAGCACAATTAACCAAAAGTCAGACCTCTGGTTAATTTAGAAAGTTGCCCCAATTGCACCGAAATAAAGAAGACAGTTATTTAAAATGAAATAAAAATATGAGCATCCTTTAAACAAACAAACAAACAAACAAACAAAAAACCTGTACAAAGCAGTTATAAGGATTTAAAGTGAAAGTAAATCCTAGCATTTTACAAACGCTAGGATTTACTATTTAAGCGAATAAAGGGGACTTTCATTCATGCAGTATAAAGTACTTCATGTAGAAATCTCCTTTATTTGATTCAATCGATCGCTGTTTTTTACCTTGTACAGCAGCCCATGGCAAAAAAAAAATTGGGCTAAGAGGTGACGTTTTCACCTCTTAGCCAATAGCCATGCGGTAAATCCGGCTTGGCAGCCATGGGCAATCAATGGAATCAAATAAAGGAGCTTTCTACATGAAGTATCTTATACTTCATGAATGAAAGTCCCCTTTATTTGTTTCAATAGTAAATCCTACTTTTTGTAAAACGCTAGGATTTACTTTCACTTTAAACTAAGGGGATGTGGGGTGTTTTAAAAAAATGGCACTAAAAGTGCCTTTACATAGAGGTGAATGGGGAACTGTGTTTTTACTGTAAATATATATATATATATATATATATATATTTATATACATATATATTTATGTGTTAACCCTTTCGTGACAGGGTTAAAGTGTTCCGATGTAGACAAATTGAAACTACGCAATCGTGCATACGATCGCGAGATTTCAATTATTGGATCGCATCTGGGGGGCGTCCCTACAATCCTAGGAATGCCCTCCAGACTGCGATCAAATCCTAGAAGCACAGAAGGCTTCAGGACAGCTGTTAGCTATGACGTTCTATTCCGTCATAACGGCTTTAAAGCCCAGTGTAATTATGACGGAATAGAACGGCATAACGGCATTAAAAGGTTAATATGTGAATATATACACATAAATAAATATATATGTATATTTTCATTTACATATATATTTTTAGTTTGTTGCACATCGATGCACGATTTGCCCCGTGCTATGCGCTAGGTAGAATGCCGTGTCTGACGGCATGAGAACGAGGCTCCCTTTGGAGCCAGGGGAAGTGCGCACTTGTGTGTGCTTAGCTTCCAGGCAATGGGAACATGAGGTCACGTTCGCATTGCTCCTGACTTGTAATACCAGCACACATTACGTGCGCTGGTATCATCGAGTGGAGCCCAAATATTGCGTTTGCGAAAGCGCAATATTACGCTTCATTCATAATCTAGGCCATAATCGGTCCTTAGAAAAATGTTTCCTTATTATCTGCTTCCCAGTCTCCATTTATTTTTACATGGTGAAAATATGAACAATAACGGAATATTTGACTTTAAAAATAATATTACTAACAACATTGCAAACTTGGATACAAAGGGTATTTTATTCACTATACTTTAGTCTGAAATACCACTACGTTTTTTGTTGACACAATGGCATTTTCCTTTCATATTCAGTCCACATTGTATGATATAAATGTCTTTTAAAACTAGCAAAACAAAGAAATTCAACCGAAGTATAAAGTCATACTCATTAAAAGTATCCTTTTTTGTGCCAAATGTATATTTCATGCACAGCTAATATTTTCAAAACCTCAAACTATGTGCTCCTAAGATCTTTCTTCAACAGAAATGTGACACTTTTGAAATCATAAAAGTTGAGTACAAAATAAACAAAACAAAACAAAAAAATACAAAAAAAATGTTTACGTAACCAAAATATCTGCTACAAATACATGAAAATCATGTTTTAAAATTAAAAAGGCCAGATTACAAGTGAAGCGATAGTAAGCGCTCCCTCTCGCGAAATAATCCCTCTAAATTTGGCTTTTTGCACGAGTCGAGTTGCATGCGTATTACAAGTTTGAAGTAAAACGTTTTTTCTTGCGTACTAACTCTGACAACTACAAATAGCCGGACTTTGAATATTGCGACCCCCATATGGAGTGCTAAAACTGGAAAAAAAATACTCAACAAGTTGCACAAACCGATCGCGTTTTCTCAAATGCGCTAACCGGACATGAAATATTAATATATCACATTCCAATATTCTTCAAATAGCAGAATATGTTGTTAGTAGATACTAGGTTACAATATCACTTATTATATATCAGCAGTAATCTCCAGTAAAAGTTGGAGAACTTATCTCAGCAGTTGCCAACCAATTATAAATGTATTTACGTAACAATATATTTATTAAAAATCAATATTTATCCTTATGTTCTTGATTATTTGTCTTTATAGACACCTTGAATTATATTTATGTAAAAACTAGATTATGGCCCATGTTTATCAAGGTCTGTCGGATCTGATCTGACAGTGCGGATCAGGTACGACAGACCTTGCTGAATACGGCGAGCAATACGCTCGCCGTATTCAGCATTGCACCAGCAGCTCACAAGAGCTGCTGATGCAATGCCACCCCCTGCAGACTCACGGCCAATAGGCCGCCAGCAGGGGGTGTCAATCAACCCGATCGTACTCGATCGGGTTGATTTCCGGCGATGTCTGTCCGCCTACTCAGAGCAGGCGGACAGGTTATGGAGCAGTGGTCTTTGTGACCGCTGCTTCATAACTGCTGTTTCTGGCAAGCCTGCAGACTCGCCAGAAACATGGGGCATCAAGCTCCATTCGGAGCTTGATAAATATGCCCCTATGAATCAATTATACAGGCTTATTGTGTTACACTTTTCTATACAAAACAGATCATAAAAATATATCTCTAAAAATTAACCTTACTCACAATAAATCGCTTATTATTTACCACAAATGAGGATACCAGAACAGTCTATAATTATCTAGCTTAGTTCAATATCAGAATATGGACTATTAGCTTAACAATGCTTAATTAATAACTACCAGAGAGTTAACAACAATAACCAATTTATGTACAGTTCTTAGAGGGTTCACAATAATAAAACTGCCTTATAAATCTGGAGTGCAAAATCCTTTCTAGAAAATAAATTATTTAACACCAATATAATTATTTCTAAACTACACTGGCAAATGTTACATAAATTTAAAGTACAAAATACCCTTTTAAATCAGTTACAATCTAACTATAGCTATAGAATACCTTTGATTTAAATATTAAATATACTTAACAATTGCATATACTTTACCAGCTCCAGGTGAGGATTCATATCATATTTTTTTTTAGGGGAATTATGCACAATTATGCACAATTGGAAGAGAATAAATCCTGATAATCTCTTATCCACAAAGAGTGTCCCAACGAATTTTTCTTACAGAAAACTGTGTTTGCACACTCTTGTCTCCCTGTAAGCAAAAATGGCAGCAAGCAGGATTGCAACAGTCACCAAGAAAAACTTCTAGCAAAAAGCCCCATCCTCTGTGTGCAAGGGGTTTCTGAGACTAAACTCCTCCCCATTTCTTAATCATTCAATAGGCTTGGATATGCCCTAACGGTGCTTGTCCCTCTGGTTTTTTGGAAATGCATCTCTTGGTGGCAATACCAGTTTTTTCCATTGGGGGCCAGCAGAAATAGAAAACAAGTCTTATTATCAATACTTGCTACAGAAAATACAGACATTCTCATATATTATTAAATGTATATTTAATATACTCACTATTTCTTGCATCAGCAAATAAATATGTCCAATATGTATGGAATCATATAATATTATTTAATCTGAGTATTTCAAGACTAAATATGAGGTATTTCACTTATAATATTTTAAAAGATGCATTTTAAAGTCACATTTTATGAGTGGGCTAGTAGTATGAATCATTAAAATATATATGTTTATCTGACTTATTTTGTATATTAGTTAATTTGATATACTGGTACATATTTCATTTCCTAGTCACCATTTTATATTATATATAGATGAGCATTATAGTTATTTATTAATACACGTCTCAACAGTGTTTAAGACATGGGCTTAAAATCTATGATGCATTTATATGTTAACTTATAGTAGTATCTTATTTAGAAACCTCATCTTCATATCAGGTTTTTCCCTTTAATGTTTATTTAGACTCCTGGAAAAACAAAGAAAATACAGTTGGTTATTATTCCAAAAATGGGACCTATTCAATACAGCAGATACATCATCCAATATGGTATATTCGATCAATATATATATACATAGATATTTTTAATATGATCTGAGTATAAATGAAACATTTGAAAATTACACATTATTTCATTTTATTTGAAATTCTAACTTCTCCCTTTAAAAAAACAAGATTTACATTGCCAGTGTCTCTTTCAGACATTTGTGTATTGGATTTTCAGAGGATCATGCAAGTGTCAATTTCTACATCCCCTGAGATTCAGCTAGCTTCAAAGAGTCATTACAGATCTCTGTAGGTAGGAAACTCTATATATGGGCATTCAGACCTGAGGGTGCCATGTGATAAAATTATTTTGAAGGCAACTCCTTTGATGAATTGGGACAAAGGTTTGCAATGCGTCCTTGACTACAAGAAAGGGGAGTTGTGTTACCCAGCCCAGCCCATCTGACAGAGAGAACTGCAACTTACAGTAATAAAACTGGGATTAAAAGCAAAACTGGAAGAGTTAGTTACCACATTTGGCCAAATGGGACAAGCCCAGGTACCACGTCAAGGTCTCTTCCACATACCTGAGTCCCTAATACAGCCACACAATTGCAGCCATGCACACAAATGCAAGCTAATAATCAAACAAACTGGAAACAGGTCAGGGTTCACAGACTTATGTAATCACCCTGGGCATGACCTGTTCCCAATTTGTTTGATTATTAGCTTGCATTTGTGTGCATGGCTGCAATTGTGTGGCTGTATTAGGGACTCAGGTATGTGGAAGAGACCTTGACGTGGTCTCTTCATATTCCACTGTATATGTTGCTGTATATTTGTGGACCCGGTGTGAAAAATAAAGGTCTTTTAATTTATTACAGCTGGAGAGATTTCTTCTTATGTGGGGTGCACTGTGCCAGTGATCTTAAACTCTGCACCATGATTTCCATGTTATATAGTTATATGTATGGTCAGATCCTCTGCACAGGTGGAGGGTGCACTATGCCAGTGATTTTGAACACATATCCTTTCCCACTATCTTTTTATCATCAGCAAACAATTTACTATCTCATTAATGACAATGTGCTCTGAGTTAACACTTTCTGTGCAGAGTCCTTCTACTTACACACTAAAATAGATTGTTAAAAGTTTTACCATTTGGTACACAGAGGTAGATGTACATTTTGCATGTCTTAGTAATGTACTCTTTGCAGCTTTATACCTTATGGGCTCCATTTATTAAGCTGTGAGATCAGCTTCAGAGCCCCAGCATTTCAGGCTTGTGAGCCTGAAATGCTAGTTAAGTAGCAGCAGTGTTAAGACTGGTCCTACTTAACCTCTCTACGTAAAGTATTTGAGATTTCAATCATCCTGATCAGATGCAATCTAGATGATTTACTGGCTGCCCATTAGCAGGGGTTTTTCATTGTCCAATTAGCGGTTTGTGCAATGTAAAATGCGCTCACTATGATGACAGGTGGACAAGGATCATGACAGCAAACCTCATCTGTCCACTAGTTGATAAATGGAGCCCCATGTGTATATGTTTAATTTATGTTGATTATTTTGAGTAAGTTCAAATAATGACAGTCACATTTTTATTTTTTTATTTTTTGCTTTAAAACTGTATAATGTAACTACTGGGGATGCAGAGGTTGCAACTGCGACCGGGCCCTTGAGGTCCCCCCCTCTCAGGGGGGCCTAGCTGCCTTCAGCACAAACTTAGCTATAGATCTTATTGGCGGCTTTGGCATGCACAATGGCTCCTGACTGCACGTCTAGTCTTGGCAAAGGCAACAAAATTCCTGAGCTCCCATAAATATGTTGATGGCTGAGCTCCAAATTGATTGACTGCCTTCTCAAGATTTCCCATTAACTCTCTGCACTCTGACATCACCGAGGGAAGCAGCCACTATCCATTGTGGCACTAGGGAGAACTTAACCCTTTGAAAGACACAAGGCTTTAATTCTCAGTGAGTTTTAAAATTGTAAAGTGTTAACAAGTTGTTACTAATGAATTAATTAGTCCAATTTTTATTGGAATTTCCATTGTTTTAGTTTTATACTGCCCTATACATTCAGTGCCTTAAAAATTTTATTAGCTCATATAAATCTTTATGACACTAAATTTATTCTCTTCTTTTGGCTAGATCTAATTTTTTTCCCTTTACTTGGAAAACCAAAAGGCATACAAGGTTAAGTACATAGACATACACAAGTGATATACCAAGCTCAATCATGTTCTACCTAAGTAGATCCAACTTAACCTTAGGGTTTGTCTTTTTCTCAACCCGAACTTATCAAGGAAGTTAATTTGACCTTGTGCATGGCAGCATGCCAAGGATATCCCTCTTGATTAAAGGTTCTATCAAACAGTGGTTTCCTTCAAGAGTAGATCCAGTCCGTATTAGGAATCCCAAAATATACAACAATAAACTAACTAAACATAAACATAATGCTCAACATTAAACATTAAAGTGTTACACACATCAAATCATCTATCACATTCTATTGGTACAGATTGTAATTACTCATTATTTTTATTCTTCACTATTTATTTTTATCTCAACTATATGTTTTCTCTTTGTGTACTTTTAGTAAAATAAGCTTTCTCATACTGCCTATCAGAAACCCAGTATCATTTTAGTATATACGATTCCCAATAAAAAATCATGTCATGGAAGAAATCCAATCTTCCAACCTTTAGATAATGGAATCTTTCCATTAGTAGAGTGTTGGCCACCAATTTCCTCCATTCTGCTTCCGTGGGAGTATTTGAAGATTTCCACAATCTGGGAATCAGCTGTTTTGCAGAATTAAGCAGGATTTATATAAGGTATATTAGGATTCTCCTGTAATAGATATATTTCTGGCGATAGTTTTATTTGTAGGTGTAATACAGAGTTAATGGTATTTCTAATCATATCCCAAAATGGTTTTATTTTAACACAATTCCACCAGATATGAAGAGGGTCTCCCCTTACTCCACATTCTCTCCAACACTTATCATTTGCTGATGGAACAGATACTTAATTCTATCTGGTGTTAAATACCACTGCGTCATAACTTTAATGTTTGTCTCTAAGGCTTTTACCAAATGGGCCGATTTTTTTAGAGCTTTAAATCTTGCTGTCCAAGATTCCCCATTGGTCTGCAATCCGAATTCTCTCTCCCATCCCTTAACATAACCTGGAGAACCAGCATCTCTACCATGTACTATTAATTTATATAGAATGGATATTAGTTTTTTTGGGGGTGTAGATTTTATGCATATTTGTTCAAAGGTAGTGAGGTCCCGTATTAGGTTGTTTTTAATATTTGTGTGTATCAACAAAATGTGACATCTGATGGTACCTAATCCAAGGTTTAAAATAACCATTGCTTAACTGCTCAATTTGAGCCTTTGGTAGTGGTTTACCTTTATGAATTACTAGGCATATGGGAATATATTGTGAATATTTGGTTAGGTTTTCAAATTGTGTTTTTGCCCCTGCTGGGAATTCTGCCAGATCAAGTAAAGGTGTAAGTGGCGAGTATTTGGTTGTTATCAAAGGATGTTTGCTGCTTAACGGTTTCCACTCCCGCCAAGTCTTATTTACAATTGAGGATGTTGAAATCAAAGTCTTATGTATATTATCAGGTTCCAGCATTGAGCGCCCAAAATGTGCAACACTTGTAAGGTGTGTTTCCAATTGTATCCATCTTTTACACGAGTCTAATGTACAAGTGGACCATTCAACTACTACTACTACTACTACTACTACTAACTGGCCTCCCTATCTCCCGCCTTTCTCCGCTCCAATCCATCCTAAATGCATCTGCCAGGCTAATCCACCTCTCTCAACGCTCTGTTTCTGCTGAACCTCTCTGTGAGTCCCTTCAAAATTCTCACCTTGACCTACAAAGCCCTCACCAATGCTGCCCCACCCTACCTGTCCTCACTTATCAAAAAATATACTCCTGCCCACCCCCTAAGATCCAACAATGACCTACTTCTTGCATCCTCTACCATCACCTCCTCTCATACTAGACTACAGGACTTCTCTTGTGTGGCACCAACAGTCTGGAATGCACTTCCTTGTGCTGTCAGACTTGCCCCTAACCTCTCCTCCTTTAAACATTCCCTAAAGACCTTTCTGTTCAGGGAAGCTTATAACCCAACTTATTAACAAACTAACTTCACTTAACTAACAGTTGCCCTCTATCTCCTCACTAATATCATTCTCACCTTTGCAGTCCCCACCTCCTGTTTCCCATCCTCCTACCCATCTAGATTGTAAGTTCCCACAGGAATAGGGCCCTCAATTCCCCCTGTATTTGTCTGTAAGATTTTGTCTTTTATCGTATTGTTTCTCCATTGTACTGTTATCCTTGTACCCATGGGCAGCGCTGCGGAATCTGTTGGCGCTTTATAAATAAAGAATAATAATAACTACCCTCTGTAGTGATATAGCTTGATTATATGGCAACAAGTCTGGCACTCCCAATCCCCCGTTTGCTGACAATTTATATAATATCTGTTTAGATATCCTTGGAGGCCTGTGTCTCCAAATGTAATCATCTATAATTGTTTGTAACTTGTACAGGTCTTGCGTGGCCTATGCGATTGGTAAAGTTTACATTAAATACAGTGCTTTGGACAAAAGAGTCATTTTGACTGCCTGGATTCTACCTATCCATGAAAGATACTTCGGGAGCCAACCCGAGGTGAGTTTCTGGAAATCTTCCACCAATTTCCCGTAATTAAGTATACGTAATAGTGTAACATCAGGAGTGATATGCAGGCCTAGATATTTTAGAGATGCGTTTTTATTTGGAATGGGCTTATTTTCACTATATCACTGATTACTTTAGGAGGAAAGTTAATGGGTAGAAGTTCTGATTTATTAAGGTTAACAGAGAAATTTGAGACGCGGCCAAATTGTGTTAGCTCATCCAGTACCGCAGAGAGAGACAACGTTGGGTCTGTGAGTGTCATGAGGACATCATTAGCAAACATTGCCAATTCGTATAGTTGATCTTTATATTTGTATTCCTTTAATTTGAGAGTTAAGCCTAATTCTAACAGCCAATGGTTCCAGGGATAATATGAACAATAGAGGTGATAATGGGCATCCCTGTCTGGACCCATTTCGAATCTCGAATGGCTCAGATAAACATCCATTTACTTTAATTTGAGCTGACGGGTTTTGGTATAGGGCCATAATTTGTTCAATAAAGCCACACGGAAATCCGAAATGTTTCAAAGTAGTTTGCAAGAAGGTCCAATTCCAATCTAGGCGATCAAATGCCATTTTCGGCATCTGTAGATAGGAAAATTGCTTGTTTTTTTTTTTGAAGAAGTATACTCCAATAAATCTAGGACCTTAATGGTATTATCTTTTGCCTCTTTCTGCGGCATGAACCCAACCTGGTCTGGATGTATTATATAAGGGAGAGTGCAGTTCATGCGTGAGGCCAAGATCTTAGCATAAAGCTTTAGATCTACATTTAGTAAAGATATAGGCCTAAAATTCGCAGGCATGTCAGGATTCTTCCCAGGCTTAGGCAGGACCGAAACATGCGCTTGAAGCATTGTATCTGGAAAGTGAAATGATTGTGGGATGTTATTAAATAACACAGTGTTGCGGGGTGCAGTCTGATTTATGAACATTTTGTAATATAATCCTGTAAAACTGTCAGAACCAGGCGATTTATTAGGTTTTAAATTTTTGATGGCGTCCCTAACCTCCTTCTCCAAAATTGGCTGGGACAGTTTGTTTTGTAATTCCGAGGGTATAGTTGGAACAGGTATTTTTTGAAGATAATGCTCACATAATTTCCTGTGTGTCTCCTTTTCTCTCTCCGGGAATAAGTTATACAATTTATGGTAAAATTGTTTAAACATATTTGCAATATTAGTTATGTCCTCTATAGGGGGCCCATTATTATTATTTAATGAATGTACATATATTTTACTATTTTGCTTATTTAAGGTTTTTGCTAGCATTTTGCCTGATTTGTTACTTTCATTATTAAATCTTTGTTGAGAGAATAAGTGTTGTCGCTGAGTTTTAGAGTGGAGTAACGAAATTATGCGATCTCTATAGTGATTTAGCTGTGCCAATATCTCTCCATCCGTTGGATTCCCTTTGTGTAAACTATCTAAGTCTGCTAAGTGTTGTACTAGTTTAGTGTATTCTAGTCTATCTTGTATATTTTTTTGTGCTCTCAATTTTATTAGTTCGCCTCTCATGTAACTTTTATGTGACGCCCAGATTATTCCCATGTCTACTTCCTGATTTTTATTAATCAGGAAGTAGACATGATGCTTTTCAAGATTTTCTCTGTTATTGTGGTCTAGTAGGATTGACTCGTCTAGTCTCCAATTAAAACATTTAAAAGGCATAGAAGGCCACCTAATGTCACAAGTGGTCATGGAATGATCTGACCAGGATGTGTGTTTTATGTGGGAATTTGTGACAAATGATAGAGCAAGATGATCTACCATGAAAAAGAGTGGCGCTAACAAGCTGAGGGCTCACTTGAAAATATATGTATATCTAAATTATAAAAACAACAACAATTTATATGTATGACAAATGTGTATTTATTTTCTACACCTTAAATAGGAAAATTCTTACATATAAAACATATATCATAAAAAACAATTACAAGTTGTGGCCACAACTAAGCAATAAACAATCCTAAAATTCTGAAGTATAAAAATAAGATAGCAGACTAATCTGCACCTAAAATACTATCCTAGAAGTGCTCCTGTGCAATGAGTAACCAAAAATGATATACAAACAATTAAGTAGTATACTAGTATCAAATGACTAACACAGTGGTGTAAAATGTAAGATAACTTCAAGTGAAAAGACACATATGTATCAATAGCAAAGCTTATTAAAGGGACAGTCTACACCAGAATTGTTATTGTTTTAAAAGATAGATAATCCCTTTATTACCCATTTCCCAGTTTTGCATAACTAACACAGTTATAATAATATACTTTTAACCTCTGTGATTATCTTGTATCTAAGCCTCTGCAAACTGCCCCTTTTTCAGTTCTTTTGGCAGACTTGCAGTCTAGCCAATCAGTGCCTGCTCCCAGATAACTTCTTGTGCACGAGCACAGTGTTATCTATATAAAATACGTGAACTAACACCCTCTAGTGGTGAAAAACTGTTAAAATGCAATCTGAAAGAGGTGGGCTTCAAGGTCTAAAAAATTAGCATATGAACCTCCTAGATGAAGCATTCAACTAAGAATACCAAGAGAACAAAGCAAATTTGGTGATACAAGTAAATTGGAAAATTGTTTAAAATTACATGCTCTATCTGAATCATGAAAGTTTATTTTGGCCTAGACTGTCCCTTTAACATCCCAATGACTCAATTCAGAAATATCACCGTTCACTATAAAATATTCAGTAGTATGACATTTGTTGTGTTCCAATACAACAAACTTGTAGTGTCCGTGTAAAAATAAATGGTTTTAAAAAACCTTCATTCTTGTTTTGGTCTCTATATAGAGTATGTAGATCAATACAAAATTCAATTCCTTTGTAACACCTTGTGTATCTGTTTAAACGGGTGACAAATATCCTTAAATGCGCTATAAGTGAAAGTTCCTTGACCGGTCAAGTTAATCCATGTATCCCTGTATCCAAGATAGTAGATTGTAAAAGGCAGGTCTGCTTTACAAACTTCTGCTGTGTGGCAGACTTACCTGGCTGTGTTCCCTGGCCAGCGTGTACTCTGTGCGTGGCGGAAATACTCACAGCGTCTTCACTGCCTATCACAGCTGGGTCCGTTTGATTTAAGGCAGCCTGTCGGGAGATAGCGTCCTGCGGTAATATCTTTGATATTTCTGGCTTTCCTTTACCCAGGTCCTGCAGTTAGACTGATGGTTAGAAAGCGATGAAGACTCCACAATTACTTCTTACTTCTACGCGTTTCAGCACCAGAGTGCCTTTATAAAGGCACTCTGGTGCTGAAACGCGTAGATCTATTTTTATTCAGAGTCTTGTGTTGCTTGTAGTTTTCAGAAACTATTGGTGTACATTTATAAGAATTACCCACTTGACAAATTTTTAAGGTGATCAGTTTAGAGTAGATTAGGTGATTTGTAGGCTATTATTGATATTATTTATTAAAATCTATGCAAAAATTATACATATTTTTTACAGTTTTGACCGCAGCTTTTGCTCATGCCATGAATTATAAATATAATAATGGCATATTGTGAATCTGCTGGGCTTGCTGAAAAAAACAATATTTGAGTGGGTCACTGAAATTTGACTACAATAGGGTTTAAATGTAGGTAGCAAAAAAAAAAAAAAATATCAAAATTGGCTCAGTACTGGGGTGTAAAAAAGGCTTAGAAATGAAAGTGTTAATGAATATTGGGAAAACAAAGGCTTGCATAAATAAAAAATTATCTAGATGATGCTTATAACAGACAGTCAGTCAGTCAGACAGACTGACAGACATATACTGCAGATAGTTAGCTACCAGAAGTGCACTGCTGTTCCTGAGCCAGAAAAAAATAGTTAAAAATCACACCTCTTAGCTTTTTCACGTAAAATAAGGCTGGACTATAAAAATCATATTAATTGTATTTGAAACTGTTGGCAAGCTGTGATCTTGCATGATAGCATGATACAGTTATAAATGGCTGCGAATAGTGATGGCAGGGCTGTCTTGTCTGTTACAGAGCTGTCAGAATGTAATACAAGATTACAGTTTACTAACATATAGTTAATGTGCAGGAACCAAATCAATCTGTTTTTTTTATGATCCTATTTTAAAATATAGGAATATGGATAGGTAAGAGATTGATTTTTTTTTTTTAGAGGAAAGTAAGTTATCATGGTGTTAGCTTAACCCCTTCCTTGTCACAACATTAGTGAGTTGAATACCTATACTTGCATGTAACCCCATGGTTGCCTCAATACAAGTGAGTTAAACACGTGTACCTGCATGTAACCCCTTCCTTGCCACAACACGTAGTGAGTTCAACACCTATAGCTGGATGTAACCTTTTTGTTGCCACAAAACAAGTGAGTTCAACACCTATACCTGCATGTAAACCCTTCCTTGCCACAACATTAGTGAGTTCAATAGCTACAGCTCCTGCATATAACCCCTTTGTTGCCACAACACAAGAGAGTTTAACACCTATACCTGCATGTAAACCCTTCCTTGCCACAACATTAGTGAGTTCAATAGCTACAGCTCCTGCATATAACCCCTTTGTTGCCACAACACAAGAGAGTTTAACACCTATACCTGCATGTAAACCCTTCCTTGCCACAACATTAGTGAGTTCAATAGCTACAGCTCATGCATATAACCCCTTTGTTGCCACAACACAAGAGAGTTTAACACCTATACCTGCATGTAACCCCTTCCTTGTCACAACACCAGTGAGTTCAACACATATATTTGGATGTAACCCCTTCCTTGCCACAAGTAATGAGTTCAACACCTATATCTGCATGTTACCCCATCCTTTACACAACAGTGGTGAGTTCAACACTTAATTTTGCATGAAATTTGCATGCAATCCTTTCCTTACTGACACTGTAGTGTTTTCCAGGGTAACTGAGAATTTAAGCTTGTAAAATATTTGCCTCAATTATTCTCACAACGGTTTTTCATTTTCATATGAGTCAATTTTTGATAAGTGTTTAATTCCTGCAAGACAGAGATTTATTTGAAAGAGACATTGAAGCTCCTTTCCATTCCCCCAAAAGATCCTCCAGGACAATGTGCAATTAAATGAAGATAGAATAAATATCCTCTTAACAGTCACATTAAATCAGTTGTGTAATGCTGCTATCATTGCTCTTAATTTGATTAGTGATACTGCTAGGTTACGAGTGGAGAGCAAATTTTTAGTAACATTATCTCAGCAACAACTTTAAAAATCTAAAGATTTGATAGATTTTAGCCATCAAAGTTGCACTTACCCGGTCTCCTCTCCAGGATCTTCTGATCATGTCTTCTGTTTCAAAAGCACTTTGCAGGCGCTGTCTAATCACATCACGCCCAATCGCGCTTTTGAACTAAATTATAGCACGCTCCCAGTCTGGTCTGCTAGCGGGAGCATGCTACATTCAGTGCAATAGCGCGGATAGGCGAGCTGTGATTAGACAGCGCGCCTGCGAAGCACTTTTGAAACAGAAGACACGATCAGAAGATCCTGGAGAGACCAGGTAACTGCAACTTTGATGGCTAAAATCTATCAAATCTTTAGATTTTTAAAGCTGTCGCTGAGATAATGTTACATTATTATTTTTTACCTTTACTTTCCCTTTAAAGCATGCTCCACACTTATAAGGCAGTTTACAAAAAAAAGAAACTACAGAAACACAATTATTTTTGGGAATATTATTTGTATTAACCCATTAATGTATTTTTTAATATTATGATTATTATTATTATTGCATGCCACAATTTCCTATAGTTTAAAAGACCCTGCAACATGCTACATAATGATTGCTTAGATCAATGTTAAGAATCTGGCTTTATTGGTCACAGCAAAGAAGATAAGATAAACATACTCAAAAGTGTTCCCCTGGTATCCAAACTATGTAAACATTTACTAACAAACAAAACATATTTATAAAACATTTAGACAGAATTTATATAGCTGCTCATTCATGTTTGCCTGGCTTAAAGTCGTTATAATGTCTGCTGAAGAACATAACACCATCTGGTAGTTTTACAATACTGTCAGATTTTCATTGTGTGCCTGTCAAAGTACTGCAACAGAAGCGCTTTTCAGTACCCATTGAAGTCAATAAATGGTCATTTACACGCTATTTAAGTTAAAGGTACATGAAACTCATTTTTTTCTTTCATGGCTCAGGTCTATTACCTATTTTGTTTTGTTCTCTTGGTGTGCTTTGTTGAAAAGGATACATAAAAGGATTAAAGGAAATTCTTCTTGACCTGTCCGCTGCCTTTGACACAGTTGACCATCCTCTCCTCCTAAAAATACTGCATTCATTTGGCATCCAAGACACAGCCCTCTCCTGGTTTGCCTCATATCTCTCAAAACACTCGTTTTCATTTTTGTTTAACAACATATCTTGTGATCCTATGCCTCTCAGTTTGAGTACCGCAAGGCTCTGTCTTGGGTCCCTTGCTTTTCTCTCTCTATACATCCTCCCTTGGAAAACTTATATCCTCCTTTGGGTTCCAGTACTACTTATATGCTGATGATACCCAAAACTATCTTTCCTCTCCTGATATCTCTCCCTCTTTACTCAACCAGATGTCCATCTGCCTCTCTGCAATTTCCTCTTGGATGTCTTCACACTACTTCCAACTCAATCTGTCCCCCGTCTTCGAGACATCCAACTCCTTACATTTCTCTGACGTTGGAGACTCTATTCTCAACACCTCACCTGTTTTGGGGTTACACTTGACTCAGAACTCACATTCAACCCACATAAACAAGCACTTACCAAATCCTGCCGATCACACCTACACAACATTTCCAGAATTCGTCCCTTTCTTACTCAAAAAACTACAAAAATACAAATTAATTCCCTTATTTTGTCACGCATTGATTATTGTAATCTAATTCCAAATGGCCTTCCAAAACACTGCCTCTCCTCCCTCCAATATTTTATGAATGTTTCTGCTAGACTCCTCCACCTAAGTTGCCGATCTACATTAGCTGCTCCGCTCTGCCAGTCTCTACACTGGCTCCCCATACACTCCAGGATACAATTTAAAGTATTAACCCTAATTTACAAAGTACTCAACAGTCTAACTCCCAACTATATTTCCTCTCTCATCATGAAATATTCCCCATTTGCTTCATAACTGCTGTTTATGGCAAGTCTGAAGACTCGCCAGAAACACAGAATCACAAGCTCCATACAGAGCTTGATAAATGGGCCTCTAAAAGGCAGATACTAGAATTATAGCCATGGGGAGAGAATAAGAAGGGCTAAAGTGTTGAGAAAAAAGAAAGAAAAGGAGTTGGGCAAAGATACGTAGAAGCAAGGCTGGTAAATATCACTGTTTTCTTTCGTGATTCAGATAAAGCATGCAATTTCTAATTTACTCCTATTATCATTTTTTCTTGGTTTTATGTTTATTTGAAAAAGCAGGAATGTAAAGCTTAGGAGGTAGTCCATTTTTGGTTCAGATCCCACTTGCTGATTTGTGGTTCAATTTAGCCACCAATTAGCAAGCGCTACCCTGGTGCTGAACAACAAATAAAAAAAAAACGAGCCAGCTTCTAAGCTTACATGCCTGCTTTTTAAATAAAGATTCAAAGAGAATGAAGAAAAATTGATAATAGGAGTAAACTAGAAAGTTGCTTAAAATGTGAATCACGATAGAAAAAAAATTGTGTTTCACATCCCTTTAAGACAGGCAAATGTTATATTTCTTACTAATCCTTGATAAGGTTTAAAGCCTTCAAATTAAAAGCAATATTCATTTCATTATTTATTCATATTTAGTGTGGAGCCTAATATCTGTATATATATATATATATATATATATATATATATATATATATATATATATATATATATATATATATATATATATATTCATATAGCTATATTGTTTACAATAACATTATTAGATATATAGAAATATATATTTAAAAATAAAAGAAAATGTTCTATTTGAAGAGCACTGTAATGTAAAATATGCATAAAGTGCATTGGGTTTCGCAGTGTAGGTCAAACACGGTGTCGGATTTGTGCACGTGAAGAATTAATCTTAAAACGCGTTATGTAAATTTTAAATATAAAATATTGAAAAATATTAATAATAATTATTAATAATTATTATAGTTACTGTAAAATATACATATATATTCTATAGATTTATTGTGTATTTTAAAATGGAAAAAAACATACTTTTTCTAAATTTGACCCCCAAAATCTGTTACACATCTACAACCACCAAAAAACACCCATGCTAAATAGTTACTAAATTTTGTCCTGAATTTAGAAATACCCAATGTTTACATGTTCTTTACTTTTTTTGCAAGTTATAGGGCAATAAATACAAGTAGAACTTTGCTATTTCCAAACCACTTTTTTTCAAAATTAGAGCTAGTTACATTAGGACATTGATATCTTTCAGGAATCCCTGAATATCCCTTGACATGTATATTTTTTTTTTTTAGAAGACATCCCAAAGTATTGATCTAGGCCCATTTTGGTATATTTCATGCCACCATTTAACCACCAAATGCGATCAAATAAAAAAAAATGTTCACTTTTTCACAAATGTTTTCACTGAAATAATTTACAAACAGCTTGTGCAATTATGGCATAAATGGTTGTAAATGCTTTGCTGGGATCCCCTTTGTTCATAAATAACAGACATATATGGCTTTGGCGTTGATTTTTGGTCATTAGAATGCCGCTAAATGCCGCTGCGCATCACACGTGTATTATGCCTAGCAGTGAAGGGGTTAATTAGGTAGCTTGTAGGGAGCCAAGCACCAGTGTATCCTGGGAGGGAGTTTGTGTTTGGTAACAGTAGGAGTTTATATAGAATAGATATGGAGTGTGTTGGTGTGTGGGGTAATATGCAGAGCCTCTCAAAGTCGATCAGTTGTCTAGTTATTTTGGTGTTTAGCTGGATTAAATTCTATGAAGTGTTTTATCTGTGCATAGGTAAGCCAGTTGGGGATTTTAGTTTGTGATCTTGTAAGAGATATCGGAAGCTCTCCTTATTTATGTTGGATCATATGGTGTTGCTCGGTTTTGAGAGTGGTATTTGTATCAGTGGATTATTTCTCTAGGGAGTTAGAGGGGTCACTTTAGTGGAAACACTGCTGGATACATTAGTGATAGAATCCCACACTGAGAAAAATTCCCTCAAGAGGAGGTAACTTTTACTGAATTATGGCAATAAAAAGTACACTAAAAGTGTACAAAAACTAAGTGAATGTTTAAAAATTAGAATAAAAACTTAAATACAGGGTGTCTGTGTGACCATGGTTAACAATTCAAAATAAGGGATTCTCTAGTTACCTAAAAGCCACACAGCCCAGCTCAAACCGCAATAAGCAGTCCACGGAAAACTAACTGAAAAAAGGGGATTGACCCCAACAACATATACTCTAGTCTATGCAATTCAGGAACATCGGTAGCAGCTGTTCTGAGTGGCTGTCAAAAAGGGTCTCTACATGATATGGGGAGGACACAGCCTCTAATTCAATTAACAAAGAGATCCCAAGATTTACTATTAGATGGCCAAACACACTCAGAGAATACGCCTATTACGCATTTCGCTGTTAGCACGGCTTTTTCAAAGGCTAACCAGATCCTGGCAACCATCCCAGCCTTTATATCATGCTTGGCCAATCAAAAAGAGGGCATGGAGCACACCCACTAAACAGCCTATCGTTTTAGACCCGCCGTCATTGGCTAAGAAAACGTCACATGGGTAAACAGGACCGGTGATGTAAGCATGTCTTCGATCCTCAGTGCTGAAAATTGAACAGTGGGATCTGCTTATATGAGATCATATTGTGATCATATGATATCATATTGTATTAACAATATACGCTTACAGGCAGGTACATGCATTTAGCACAGTACAGTAATAATACAATGCGAGTTACACGTAAAAACACAAATAAGGTCTCTGAGTGCAAATATCGTTATAGATGATGATATTTGCACTCAGAGACCTTAATTGCGTTTTTACATGTAACTCGCATTGTATTATTACTGTACTGTGCTAATTGCATGTACCTGCCTGTAAGCGTTTATTGTTAATACAATATGATCTCATATAAGCAGATCCCACTGTTCAATTTTCAGCTCTGAGGATCGGAGACATGCTTACGTCAACCGGTCCTGTTTACCCATGTGACGTTTTCTTAGCCAATGACGGTGGGTCTAAAACAATAGGCTGTTTAGTAGGTATGCTCCATACCCTCTTTTTGATTGGCCAAGCATGATATAAAGGCTGGGATGGTTGCCAGGATCTGGTTAGCCTTTGAAAAAGCCGTGCTAGCAGCGAAATGCGCATCAGGCATATTCTCTGAGTGTGTTTGGCCATCTAATAGTAAATCTTGGGATCTCTTTGTTAATTGAATTAGAGGCTGTATCCTCCCCATATCGTGTAGAAACCCTTTTTGACAGCCACTCAGAACAGCTCCTACCGGTGTTCCTGAATTGCATAGACTAGAGTATATGTTGTTGGGGTCAATCCCCTTTTTTCAGTTAGTTTTCCTCTGCAATCCGTGGACTGCTTATTGCGGTTTGAGCTGGGCTGTGTGGCTGTTAGGTAACTAGAGAATCCCTTATTTTGAATTGTTAACCATGGTCACACACACACCCTGTATTTAAGTTTTTATTCAAAGTTTTAAACATTTACTTAGTTTTTGTACACTTTTAGTGTACTTTTTATTGTCATAATTCAGTAAAAGTTAAGTTTTAATACATTCCTATCTCTGGCATCTCCCTATTTATACTTGTAGGTTCCTATACCTTGTCAGATATTGAACATTTTCTGAGTGCTGAGGTACTGTCAACTTTCTTCTTTTTGCTTTTTCTATGTATATACCTTTTAACCATTACAAATAATTTTTGTTAATATTTTTATGACAAATATTTATCAGATAGTGTATATATGAGTGTAACTGTTTATTTTAATGTATTTATGTTGTGTTTCGTGCAGCTTTCACATTAGCCCTAACCATTCATGCAAGGTCTTTAGAGACGCTAATACAAAAGTAGTTAAATTCGATTGTGCTCGAGCGAACCTTCAAATTAACACGGGCACAATCTTGCTATATTGTGTGCAACATAAATTTAATGTGCCACTTCTAGCCCTATATTTTTAATCGGCCCAAAGGAAGCGAATACATTATAAGATCCCCACTGCCACAACAGCCCAATGCAGGTAGGAACGCAACTGGCACCTGGAGTTCCCAAACATTTAAATTCTGCCTGATTGTCTCAAAGCCATATTGTTTTATAACAACCCAGTAGCATGCCAGGATAGTTTATGACTGTTTAACCAGTGCATACAAGCGTATGACTGATAAACCAATTAGAAGTAGGCAAATATTGCATATACTTCGATTACCAGTTGGATCTGTAGCTGGAGCAGCATGGAGTGATGCAGAAGATGATCTTTGCCAGGGCTAAATAATAATTAAAAAAAAAAAAATACTCAGCCCACAACAATATTGCTGCCCTATTTCCACTGCTGTGCTGTTGTGTCACAAACTATATTATCATAAAAACATTTTTCATGGTAATAATATGGTCCATAATAACGCTGCTGTAAATAGGCACTCCTACGGAGCTTTCATTAGAGATCAGTAAAATAAGATCCTAACATAGCAGACTGTTAGTATTTTTATTCTTCATAAATCCCCAATTTGATACACCTGAAATGTATTTGAAGACAAAATTGTGCAGCTCAGAATTTGTTTGATCCGAGACTCTGCGCAGAGCGAAGTGACTGTGTTTCAGTTGTCTGTTTTTTTCATCTCAAGATACTTCATGCAAAACAAGTGCACCCAGTTGAAATGCAGACAAAGATTTGAAGCAGCAGCTAAGATCCCATAAAATCAGAATTGCACATTTCCATTTGAATTATTTTGACTTGTGTGATTTTCTTATTTTTTTTCCCCTCTCAGTCTGTCACCCAGTTATGTTAAAGGAATACCGTCTCATATCTCTATGCCTAAAATAAGTGTCTATGGAAATACACATATTTTTATACAGTCCATTTCCTTATTGTTCTTGACAGGATCATTAAAGGGATAGGAAAGTGAAAATTAAACTTGCATGATCTCAGATAGATGTAATGTTAAGACACTTTTAATTGTACTTCTATTTTCAAAAGTGCTTTGTTCTCTTGGTATCCTTTGTTGAAAAGGAATATGCACGTCTTACACTAGTGGAAGCTAGCTGCTGATTGGTGCTTGCACACATTTTTCTCTTGTGATTAGCAAACTAGGGGGTCGATCCGATATAAATCGTCGCCCGCAAAAGCCGGCGACGCCAATATTTGCGCGGGTTTGGTATCACATATACGGCGTAACCTAGAAGTTACGCCTGTATATTTCTGTCGTTGCCCGTAGTTTTTTGGGCCATAGGCAGGTATACCAAACCCGCGCAGTTTGGTATCCAATATGCAGCGTAAGGACTTACGTGGCGAAAATGGAGAAAACTTACTCCATTTTCACCTCGCCACAAAAAGCAGCCGTAAGAAGCCTTACGCTGACTATTGGAGCCCCGTAACTCCCTAAACTAACTAGAAAATAAACCTAACACCTAACGCATGCGCAATGTCTATCTCCCTGTCAACCGCGATCTGCTAAAATAAACCTAACACCTAACGCATGCGCAATGTCTATCTCCCTGTCAACCGCGATCTGCTAAAATAAACCTAACACCTAACGCATGCGCAATGTCTATCTCCCTGTCAACCGCGATCTGCTAAAATAAACCTAACACCTAACGCATGCGCAATGTCTATCTCCCTGTCAACCGCGATCTGCTAAAATAAACCTAACACCTAACGCATGCGCAATGTCTATCTCCCTGTCAACCGCGATCCCCCCCCCCCCCCCGAAATCCCTAATAAAGTTATTACCCCCTAAACCGCCGCTCCCGGACCCCGCCGCCATCTACATAAACTAACCCCCTACTGTGAGCCTCTAAAACCGCCGCCATCTACCTTATCTATCCCCTAATCTGACCCCTTACACCGCCGCCACCTATATAAAAATTATTAACCCCTAATCTAATCCCCCTATACCGCCGCCAGCTATATTAATATTATTAACCCCTAATGTAAGCCCCTTACACCGCCGCCATCTCTATTAGAATGATTAACCCCTAATTTAATCTACCTACCCCGCCGCCAGCTATATTATCTATAATAACCCTAAGTATATTATAGTTAATATAGGTATTACATTATATATATTAACTATATTAACTCTAATTATATTAGGGTTAATATAGTTAATATAGTTACTATAGTATTTATATTAACTATATTAACTCTATCTAACCCTAACTAAATTTATATTAAATTAATCTAATTCATTTATAAACTAAAATATTCCTATTTAAATCTAAATACTTACCTATAAAATAAACCCTAAGATAGCTACAATATAATTAATAATTACATTGTAGCTATGTTAGGGTTAATATTTATTTTACAGGTAAATTGTTAATTATTTTAACTAGGTATAATAGCTATTAAATAGTTATTAACTATTTAATATCTACCTAGTTAAAATAATTACCCAATTACCTGTAAAATAAATCCTAACCTAAGTTACAAATACACCTACACTATCAATAAATTAAAGAAACTACAAACATCTATCTAAAAATACAATTAAATTAACTAAACTAAATTACAAAAAAAAACAAACACTAAATTACAAAAAATAAAAAAAGATTACAAGATTTTTAAGCTAATTACACCTATTCTAAGCCCCCTAATAAAATAATAAACCCCCAAAATAAAAAAAAATCACTGCCCTATTCTAAATTCAACAAATTTCAAAGCTCTTTCCCTTACCAGCCCTTAAAAGGGCCTTTTGTGGGGCACAGGAACAGCCAATAGAATGCGAGCTCAATCTGATTGGCTGATTGGATCAGCCAATCGGATTGAACTTGAATCTGATTGGCTGATTCAATCAGCCAATCAGATTTTTTTAACTTAATTCCGATTGGCTGATAGAATCCTATCAGCCAATCGGAATTCGGCGGACGCCATCTTGGATGACGTCATTTAAAGGTACCTCATTCCAAGTTCAGCAGTCGGCCGGGATGGATGCTCCGCGGCGGCGGAGCGAAGAAAGAAGATTGAAGATGCCGCCGGAAGAATGAAGACTTTGCTGCCGCTTGGAGGAAGACGTCGCCGGAGGAAGAATTCTTCTTTGCCGCTTGGAGGATGACATCGCCGGAGGAAGAATTCTTCTTTGCCGCTTGGAGGAAGACATCGCCCGGATCGGATCAGGAGTTCGGCCCGGTGTGGTGAAGACAAGGTAGGGAGATCTTCAGGGGGGTAGTGTTAGGCTTTTTTAAGGGGGTTTTGTGTGGGTTTAGAATAGGGGTATGTGGGTGGTGGGTTGTAATGGGGGGGGGTATTGTATTTGTTGTATGCAAAAGAGCTGAATTATTTGGGGCATGCCCCACAAAAGGCCCTTTTAAGGGCTGGTAAGGTAAAGAGCTTTGAAATTTGTTGAATTTAGAATAGGGCAGGGAATTTTTTTTATTTTGGGGGTTTATTATTTTATTAGGGGGCTTAGAATAGGTGTAATTAGCTTAAAAATCTTGTAATCTTTTTTTTATTTTTTGTAATTTAGTGTTTGTTTTTTTTTGTAATTTAGTTTAGTTAATTTAATTGTATTTTTAGATAGATGTTTGTAGTTTCTTTAATTTATTGATAGTGTAGGTGTATTTGTAACTTAGGTTAGGATGTATTTTACAGGTAATTGGGTAATTATTTTAACTAGGTAGATATTAAATAGTTAATAACTATTTAATAGCTATTATACCTAGTTAAAATAATTAACAATTTACCTGTAAAATAAATATTAACCCTAACATAGCTACAATGTAATTATTAATTATATTGTAGCTATCTTAGGGTTTATTTTATAGGTAAGTATTTAGATTTAAATAGGAATATTTTAGTTTATAAATGAATTAGATTAATTTAATATAAATTTAGTTAGGGTTAGATAGAGTTAATATAGTTAATATAAATACTATAGTAACTATATTAACTATATTAACCCTAATATAATTAGAGTTAATATAGTTAATATATATAATGTAATACCTATATTAACTATAATATACTTAGGGTTAATATAGATAATATAGCTGGCGGCGGGGTAGGTAGATTAAATTAGGGGTTAATAATTTTAATAGAGATGGCGGCGGTGTTAGGGGCTCACTTTAGGGGGTTATAGATATAATATAGCTGGCGGCGGGGTACGGGAGCGGCGGTTTAGGGGTTAATAACTTTATTAGGTTGCGGCGGGGTAAAGGAGCGGCGGTTTAGGGGTTAATAGCTTTTTTATTGTTAGGCTAGTGAGGGGGGATAGCGGATAGAGGGTTAGACAGTGCGGGCTATGTTAGGGAGGCGTGTTAGACAGTGCGGGCTATGTTAGGGAGGCGTGTTAGACAGTGCGGGTGTTTTAAACTTTAGTCAGGTTTTATAGGCGCCGGCAGTTTCTAACGTGCCGCAAGTCACTGGCGATGCCAGAAATTTGTACTTACGCAGATTTCTGGACATCGCTGGTTTGTGAGACTTACGGCACGTTAGCATCTGACGGCGACTTATATGGGATGGCTCGAGTTGCGAGCTGAAACTGCGGGCGACGCCGGTTCCCTCGCTTGCGCCGCAAACTGCGATCGATATCGGATCGCGCCCCAGATGTGTTCAGCTAGCTGCCAGTAGTGCAATGCTGTTCCTTCAGCAAAGGAAAAAAAAAAGAGAATAAAGCAAAAATTGATAATAGAAGTAAATTGGAAAGTTGTTTACAATTGTATGTTCTATCCAAATAATGAAAGAACATTTTGGGGTTTCCTGTCCCTTTAAATACATTTTTATAGATGGAGCTATATATCACCTTACAACAAAATGTTTAGCAGTCTAGGGACACACTCTTTGAAAATCCTCCTTGAGAAAAGATATAAATTCAATGAAATAAAGATATGGGAAGGGTGTCTACTGATGTGCACTGCTGGATTCTTTATTGTTTTCATATACACATTTTTATTATATATCATATATTTTATTTCTCTTGCCTGGATTTAGAGACTGGTATCAAATAGTGTAGAATGGCTTTAAATGTAAAATGAGACTTTTCCTCATTCTGAAACAGATAGCTTTACAAAAGCTACCTACAAGCATTCAAACAGTATTTGTAAAAGCTATGTGCAGTGAAACATTTTGTTTCTCAATAACTAATAGGTTATGAGTCTCCTTCATTTTTTGTATACATTTTCATGGCAAAATCTTTAGTTTCATTGAAGGGATATCATTGTGGGGTTTGCCCAGCTAATTAACCTTCCTGTTTGCTTCACATTGATTTTTGGAAACTGAATATTGTTGTGACTGTAATGTATCTCTTCAGTGCAACATAAAAAATAATATTGTCAGGAATACAATGAAAGCTTAAAATAGTCTAATTTGGGAGAAGATACATACAATTTCCCTGCAAATTCATTTGCAATAGTATTTAAATATTGTTTGTTTTTATTAAAATTACAAATTAATATTGGTATAAATAATCACAAAATTACAAGTGTATTACTGGTATGTTCAACAATATTTTACTATCAGACATAATCACTTTGTTTAACTTAAAAAGGACAGTGTAACCTAAAATTTCCTCCCCTTTAATTTGTTCCCAATGATCCCTTTTACCTGTTGGAGTGTATTAAATTGTTTACAAATAGTTCCTTTACATTTATTTTTTCATTTAAAATAGCCAATGTTGCCTGTGTTATCCCTACCTATACTGAAAGTGTCTATACTTAAAGTGTCAGTAAACTTTAAAAATAATGTTATATAATTCTGCACATAGTGCAGAATTATATAACATTATATTAGCCAAACATTAATAAAACATAATATACCCTATTAATGTTTTTAAAAAAAACATTGTTTTACAGACCCGCTCTCTGTACTCTGCTGAGCGGGTCTGTTATATTCAAACAGCGCATCGGGCCAGCTGTATAGTCACAGCCCGGCCCGACCGCGCCATAAGACTAAGTGCAGCTCGCTCCTGCTCTGTCAGACAGCTGGAGCGAGCTGCACTTAGTCTTATGGCGCGGTCGGGCCGGGCTGTGACTATACAGCTGGCCCGATGTGCTGAGTAAATATAACAGACCCGCTCAGCAGAGTACAGAGAGCGGGTCTGTAAAACAGCGTTTTTTTTTAAAAAATGAATAGGGTATATTATGTTTTATTAATGTTTGGCTATGGCTAATATAATGTTATATAATTCTGCACTATGTGCAGAATTATATAACTTTATTTTTAAGGTTTACTGTCCCTTTAAGTATTGGCTATAGAAAAGCTTTGTAAACATAGTCAGCAGAAGAAATTATACTCCTAAGGGTTAGGAGAGATAAGTAATAACATTTTATTTTTTTATTTGTTGTCTCTAAGTATTGGGCTTTGCTATTCAGAAAAAGATAATATAAAGAAACTTATGGGTACAGAAAGGGATAAAATATGGAGATCTGATTTCCCAGTAAGGTCAACCCATTTTAATTGGTTGTGATTTCAAAGAACAGAGGCAGGTGTTTTATAAATAAAATTAAAAAAATTAAAAAGCAATTTTCATACACTATATACTCTTCAGCTGATATAGCAAGTTATTGGAAACAAACTGAGAAAAAAAAAACTATTTTAAAGTACACTGTTCCTTTAAAATACATTTTCTATGTTAATGGGACATTCAACTACAAAAATTGCATGCATGAGTTCATTAGAACCGATAGCGGTTCTACAGGGAGTGCAAAAACACACCAAATCTTTCAAATTGCACCTCTCTTTTTCTGAAGAGGAGGGAGAAAGCAGCCACTTCCAGACATGCCTATAAATCCCAGTCATGCCCCTAACCAACCAGCAAAGCCAGATTAGCAAACTCTGCCACTGGACCTTCTGAGACCCTTGCTGAACCCATGATGACTCTGTTTGTTGAGGGGCCATTTGTGACACTACCCATTCCTTCCCCCCCCCCCCCGCATTTATTACATTCTGAAAACACCAATGAATATGTAATTTGTATTACCTAACAATCACTGGATGCTTTTTGTAGGACTTTTATTGGATTTAAACACACTGGGCCAGATTACAAGTGGCTGCTAATTAATTTTTTTGCTTGTGTTCTAACTGCACTTATAGGGACACTGAACCCAATTTTTTTCTTTAGTGATTCAGATAGATCATGCAATTTTAAGCAACTTTCTAATTTACTCCTATTATCAATTGTTGTTCACCAAAAATGGGCCGGCTTCTAAACTTACATTCTTGCATTTCAAATAAAGATACCAAGAGAATGAAGAACATTCGATAGTAGGAGTAAATTAGAAAGCTGCATAAAATGTCATGCTCTATCTGAAAAATTTGGGTTCCGTGTCCCTTTAAAATAAAAATGTATCAAGGCCGCATTAGCGAGTGTATTGCAAGCTGAAAGTAATTAGCACAGCAGCAAAAGACCAAAGTGCACTAACTTCAGGACTTAGGAAACTGTGATCACTTTAACTTCTTAACCCCATAGACTTCTATGGGGTGCACTGTAAAAAAAAAAATAACCTTACAATTATCGCTTGTATGCTAACCCTGCACCATATTAGACTAACCTGCGCTAAACCTAAAATAAGCTGGGAATACTTTAAATTCCTGTGTTCTTCACATATTTTAATATATATATATATATATATACATATATATATATATATATATATATATATATATAGAAAGAGTGATTATTTATAAACACACACACATACATATATATACAGTATCCCACAAAAGTGAGTACACCTCTTACATTTTTGTAAATATTTTATTATATCTTTCTTCTGTTATGTGTGATCAGTCCACGGGTCATCATTACTTCTGGGATATAACTCCTCCCCAACAGGAAATGCAAGAGGATTCACCCAGCAGAGCTGCACATAGCTCCTCCCCTCTACGTCACTCCCAGTCATTCTCTTGCACCCAACGACTAGATAGGATGTGTGAGAGGACTATGGTGATTATACTTAGTTTTTATAACTTCAATCAAAAGTTTGTTATTTTACAATAGCACCGGAGCGTGTTATTGCCTCTCTGGCAGAGTTTGAAGAAGAATCTACCAGAGTTTTTACTATGATTTTAACCGGAGTAGTTAAGATCATATTGCTGTTTCTCGGCCATCTGAGGGAGGTAAAAGCTTCAGATCAGGGGACAGCGGGCAGATGAATCTGCATTGAGGTATGTAGCAGTTTTTATTTTCTGAATGGAATTGATGAGAAAATCCTGCCATACCGTTATAATGACATGTATGTATACTCTACACTTCAGTATTCTGGGGATGGTACTTCACTGGAATTACTCTGTAAAAAGTACATTAAACCTTTTAATAGGTATTTATTATGTTAAACGTTTTTGCTGGAATGTAGAATTGTTTGCATTTTCTGAGGTACTGAGTGAATAAATGTTTGGGCATTATTTTTCCACTTGGCAGTTGCTTGTTTTAATTGTGACAGTTTCGTTTCTCTTTCACTGCTGTGTGTGAGGGGGAGGGGCCATTTTTGGCGCTCTTTGCTACGCATCAAAAATTTCCAGTCAGTTACTCTTGTATTTCCTGCATGATCCGGTTCATCTCTAACAGAACTCAGGGGTCTTCAAACTTCTTTGAAGGGAGGTAGATTCTCTCAGCAGAGCTGTGAGACTTATATATTGAATGTGATTAAAAACGTTGCTCTGTAATTTTTACGTTTCAAATTTAATTATTGTTACTTTACTAATGGGAACAAACCTTTGCTAAAAGTTGTGTTGTTTTCAAGGATTGATGCTATAACAGTTTTTTCAGTTCATTATTTCAACTGTCATTTAATCGTTTAGTGCTTCTTTGAGGCACAGTACGTTTTTGTTAAATAAGATTGTAACCAAGTTGCAAGTTTATTTGCTAGTGTGTTAAACATGTCTGATTCAGAGGAAGATACCTGTGTCATTTGTTCCAATGCCAAGGTGGAGCCCAATAGAAATTTATGTACTAACTGTATTGATGCTACTTTAAATAAAAGCCAATCTGTACAAATTGAACAAATTTCACCAAACAGCGAGGGGAGAGTTATGCCGACTAACTCGCCTCACGTGTCAGTACCTGCATCTCCCGCCCGGGAGGTGCGTGATATTGTGACGCCTAGTACATCTGGGCGGCCATTACAGATAACATTAAGAGATATGGCTACTGTTATGACTGAAGTTTTGGCTAAATTACCAGAACTAAGGGGCAAGCGTGATCACTCTGGGGTGAGAACAGAGTGCGCTGATAATACTAGAGCCATGTCTGATACTGCGTCACAGCTTGCAGAGCATGAGGACGGAGAGCTTCATTCTGTGGGTGACGGTTCTGATCCAAACAGATTGGATTCAGATATTTCAAATTTTAAATTTAAATTGGAGAACCTCCGTGTATTACTAGGGGAGGTTTTAGCGGCTCTTAATGATTGTAATACTGTTGCAATACCAGAGAAATTGTGTAGGTTGGATAAATACTTTGCGGTACCGGCGAGTACTGACGTTTTTCCTATACCTAAGAGACTAACTGAAATTGTTACTAAGGAGTGGGATAGACCCGGTGTGCCGTTCTCACCCCCTCCAATATTTAGAAAGATGTTTCCAATAGAAGCCACCACACGGGACTTATGGCAAACGGTCCCTAAGGTGGAGGGAGCAGTTTCTACTTTAGCTAAGCGTACCACTATCCCGGTGGAGGATAGCTGTGCTTTTTCAGATCCAATGGATAAAAAATTAGAGGGTTACCTTAAGAAAATGTTTGTTCAACAAGGTTTTATATTGCAACCCCTTGCATGCATCGCACCGATTACGGCTGCGGCAGCATTTTGGATGGAGTCTCTGGAAGAGAACCTTAGTTCAGCTACGCTGGACGACATTTCGGACAGGCTTAGAGTCCTTAAACTAGCTAATTCATTCATTTCGGAGGCCGTAGTACATTTAACCAAACTTACGGCTAAGAACTCAGGATTCGCCATTCAGGCACGTAGGGCGCTGTGGCTAAAATCCTGGTCAGCTGATGTAACTTCTAAGTCCAAATTACTTAATATACCTTTCAAAGGGCAAACTTTATTTGGGCCCGGTTTGAAAGAAATTATCGCTGACATTACAGGAGGTAAGGGCCACGCCCTGCCTCAAGACAAAGCCAAAGCTAAGGCTAGACAGTCTAATTTTCGTCCTTTTCGGAATTTCAAAGCAGGAGCAGCACCAACTTCCACTGCACCAAAACAGGAAGGAGCCGTTGCTCGTTACAGACAAGGCTGGAAACCTAACCAGTCCTGGAACAAGGGCAAGCAGGCCAGGAAACCTGCTGCTGCCCCTAAGACAGCATGAATCGAGGGCCCCCGATCCGGGACCGGATCTAGTGGGGGGCAGACTCTCTCTCTTCGCCCAGGCTTGGGCAAGAGATGTTCAGGATCCCTGGGCGCTAGAGATCATATCTCAGGGATACCTTCTAGACTTCAAATCCTCTCCCCCAAGAGGGAGATTTCATCTGTCAAGGTTGTCAACAAACCAGATAAAGAAAGAAGCGTTTCTACGCTGTGTACAAGATCTGTTATTAATGGGAGTGATCCATCCGGTTCCGCGGTCGGAACAAGGACAAGGGTTTTACTCAAACCTGTTTGTGGTTCACAAAAAAGAGGGAACTTTCAGGCCAATCTTGGATTTAAAGATCCTAAACAAATTCCTAAGAGTTCCATCGTTCAAAATGGAAACTATTCGGACAATCTTACCCATGATCCAAAAGGGTCAGTACATGACCACAGTGGATTTAAAGGATGCTTACCTTCACATACCGATTCACAAAGATCATTTCCGGTATCTAAGGTTTGCCTTCTTAGACAGGCATTACCAGTTTGTAGCTCTTCCATTCGGATTGGCTACGGCTCCAAGAATCTTCACAAAGGTTCTGGGTGCCCTTCTGGCGGTACTAAGACCGCGAGGAATTTCGGTAGCTCCGTACCTAGACGACATTCTGATACAAGCTTCAAGCTTTCAAACTGCCAAGTCTCATACAGAGTTAGTTCTGGCATTTCTAAGGTCGCATGGATGGAAAGTGAACGAAAAGAAGAGTTCTCTCTTTCCTCTCACAAGAGTTCCATTCTTGGGGACTCTTATAGATTCTGTAGAAATGAAGATTTATCTGACAGAAGACAGATTAACAAGGCTTCTAAATGCATGCCGTGTCCTTCATTCCATTCAACTCCCGTCAGTAGCTCAATGCATGGAGGTGATCGGCTTAATGGTAGCAGCAATGGACATAGTACCCTTTGCACGTCTACATCTAAGACCGCTGCAATTGTGCATGCTGAGTCAGTGGAATGGGGATTACTCAGACTTGTCCCCTACTCTGAATCTGGATCAAGAGACCAGAAACTCTCTTCTATGGTGGCTTTCTCGGCCACATCTGTCCAGGGGGATGCCATTCAGCAGGCCGGACTGGACAATTGTAACAACAGACGCCAGCCTACTAGGTTGGGGCGCTGTCTGGAATTCTCTGAAGGCTCAGGGACAATGGAATCAGGAGGAAAGTCTCCTACCAATAAACATTCTGGAATTGAGAGCAGTTCTCAATGCCCTTCTGGCTTGGCCCCAGTTAAAAACTCGGGGGTTCATCAGGTTTCAGTCGGACAACATCACGACTGTAGCTTACATCAACCATCAAGGAGGGACAAGAAGCTCCCTAGCAATGATGGAAGTATCAAAGATAATTCGCTGGGCCGAGTCTCACTCTTGCCACCTGTCAGCAATCCACATCCCGGGAGTGGAGAACTGGGAGGCGGATTTCTTGAGTCGCCAGACTTTTCATCCGGGGGAGTGGGAACTTCATCCGGAGGTCTTTGCCCAAATACTTCGACGTTGGGGCAAACCAGAGATAGATCTCATGGCGTCTCGCCAGAACGCCAAACTTCCTCGCTACGGGTCCAGATCCAGGGATCCGGGAGCGGTTCTGATAGATGCTTTGACAGCACCTTGGAACTTCGGGATGGCTTATGTGTTTCCACCCTTCCCGCTGCTTCCTCGATTGATTGCCAAAATCAAACAGGAGAGAGCATCAGTGATTCTAATAGCGCCTGCATGGCCACGCAGGACTTGGTATGCAGATCTAGTGGACATGTCATCCTGTCCGCCTTGGTCTCTACCTCTAAGACAGGACCTTCTGATACAGGGTCCATTCAAACATCAAAATCTAACTTCTCTGAAGCTGACTGCTTGGAAATTGAACGCTTGATTTTATCAAAACGTGGTTTTTCTGAGTCGGTTATTGATACCCTGATACAGGCTAGGAAGCCTGTTACCAGAAGGATTTACCATAAGATATGGCGTAAATACCTATACTGGTGCGAATCCAAAGGTTACTCCTGGAGTAAGGTTAGGATTCCTAGGATATTGTCCTTTCTACAAGAAGGTTTAGAAAAGGGTTTATCGGCTAGTTCATTAAAGGGACAGATCTCTGCTCTGTCCATCTTGTTGCACAGGCGTCTGTCAGAAAATCCAGACGTCCAGGCCTTTTGTCAGGCTTTAGCTAGAATCAAGCCTGTGTTTAAAACTGTTGCTCCGCCATGGAGTTTAAACCTTGTTCTTAACGTTCTACAAGGAGTTCCGTTTGAACCCCTTCATTCCATTGATATAAGGTTGTTATCTTGGAAAGTGTTATTTTTAATGGCTATTTCTTCGGCTCGGAGAGTCTCTGAGTTATCAGCTTTACATTGTGATTCTCCTTATTTGATTTTTCATTCAGATAAGGTAGTTCTGCGTACTAAACCTGGGTTCTTACCTAAGGTAGTCACTAACAGGAACATCAATCAAGAGATCATGGTTCCTTCCCTGTGCCCGAATCCTTCTTCAAAGAAGGAACGTCTTCTACACAATCTGGATGTAGTTCGTGCCCTCAAGTTCTACTTGCAGGCAACTAAGGATTTTCGACAAACGTCTTCCCTGTTTGTCGTGTACTCTGGTCAGAGGAGAGGTCATAAGGCTTCGGCTACCTCTCTCTCCTTCTGGCTTCGTAGCATAATTCGTTTAGCCTATGAGACTGCTGGACAGCAGCCTCCTGAAAGAATTACAGCTCATTCTACTAGAGCTGTGGCTTCCACTTGGGCCTTTAAGAATGAGGCCTCTGTTGAACAGATTTGCAAGGCTGCAACTTGGTCTTCGCTTCATACTTTTTCCAAATTTTACAAATTTGACACTTTTGCTTCTTCGGAGGCTATTTTTGGGAGAAAGGTTCTTCAGGCAGTGGTTCCTTCTGTATAATGAGCCTGCCTATCCCTCCCGTCATCCGTGTACTTTTGCTTTGGTATTGGTATCCCAGAAGTAATGATGACCCGTGGACTGATCACACATAACAGAAGAAAACATAATTTATGCTTACCTGATAAATTCCTTTCTTCTGTTGTGTGATCAGTCCACGGCCCGCCCTGTTTTTTAAGGCAGGTAGATATTTTTTAAATTATACTCCAGTCACCACTTCACCCTTGGTTTCTCCTTTCTCGTTGATTCTTGGTCGAATGACTGGGAGTGACGTAGAGGGGAGGAGCTATGTGCAGCTCTGCTGGGTGAATCCTCTTGCATTTCCTGTTGGGGAGGAGTTATATCCCAGAAGTAATGATGACCCGTGGACTGATCACACAACAGAAGAAAGGAATTTATCAGGTAAGCATAAATTATGTTTTTCATGTGACAACACTGAAGAAATTACACTTTGCTACAATATAAAGTAGTGAGTGTACAGCCTGTATAGCAGTCTAAATTTGCTGTCCCCTCAAAATAACTCAACACACAGCCATTAATGTCTAAATTGTTGGCAACAAAAGTGAGTACACCCCTAAGTGGAAATGTCCAAATTGGGCCAAAAAGTGTCAATATTTTGTCTGGCCACCATTATTTTCCAGCACTGCCTTAACCCTCTTGGGCATGGAGTTCGCCAGAGCTTCACAGGTTGCCACTGGAATCCTCTTCCACTCCTCCATGACGACAACACGGAGCTGGTGGATGTTAGAGACCTTGCGCTCCCCCACCTTCAGGATGCCCCACAGATGCTCAATAGGGTTTAGGTCTGAAGACATGCTTGGCCAGTCCATCACCTTTACCCTCAGCTTCTTTAGCAAAGCAGTGGTTGTCTTTGATGTGTGTTCGGGGTCTTTATCATGTTGGAATACTGTCCTGCAGCCCAGTCTCCGAAGGGAGGGGTTCATGCACTGCTTCAGTATGTCACAGTACATGTTGACATTCATGGTTCCCTCAATGAACTGTAGCTCCCCAGTACCGGCAGCACTCATACAGGCCCAGACCATGACACTCCCACCACCATGCTTGACTGTAGGCAAGACACACTTGTCTTTGTACTCCTCATCTGCTTGCTGCCACACATGCTTGACACCATATGAACCAAATAAGTTTATCTTGGTCTCATTGGACCACAGGACATGGTTCCAGTAATCCTTGTCCTTAGTCTGCTTGTCTTCAGCAAACTGTTGGCGGTTTTCTTGTGCATCATCTTTAGAAGAGGCTTCCTTCTGGGACAACAGCCATGCAGACCAATTTGATGCAGTGTGTGGCATATGGTCTAAGCACTGACAGGCTTACCCCCCACCCCTTCAACCTCTGCAGCAATGCTGGCAACACTCATAAGTCTATTTCCCAAAGACAACCTCTGTATATGACGCTGAGCATGTGCAATCTACTTCTTTGGTCGACCATGGCGAGGCCTGTTCTGAGTGGAACCTGTCTTGTGATACCGCTGTATGGTCTTGCCCACCATGCTCAGTTTCAGGGTCTTGGCAATCTTCTTATAGCCTAGGCCATCTTTATGTAGAGCAACAATTCTTTTTTTCAGATCCTCAGAGAGTTCTTTGCCATTATGTGCCATGTTGAACTTGCAGTGACAAGCATGAGAGAGTGTAAGAGCGATAACACCAAATTTAACACACCTGCTCCCATTCACACCTGAGACCTTGTACAACTAACGAGTCACATGACACCGGGATGGGAAAAGGTTAATTGGGCCCAATTTGGGCATTTCCACTTAGGGGTGTACTCACTTTTGTTGCCAACGGTTTAGACATTAAAAGCTTTTTGTTGAGTTATTTTTAGGGGACAGCAAATTTACACTGTTATACAGGCTGTACAGTCACTACTTTACATTGTAGCAAAGTGTCATTTCTTCAGTGTTATCACATAAAAATATATAATAAAATATTTACAAAAATGTGAGAGGTGTACTTACTTCTGTGGGATACTGTATATATATATATATATATATATATATATATGTATATATATATATATATATATATATATATATATATATATATATATATATATATATATACTGTATATATATATATATATATATATATATATATATATATATATACTGTATACTGTATATATTTTTTTAAATAAAAATAACATTTTCTATGTGAAGAACAAGAACATATGGATTTCAAATATTTAAATTCAAAACACATTAAAACACATTAAAATGAATAAAAATAATATTGCATGTTTCAAGGTATTTGACTCGGACGGGAAGGGGAAATATTTATATATGTGTATATAATTGTATACATGTGTGTGTATATATGGGTATATGGGTATATGTGTTTTTATTAATATGATATACTTTTATTGAAAAGTGTATATGTGTGTATAGTGTGTAATACTTTATTTTAATGTGCTTTATATGTGTTTAGTGCAACTTTTTTTTTTACCCTTACAGTTCACTTCAGATCTGACTTTGCACTAAATTTGCAGTTTCATCTTTTACTCTAGCGCAATCTATAACTTCCAACTTTTAATATGCATACAAGTTAGTGGATTTGCGATATTCATTGAAAGTATAGGCTGGACTTGAGTGAAGTCGGCTGCACTAACCCTTCTCTGGTAATCACTTTATCATGAACACCTAGGGTCAATATGCAAAATTGACTTGCTTTAGAAATAAGATCATGTCATTTTCTTGGTTAAGAATGTGTTTTTAATTCCTACAAAGGGATTAAACAAATAGTTAAAGTAAGCTCCAAAGCAATGCACTACCGGGAGCTAACGGAACACATATTGTGAGTCAATGACAAGAGCCACAAAAAACGAGCAATCTCCCAGTAGAGTAGGATATGTACATATTGTTTTTAATAAAGGTTACCAAGACAGCACAACAAATTTAAAAACAGAAATGAAATTAAAAGTGCTTGCATATTGCTTGCTTTATCTGAATCATGCAAGTTTAATTTGACTTCCCTAACCATAGTTGGTAGATACTGTTTTCAGACATAGGTTTATTTTAACAGGAAAATTTTATTTGTTTGTAACACTAATAAAAACTTTTTACTTTATAATAGAGAATGCAAAAGATTGATCATTAGAAAAGCTAATTGGTGAATAAAAATTGATTTTTTTGTTTATGGTTTAAGTTCAGACAAATCCTTTTTTCAACATATTTTGCACAAAAAGCTTTTTTTTAAAGGGTCATTAGTACATTGTCGCATTTTATTTTTTGCACTTATAACGCACATCCCCTGCATTTATAATGGATCCAGATTCTGCATCACTATGTCAGATCATTAGAAAAATGAAATCTGTGTAAAGACCAACTGTCTAAAAATCATAATAATATTATGCCTTGCTTAAAGGGACATTAAACACTAAATACATGCTAGATAGAATAATGCATTCAAAGAAAATATTAGTCCATGACTAACATGTAGATGTATTTTTTAAAGTTTCATTAGTTGTTTAAAAAGTGACAAAATAAGTGTAAAGTTTTAGTGTCTATAAAACACTGGGAGCTGCCATGTTGTAACTTGTGTTACCTTCTCTGCTGTGGCCAATTAGGTACAGTTATACATAGGTCATTAGAGTGTGCAGCCAATGGTTGTGCTGGATTTAACAGTGTTCTGCACTTCCATTTCTAACAGGAACTGAAAAGCTCACAATTTTAGAATGGAATTACAGGCAAAGAGGACAAAATAAATAATGAAAGTATATTGCAGAGCTGTTTTATTATATACAATTTATCATTTTATATTACCATCTCAAAGTGTTTAATGTCCCTTTAATGCAAATCATTTTACATGAAATAGATCAAGTAAAAGCTATTTAAATTAATTTTGAAGCTAGCTGGAAATGCATGTATATAAGCATACTGCTGTATTAATGGCTAGAAGGTACGAGACTCCCTCTCAAATTTGTTAAGAAAAAGTTGGTTTATTGAACCGCTATTTTCCTCAATGACATAAGAATAAAAGGAAACATTTTCGAGCTCCCTCCAGGACACAACCAACTGTCATGCCACGCCCACAGTGTCCCTGTTCCCACTCATGACCCACCCACACCCCAGTCTCCTCTGTTCCAGAGTATTAATGGAAGTAAATTGGAACGTTGTTTAAAATAACATGCTCTATCTGAATAATGAAAGTTTAATTTTGATTGAGTGTCCCTTTAAGTTAGTTTATGTGGTTGTCAAGTTCACTGGTTGATTATGTTCAACAGAGAACACTGTTTTCATTCTGAGGAACCATATAGGACTAATATTGATGTACTACACTTGAGATAAGAAGCCACTTGATATACGAAACAGAAGCAGAATAAACTAAAGACACTGAACAGTGAACTGAGAGAATTATTTTATTGTTGTAAAAACTGACTTAATTTGCCTTTTTTTTTTTTTTTTTTTTAAATAAAGTTCATCTAAGATCACAGTATGAACATTAAAGGGACACTAAACCCAAAATTTTTCTTTCATGATTCAGAAAGAGAATACAAATTTAAACAACAATCCAATTTACTTCTATTATTTATTTTGCTTCATTTTTTAGATATCCTTATTTAAAGAAAAAGCAATGCACATGGGTTAGCCAATCACATGAGGCTTCTATGTGCAACAACCAATCAGCAGCTACTAAGCCTATCTAGATATGCTTTTCAGCAAGGAATATCAAGAGAATAAAACAAATTAGAGAAGTAAATAAGAAAGTTGTTTAAAATTGCATGCTCTATCTATATCATGAAAGAAAAAAAAATGTGTTTCTTGTCCCTTTAAGTGAAAAAGTTTAACTAAATAAAATCACAGATGTAAAAAGTATATTAATATAACCATATTGGTTATGCAAAACTGGGAAATGGGTAATAAAAGGGATTGTCTATCTTTTTAAATAATTAAAAATATGGAATCTTATTTAAAAAAAAAATGATAATTTAACATCAATACTACAGTTTTAGTTTCTGAGTGATGCCATATAATTATTTATGCAAATGTGCCCTAATTTGCGCAAGCAATATCTTTTTCTGCTTTTCCACCTGCTATTTATGATTGTTTTCCTGTTTAGATGATAATAGGCAAAACAAGTGCATAAACAGACTTTTAACCACGTATTTTAAGTCCTAATCATGAAGTATCTTACATCCTCGGAAGTGACCTAAATGTATTCTGCTTTGTAATTTAGTAAATAAGGCTTGAATATATTGCTATTATTGGAAATGTAACTGCTTTTGTCTTTCATGTTTCCCACTGGTAGATTGCTCTTAAATTGTTCACTGTGTTCTAAAGGCAGTTTAATTGGATGTTTCATTGCCTGTGATATCTATTTTAATGACAGTAGAGAATCATATTGATTCCATAAAATGCATTTTATTTGATGGAAAGCACTTGAACTCTGACTTAAGACACCAAAAATACATATGAACAGACTAATTGACTTAGAGTCTTCTGCTGGTAAACTTTTAACTTTGTGGGTATATTTTCTGAAAATACTCAGATTAAGAAATGGAATTATTCCACTTAACAATTTTACTAGCAAATCTTTCTGTAAAACGATCTACAGTATAACTAATAATATAAAACTCTCCTTATTAAAAATTGATTTTTATAGATTATGCCTTTGCTACTTAAAGGGACAGTGTACATCAAATGTAATTTTAGCTACATGTAATAGACACTACTATAAAGTATAATATGCACAGATACTGATATCAAAATCCAACATAAAACCTTTTAAAAACGTATTTAGAAGCTAACAATTTAGCACTGTTGATGAGGTTAGGCTGGGACACCAACTGAAAGGGGCTGAGAGCAGACCCCCCTTCCCTGCATATGAAAAGACCCATTATACAAACAGAAGCAATCTGAAGTCTGTATACATCAAAATCTTTGGGGCTTAGTTAGGAGTCTGAAAATCAGCACAATGTTATTTAAAATCAAGCAATAAATCTAATGACAATGTCCCTTTAATGCATAGTTTTCAAAGTCTCAAATGCCCGTTTTGCAGATGCTGCAATTATTTTTTTCTGAACACAAAACAGATTTTTTAAAATTGTAAAGTCTTATAGGGAGGCAGATATATATTTGTCTGTTGGCCGTTAAGTAATAGATCTCAAGTGGCGGTATATAAATTGTCAGCAAAGTGCCATGACAGATCCAAGAAAAAAAACTTCCTTGCGACTAAGTCCTTAATGGTAAAACATAACTTATTTAAAAGTTTAAAATAAAATCTACAGACCTTAAAGTTGTCATTGAGTATTGTGTACTGGTACTAATACCTCCGACCCCCATGTGTGCGTCACGCGTTTCGTTGTAGCTTTATCGATGGTCCATTTAAAGCTCTTTTTTGTATCTAAGCACAAAAAGGACCCCTTACGTTAAGTAAAAAAAAATACTGAAAACTAGAAAAAAATGCTTAAAAAAAATCTGTTTGGAAGAGAGTTGTTTGAGAGGGATCAGGGTGGTGGGTGGGTAATTCCTACATTACAAAACTATTTCCCTTATCAGCTAACTAATTCACTTCTTCATTGCCGGGAATTCCAAGTAAGTAACACAGCTGCAATTAGCGGCCTTCTAATTACCAAAAACTATGGCAAAGCCCTCCCTACATGTCTGCCATTTCCGAACAAAGGTGATTCCAGAGAAGCTCTTACAACCATTTGTGCCATGATTGCCCAAGCGGTATGTAAATAATTTTAGTGAGAAACCGAAAGTTTGTTAAAAAGTTAACATTTTTTACATTATTGCATTTGGTAGCAAAATGGTAGCATGAAGTATACCAAAATGGGCCGCCCTAGATCAACACCTTGGGTTGTCTAATTAAAAAAAAAAAAAAAAAAATACATATAGCTTTGATAGGTAAATAAAAAATAAATATATAATGCTCAATGGGGCCGATTTACCAAGCGGTCAATTAGCCACAATGCAGCTGTTTTCACGCGAGCCTTCAGGCTCGCCGGAAACAGCAGTTAAGGAGCAGTGGTCTTAAGACCGTTGCTCCTTAACTTGTCCGCTGCCTCTGAGGTGGTGAACAGCAATCAGCCCAATCCAATAGGATCGGGTTGATTTACAGTCCCTGCTGTCGGCATTCAGCGATGTGGGGCGGACATGATCCACTCAGTGGATCATGTCCGCCCAACATATGATAAATCGGCCTCAATGTCTGTTTAAATGGAATGATAGCACAAATGCTAAAAATTCTCCAGTATTTTGGGAAAGTTTTTCTCTGAAATCCATGTTAGTGAAGTGTGTAAATCCCTGTGTGAGCTGTTGGCAACAAGGGGTAAATCACTGCTCTCTGTGCATTGAGGGCAAGATAAGACTTTAAAATCCCTGCATTGCATGGATGACTGGCAGAAAGGGGAATAAAAGGATGATTTCTCAGAAATGTTCTATTATGCATATGAAAGAACAACATTTACTCATGTTTAAAATATTTGGCCCCAAAATTATTACAACTGAGTCCTGGGACTCTGCTGCTCATTGGCTAACAGAAACAGTGAAAAGCAACTGTATCATTTGTATATATATATATATATATATATATATATATATATATATATATATATATATGATATATATATTAGGTTCCTTAATAAAGTCCCACGGGTTTCAATACCATTTGTATGCCGATGATCCAAATTTACCTCTCTAGACAAGACCTATCTTCTTCCTTGCAAACCCGTGTCACTAACTGTCTTTCTCATATCTCATCTTGGATGTCCTCTCACTACCTTAAGCTAAATCTCTCCAAAACTGAGCTCCTTATTTCCCCCCCCCTTCAAAAATCTCCACCCCCAACTTCTCTATAACTGTCAAACTCCATCATTACCCCTACCCCACATGCTCGATGTCTTGGGGTCACACTTGACTCAGATCTTTCTTTCACTCCTCACATTCAGTCTTTGGCTAAAGCCTGCCGCTTCCACTTTAAAAACATATCTAAAATTAGACATTTCTTTGCACAAGACACAACTAAGATTTTAATCCCCTCTCTCATCCTTTACCGCCTCGACTACTGCAACTCCATCCTCTCTGGTCTCATTAGCTGCTGCTTAGCTCCTACACAATCCATAATGAATGTCTCTGCCAGGCTCATCTTCCTTACACGTCACTCTTCATTTGCTGCACCTCTCTGCCAATTCCTTCACTGGCTTCCTCTTGCCTTCCAAAATTCTCACTCTGACATACAAAGCTTTTAACTGCACTGCTCCCCCTACATCTCAGATCTTGTCTCTAGATACTCTCCCTCCCGACCCCTTTGCTCTGCTCACAATCTCCTATTCTTCTCCTCTCCTGTTACCTCTTCACATTCCCCTTTACAAGACTTCTCCAGACTGGCTCCCATCTTGTGGAGCTCACTGTCTCGCTCCACAAGACTCTCCCCTAGTTTTGAAAGCATAAAACCTACACTAACCTTTCCTAACTCCATTGCTATCCCCTTTAACCCCTTGTAATGTAAGCCTAGGAGCCCAGCTGTTTGTACATCACCCGCATAAGAGCCGACTACAACAGTCCAACTCTCGGCAGGGCCCTCTACCCATTTGATCCCCTATAAATATTACCTTGTATACCGCCTATGTTTATAGCGCTGCAGAATCTGTTGGCGCTCTACAAATACCTGATAATAATAATAAAATGTGCATTCCATTTCCCAGAATCTTTGGCTGCATCAAAGTCCCCCATCTGCTTAGATCGTGCAAATACTGAAACATTCAATAGGAAAAAAAAAATCTCATGGTCTCTTATACGAAGGAGATTGCATAGGCAATAAACGAAACTTTTAAAAACGGGAAAACATGGGAAGACTATTTCACAGATTTATCATGAAAAATGTGAGTTTGACCTTGAAAGAGACATTCCAGCCAAAATTGGAATCCATATGGATGCATTTGAGTTTTGAATAGAAGCAGTTTTGTAATATACACGTAAAATAATAAAAGCAATAGCTGTTGTAAAAGTGTATTTAAATTGACAGTCTACACTAAAATTGTTATAATTTTAAAAGGTAGATAATGCCTTTACTACCCATTCCCCAGCTATGCACAACCAACATTGATATATTAATATACTTTATAACATTTAAACCTGTAAATTTCTTCCTGTTTCTAAGCCACTAAAGACAGCCTCTTATCACATGCTTTTTTATTTGCTTTTCACAGGAGACTGCTAGTTCATGTGTGCCATATAGATAATATTGTGTTCACGCCTGAGGAGTTATTTAAGATTTAGCACAACACAGTACTAAATGCAAGTCAGTCATGTGATCAGGGGGCTGTCAGAAGATGCTTAGATACAAGGTAATCACAGAGGTAAAAAGTATATTAATATAACTGTGTTGGTTATGCAAAACTGGGGAATGGGTAATAAAGGGATTATCTATCTTTTAAAACAATAACAATTATAGTGTAGACTGTTCCTTTAAAGGGACATGAAACCCAAAAATTGTCTTTCATGATTTAAGTATAACGTACCATTTTAAACAACTTTCCAATTTACTTCTATTATCAAATTTTCTTCATTCTCTTGGTATCATTTGTTGAAGGAGCAGCACTACTGGTTGCTAACTAAACACATGTGGTGAGCCAATGACAATCGGTATATATATGCAGCCACCAATCAGCAGTCAGAACCTAGGTTCTTTGCTTCTCCTGAGCTTACCTAGATAAACCTTTCAGAAAAGGATAACAAGATAAGGAAGCAAATTAAATAATAGAAGTAAATTGGAAAGTTATTTCAAATGGTATGCTCTATTTGAATCATGAAATAAATGTTTTAGGTTTCATGTCCCTTTAAGTATGCACCGTGCACCAGCATTTTAAACACAGCACTTGCTCAGAAAGCCTAAGATGCCTGCGCCATCTTGTAATGACTCAGTTACTGACATGATACTAGCCCCACTGGTGCTCTGAGCAGCTGCAGTATTTTAAATGCTGTTGCACTGAAAATATCTAGCTATACTTCACATGCACCTGCAGAGACATTTTTTAACACTAAAACAGTGATATCTTTACTAGAAGCATTTTTGCCAGTACATGTATATTGTAAATATGTTTATATTCAAGGATGTAATTCATCTAAGTGCATTTAACTTTTGACTGGAATGTCCCTTTAATAAATCTAATGACTTGTCCCAAAATTGGAAAATCTTAATATTTTTAACCATAGCACAGTCCCATTAAAATGCATTGATCCTAGCTGGATCTGACACAATACTATCAGAACTATTATAACAGTTTTGTCCTTGGAGGGACTGACCTTTTAAAAAGCAGAGTGTTAATATTAAAATATTCCTCATATCCTATTTTTTAAGCTCTCATCATACATACTGAAACTCTCATATTGGTTTGTTAAAAGTTATTACCACCTCCAAGTGCTATTGAATATGTCTAATATTTTATTAATCTTAGAGTGGCAGCAACTTCATTTAAATAATTATTGCATTTTCAGGAGAAGTTGGAGCAAAGATTTTGCTATAAAGTTGAAAAATCTATAGAGCAGTGTGTTTTTAAAAAAAAAAATATTGAATCATTTAAACACAGTAAAAGTGCATATTTTTAAGTGATAATGATAAACTCATGAGAATTGTGTATATTACTCATAGTAAAGAGTAGATCTGCCTGACTAATAAAACTGCAGTTTTCCACAGTAATATTTATAAACTGCTTCTTAAACTGTTTGACAGTGATGTGAAGTTTTAGATCCGAAACTGTTCCTTTTGATATATTTTTGAATATGAAATAGCAGTTTCTACTAACTGAAACCCCAACCCAATACAATGGGCTGATCTTGTAAGGAGAAAATACATCATCTAATCTGTCTAATTATTTACACTAAGGGGTATATTTATTAATGTGCGAGCGGACATGATATGATGTAGCGTATCATGTCCACCGCACATCGATAAATGTTGCCTCGCCCGCCTGTCAGTCCTCTCCTCCGGCTCCTCAGCAGCTTGGCTCCTAAAATCACGTGTGGCCACTGTCTGTCTGCTGCAGCTGCCGCCTAAGCTTCTAATGCGCAGTTAAAATTGTGTGCACAGGGCGCATGGAAGCGGAGCTGAGCAGCCAGACAGAGCCAGGGCAACTGAGCAGATGATCATAATATGTGGACTGGACTCCGGATTTAATAACACACCGGCCGGTCCACATATTGCAGGGCAGGCTGCCGCTTACTACACCCGGCTCCACGCTCCAGTCCAGTCCTTTCTTCACGTTACCTACCTAACCAGCTCCTGCTTGAGCTGCAGTTCTACTTCCTGGCTTGACTTCATTGATTCATCACACAAGTGATGAGTCACATTTCCTCCACCACCGCACCGCCCCCACCACCCCCCTCCGCAAAAAAATAAAACAAAATAATTAAAGGCAAAATATATATATATATTAATAAAAAAAAATTTAAAATGCAGCATCAGTATGATGCATGGGGCCCCTTTAAGAAGACGGGCCCTCGGGCCAGGACCGATTTGCCCGACTTGTCAGTCCGCCACTTACATGTTCATTGCTGACTGTTCCCCGCCTCCTTATGTTGAGGCTGGCAGCACTGCACTGGAGAAAGCAGAAGGTGGAGGGGAGAGAGAAGTCTGCACTTGACAGTAACCGGAGAACTTGCAGTTGTGTCTAAGAAGCTGTGTGGGTTAGAATATCTGCTGTGCCTGGTGGAAGCTGGTGGTTGAGACTGCTATTATACCAATATATACCTGTCCCAGGGGACCAAAAGGCAAACAAACAGCACATACATTTTTTCTATGGCCCTGCATGAGGCCCCATCATAAGTAAAGCCTTAGGCGGTCACCTATTTGGTCTCACACTAGGGCAGCCAATGGTGCTGTGTTTAGGTTGAAGCTGTCCTGCAATACATGGTACCCAGTGACACACTGTGAAATTTCTAAGGAGGTGATCGGTTGCCTCCTGCTCACCCTTAAAGGGATAGTATAGTTAAAATTAAACTTTCATGATTCAGATAGAGCATGCAATTTTAAGCAATTTTCTAATTTACTCCTATTATCAATTTTTCTTCGTTCTCTTGGTATCTTTATTTTAAAAAGCAAGAATGTAAGCTTAGAAGCCAGGTCATTTTTGGTTCATCACACGGGTAGCACTTGCTTATTGGTGTCTAAATGTAGCTATCCATTCAGCAAGCGCTACCCAGGTGCTGAACCAAAAATGAGCCGCTTCCTAAGCTTACTTTCCAGCTTTTTTTAAATAAAGATTACAAGAGAAAGAAGAAAAAATAACAATAGGAGTAAATTAGAAAAATGTGCTTAAAATTGTATGCTCTATCTGAATCATGAAAGGTGCACAAATGGGCTGGAAATATATAAAGATCAAAGGTACTTTGAATGTATAATCTGGCATGTTTTATTATTATTTTCATTGTTACTATATTTTTTTTAACACAAATAAATCTGTTGAGTGCACATCTATTCCAGTGTTTACTGTCCCTTTAAGGGTCTGACAGCTTTTTAAATCCTGATGCCCCAGCTCCCTCAGATTTCCTGAGCTGAAGGGTGAATTACATTAATCTATCAGTGTGTCGTGCTGACCTACTGCCTCTTATTGTACATTTAAAGTAATGGTAAACTCCCCCCTTTTTAAAAATTAGATCTGGAATGTTTGTGATATTTTAGATCGAATTTAATTTATCAGTTGTAATGAGGATGTGCCATAACAAACTTTTTAATATAGATATGAAATTAAAATTCCCCACGCTTAGCCTCCCACTTTAAATTGTTGTCCAATCAGCGCTCGCCCCATATGGCACTTTTGTTGCAGCTAGAGCGCTGATTGGAGAACAATTCAAACTGTTAGATCACAGAAAAATTTACTTTTGAAGTGGGCGACCGAGTGCTGGGTATTTTAATTTCATATCTATATTAAAAAGATGAATAAAACTCCACCTTAAATTTTAAAAACATTCTGGATCTGATTTTGAAAAAATGAGATTTTACCATCACTTTAACGCTCGAATCCTGTGACTTGCCTGCTCTCTACTTGACTACTGTAGCCATGTGACTCATGTGTAACTCACCACCGGCTACCACCACCATTTTACCCACGCAACACACTTTTTGGGCCTGTCTCTGGCTCACCATGCTAATGCAGCTGTTATATGAAGAGATTTATAAGAGTTCTGCATGCAGACATTTTTTTTACTGCACTTACATTTTTGATCCCACTCATTTTTTTCATTTTTTTTTAATAACATTATTCATTTGATCTACTCCTTCTGAATCTTACCAGTCACATCTCTAAAGAAAAGAATCAAAATCTGTCATGAAAATTTTAAACTTGTCATTCACCTGCATGTACATCACAGCACCAGCAATTGATGAAATAAAATGTATAGGATATTATGCTAAGGAGATTTTATGACATTTTAGAGCATAAGCAAAGGGAGAGGCATGTAAAAGGCAGCTAAGTGTCAAAAGAAAAAAATCTGAAAACATATTGCTGTGCTGCCCTATCGCTTCCTGAAATAATACATACAATTTCACAAAACTAAAATGATCAGCATTTTATCATCTGTCAAAGCAACCTTGCTGCAGTTTGGCTTTAATCTTTCCAGCCAGAGTTTATTAATAGACATGTGCAATTCGTTTCGGATCGATTCGGAAATTCAGAGATTCAGATCGATTCGAATTTCCGAATTAAAATACTGCCGAATTTACCGAATAAATCCAAATTAGTTTGGATTTATTCAGTAAATTCGGATGGCCATGGATTACACTAGTATTGTACAGTATATTAGGTTATATCACTCTGCTATGGGTTACACCTAAGATACAGTACATAATACTAGTCTAATACACAGCACACATACCGAAATACCGAATTTCCGAACCGAACCGAATCCAGACAAATTTTTTCGAATCCGAATGAATCCGAATGAATCCGAAACAAATTCATTTGAATTTTTCCGAATTCAAATCGATCCAAAACGAAATTCGAAAAACTCTGAATCAATCCGAACCTAAACAAATTTTTCGATCATGCATATATCTATATATTAATCTTCTTCCTTTTTAAATATAAGATGTTGTAGAACAGTAATAAGATACAATGGGTCTCAAGTTGTGCTGTCTTCCTGCTTCCTCTAGTAATTAATTAATTAATTAATTAATTAATTATGGTGTTAAAGTAGAGAACAGAAGCAGTCTGTGCTGTGATTGGCTGTTCCTGCAATGTGCTGTCATGCTATTGGCAGAGGTTATGGTCATGGAATGTAGAGAGCATAGACTTACAAAACAAAATCCCTTACTCTGCATAACCACACACCAAACCAAACCTAAACAGCCTGTGTAAATCTCCCAATATCACTGCATATGATGCGCAGAGTTTGTTCTTCTAAAGAGGACCTGCTGATCCAAAGCTCTCAGCTCTGGCAAGATTATCTAAGATGACTTGTTAGAATATGCCCCCAATTTCTCTGATTTAGGCTTTTCATTATAGGAGACAGTCAAAAATATCCTCATTACTAATTTCACTGCATTGTATATTGATGGCAATGTGGAGCTTTAATCCTTGCGCTGTGTAAGATACTGGCAGGAAGGGATGCTAGAGGCTATGCTCTCTATGTTTATTACTGGGAGTTAAAGGGACAGTGCACTGTAACATAATTTTTCCATTAATGTATCCAATGACTTGTTATTCCAAGTATAAAATGTATGAGACACTGCTGCTTTAAGTTTATTTTTGTATGTGAAATAGCTGGTTTTGTTTGGGTTGATTTCACATGGAAATCAGATCTTATTTTATCCCTTTCTGCACACACAAATGCTCCCTTATCTTATGTCTGTCTGTACAGCACAGCCCAACATTTGAAATTTAACATTGTATTACTTATCTCTCCTAACCCCCACTGAGAGCATAATTTCTTCTGCAGACTATGTTTAGCAGTGTTGGCTTTTATAGCCAATACTTAAGTATAGAAACCTTTGGGCAATATCTGCTATTTCAAATGTTGAAATAAAGGTAAATTAGTTATTTGTAAACAATTGAATACACTCCAGTGGGTAAAATGGACTATTGGGAACAAATTAAACAGCAATTTGGGGTAAACTGCCCCATTAAGTACTAACTACAAATTTGTGAACAATATAAGTTGTATAATAAAAAAACTAGCTGAATTCACTACTGGATTAAACAGCTAATTTAGCTATTAATCTATCATCCTGCTATTTTACAGCAGTAAATCCATATTGAATTTTCCTTGTGATACCTTAAAAGAATAAAAAAGACAGATGCCTTAAAGGGACAGTCTACCCCATAATTGTTACTGTGTAAAAAGATTATCCCTTTATTACCCATTCCCCAGTTTTGCATATCCAACACAGTTATATTAATATATATATTATACCTTGTATCTAAGCCTCTGCAGACTGCCTCCTTATTTCAGTTCTTTTGACAGACAGTGCTGATTTATGAATAACTCCTCCACAGGAGTGAACACAATGTTATCTATATGTCACACATGAACAAGCACTGTATAACTGTAAAAAAACTGTCAAAATACTGTCACTGAGATAAGAGGCAGCCTTCAAGGTCTTAGGAATTAGCATATGAGCCTACCTAGGTTTACCTTTCAACAAAGAATGCTAAGAGACCAAAACAAATTTGATGATAAAAGTAAATTGGAAAGTTTTTTTTAATATTGCATGCCCTGTCTGAATCATGAAAGTTTAATTTAACTAGACTGTCCCTTTAAGAAGACATTATTCAGATAAAGCATATTAAAAAAAAAGTTTTTTTTTTATTTGATCACTTTGTTCTTAATTTCTCATGGATCTGTTTGTTGAAGAAAATAAGTAAGTACTGTGCACGTGTCTGTTGCACTATACGGCAACACTTTTGCAAGAATGCTTTTGAGCACTAAATGGCAACTTGGTTTGCACAATGTTAAAAAATCGCTACAAGCATTCTTACAAAATTGCTGCCCTATAGTGGTCCAGACACAGGCATGCTCCTCATCCTGCCTACCTGCTTTTCAACAGGGGTTACCAAGAGAACAAGAAATAGCAGATGCAAATTGGATAGCATTTTTTTTTAAGTTGTATACATAATCTGAATCATGCAAGACAAATGTTGGGTATCATGACTTTTCACAATGAGACATAATAATAACATCTATCTATATAAACATCTCATTACCAGAACAACGAGAGTATCATATAATTCATTACATTTCAAATTGCATCATTCAGCAGTAATTCAATATGACATTGCTCTTGGCAACCAGAAATTTGCCATTACTTCCACATTAAAGGAACAGTAAAGTGAAAATTAAACTTGCATGATTAAGATAGAATTTAATAATATCCCTAAGACCCTTAAAGAAAAGAGGGGGGGTTAAACTATCCCCACTAATCCCCCTCAAATAAGCCAATGTATATAGAGGTGGGCAGTGCCTTATGCTAATGTTATAACATTATGGTACAGAGAGAAGAGAAAAGGAGAAGCATAATATGGCACAGTAATGGGGGATAGTTAGACAATTGTGTGCTGTGTAATGGATGAGTGATTAAAACGTAACTTTTAATAATGAAATAAATAAAAAAAGAAAATGGACTATGCCATCAATAAAATGCTTAAAAAGTGTCAATGATAAACACACTGGCTCCTCTTATCCTCAATACAGCAACCAGTCTGTATTGAAAAGACAACAATCAAGTAACGATATAGGAAAATTAGGGCTTCTCGAACAATTACATTCTATTAGGTCACCTAGTCCCTTAAACTAGTCTAAAAAAGTGCCAATAAGGCCAATAATTTAACTGATCTTATAACTGGATAAGAGGAGGCAGTGCGAACGCCTGACGTGCGTTTCGCAACTGCTTTTTCAGAGGCCAGTTATAATATCAGTTAAATTGTTGGCCTTATTGGCACTTTTTTAGACTAGTTTAAGGGACTAGGTGGCCTAATAGAACATAAGTGTTTGAGAAGCCCTTTGGGTCTCCTACCCTTTTTTGGTGATTATTTGCTCAGACTCTTCCCCTAGCTACTTTCAGTATCAACAGAGCTATTGCAAGTGTATTATCTGTTTTCCTATATCGTTACTTCATTGTTGTCTTTTCAATACAGACTGGTTGCTGTATTGAGGATAAGAGGAGCCAGTGTGTTTATCATTGACACTTTTTAAGCATTTTATTGGTGGCATAGTCAATTTTCTTTTTTTATTTATTTCATTATTAAAAGTTATGTTTTAATCACTCATCAATTACACAGCACACAATTGTCTAACTATCCCCATTAGTGTGCAATATTATGCTTCTCCTTTCCTCTTTTCTTTGTACCACAATGATTAAGATAGAGCATGATATTTTAAACAACTTTCCAATTTGCTTCTGTTATCAAATTTGCTTCATTCTCTTGGTATCTTTATTCGATTAAAACTATGTAGATTCATAAGAGTTTAGGAGTGTGCATGTGTCTTTAGTACTCTATATAACAGCAGTGTTTTGTAACTTTATTTGTATCTTTGTTAATTAATGTTGCAAAAAGCTACTGCAATAGAGTACTATAGACACGTGCACACTCCTGAGCTTAAGAGCTTACCTAGTTTTACTCTTCAATAAAAGATACCAAGAAAACAAAGCAGATAACAGTAGTAAATTGGAAATTTGTTTAAAATGGCATGCTCTATCCAAATCATGAAAGTATAATTTTGACTTTACTGTCCCTTTGAAAAAACTATACATATCAATTTATTGTGTGTGTGTGTGTGTGTGTGTATATATGTGTGTACATATAATATATCTATATAACTATATAATATATATTATCACCATCAAATAGCATCACCAATTCCCCATCGCTCCAAGTCCGCTGCCTCGGAGTTACACCTAACTCAAATCTATCCTTCATCCCCCATATCCAATCGTTTTCTACATCCTGCCGCAACCATCTACGCAATATTTCCAAGATTCAACCTTTTCTGTGCACTAACACCACAAAGCAAATAATCCACTCCCTTGTTATTTCCCAACTTGACTACTGCAATAACCTACTTACTGGCCTTCCTCTTTCCCGCCTCTCCCCCCCTTCAATCCATCCTAATTGCCTCTGCCAGGCTGACCCACCTTTCCCGTCTCTCTGTATCTGCTGCACCTCTCTGCGAGTCCCTTCATTGGCTCCCCATTCACAGCAGAATTAAATTTAAAATTCTCACCCTTACATACAAAGCTCTCACCAACGCCACTCCCCTCTACCAATCCTAATAAACAAGTATACTCCAGCCCACCCACTAAGATCCAACAATGACCTGCTCCTTGCATCTGCGACTATCACCTCTTCTTATGCTAGACTGCAGGACTTCTGTTGTACAGCACCTACCCTCTGGATCACTCTCCCTCGTGCTGTCAGGCTTTGCCCTAATCTTTCTTCCTTTAAATGTTCCCTGAAGACTTTTCTGTTCAGAGAAGCCTACCACCCAACTCAATAATATTTCTCTTACCTAACAACATTTCCCTCATCTAACTCTGCATTAACATCTTTCTCAATATTGCAGTCCTCACCTCCTGTTTCTAAACCTCCTACTCTTCTAGATTGTAAATTCCCACAGGAATAGGGCCCTCAATTCCTCCTGTATGTGTTTGTAAATTTTGTCCTGTCTCTTCGAAGTTTTATATTATTGTTTTATTTAAATGAACTGTATGCATGGACAGCGCTGCAGAATATGATGGCGCTTCATAAATAAAGTATAATAAAATATATATATATATATATATATATATATATATATATATATATATATATATATATATATATATATTAAAGAACTTTAAATCTATTTCTACATTTAAATTCTGGTTTCAAAGACTGCATTTGAAATCTTATGACATTTCACATAATATATGTGCCATTAATATCCAGTCCATTCAGGGGTGAAGATACTTTTACTTCCATGAGAATGAGCAATATTATTCATTTGTGAAGACAGGAGAATTGATGAATTACACCTGAATAACCTGAATAATAAATAATCTAGACCTGCAAATTGGATTGTATGTAAGAGCATGCAAATGTGTGGGAGTTTCTTTGAACATTTACATGTATTGTGTGCTAGCAGCATTCATGTAGAAATGTGAGAGTGCACTTAATATTTGATTGAGTCTTCCAAATGGACATTGAAGTCATTTAATAGGTACATAGTATATTTCAGCAATTAATCACTGCATTGCAAAATAGCTTCATATACAACAAATTAAATTATAATAAACATTAGGCTTGTGTATTTGTTTAATTACAAATGCAAAATTATGATGAATATACTAAGTAATTTAAATAAAACAAACAAATATTAACGCAATTTGTTATTATAAGTTTGTTTCTGTTAAATTAGTTTTAAAAGGTTTAAATCCTGTCCTGCAAAACGCTGGAGAGCAGCGCTAACCCTGACACTCCTTCACAGGAGTACCAATCTTCGCTAATAGGAGGCTGTGACACACTGCAAGTGATGTGGTGCAAGGCGAAGCAGCTGCTTCGTGCCGCGCTGCGTCGCATCACTTCTGAAGTTCAAATATTTTAACTCTGAGCGCTCAGCTACGCAACCTGACGCAGCTGAGAGTGCAGAGATGAAAAGACAGGATACACTGAGCTCGCACAACCGCATCATCACGCTTCGCGCATTGCCGCTCTCAGTGTGTCACAGTTTTTAGTGCAGCGGGTCCCTGAGCCGTGCTAAAGAAGAAGGTCCTAAGCTTCCTATTAGCGCAGCGTGGGGCTCTGTGAAGAAGGGTTGGGATTAACATAGTTCTCCAGCGTGCTATAGGTAAGTATAAGGTTACAGGTAACAAAAAAAACATTTACATCTCAATCTCTTGCCCTTTAAATTCCCCTTCACTTTCTATCATTCTAGATAGGTGATTGGAAATCATTTATTTTATGGTTTACTATAGACTAGACGTGCCTAAGGGTCATGTGACAGGCCTCCAATGCTTTTTGTTTAGCCCTTTTTCCATCCCATACTAAAGGGACATTAAACACTAAATGAATGCTATATATAATAGTGTATTTAAAGCAAAAGTTAGTCTAAAAATAATTTGTATATTTATGTTTAAAGTATATTAGTTTTTTAAAGGGATAAAATGATATTCTGTGTTGAGGAGATACCCAGGTTGGTGTCCGGAGCACTACATGGCAAATAGGTAAACATTCTTGCAAAACTGCTGTCATATAGTGTTCAACATTTGGGCCGGCTCTTAAGCACACATCCCTGCTTTTCAAACAAAAGATAACAAGAGAACGAAGAAAAATTGCTAATATAAGTAAATTCGAAAATTATTTAAACTTACATGCTCTATATGAATCATGAAAGAAAAAATTAGGGTTTCATATACCTTTAAATATTGAAGAAAATAGTGAGATGTTTATATTTCTATAAAGTAATGGGCACCACTGCTTTGAAGTAATGGGTTTCCCTAAGCCAGTCTCTTCTGCTGTGGACAATTAAGGAAATATATAAAAGAGTCACTAAAATGTGCAAACAATGACTATGTGGAATATAGCAATGTTAAAAAAACGTTTAAGGGACATTAAGCTTTCATTTACAATACAATGTCCCTTTAATTCAGGATGGACATTGATAAGTAGTTGTGGGTATTTTAAGAGTTGGATAAAATAAAGAGGTATGGATTTTGTTTGTTTAAGAAAACTATGCTTTTGTTCTTGTAAGACAATTGATCTCTTCAACAATTATCTTATGGGCTTTCTTGTTTATTGTAAATCATTTACAAAATATAATTTATCAGGTCTAACTTTACTGTTTTCTTCTCCTGTACCACGTGCTATCTCATAGCATGTAGGGATGGGTGAATGTTTCTAAAAATTCAAAATTTAAAACGAATTTTGATACATTCGTTCGTTCGAATCGAATTTCGAATGTCTATATAACATTCTATTTTTGAATTTTCATTTTCGAATTTTTCAATAAAATTAGAAAATATTTGTTCGAATAATAGAATGTTTAGCTATGTATTCATTCAATTTCGAAAAAATTTGAAATAGTATTTCTAGTCTACAACTGTGTTTAATAAATGTAATATTCGAATTTGAATGCTACATTCGAATTCGAATGTCACATTCGAATTTTAAATAGTATTTCTAGTCTAATACTGTGATATTCGATTCAAATGTGATATTCGATTTGAAAGTGACATTCAAATTCGAAATAGTATTTCTAGTCTAATACTGTGTTTTATAAATGTAATATTCAAATTCGAATTTGACATTTGATTCGAATGTGATTCGAATGTGACATTCAAAATAGTTTTTTATAGTCTACAATTGTGTTTTATAAATGTAATATTCGAATTTGAATGTGATATTCGAATGTAACATTCAAATTTGAATGGGACATTCGAATTCGAATGTGACATTCGAAAACTGTAAATAACATTCGAAAATCGAATTTTGAAGAATATTCGTTCTTATCAACATTCTATTATGTAAATCGAATTTCTACAATAACATTCGAATTCGGATCTAAACACATTCGCCCATCCCTAATAGCATGGTTAAATAACTAATATTATCATATTTAGAGATATTTTTACTTTCCAGTTAAAAGGAAATAAAAGTGCAAAAAAGAAAATGCTCTAATTTGTAAGAACATTTTATCGTTGTCATTGCACTATTGTTTGCATATAACTAGCATCAGTAATGAAAAAATTACATGCAATTTTAGCAGCAGAATATCTCTTTGAAACAATTTGTTTCAACATTTCATTTGTTCCTATCCTATGAGTGGATTTTTTTTGTAAAATGTGTTACTATGCAATATGGAACTGGAAAAATGCATTAACCTCATTAGTTTTACCAGGAATTTGAAATACATGTAACTAAGGATGTAAATATATTTTTGCATGAAATAAAGTTAAATGAAAGCTGTTTAAAGCTAGCAGGAAATTATTTTTTGGTTCTCAATAGATACCCAAATATCAGTATCTTACTGGATGATCAAAAGTTCCCATACCTCTGTTAGTAGATATGAACCACACCTTTTAATTTATTAAACACAGAAACACAATTTTAAAAATATATACATACCAAACACATTTTAAAATATCCTCTTTTATTTGTAACAAAGAAAATAAAAAAATCTAACAGTATTTTTAATTCAATGTAATTGTGTATAGGGAGATTTAAATTCTCTCTCATCTACCTCAAAAATGACCTTCTCATAACCTCATTCAATCATGAGCAATTTGTCTAGATCCACTAGGTTTGCGTTAGTAGAGATGCCTTATTTTCCTAATTGATATCGCCTCATTTCGGTCTTCTTCTTGCATGATACAGATTAGAAGATTGCTCATGAGCAGAGCATGCATTTAATTGTACGTTTTAAGTAGATGCGATTAGCCATCAATATATATTACATTTCGAAACTGTCTAAGTGCTGAGCTTAGTATTACAAAAATGTCCTAAATGCGCTTAATTAGCCTCACGCTGGTCTGGGTTAAGTTATAGGACTCTGTACCTGATCTTGCCACTTTGTTCTCTGTGTGTTTAAATATCCTGTCCAATTAGCAACATAACATTACATAATACGATTAAGAATTGGCTGAGAAGCATTCGAACAATAGATCATTTGACAAGACAAAAACCTTGGCACAACTCTCTCTCTTGACTTCTGTCTCCTTTGTCCCTCTCTATCTCTCTGTATGTATATATGTACATATATTTATATATATATATATATATATATATATATATATATATATATATATACACATATATATGTATGTATATATATATATATATATATATATATATATACCGGGTATATATATAATATATATATATATATATATATATATATATATCAACATATATATCAACACTTGTATGTATTAAGAGCTACCACTTCTGGAGTTTATACTATATACCTACTACATTTTCATTAAATAATTTATTTTTCACATTCATTTCACACATTTCATATCCATTTACTGTATATCCACTATTTTGTTTTAAAATTGTGCAGACATTTCAGAAGGTGCTGCATCTCTCTTGAGACTTTGACCTTATTTTTGCCAATGTTTTATACCAGCCCATTCATTATGTTGCAGTGTTTGGTGTTACAATGCAACCTAGTTTATAAATTCTAAGCTTGGAAATTTAAATCCTACTTTTTTCTCCTATCTCCTAGATAGATAGATAGATAGATAGATAGATAGATAGATAGATAGATACATAGTGTAGATAGAGAGAGATAGATAGACATCATTACAATGGCAGTGTTAAAGACCAATACAGCAAGCATTTATGTAAATACATTTTGCAGGCAGATTAAAAAAAAAGGCTTTTAGTCTAGTCAAATTTACCCCATCTATATGTCTCTTCATTTACCCTATCTAATTTTTAATATTTCACAAAACTTACACTTTGCCAATATCTATTTCTGTTTTTTCCCATGTTATCTAAGATTCAACTTATAAAAATCAAACATAAGAACATAAGGAAAAAAATAATATATATATATATATATATATATATATATATATATATGGACACAAATGTACTGTATGAGGAACAGCGCTCACGATTTGCAATGTCAATCAAATAAGAAATTGCTAATAGTGTTGTTGGCCCAAAATATCAATGTGTGTACAAAAACAATATTAACCAATCACAAGACTCACACCTTGTTTTAGGGGGTGGAGATTACTACTCTGTCCCAATTGGAGGTTTTGTAAATGCCAGCTTCGTATGTATGTAAATACGTTTGGTATTCTATTCAATTACATTAAACCACTGTAAGGTGTAATGTAAAAAATAAGGAAAGAGCCCATACAATTTTAAAAACTGATTTTGCTTTAATCTAAGTAAAAAAATAAGTAAGGACCCTAAAAAAGCAGTGGGACCTCACACTGAATTTACACTGAATTTATATTATAATCTAAATTTGTTGAATCACATACAAATCATGTTCTATTTAGATATACACATACAATCTGATAACAAAACCAAAGTTCCAATGTTCTGTATAAATGCCCTGGTAGTCTAATGATTTAAGTGTATAAAAACCATCTTAAACATATGTATAGATAAAAACCTGGTGGTGTGGTGAAGCGTTGGAGTTGCATGTGTATCTGGTGTGTTTACAGCTCAGAGAAACCAGAAGAGCACTATGGGTACTAAGCGGAAGTGACGTCACTGTGTGTAGAATTCCTTTACACATTTCGTAGAAGCTGTCTTTACTTCATCAGAGGATTTTTTTTACACACATTGATATTTTGGGCCAGCTACACTATTAGCTATTTCTTGTTTGATTGACATTGTAAATCATGAGGGCTGTTCCTCATACTCTACATTTGTGCAGCTGCCTTTCTTTGTGCTTCATTTGTGTCCATTTTGCCTCATCTGCTCAGTGGCGGCAGAACTTTGGCAGATTAGCAGACACTTTTTGTCAACTAGGAGTTCTCAGGAATCTAGATAGCGCTAAAGAACTTAACCTTGTTTGTTCCTTTATATATATATATATATATATATATATATATATATATATATATATATATATATATATATATATTTATTTATTTACTTATTTATTTTTATTCTCATGGCTTTACTTATGTTTGTAAACCTGATGTCTTCAGGGGCTCAAAACTCAAAACATATTGAAGATTTCCCTGACAGAGAAAATAAATGTCACAATTACCTTCCCCCCCCCTCCCCCGTGTTTCTTGAATGACCCATTTTATGAAGCATAGCTATATTGATAAACAACTTCACACTTTGGGATGGAATTTTACTCATCACTCTCCATATAAGCCACATTGGTATGCTCTATTAACATTTCTAAATATAAATCTGTGAATTAAATGTTTTATTTTCCATATCTCACAGCAGTATCCTTTTTCTTATCACAGAAGTGTCTCCTTCATATGAGTCTTAAGTGCTTTTCATGAGTTATTCCACAGGTTACTATTAGTGATGTCGTGAACTTAAATTTTTCCGTTCGCGAACGGCGAACGCGAACATCCACAAAAGTTTGCGAACGCGAACCGCCATTGACTTCAATAGGCAGGCGAATTTTAAAACCCACAGGGACTCTTTCTGGCCACAATAGTGATGGAAAAGTTGTTTCAAGGGTACTAACACCTGGACTGTGGCATGCCGGAGGGGAATCCATGGCAAAACTCCCACTTAAAATTACATAGTTGATGCAGAGTCTGGTTTTAATCCATAAAGGGCATAAATCACCTAACATTCCTAAATTGTTTGGAATAACGTGCTTTAAAACATCAGGTATGATTTTGTATCGATCAGGTAGTGTAAGGGTTATGCCCGCTTCACAGTGACAGACCAAATTCCCCATTTAATGCACCGCAAACAACCGCAAGCAGTCCATTTACACAACCGCAAACTCCCCATTTGCACAAGGTTGGATACCAAGCTAGCCATGTCCCGTTCCTTGTCCTCACTGATGTCATTTTTTTGTTTTTAAATTTACACTACTGTTACACCAGATATGAGTGGTGGCACTGGGCAAGTGGGCACAGTATACGCTGTGAGCCTGGCACACACACTGGCAGGCAGGCAACTGCAATTAGATTACACAAGCAGACTGATGTTCCACAGTCAAAAAAGTTTTTTTTTTTTAAATTTACACTACTGTTACAGCAGATATGAGTGGTGGCACTGGGCAAGTGGGCCTGGCACACACGCTGGCAGGCAGGCAACTGCAATTAGATTACACAAGCAGACTGATGTTTCATAGTCAAAAAAAGTTTTTTTTTTTAAATTTACACTACTGTTACACCAGATATGAGTGGGACCACTGGGCAAGTGGGCACAGTATATGCTGTGAGCCTGGCACACACGCTGGCAGGCAGGCAACTGCAATTAGATTACACTAGCAGACTGATGTTTCACAGTCAAAAAAGTTTTTTTTTTTTTTAAATTTACACTACTGTTACAGCAGATATGAGTGGCGGCACTGGGCAAGTGGGCCTGGCACACACGTTGGCAGGCAGGCAACTGCAATTAGATTACACTAGCAGACTGATGTTTCACAGTCAAAAAAGGTGTTTTTTTTAAATTTACACTACTGTTACACCAGATATGAGTGGTGGCACTGGGCAAGTGGGTCTGGCACACACGCTGGCAGGCAGGCAACTGCAATTAGATTACACAAGCAGACTGATGTTTCACAGTCAAAAAAGTTTTTTTTTTTAAATTTACACTACTGTTACACCAGATATGAGTGGTGGCACTGGCCAAGTGGGCCTGGCACACACGCTGGCAGGCAGGCAACTGCAATTAGACTACACTAGCAGACTGATGTTTCACAGTCAAAAAAGTTTTTTTTTTTTTAATTTACACTACTGTTACACCAGATATGAGTGGTGGCACTGGGCAAGTGGCTTGGCAGGCAGGCAACTGCAATTAGATTACACAGGGAAAAAAAACAAAAAAATAAAAAATGATGTTCTAGCCCTAAAAAGGGCTTTTTGGGCTGCTGTCCTTACAGCAGAGATCAGATGAGTCCTTCAGGACTGTAGTGGACACTGAATACACTAGCCTAGCTATCAATTTCCCTATTAAATCACCAGCAGCTACACTGTCCCTCCTCTCACTAACAATGCAGCTTCCGAATGAATCTAAAATGGATGCTGTCCAGGAGCTGGGAGGGTCTGGGAGGGAGGGTCTGCTGCTGATTGGCTGGAATATGTCTGCAGACTGTGAGATACAGGGTCAAAGTTTACTCAATGATGACAAATAGGGGGCGGATCGAACATCGCATATGTTCGCCCGCTGCGGCGAACGCGAACATGCTATGTTCGCTGGGAACTATTCGCCGGCGAACTATTCGCGTCATCACTAGTTACCATATTGAAGTGTGATAACATTGACTTAACCTTAATCATATTTATATATCACTTAACAAGGTTGATGACAGAAATAGTGACTTAAACCTTTTGAGGCCCATTTATCAAGCTCCGAGTGGAGATTGAAGGGCCGTTTTTTCTGGCGAGTCTTCAGACTCGCCAGAAACAGCAGTTATGTCTAAAGACCGCTGCTCCATAACTCTGTCCGCCTGCTCTGATGAGGCGGACAGGAATCGCCGCAATTCAACCCGATTGAATACGATCGGGTTGATTGACACCTCCCTGCGATTGGCCTCGAGTCAGCAGGCGGCGTTGCACCAACAGCTCTTGTGAGATGCTGGTGCAATGCTGAATACGGAGAGCATATTGCTCTCCGCATTTAGTGAGGTCTTGCGGACCTGATCCGCACTGTCGGATCAGGTCCGCAAGACCTTTGATAATTCGGCCCCATTGCCTTGTAAACAAAGGGGTAAATTCTAATCATTTAGAAAAAACTTTTTACAGAAAATCACCACTAAAGCATATGGGGGATTTCTGTAGATAAATCAGTTGATATGTTTTCCTAATGGATTATAATCAATGTAACTGTATCCTTATCGTTCTATATAGAGTGAGATGATTGCTGCAAAATTAATTTTGCTTCAAAATGAAACCACAGGGATTTTAAATGTGATTCCTGGAAAGGATATTGTAAAATGTACATCACCTAATTATGCGTAGTAAAACAACTTTGCAATATATTTGAATTATTTATTCTGCCCTCTTTTCCTGTAATTTAACTCTGGAAATAAATGTGGTTTTTACAAATCGAGAGAAATGAAAATGTAAAATTGCAGCTAACCCTTGCTATATAACTGTTCCCGATTGGTCAAATCAGATGAGGAGGGTAGATATGATACTGCAAAGCAATGCTAACAAAACTGAAGTGTCAGGTGTTGCTTATTTCAGTAAATCTGGATTAGCTCTTCTAAGGAGATTAGTAGAAAGGCAGAATTTATCAGTTGAAATACAATTGCAGCAAACAAGATATTTTTCTTGTCCAAAAGCTATAGAAAAGGTATTTTACTTATCTTTATTATTCCTATTCTGAGATGATAACTCTTTTTTTTTTTTCTATTTCAGGTAACACGATAGTTTCTGGGGAACATGCAGCGTCCACCCAGAGGGCTTACATGCTATCAAGTTCCAAAGTTTCTTATTCTATACAAGGAAACTCCTTTCCAACATCTGGATATTGACAGAAATTGGATCCAGACGGACAGTAACAAGGAGTACCATGTAAAAACAGGAGGAAATACTTGTTCCCCTTTAATTGGTCAGACTGATTCATCAAAGACTACAACAGTTATATGGATTATAGATAACAACCAGAATCTTTTAACAGACTCAACTATATCAAAAATCCATCAACTCAAATAGGAGGCTCTAAGAATATATAAATATATTTTTCAGAACACTACAATATTGCCAGCTGCAGTTTTAACCTCATCCCTCAGAGGGGTTAAATTATGATTGCTTCAAATTCTATCATAATGTAGGTTTTTATTTTTTTTAATGTTTTTTTATTATTTTTTTTATTTTTTTTGATTCGTGAGAAACAATTTCGTTCAAACCACCCACGTCACTTTTATGGCTATAAAAATGAAATGTTCTTCACTGTTGAGTGATGACAAAGAAAAATACACATTCTTGACAACTGGGAACAAATTTTGTGAATATTATATTTTTTATATAGCACTGTAAGATGTGTAGTGTTGTACAAAGAAATGATCTCCCCTTTCTGGATACAAAATACTATTTTATTGTTAATACATGGGATATAGAGACATCAAAGAATTAAATATACATTGTTCACATTTTCCCCTTTTTATCTTAAAGGAATATGGAACTCAAAGCATTTTTTGTGATTCAGACAGAGCATACAATTTAAAAAAAAGTTTCTAATTTACTTCTATTATCAAATTTCCTTCATTCTCATGGTATTCTTTGTTGAAGGTTGTTAGGTGTATGGAGAACTACATGACAGTAAGTAGTGCTGCCATCTAGTGCTCTTGCAAATTAATTACGTACTTTCAGAACTGCTGCCATATAATGTTCCAGACACGTGCACCCTCTTGAGCCTACATACCTGCTTTTCAACAAAAGATACAGAGAGAAAGATTTTTTTTTTATAATAGAAGTAAATTAGAAAGTTGTTTAAAATTGCATGCTCTGTCTAAATCATGAAAGAACTTTAAGGGGTTTACTGTCCCTTAAAAAAAGGGCATTTTAATGTATTCATTTTTTATACCTATTGTTCTGTGCTGAATAGACCTACTTCTACTGCCTCTGACAAACTTGTGTAAATTTGTCCATTTCAGTGATGGGAAAGCACATATAATTATATCAAGCCTAAGTAAAAATACAAAAAAATGTAATTAATTTTGCAGTGGCAAAAATGCAATCTTTCCTGTTGTCTTAATATTTAAACAACCCTAATTAAAGGGAAGTGCTAATGCAACAAATACATTCTGTAATTCTTTCTAGCAGGTCATATTTTCATCATTAATTCTAGCTAATGATGTTGTTAGGCCCTGTAAAGGACTTAAACACATAGTTAAATTATTATCCAGGATCAGAAAGCAATGCCGTTTCTGATCAGATGTGACAGTCAGACATAGCAGCCAATCAGAGATGGTCTAGTTTTGTGGGGGTTAAACATATAGGGGTTGATTCTAATCCTTTAGAAATACTTATCTAATCACCATTGACGTCTATGTGATTTTTTTTGTACATAAATAAGTTGATACCACTCTCTCATCATTTCCCATCATGACTATTGCAACTCCATCCTCTCTGGTCTCCTCAACTGCCATCTATCTCCTATATAGTCCACAATGAATGCCTCATTCAGGCTGATCTTTCTTACACATCATTCCTCATATGCAGCACCACTCTGGCAATCCCTTAACTGGCTTCCTGACTCTGACATTCAATGCCCTCAGTAACACTGCTCCACCCTATGGGGTCGATTTATGAAGCAGTGGATGCTGCTTCCGACCCACTCCGCTTCAGTTCCACCTGAAGCGGAAGTTAAGAAGCAGGGGTCCTAAGACCGCTGCTCCTTAACTCGTCCGCCACCTCTAAGGTGGCGGACAGCAATCAGCCTGATCGAATACGATTGGGTAGATTGACACCCCTGCTAGCGGCCGATTGGCCGTAAATCTGCAGGGGGTGGTATTGCACCAGCAGTTCACCAGAACTGCTGTTGCAATGATAAATGCCCACAGCGTATGCTGTCGGCATTTATCGATGTGCGGTGGACATGATATGCTACATTGTATCATGCCCGTCCGCACAATAATAAATTGACCCCTATATCTCAGACCTTGTCTCCAGATACTTTTCCTTCCATCTCCTTTGCTCTGCTCATGACGTCCTTCTCTCCTCCTCTCTTGTTACCTCCTCACATTCCAGTCTACAGGAATTCCAGACTGGCCCCTATTTGGTTGAATTCTCTGCCTCTGTCCAAAAGACTCTCTCCTAGTTTTGAAAGTTTCAAACGTTCCTTAAAGACTCTACTGTTCAAGAATACATACAATATACACTAACACTTTCTTACCTCAGTGCCTCTCCTCTTCCTTTGTCATACCCTTGAACCCCCTTAGCATTTAAGCCTACCAGCCCAGCTGTTTCATAGATCGTATTCATGTAAGGTATTTTACAACAGTGAAACTCTTGGCAGGGTCCTCCAAGAATTTGTCTTCTATAAATCATTCCTATACAAATAACTGATAATAATAATAATATTTTTTTAAAGGATGGTAACATACCCCATAGTTAGGCAGCAATGAATAAATAACATTTAACTTTAGCAGCAGAATATCCCTTTAAAACAATCTGTGTATTCCTATACTATAGTATACTATACTATACTATGATGAAAAAGTATTACTATGCAATATGAAACTGGTAAATGTATTTAAAGGGACACTGAACCAACATTTTTTTCTTTCGTGATTCAGATAGAGCATGCAATTTTAAACAACTTTCTAATTTACTCCTATTATCAATTTTGCTTCATTCTCTTGCTTTCTTTATTTGAAAAAGAAGGCATCTAAGCTATTTTTTTGGTTCAGACCATGGAAAGCACTTGTTTATTGGTAGGTGAATTTACCCACCAATCGGCAAGAACAACAGTGTGTTCACCAAAAATGGGCCGGCATCTAAACTTACATTCTTGCATTTCAAATAAAGATACCAAGAGAATGAAAAGAATTTGGTTTTAGGAGTAAATTAGAAAGTATCTTAAAATTGCATGCTCTATCTGAATCACAATAGAAGAAAATTGGGTTCGGTGTCCCTTTAATCTCAGAAACTAACTAACATTCAAAGAAAACCGAGACTTCAAGAGGTTGGGTTAGAATTTTATATCAATAGGATATCAGTCTTATGATTTTATAAAACAATCTAAGTTTTTTTTTCCTTTAAATAATCCACTCAATGCTAATTTATCAAAATAACAGTATTTTTTAAAGTACAATGTAGAGGCTTGCAGCTCTAGTTATATATATATAAATATTGGCTCAGATTGTATCATAATGTCATGTTATTCAATGGCTTAGACTTTTTTTTTTTAATGCACCAACACAGGAAATCTAAGACAATCTTAAATCAATACCAGTTTTAAGGAGAACAGAAAAGATTGCTGCCATTTTTTATGAAATAGAATAAATTATATTATTTTTTCTTGTTCATTTTGCAGACTGCAAACACCTAGTGGAATTCACAAAAGAGTATAGCATTGAATTGGACAAATTGTATATATGAGCATATATACATACAGAAGCATACACTATAATTGGTACCATTGTGTATATATAAAAAAAGGTCTGAAGGATAATTGGTTCTGCTGGCTTAAACCCCCCTGCTTCCAGGGTTTCTATAATGCATTGCTAGTCTCTTGGAAGAAACATGTTGTGCCACAGTAGCTATCAAATTTGCCAAAATGCATCTATACCTTTAATTGGAAGCAATTTAACTCTGCGTTCTACATCTGATTCCGTCTCTCTTTATGACATATGCAGTAATACGCAGCTTGTAGACTGCAGCCTATTTATTCTCTTTTCTACGATTCTCTGAGAGACTCAGACTCCCCATGGTGTGATAGAATCAGTTTAAAAGCCAATTAAGACTATTCTCATTTGTCTATTTCATATCTGACATATATGAAATACAATAAAGCATTCCCGTTTACCATTTTTATGGGATCATCTTTCTAAAAAGTTTGAAAAGTTCCCTTAAATCAAAGGAGTAGATTTCAACTATCCATTTAAATCTAAATTTGCGCAAACTCATCATGCATATTCATTTCTATCAATCTGGAGTCAGTCTTAATTTTTTCAGAACTCATGAATATCAATATTGTAACATTTAAAATTATTGCATTAAGAAGCTATGGAAAAATGTGTTTAGTAAACTAATTACATTGGTAAGGAACAAATGTCCCATTTAGCATATACATTTTAGATTAGTCCCTTTTTAATATTCAAAAGGGTTGAATATTTTGGCACACACATAAAACTATTTAATGTTGCCTTTCTTCTTTGTTACCAAATGTCACATATCTGATTAATATATAACTTTCCCTTTATCAATTATAGCATTGCAATATCAAATGTTACATTTGAATATTCATGTTTGAATATTGGTTTCCATAGACATTAATGTAATCCTGTGAGAATCAGTTTCATTGTAATTTTCATATGTTACTTTTGATATTTGTGTTCTGAATTTGAAGTTAATATTTATTCTATAGAAACAATTAAGGAGCATTTGTTCTGCCTTTCGAGTGTAGTAATACAGTGATTGAAACATCCTTAGTTATTACAAATGATGGCATTCCCTTAAAGGGACACTGAACTCAATTTTTTTTCTTACGTGATTCAGATAGAGCATGCAATTTTAAGCAACTTTCTAATTTAATCCTATTAACAATTGTTCTTCGTTCTCTTGCTATCTTTATTTGAAAAAGAAGGCATCTAAGCTTTTTTTTTACGTTCTGAACTCCGGACAGCACTTTTTTTATTGGTGGATGAATTTATCCACCAATCAGCAAGGACAGCCCAGGTTGTTCCCCAAAAATGGGCCGGCATCTAAACTTACATTCTTGCATTTCAAATAAAGATACCAAGAGAATGAAGAAAATTTTATAATAGGAGTAAATTAGAAAGTTGCTTAAACTTTCATGCTCTATCTGAATCACGAAAGAAAAAAATTTGGGTTCAGTGTCCCTTTAAAATAACAAAATCGACACAAGTAACATAACACTTTGAATATTTTATTAATATGACACACTTTAATATATTCTTTTGTTTCTGTTTTAGGTGATTACACCATTAGCCCTAAAATATCATAGAATAACATTTTTTTTTTAATATAATAATAATAATAATAATAATAATAATAAAACACTTCAAGGTAAAACACATATTTTATATCCCCAATGATAAAGATTATGCCCAAAATATTTAAGTAGATTTTCAAAAATGTTATTTTCTGGACAGGCTGTTTGATTTTAGCAACCAAAAGCAGTTAGAGAAATAAAGTTGTACAAATATTGTTTCTGTCAAAGTTTGTACTTATAGTAAAAATGAAATTTACTGAATAATAAAAAAAAAAATACATTATATATCTGTAATGTTATAGTAAATGTAATCAAGCACCAAAAGAATACCATTGCTTAGCTATAACAATGACAATCTATGGTGAATGAACCTTTTAAGTAGTTGGAATTTTTTTTTTTTTTTTAATTATTTAACTTTTTTAAGAAAAGTGTCTGAAAAAAAGTTCTCTGTTTCACTGAGGATTAACAATGGCAATACATATGAATATATATTAGAAGAAACTAAATATATTCTGCCTTCCCCTGATATAATTTGGATTATGCTGGACAAGTTCAACCAGAAAGACAAGATGGCTGAACAAGTTAATGAGGATGCAGTCAGACTTCTTGAAAAAGGCGGGAGTATATTCAGAACCTATAACATGGATTAAAACGGATAAAAAAGGATTTGCCTCCTGAGAAAAGACTTACATGCTACTGTGTACCATGCAAACTTTGTTATTTAATGTTTTTTTTTCCTTTTTTGTAAAGGATATGTACAACCTGTTTATGATGCTACTCTGTGTAAATACAAAACAACAAAAAACTAAGTATTAAATTTAAATATCTGACAATAATTTTGTGTTAATCAAAAGTTTCATTTAACTATGGATTTAACCAATTTTCAAGGGTAGTAAAACAATAGTGCTAATTCTCTAGTTAATTAGAATGCTTTATTATTGCTCTTTATATGTCCCTTTAACAATTCATTTGAAACATAGTTTTAGTATATTGTACATGCACACATCTGGCACACACTGTGGAGCTGATTAGTGCATGTACACATTTCCCCATATACTCTCCATATCTACCTTTTACAGGATTCCTCTGGTGACCACTACAATTCTCCTTGAACCTTACCTATGTCCATTTATAGCTGCCCTTTCAACCAGGCAAAATGCTGTGCTCAGGGGCCTAACTACCATTGGTGCAGCATGTGCAGTGGCACCGGGGCTCAAGTGCTGGGGACGGGTCCATAGCAGTCAGTCTATAGATAGTCATGTGTAGCATGTATATTAATACTGTTGCTTACTACTGAGTTAGTTTTGAGGGGGCCAAATTGAGTCAGTCCGCTATTGGTTGGGCTGTGTCACTTAAACATATCTGTTTGTTTAAGAATCTAAACCATGGTGATTCAATAATACTGACATCATAAAGTAACTTCTATATTACATAATGAAACTAATAGACAGTATAAATGATCTGGACTTCATGCACATATTACAACATTGTTCAGCCATTTTGAAGTCACACTTATTTTATTATGAGCACCTGCAATTTAGCAACCCCAGGTATATTCACATGTTTTCAGCCTTCTATGGAAATGTACTGATTTTAATAGTTAACCTCTTAGGCCTTACACAGTAGCACTGTTTCTATGGTTACGCATTAAAAGGAGATTAAAAATGAATTAAATGCTATATGGGATAATGAAAATATTTTGCCACGTTGTTTTACTACATATAATTACACATTTTTAGGTTAAAATCTCAATGTGTTTAATGTACTTTTAAAGGGACAGTCTACTCCAGAATTTTTATTGTTTAAAAAGATAGATAATTCCTTTATTACCCATTCCCCAGTTTTGCACATCCAACAGTTATATTAATACACTTTTTACCTCTGTGATTACCTTGTATCTAAGCATCTGCAGACTGTCCCCTCATCTCAGTTCTTTTGACATACAGCATTTTAGCCAATCAGTGGTAACGCATAAATAACTTGATGGTAGTGATCACGATGCTATCAATATGGCACACATGAAAAAGCACTGTCTGACTGTGAACAACTATCAAAATGCACTGAGATAAGAGGCGGCCTTCCAAGGTTTAGAAATCCGTTTATGAGCCTACCTAGATTTAGATTTCAACAAAGAATACCAAGCGAACAAAGAAAAATTGATGATTAAAGTTAATTGAAAAGTTGTTTAAAATTGCATACCCTATCTGAATTATGAACATTTAATTTTGACTTTACTGTCTCTTTAAGTGGATGCTTATTCCTCACCACCTGTACATATTTTTAAACTTTCACAGCATGATGTAACATATTATTTGTCTGCTGGATTTCTGATTTTAGCTTAACTGATACAGCCATTACAGATAACAGACATAGAGAATCTCTTTTGATTTTACTTGCCAACTTCAGTTTTGTTTGAATATTTGTAACTAACTGGTGAAAACTAAACTAAAGTACCAGTCAACACAGTAGATTTGCATAATCAACAAATGCAAGATAACAAGACAATGCAATAGACTACTCAAATGAGTAGTAGATTTTTTTTTTGACAATTTTAAAAGTTATGTCTTTTCCACTCCCCCTTTACCATGTGACAGCCATCAGCCAATCACAAATGCATGCACGTACCATGTGACAGCCATCAGCCATTCACAAATGCATACACACTTATTCTTGCACATGCTCAGTTGGAGCTGGTGACCCAAAAAGTGTAAATATAAAAAGATTGTGCACATTTTGTTAATGGAAGTAAATTGGAAAGTTGTTTAAAATTTCATGTTCTATCTGAATAATGAAAGTTTAATTTTGATTGAGTGTCCCTTTAAAGCACTGGACATGGTAAATAATAGTATTAAGCTGTGAAATTTAAAGGGACGTGCAATCCGAATTTTCAATTCAAGATTCAGATAAACTATACAATTTTAAACAACTTTTGATTTTCCTGTATTATTCGATTTGCTTTATTCTCTTCCCATCATGTAATTAAAGAACCTGCAATGCACTGCTGGGAGTTAGCTTAACACAGTGACAAAAAGGCACATAGTGCTGTCACCAACCAGCAGCTAGTTCCCAGCAGTGCATTTCTGTTCCTAATTATGCTTTTTAATAAATGCTACAAAAAAACAAGGCAAGTTAGAAAAAGTAAATTGGAAAATTGTTTAAAATTGTATTCTTTTTCTGAATGATGAAAGGAAAACTTTGGGTTTCATGTCCCTTTAAAGGGATATGAAACTCAAATATTTTTTGTCCGATTCAGGCAGAGAATACCATTTTTAAAAAGTTTCCAATTAACTTCTATTATCAAATTTGCTTTGTTCCCATGATATTTTGTGTTGAAGAGATACCTAGGTAGGCATCTGGAGCACTACATGGCTATAAATAGTGCTGCCATCTAGTGCTCTTGCAAATTCATAACATTCTTGCAAAACGGCCACCATATAGTGGTTCAAAAATGGGCCGGCTTCTGAGCATAGTCCCTGCTTTTCAAAAAAAGATACCAAGAAAACTAAGAAAAATGCTAATAGAAGTAAATTAGAAAATTGTTTATTGTATGCTATAACTGAATCATAAAAGAAAACCTTTGGGTTTTATATCCCTTTAAAGCAGAGATGGACAACTGGTGATATGGGCCATTTGGGGGCCCTCTGCAACTGTTTTTGCAGCCCCAGGAAAAAGCAGAATTAAAAATGTGTGCTCTTGAGGACTTCTGGCGAGTGAGAAAACAAGAGCCCCCTGGAGGTAAGAACAGCAGATAGAGGGTACTTGGCATCTTTGTTGTAAATTGAGCCGGTGCCGCTGGACATTTTTAGGAAATATATTATTTGTTTGTTTAATACCCAAACATTTAATGCTTATAGAATATTGATCTGTGGCCAGTAAGTTGGTCATCATTGATGTAACGTTGGTAAACTTTATTTAATCAGATTTCATAATATAAAATAAAATCCTTAAATGCAGGGACTCATTGCAAGGTCACCTATAAAAACACTGTAGTGTCTGTGCTAGTTGTTTTTTCCCAGCTATTAGCAGGAGGGTAATGCAACCAATAGCAAGTGCACCACCCACTTTATGGACTTAATGTACTAAGCAGCGTACGCTGCTTCTGAGTCCTTCCGCAATGTAACATTCTACTTCTTACACTCTTTACTAACTCTGAGTTGGCGAATAGAAATCACCCCAAACACGAAAAGTGTGGGTGTAATGATACTTACGGGCAGTACAGTGTCCGGTGCCAATTCGCCACAATGCCCTGATGACAGGGTTTCATGTTGGAAACTTTGTTTGCACTGGCTTCGTAGATGGGGCTCTATGTATTTTAACGCACGGCTGCATATAACAGATGTGCCAGGAACTGTTCATCCCATGGCATTCGTTATATGCAGCTAGCAGCAGCGACAGCATGCTGCTATTTAAATACATAGGGTGCACAGTCTGCATGCTATTAGCTGCACCACCCCCCTGTCATAAGCTGAAAAAAGGAGCTAGCACAGAGGTGGTTGAAGGCTGACTATAACAGGGATAAAAAAAAAGTATGTTATATACAAAATAATGCATTTTAAATGTGTAATTTATGTCTTATTTTCAGGTCCTGGAAACTGATTGAGACATGGAAGCCTTCACAAGTCTAACCTTGCCACATATCTGTCTCTAATTTGCAGTTTGTTATTTTATCATTTCTGCTGAAGCCAAACAATTGAGATTTTGTTTGCAAAACGACAGTGGCAAGCTCTATCTTCTTCAGAAAAAGCAAATCCGGATTGGCACCTGCAAATAAAGAACATGGTGGATAGCGTTTTAATATTGAAAAACAATTGCAACAAACAATTTGTTAATCTATTCTAATAATGTTCAGACACTACTGATTTTTATTGGAAAAACTACAGGGTGCTTATTGTCCCTTTAAAATATATTTGCAAAGAGAGTGCTGTTTAATGTTAATTTAATAGTTTAAATTGAACTTTGACTAAAAAAAAATGAATACAGTTAAAGGGACATGAAACCCAATTTAGAACATAAAATTTTAAACAACTTTCCAATTTACTTCTGTAATCAAATTGTCTTTTGTTTTCCTGTTATCCTTTGTTGAAAAGCAGTGGTGTAAGCTCAGGCGTGTGTACATGTCTGCAGCACAATATGGCAGCAGTTTTACAACGTTATACATTAGCAAGAGCATTAGATGGCAGCATTATTTCCTGTCATGTGGTGCTTCAAACGTGCACATTACCTATCTAGATATCTCTTCAATAAAAAAAACAGGAGAACAAAGCAAATTTGATTATATAAGTAAATTGGAAACTTTTTTAAAATTGTATTCTTTGTCTGAATAATGAACTACAATTTTTGGGTTTTATGTCTCTTTAAGTAAGGTTTTAAAATATACCAATCTCTTTATTCCCTGTGAGTTTGATAAATGCAGGGTATTTTTATATAACATTGCTCTGCCCATCTCGTGGACTACATCTCTATATCTGGCAGCATAGCTTTGTGAACAATAGCTTATCCCATTTCCCTCACCTTCTACTCCCTATGCCTGCAGCCTTTATTTACTGCTTGCTTGAAGTATTCCATTGTAGACGGCTGGTTATGAGTTACAAGCCATCCATTATAAGGGGACCTAGGGGGACAATTTTTTCCCTTCACGGACAAGTTCATAAGCCACTTGTCGAGGGTATACGGTGGAGTCGATTTATAGACCTGTCATATTTCTGCGCAGATATATTTCTCATTGCTGCAGCTCTTAGACTTTAAAGGTTCAATCCTTGTCCTTCTCCAATTCTCCATATTTTATTTTTTTCTGGAATATATTGTCATGATGACATATCTCTACTAGCTCCTCCAGTATTTAAAGATTCCTAAAAGAAAGCAAAGAAAACGACATTGATAAGAAGTTGTAGGTGATTATTATTTTGAAAGATAATAATATGCAAAACAAATTGTAATCACATATCTTACAATGCACATATCTTTATAATATTCTAAATAATTCATCTTTGGAATCAAAATACTGAAGCTCTATTTTGTTAAATGAAGAAGTCCTAGATGAGGAGACATATTGTATCCAATGTTTAGGGTTTAAAGGGACAGGAAACACCTTGCAATTTGACAGACATTTATGTTGTGTTGCTATAACGCGGGTCTTCCCAGGGGCGCTAGAGCATATAAGGGGAGGTGCGGGAGCAGTGACACTTTTCATTATCCTATGGAAACCACAGCTGACTTTGCAAAAGATAGAATGGTTTTAGGAGCCAACAATAATGCGTGCCTTGTTATGGTGTAATAAGGCAGCAAAGTGCAAATTGAAACATAAGCAGATCACTTTTTTGGTGGAGCAGAACAAGATGGGTACTATGTAAATTCTTCAAATCAAAACTAAATATTATAATTTTCTTTAACAAGAAAAAAATAAAGTAACATCTAATATGGGGGGAGGTGCTGTCTTGTAAATTTCATCAGAAGGAAGGCCCATCGCCTAAGACTTTGAAAACCCCTGCAACAGAGTGATTGGTCATCCAAGTCTTAATATTTTTGAAAATAAACAAACATCTTGTGTACTGCATTTGTTTTTCAACAGTCAAACTCCACTCATTATTTGCCTTATTTGGAGGAGCCAATCAGAGCTTGAATTCACAGAAAACAAGGCAAGCCATGGTCATTATATTAATATAAAACACATTGTTTTGAAAGGAAACATATGTAGCAGGATTAGCCTTGTATAATGCAAAGTTGTTTTATTATACATAACTAAACATTTTTATACAAATCTCAGTGTTTACTGTGTTTTTAAGTTTCACATCTATCTATATTTCTATCTATCTATTATCTATCTATCTATAGTATCTATCTACCTATCTATCTATCTACCTATCTATCTTTTGGCACAAAGTTCTGTCAAGACAATGCTCTTATAATGGAAAGCCCATTTAAACATTTACTCTGGTGCTAACTTATCTTTGTCTCTCATTTTCCATTCCCATTAAAACTCTGAAACCCTCAGAGTAGGCTGGTTTTTATTTGTTTGCATTATGACTCTGGCATTAACAAACGCCTTTTTTGTCATTGGATTCTGATGCTTTCCAAAAGACTTATACACATTATTTTAAATCGACTTTATACACTGTGAGATTGTTGCTCTGTTCATCAATAAATGTCCCTTACTGGCATCAGCAGAGAAGAGAAGACTTAGAGAAACCTAAATTACAACATGTAACCTGTTACTTTATGGGAATTAAAACTTTACACTTATTTATAAAATATTTAACACCCTAACGGCGACCGACATACCCTGTGCGGAAGTGATGCATGCAGTAATAGCAGACGACTGCAGATGTACAGGGTAAGATGGTCATTAAGGGGTTAAATAACTAATAACTTTTTTTTAATGCATTGGTATATTCTCAGACTAATCTATGCTTTGAAGGAATCAGTGTATTTAGCAATGATTTGATGTTTAATGTCCCATTAATAATAAACAATAACCAGAGGGGGTTGAACAAAGAGCTGATAAAACAGAAGACTCATGTTCTTGGATGGTTATAAGTCTTTGCTATGGGTCTGCAAACATTCTAATTTTAGAGCTCCAACTCATTCCAAATATTGAAGGATTGACACTATCTGGGAACTCTGTCCTGCTGTCCCTCTTTAAGACAGGCCTCAAGAGGTAAGGGACTTCCTGGCTCTGGGCATTGCTCACCCAACCTTGCTCATGGTGCATCTGTGACTCTGCCCCCATGGTCTCTTATCTTCTTACATAAATCTTTCGGCCTTGCCTATATGCCTGTTTTATGCTGCATGGGTCTCCTAGACCAGTGATGGCTAGCCTTGGTACCCCAGATGTTTTGAAACTACATTTCCCATGATGCTTAGGTACTCTACAGTCTAGTTGAGCATCATGGGGAACGTAGTTATGAAACATCAGGGATGCCAAAGTTAGTCATCACTGTCCTAGACCCATAGAGCATCCAGGAAATGTTGAGAGGTATGTAATATACTGTATATATTAAAAAAGCATCATTATATTAATTTGTCTATGTACAATTACCTAATAAGTAAAATTTAGTAGTGTTAGGTTTTTTTAATGTGTAATTTAGTTTTTTTAATTGGTAGTTATTTTCATTTTAGTATAATAGTTTAGTATAATAATTATGTTAGGTTAATTGTTAGTTTAAAGGGACACTGTACCCAATTTTTTTCTTTCGTGATTCAGATCGAGCATGAAATTTTAAGCAACTTTCTAATTTACTCCTATTATCAAATTTTCTTCATTCTCTTGGTATCTTTATTTGAAATGCAAGAATGTAAGTTTAGATGCCGGCCCATTTTTGGTGAACAACCTGGGTTGTCCTTGCTGATTGGTGAATAAATTCATCCACCAATAAAAAAGTGCTGTCCAGAGTACTGAAACCAAAAAAAGCTTAGATGCCTTCTTTTTCAAATAATGATAGCAAGAGAATGAAGAAAAATTGATAATAGGAGTAAATTAGAAAGTTGCATAAAATTGCATGCTCTTTCTGAATTACAAAAGAATTTTTTTGGGCACAGTATCCCTTTAAACTTATGTTTTTTTAATTTCACAGGTAAGTTTTTATTTATTTTAAGATAATGCAATTTTTAAAAATTTTTTTTTATTGAGGTTCTTAAACATACAAAGTAAAGAGAAAAAAAGAGAAAAAGTATTGTATACAAGTTACATACTTATAGTCTAGTACATATGAAAACTAGAAAATTATATTGTATACAGGTTACATAGTTATAGTCAAGTACATATAAAAACTAGATTTATAGCAATCAAAAATATGACACACAATATTATCTGAAACCTCATTTTCCTAGGGATATTGTAATTTTAATATAAAGTTAGGGGGTTGTTAGCTTTAGGGGTTAATAGTTTAATTTAGTTTTTTGTGATGTGGGGGGCTAATAGGGGTTAATAGCTGTATTATAGTGGCAGTGATGTCGGGAAGCAGCGGAATAGGGGTTAATAGCTTAATTATTGTGGTGATGTCGGGAAGCAGCGGAATAGGGGTTAATAGCTTAATTATTGTGGTGGTGATGTTGGGGAGCAGCGGAATAGAGATTAATAGCTTTATTATAGTGGCGGTGATGTCGGGGAGCTGCGGGAATAGGGGTTAATAGCTTTATTATAGTGGTGGTGATATCGGGAAGCAGCAGAATAGAGATTAATAGCTTTATTATAGTGGTGCTGATATCGGGAAGCAGCAGAATAGAGATTAATAGCTTTATTATAGTGGTGGTGATATAGGGAAGCAGCAGAATAGAGATTAATAGCTTTATTATAGTGGTGGTGATATCGGGAAGCAGCAGAATAGAGATTAATAGCTTTATTATAGTGGTGGTGATATCGGGAAGCAGCAGAATAGAGATTAATAGCTTTATTATAGTGGTGGTGATATCGGGAAGCAGCAGAATAGAGATTAATAGCTTTATTATAGTGGCGGTGATGTCGGAGAGCTGCGGGAATAGGGGTTAATAGCTTTATTATAGTGGTGGTGATATCGGGAAGCAGCAGAATAGAGATTAATAGCTTTATTATAGTGGTGCTGATATCGGGAAGCAGCAGAATAGAGATTAATAGCTTTATTATAGTGGGTGGTGATATCGGGAAGCAGCAGAATAGAGATTAATAGCTTTATTATAGTGGCGGTGATGTCGGAGAGCTGCGGGAATAGGGGTTAATAGCTTTATTATAGTGGTGGTGATATCGGGAAGCAGCAGAATAGAGATTAATAGCTTTATTATAGTGGTGGTGATATCGGGAAGCAGCAGAATAGAGATTAATAGCTTTATTATAGTGGTGGTGATATCGGGAAGCAGCAGAATAGAGATTAATAGCTTTATTATAGTGGCGGTGATGTCGGAGAGCTGCGGGAATAGAGATTAATAGCTTTATTATAGTGGTGGTGATATCGGGAAGCAGCAGAATAGAGATTAATAGCTTTATTATAGTGGCGGCGATGTCGGGAGCAGCAGATTAGGGGTTAATAACTGTATTTAGGTGTCAGCGATCTCGGGGTGGTGGATTAGGGGTGTTTAGACTTAAGGTTTGTGTTAGTGTGTTAGGTTTAAACGTAACTTTTTCCCCCATAGACATCAATGGGGTTAGGTTACGGAGTTTTTCATTCCGCACTTTAGGTGTACGTTTTTTTTCTAACACTTTCTTCCCATTGATTTCTATGGGGAAAGCGCGCACGAGCACGTCAAAGCAGCCCTTGGCTTTTGTGCGGTATGGAGCTTAACGCCACCATATCGCACGCACAAGGAGGCTTTTCTGAAACTTGTAATGGCAGCGCTATGGAGACTGAAATAATGCAACTTTTGTTGCATTTCTTTCGCACCCTCTATAGCACAAAACTAGTAATCTAGCTGAGAGTGTTAATTTTCTTACATATTTAAATATAGGTGGTGAATTGGAGATCACGTCACCTGAGGAAGTGTGGCAGTTTTAGTGTTCTTATATTAGAAAGGTGTCCTCCGTTGTTAAACTTTAGTATGCTGTAGATTGTGATGTTTTTAGAGAAGGCTTGTTAGTGTTATATTTATATTAGTGAGGTGTCCCCTATTCTTATGTGTTATAATGCTGTGAATAGATGTGAGCAAATTGTGATGTAATTAGAGGAGGCGTGATAGCACTATACGATACTAGATAAGGACCTAGATTTGGAGTTTGGCGGTAGCCGTGAAAACCAGCGTTAGAGGCTCCTAACGCTGGTTTTAGGCTACCTCCGGTATTTGGAGTCACTCAAAAAAGGGTCTAACGCTCACTTTTCAGCCGCGACTTTTCCATACCGCAGATCCCCTTACGTCAATTGCGTATCCTATCTTTTCAATGGGATTTTTCTAACTCCGGTATTTAGAGTCGTGTCTGAAGTGAGCGTTAGAAATCTAACGACAAAACTCCAGCCGCAGAAAAAAAGTCAGTAGTTAAGAGCTTTCTGGGCTAACGCCGGTTTATAAAGCTCTTAACTACTGTGCTCTAAAGTACACTAACACCCATAAACTACCTATGTACCCCTAAAATGAGGCCCCCCCCATATCGCCGCCACTCGATTAAATTTTTTTAACCCCTAATCTGCCGACCGCCACTTACGTTATCCTTATGTACCCCTAATCTGCTGCCCCTAACACCGCCGACCCCTATATTATATTTATTAACCCCTAACCTGCCCCCCACAACGTCGCAGCCAGCTACCTACAATAATTAACCCCTAATCTGCCGACCGCAAAGCGCCGCTACTTAAGTTATCCTTATGTACCCCTAATCTGCTGCCCCTAACAACGCCGACCCCTATATTATATTTATTAACCCCTAATCTGCCCCCCTCAACATCGCCTCCACCTGCCTACACTTATTAACCCCTAATCTGCCGAGCGGACCGCACTGCTACTATAATAAAGTTATTAACCCCTAATCCGCCTCACTAACCCTAAATAGTATTAACCCCTAATCCGCCTCACTAACCCTATAATAAATAGTATTAACCCCTAATCTGCCCTCCCTAACATCGCCGACACCTAACTTCAATTATTAACCCCTAATCTGCCGACCGGAGCTCACCGCTATTCTAATAAATGTATTAACCCCTAAAGCTAAGTCTAACCCTAACACTAACACCCCCCTAACTTAAATATAATTTAAATCTAACTAAATTAATTAACTCTTATTAAATAAATTATTCCTATTTAAAGCTAAATACTTACCTGTAAAATAAATCTTAATATAGCTACATTATAAATTATAATGATATTATAGCTATTTTTGAATCAAGTTCAATCCGATTGGCTAATCCAATCAGATTGAGCTCTCATTCTATTTGCTGTTCCGATCAGCCAATAGAATGCGAGCTCAATCTGATTGGCTGATTGGATCAGCCAATCGGATTGATCTTGATTCTGATTGGCTGATTCCATCAGCCAATCAGAATATTCCTACCTTAATTCCGATTGGCTGATAGAATCCTATCAGCCAATCAGAATTCGAGGGACGCCATCTTGGATGACGTCCCTTAAAGGAACCGTCATTCTTCAGTTGGACGTCGCCGGATGAAGATGGGTCCGCGGTGGAGGTCTTCAGGATGGAGCCGGTCCTCATCGGATGAAGATAGAAGATGCCGCTTGGAAGATGATGGTTGCCGGTCCGGATCTACTCTTCTTCCCGGATAGGATGAAGACTTTGGAGCCTCTTCTGGACCTCTTCAGCCACCGGATGATGGATCGCCAGCCCCCGCTGGGGTTGGATGAAGTTTTTGGAGCCAGGACCGATCGGTGATACCCGGTGAGGTGAAGACAAGGTAGGATGATCTTCAGGGGCTTAGTGTTAGGTTTATTTAAGGGGGGTTTGGGTTAGATTAGGGGTATGTGGGTGGTGGGTTGTAATGTTGGGGGGGGTATTGTATGTTTTTTTTTTACAGGCAAAAGAGCTGAACTTCTTGGGGCATGCCCCGCAAAGGGCCCTGTTCAGGGCTGGTAAGGTAAAAGAGCTTTGAACTTTAGTAATTTAGAATAGGGTAGGGCATTTTTTATTTTGGGGGGTCTTTGTTATTTTATTAGGGGGCTTAGAGTAGGTGTAATTAGTTTAAAATTGTTGTAATATTTTTCTTATGTTTGTAAATATTTTTTTTATTTTTTGTAACTTAGTTCTTTTTTATTTTTTGTACTTTAGTTAGTTTATTTCATTGTAGTTATTTGTAGGTATTGTATTTAACCCCTTAACGACCAAGGACATATGCCACACGTCCTCAAAAAAAATACAGTTAATGACCGAGGACGTGTGGCGTACGTCCTTGGTCTGGAAAGCAGCTGGAAGCGATCCTGCTCGCTTCCAGCTGCTTTCCGGTTATTGCAGTGATGCCTCGATATCGAGGCATCCTGCAATAACCCCCCTTGGCCATCCGATGCAGAGAGAGCCACTCTGTGGCCCTCTCTGCACCGGACATCGGTGGCCGGTATCGTTGGTGGGTGGGAGCAAGTCTGGGAGGCGGGTGGGCGGCCATCGGTGTGCCGGATGAAGGGGAGCGGGGGCGGGACAGGCGGGGGCGCGCACGGGAGCGCGCGCGTGCACAGAAGGGGTGGGCGGGGTGGGAGCGGGAAGGAACCGCTACACTGCAGATGGCGCCCATTAAGGCAGAGGGGGTGGGTTAGAAAGCTGTTTGGTGGGGGATCAGTGAGGTTGGGGGCTAAGGGGGGATCCTACACAGCAGCATATGTAAATATGCCAAAAAAAAAAGCCCAAATATAGCTTTTATTTTAGTACTGGCAGAGTTTCCGGGATCAGGAGGTCTGAGCTCTAAACTAAAGCTAAAATTAACCCTGCAAGCTCCCTACAAGCTACATAATTAATCCCATCACTGCTAGCCATAATACACGTGTGATGCGCAGCAGCATTTGGCGGCCTTCTGATTACCACAAAGCAACGCCAAAGCCATATATGTCTGCTATTTCTGAATAAAGGGGATCCCAGAGAAGCATTTACAACCATTTGTGCCATAATTGAACAAGCTGTTTGTAAATGATTTCAGTGAGAAACCTAAAATTGTGAAAAATGTAACGTTTTTTTTAATTTGATCGCATTTGGCGGTGAAATGGTGGCATGAAATATACCAAAATGGGCCTAGATCAATACTTGGGGTTGTCTACTACACTATACTAAAGCTAAAATTACCCCTAAAAGCTCCCTACATGTTCCCTAATTAACCCCTTCACTGCTGGGCATAATACACGTATAGTGCGCAGTGGCATTTAGCAGCCTTCAAATTACCAAAAAGCAACGCCAAAGCCATATATGTCTGCTATTTCTGAACAAAGGGGATCCCAGAGATTAATTTAAAATATTTTAAGCCATAATTGCACAAGCTGTTTGTAAATAATTTCAGTGAGAAACCAAAAGTTTGTGAAAAAATTAGGGAAAAAGTGAAATTTTTTTTGTATTTAATCGCATTTGGCGGTGAAATGGTGGCATGAAATATACCAAAATGGGCCTAGATCAATACTTTGGGATGTCTACTAAAAAAAAATATATACATGTCAATGGATATTCAGAGATTCCTGAAAGATATCAGTGTCCCAATTGAACTAGCGCTAATTTTGAAAAATAATGGTTTGGAAATAGCAAAGTGCTACTTGTATTTATTGCCTTATAACTTATAAAAAAAGCAAAGAAGATGTAAACATTGGGTATTTCTAAACTCAGGACAAAATTTAGAAACTATTTAGCATGGGTGTTTTTTGGTGGTTGTAGATGTGTAACAGATTTTGGGGGTCAAAGTTAGAAAAAGTGTGTTTTTTTCTATTTTTTCCTCATATTTTATAATTTTTTTATAGTAAATTATAAGATATGTTGAAAATAATGGTATTTTTAGAAAGTCCATTTAATGGCGAGAAAAACGGTATATAATATGTGTGGGTACAGTAAATGAGTAAGGGGAAAATTACAGCTAAACACAAACACTGCAGAAATGTAAAAATAGCCTTGGTCCCAAACGGACAGAAAATGGAAAAGTGCTGTGGTCATTTAGGGGTTAATTAATGTATTGATAGTGTAGTGTTAGGTTTAATTGTAGGTAATTGTAGGTATTTTATTTAATTAATTTATTGATAGTGTAGTGTTAGGTTTAATTGTAACTTAGGTTAGGATTTATTTTACAGGTAATTTTATAATTATTTTAACTATTTTAGCTATTAAATAGTTATTAACTATTTAATAGCTATTGTACCTGGTTAAAATAAATACAAAGTTACCTGTAAAATAAATATTAATCCTAAAATAGCTACAATATAATTATAATTTATATTGTAGCTATATTAGGGTTTATTTTACAGGTAAGTATTTAGCTTTAAATATGAATAATTTATTTAATAAGAGTTAATTTATTTTGTTAGATTTAAATTATATTTAATTTAGGGGGGTGTTAGTGTTAGGGTTAGACTTAGATTTAGGGGTTAATACATTTATTAGAATAGCGGTGAGCTCCGGTCAGCAGATTAGGGGTTAATAATTGAAGTTAGGTGTTGGCAATGTTAGGGAGGGCAGATTAGGGGTTAATACTATTTATTATAGGGTTAGTGAGGCGGATTAGGTGTTAATAACTTTATTATAATAGCGGTGAGGTCCGCTCGGCAGATTAGGGGTTAATAAGTGTAGGCAGGTGGAGGCGACGTTGTGGGGGGCAGATTAGGGGTTAATAAATATAATATAGGGGTCGGCGTGTGTTAGGGGCAGCAGATTAGGGGTACATAGGGATAATGTAAGTAGCAGCGGTGTACGGAGCGGCAGATTAGGGGTTAATAATAATATGCAGGGGTCAGCGATAGCGGGGCGGCAGAATAGGGGTTAATAAGTGTAAGGTTAGGGGTGTTTAGACTCGGGGTACATGTTAGAGTGTTAGGTGCAGACGTAGGAAGTGTTTCCCCATAGCAAACAATGGGGCTGCGTTAGGAGCTGAACGCGGCTTTTTTGCAGGTGTTAGGTTTTTTTTCCAGCTCAAACAGCCCCATTGTTTCCTATGGGGGAATAGTGCACGAGCACGTTTTTGAGGCTGGCCGCGTCCGTAAGCAATTCTGGTATCGAGAGTTGCAGTTGCGTTAAATATGCTCTACGCTCCTTTTTTGGAGCCTAACGCTGACATTCTGTGGACTCTCAATACCAGAGTTATTTTTATGGTGCGGCCAGAAAAAAGCCAGCGTTAGCTACGCGGGTCGTTACCGACAAAACTCTAAATCTAGCCGAAGGTGTTTTGCATTACTTGTATTATCATTTCCTTCCATTTTCAGATATACTGTGAGGAGATGGGTCGACATCTTGTCCAAGGAGCAGCCTAAGCTTTGGTATAAAACTTGTTAAAAAGTTGGTGAATCCAATCTGTCTGACTTATAGTGTTGATATGTATAAATTGGATCGGACTTTGATATCACTTTTTGAAATATTTATTTATGGTTTATTGATATTTGTTTGAATTATTTCAGTATTTGTGTCTGCAATTTTAGGAGGGTTGTAACACTTGTGAAGAGTGCCCCCTATTTTAGACAGAAAACATCACCTGCCTCTCTGTCAGATTTGAAGTAAAAGTGTTTTTATTTTATGTTCGGACTAAATCGTTCTCATGGAGCTACAAAACAAAAATAAGCGCTTCCTGCTAATGTACAACATTGTTGCAAAACTGCTGTCATATAGCGCTGCAGACACATGCACACTCATTAGCTTACTTTACTGCTTTTCAACAAAGGTCAACAAGAAAACGAACAAAATTTGATAATAGAAGTAAATTGGAAAGTTGTTTAAAATTGTGTGCTCTACATGAGTCATGAAACAAAACGAATGGGTGTTATGTCCCTTTAAAGGCATTTTCTTTTTTGCTGTATCTAAAATAGTTTTCTTTAAAAAGTAACCAAGATATATATAGTGGAAGAAGATGGAAGACACTCACAGGTCTTATCCAAAAATATTTCCTTTTATTTATGTATTTCACAACATAGCAAAGTCAACATTTCAGTTGTTCTAGACAGCCTTTCTCAAGACAATTTATAATCAAACATATATTATAGGTAAACAAAAATGCATACAGTCAATATACATACTTCCATATACATTTCACAGTGTGCAAAACATGCATCTACTAAATACATAAGAAAGCACCTCTGTTATCTCCCCTTATAAGTAACCACCCCTATTAGTGTGTTAATATTATGCTAACAATAAAAATATCATGAATAAATGCACCTAAAAAATGTGCATATATTAATCTAAAAACTAGCAAAAAAGTTGTTTATATTATGAGACAAAAAGTGAAAGCTCACTCAGTATATACACTGTTACAGACTAATGTTTATATTATAATTGTCAATGTTAGTGAAGCACTCAAAATACAACACTTGCAACTTTAAATGACACATTATTTCCGATCAGTTCAGCATTGTTACCCCTGTATACCAATTTAGACCGGCATACATATAATACATTACTTACAAGCAAGCCTTAGTATCAAAGCATATCAATCATTACACAGTTATAACTATGCATTAAAACATAGTTTTATCTATATCTGCATCATAACTCAATACAAAGAGACCACAAATTATACTCTGCATAAAAACATGATGTAAAGAGACCAGATATTTACCTTACTGTTTAGAACATAATGGCTGAAAACACCATGATTCAGGATACAAGTGTGCTGACACAGGTGCCAGACTGATTTTTAAATAGACCTCACAGGAAGGTGTCATTGCAAAACGTCTGTGTGATTGGACTATAAGGATTCAATGTCTGTTGATATCACACCTCAAAGACTGCCCACTAAGTGGACAAACCTAGTCAGAGCACTCCTAACTGTGTAGCCACTGGTAAACCTCATTTGCATAAGACCAAGCATGAATGGAAAAAAATATTTAAAGATTTTTAAAGGGGCAGGCACCAAACCAAACTCTTACATATGAAGTATGGTAGCAAATGTTGAGACATTGCTATAATGGTCAGAAAACATCTACACTACCATAGCAAGATTTTCTATAGATTAAATTGGCAAAATATATTGCGGTCCCTAGGGACCGACCCTTCCTACATTAACCTAGCATTTCAAACCTTAAAACGAATTAATTCCAGCACTAAAATAAAGACATAGACAAAATGTGAGTTAACCTAGTAGAATAATGATACATCTAGTTGGGTGTTTAACCCTTTAGGTCACATAGTCCCCAAACGGTGTATCCAACGAGCTTCCTTTTTTAAGAGCTCTTCATCTCTATTACCTCCTTTTTTGAGGGGGGGAACCCTGACTATCAAGATTGTTCTCAACATGGCAACCGTGTGGTCTTGTTGCAAAAAGTGGCATGCTACAGGCTGATAACTGCTATTTTTGTTATATGCCGCCCTAATGGCACTCTTGTGGTTAGCTAGGCGTTCCCTGAAGGTGGTAGAGGTCTTACCAATATAATATTTTCCAAACTACAAAGTCAGAAGAACACGTTATCTATGTCTTATTGAAAAATATTGCAATTTGATCATAGTATTGCAAGTGACACAACTGCCGCATTTAAAACAACCAAGTTTTTTCTTGGATAACCAAGTTTGGGTATCAATGTGCACATAATGTTTTACAATTAAAGACTGAAGGCTTTTGCCCTTCTTATATAACATCCTGGGTGGTTTGAAATCTTTGAACAGTAATTATGGGTCTTGGATCAAAATATGCCAATTTTTAGACACAGTTTCTCTCACTATGTTGCTGGCTGGGGTATATGTATTAATATAATTGAGGCTATTATTTGTTGGTTTAATAATTTTACAATGATTAATGACACTTTGTTGATCTAAATGTTCAATTTCACTTCAAACTTTCATAATATCCTTAGACTTATAGCCCCTTGCTACAAATTTATCTTGCATAATGCAAAACTGCGACAATTTATCTTGAGTGTCAGTATTATTCCTGATCACTCTCAGTAATTGGGATTTGAGTATTTCCATTTTTAACTGAGGTGGGTGAAAACTCTGAAATTTTAATAGAGTATTTCTATCAGTGGGTTTTGAAAACAATTTAGTTTTAAGAGTAAAATAATCAAAATGGTCATCTTTAAAAATACAAAGATCTAAAAATGTAATCTGATGGTAATCAAACTCCATTTTAAACTGGACATTTGGCATGTTATTTTTCAACTGTTAAAACCAATAATTCAATTCAGACTCACTGCCATCCCAAATAAAAAACACTTCATCAATGTAGCGACGGTATAAAAGAATATGTGGATTGTTTATATTGAAAACAAATGTATCCTCATACCACGACATAAATAAGTTGGCATATAACGGGGCCATTGGAGACCCCATGGCAGTGCCCACCAACTGTAAGTAATATGTGCTTTCAAATCGAAAGCAATTGTGTGTTAAACAAATTTTCAATATTTCTATAATAAACTCAATAGGGGGTCCTAAATATTCATGATCAGATGTTACTTTAATTCTAACAGCCTGTACACCTAAATCATGTGGAATTATAGTGTACAAGCTGGCCATATCAAGTGTGACCAGTAACACCTCTTTAGAAAAAGATTTATCCTGTAAAAGTTTAATCAATTCAATTGAATCTAATAAAAATACTGGTGTTTTTTTAACCGTATCTTGTAAAAAATAATCCACATATTGGGCCACACTTTGATATAAAGACCCGATAGCAGACACAATAGGGCGCCCAGGAGGGGAGACTGCATTTCTGAAAATTTTAGGATTGGTATAAATAAAAGGGAACCTGGGATGGTCAGTGTTCATGAATCTAAATGTTGGTTCATCTATATACATGGCCTGCAAAGCCATTGTTAATGTTTTGTCCAATGATAGTTTGAATTCTTTAGTAAGATTTTTTGATAGAACTCTATAAGTGACAGAATCATGGAGTTGAGAGAGTAATTCTGTTCTGTAGTATACATTATCTAGCACAACTATGGCCCCGCCCTTTTTGGCAGATCTTATCACAATGGAATCATCATCACGAAGGCTAGCCACTGCTTGCCATTCTTCAGAGCCCATATTATCATGTTGTTGAACCAAACCTTGACATTTTTTTATTAATTTTAACAGAACACAAGGTGGTGAAGGTCTTAATAGAGTGATGTATACTAGGTGGATCAAATCTGGATTTACTTTTACATTTAGGTTTGTGTACTGCCAAAGCAGAGCTGTTGGTGGATTTCTGAAAGAAATGTTTTAATTTAAGTTGACGCTGGAATCTAGCTAAATCAATTTGATTGTCAAATTCTTCAATCTTAGGAGTCGGTACATAGTTTACCCTTTATTGAGCTACCGTATCTCTGATTCACTGAGATGACGACTACTAAGATTAATGACAGCACAATCTGCATTTACATTTTGAGTTTTGGTTTTGTACCCACCCCATCTGATATGGTTTCTGGTCCTCTTCCTACCTCCTTTTTTGAATGGGGGGCAGTGTTCTGTTGAGATCTAGTTTGTACTCTATGTGCATTAATAATCCCTTTTTCAAGACAATTTATAATCAAACATATATTATAGGTATAAAAAAATGCATACAGTCAATATACATACTACCATATACATTTCACAGTGTGCAAAACATGCATCTAATAAATACATAAGACAGCACCTCTGTTATCTCCCCTTATAAGTAACCACCCCTATTAGTGTGTTATTATGCTAACAATAAAAACATCATGAATAAATGCACCTAAAAAATGTACATATATTAATCTAAAAACTAGCAAAAAATCTGTTTATATTATGAGACAAAAAGTGAAAGCTCTTTGTATTTTTAAAGATGACCATTTTGATTATTTTACTCTTAAAACTAAATTGTTTTCAAAACCTACTGATACAAATACTCTATTAAAATTTCAGAGTTTTCACCCACCTCATTTAAAAATGGGAATACTCAAATCCCAATTACTGAGAGTGATCAGGAATAATACTGACACTCAAGATAAATTGTCGCAGTTTTGCATTATGCAAGATAAATTTGTAGCAAGGGGCTATAAGCCTAAGGATATTATGAATTTTTGGAGTGAAATTGAACATTTAGATCAACAAAGTGTCATTAATCGTTGTAAAATTATTAAACCAACAAATAATAGCCTCAATTATATTACTACATATACCCCAGCCAGCAAGATAGTGAGAAAAACTGTGTCTACAATTTGGCATATATTGACCCAAGACCCATAATTACTGTTCAAAGATTTCAAACCTCCCAGGATGGTATATAAGAAGGGCAAAAGCCTTCAGTCTTTATTGTTAAACATGATGTGCATATTGGTACCCAAACTTGGTTATCCAAGAAAAAACTTGGTTGTTTTAAATGTGACAGTTGTGTCACTTGCAATACTATGATCACTGGTGATAAATTCAGACATCCTTATAAATCGCAATATTTTTCAATAAGACATAGATTAACGTGTTCTTCTGACTTTGTAGTTTGTGCCATAATTTGTCTGTGTGGAAAATATTATATTGGTAAGACTTCTACCACCTTCAGGGAACGCCTAGCTAACCACAAGAGTGCCATTAGGGTGGCATATAACAAAAATAGCAGTTATATGCCTGTAGCATGCCACTTTTTGCAACAAGACCACACGGTCGCCATGTTGAGAACAATCTTGATAGTCAGGGTTCCCCCCCTCAAAAAAGGAGGTAATAGAGATGAAGAGCTCTTAATAAAGGAAGCTCATTGGATACACCGTTTGGGGACTATGTGCCCTAAAAGGTTAAACACCCAACTAGATTTATCATTATTCTACTAGGTTAACTCACATTTTGTCTAGGTATTTATCTTAGTGCTGGAATTAATTCGTTTTAAGGTTTGAAATACTAGGTTAATGTCGGAAGGGTCGGTCTCTAGGGAATGCAATATATTTTGCCAATTTTCAATTTAATCTATAGAAAGTCTTGCTATGGTAGTGTAGATGTTTTCTGACCATTATAGCAATGTCTCAACATCTGCTACCACACTTCATATGTACGAGTTTGGTTTTGTGCCTGTCCCTTTAAAAATCTTTAAATATTTTTTTCCATTCATGCTTGGTCTTATGCAAATGAGCTTTCCCAGTGGCTACACAGTTAGGAGTGCTCTGACTAGGTTTGTCCACTTAGTCGGCTGTCTTTGAGGTGTGATATCAACAAACATTGAATCCTTATAGTCCTTATAGACATTTTGCAAAGACACCTTCCTGTGAGGTCTATTTAAAAATCAGTCTGGCATCTGTGTCAGCACACTTGTATCCTGAATCATGGTGTTTTCAGCCATTATGTTCTAAACAGTAAGGTAAATATCTGGTCTCTTTACATCATGTTTTTATGCAGAGTATAATTTGTGGTCTCTTTGTATTGAGTTATGATGCAGATATAGATAAAACTATGTTTTAATGTATAGATATAACTGTGTAATGATTGATATGCTTTGATACTAAGGCTTGCTTGTGAGTAATGTATTATATGTATGCCGGTAAAATATAAACATTAGCTGCTGTAACAGTGTATATACTGAGTGAGCTTTCACTTTTTGTCTCATAATATAAACAGCTTTTTTGCTAGTTTATTAGATTGATGCATGCACATTTTTTAGGTGCATTTATTCATGATGTTTTTATTGTTAGCATAATATTAACACACTAATAGGGGTGGTTACTTATAAGGGGAGATAACAGAGGTGCTTTCTTATGTATTTATTAGATGCATGTTTTGCACACTGTGAAATGTATATGGTAGTATGTATATTGACTGTATGTATTTTTTTTACCTATAATATATGTTTGATTATAGATTTTCTTGAAAAAGGCTGTCTAGAACAACCGAAACGTCAACTTTGCTATGTTGTGAAATACATAAATAAAAGGAAATATTTTTGGATAAGACCTGTGAGTGCCCTCCCACTTCTTCCTTTGCATATCCTGATTTGAGGAGTCACCTGGGCAATTCATTGATTAAAGGGGAGTGAGTGCATGTCTCTTTTGGATGATATATGTATATATATATATATATATATATATATATATATATATATATATATATATATATATATATATATATATATATAAATTCCTCGTTTGCAAGAAGGCACTCACTGGTCTTTAGTGAAAACAATTTGACAAACACATGGATGTATTTGCTTTTTAACATGAAATAAAATTGTTTTCACTAAAGACCAGTGAGTGCCTTCTTGCAAACGAGGAATTTACACATTTCATTTGAAGTGCACCCTGGCAGTTGTGGTAATTTAAGACTGTGCTTATCTCTCTTTGGAGGATATATATATATATATATATATATATATATATATACTGTATATATATATATATATATATATATATGTGTGTGTATATATATATGTGTGTGTATATATATATACTGTATATATATATACATATATATATATATATATATATATATATATATATATATATAAAATAGCAACTGCTTTTTTTCATATGCTACTGAGGGTGTGTCTCGGTCTACCAATAAAGCTTTGGGGACGGATTTATCAAAGCGTCAATCCAGACATTGCTGCCGCAACTCTACATACGACAGCCTTATTTATTAAAAAGTCTGTCAAAAACACGCGCGTCAAGTATGGTGCGATGAGCATCGGACTGTTGGTAAATAAGAGCCATAGATTTTGCGGATATTCTGTTTTGTCCAACTTTATTTATACCATTTCATCACTGTCCATGAACAAGTACATTTCTCTAAAGCTAATCTTTTATTTTTTCATCTGTTAATGTCCAAGAAATAGCTAGATTTATACATGAACAAACAATAATATCTCATAGAAAGTTATTTTTCTATTTATTTGTTATATTTTCACGTAAATCATTGTGTATTTGTATTTCTATAAATCATGATATGCCTATCTCATGTATTTTTTTTAAAGGTTATTAATGATATAATTTGTACATCTTTGCACATACTTGTATATATATATTTATATATATATATATGTGTGTGTGTGTGTGTGTGTGTTATGTCAGAAATCTTTTGCAAACATATTTACATGTCCCTAAATTCCTTTTTTTGTTCTAAACAATGTTGTCTTTCATATCTCTGTGTTTATTTATACCACTATATGTATATAGTGTAAATATATAATTATTTTGAGCAAGAATAATTGTAAATATAACATGTAATCAGGGTATCATATGTATTTATTTGCAATCAATGGATATTTTAAGAGCTTGGCTATTTTTCTCTCTGCACCTGTGTAACCCTTCCTGATTGCAGTCTAGTTTTAAACACTATCCCTACACAGGTGTTAAAAAATGGATTGGCATATAAGAAGACATAAGGGCTAAACCCCCATTGGACATTCCTATCTAATAAAACACCCCTTTAACTAACTACCCCGAACAAAAACTCGAACACCAGAATTGGGTTAAGACTAGTCATGGCCACTTTTATTCAAAATAACTTAATTCAGTAACTATAGACTTCTAGGAAGTCATTATCTTAAGTGGCGGCGTAATGAGCATGCTAGCTAAACCCCAAACACCAAGAGGAAAAGGCTGTAATTGGCATGCATGCCCTCTGCTAAGCCACACCTATGCAGAGCAGCAAAACGCCCTAGAGGAACACGGTTGGCAGGCTTGCGGAGTGGAGCACCCCATGGTCAGCACCCAGGGGCATCGCTCCACCCATTAGCTCGATATTCGCCCCCTTTCGGGCTACGCCCTTAGATGAAGCCTTGACCTCCCGCTGTCAGAGGCTAACTATCCTGGACTTTCTAAAGGAAAAATTGACATTGAAAGCCATACAGCAGACTGATGTCAAATTAGGGGACAGAAAATTAGAGCTGAGGTCTTACCAGAGAAAGTTCAGCTAATCAGACTCCTGCCTCAGGAACTAATCTCTAACCTATCAATAATATTGAAGCCACTTCTCCGCACCTGTAACAAGAACAACAACATCAAAATGGGAGGGAGGGAGAAAAAACACTTGAACAAACTGGAATAAAGAGGATAAACACAGGCCTGCAATTTCTCAAATATTGAGTAGAAAGATCCACCCCTTACCTTGCAACAATGTTGCAAGGAACCACTCACACTGCTAGATCTGATTTTAGGCAGGGGGTAAGGCCCATAATACACTCCATGCCCTACACTATCATTTCTTAATGAAAATGAAATTCAAGAGAAGAAAGAAAAACACTGAAAATAGGATGACATTAAAGAGGTGATTTTAATTTCTGCTGTATCTAATTCATGGCAGTTTAATGTTAGGTAGATTATCCCTTTGAGCTATCAGTTTAAGATTATATTAAATCAAACATCATTTGATTATTAAAATTATTGTCAAAAATATTACAGTGTGTGGCCTAATGTCATCATCAATGTTTATATTTAATACTAATTTCACATATACATACTTTTAAAGTATAATAAACAATGTAACAAATGGCACTTACAAGTTCTGATGAGTGATCAATGACACAAATATAGAGCAATTTGATTAATTAGTAATAGTATAAAATGTATATTTCAATCAGATTGGCTGATTTAATTAATCAAGTGATTATGAATTTCCAATAATGGTGGAAAATTTTACTAGTTTATGGGTTGTTTAGGAGTTTGAATATTGTGTCAAATTTGGTGCAACATTTGCTTCAAATTTGGTGCAAATTATTGCTTCAAATCTGGTGCAAACTATTGCTTCAAATCTGGTGCAAAGTATTACTTCACATTTGGTATAAAGTATTGCTTCAATTCTGGTGCGAATGTATGTCAGAGAAAATGTACAGATATTGTAAAGATGTAAAAAACACAAATCTGTTACAAATTGACTAAAAACTAATACTCTCCTTAATAGTGGACCGCTTACAGTCTCTCCCAATAGAATGCGGATAATATTTGATTGTGGTTATAGATGGTGCAGGTCCTGGATATTCACTAAGGATATGCAGATATCGTAGGTCTCTGATGACAAAGTAAAGGTGGCTTGATGTATGTATATAAACCAAATGATAAGAGTGCAGTATACTCACTCCATAAGATCCGTGATGTCCGCCATTCTGAAGAAAGCCTCTCAATTGTATTCAAACAAGTTGAGGACAAGGAAAAACTCCAATGAAGTGAAAGAAAGATACTCTTTATATAAAACAAGTAGTACCTTACTCCATCAAAATTCAAATTCCAGCGATGTCACAGCAAAAAAGGCAAAAGGTGCTTCAATATCGATAAAAATTAACAAAGCTTTAATATTAGCTCAATGCGTTTCGACATTTACAACGTCTTTTTCAAGAGCAGGTAAAAACAAGTAAAAACAAATGAATGTTGGTATGCTGTGACAATCTTGCCAGTTTATTGGAGTTGTTCCTTGTCCTCAGCTTGTTTGAATACAATTGAGAGGCTTTCTTCAGATTGGCGGACATCACAGATCTTATAGAGTGAGTATACTGCACTCTTTTCATTTGTTTTATATACATACATCAAGCCACCTTTCCTTTGTCATCAGAGACCCACGATATTTGCATATCCTAAATGAATATCCAGGACCTGCGCCATCTAAAACCACAATCAAATCTGGTGCAAAGTATTGTTTCAAATTTGGTGCACAGTATTACTTCAAATCTGGTGCGAAGTGGAAAGTGGGATTTGTATTACATGCATTAAACATGGTGCAAATAGATTTATCCAAAAAAGGAAGTTAGCTATATTATGTAATGCATTTCATTTTTATCCCTATAAGCAATACTTCGCACCAAATTTGAAGCAATAATATTGTCCCCTCGGTTGTAAAGAGCTCAACGACAGAGAGACAAGATGTAACATAACCCATAAGTAGGGTAACATCTGCCTACTTGGTTTTATTTAGTAATAAGGGCAGATCTGGGTTTCTGTTTGTCAACTTAAAAGGACATGAAACCCATATTGTGTCTTATGATTTAGAAAGTATACAATTTTAGTCAACTTTCTAATTTACTTTTATAGTCTTATATGCTTCATTCTCTGGCAGCATCGAACATAACCTTTCTGTGTTTTCAGATTTCCATTAATTTCTATGGCAGTCGCGGCCTCAAAGGTGGTGGTTTGAACAATAGGTATGCTGCATCGGAATTGACGGGAGCGTACCAGTTGAATGTTTGATAAATTGGCAAGAGGGTCAAATAAAGTTGAATGTGATGGCGGATCAGCAGTATTGCGCTTGAATAACACAAGCATCGATTTGCATCGTATTGATCTTGCGGGAGCCTATATAACGTCAAATATTTCAACATTTGACAATATTGACGCTGTGTTATTTACTGTGGATCATTTGCGTTCAATTTGATGCAGAATTACAGCGTAATATTTGTCGAAGCATTGATAAATTGGCCCCTTGAAGTAGTCCTTTTCAGTCTCAGCTGCTGTTTATTCCTCAAAGAGTGCTTTTCTTCCTGTATATATATATATATATATATATATATATATATATATATATATATATATATATATACACCGACACATGCATACACACACATATACACATATACAAACACATGAATACATATACAAATGCACACACACATACTGTATACTATTGTTATATAAAACTAATAGCTGTAAAATATGTGCACTGTGACATTTAAGAAAAAGAGCTGAGATTGTGGGCATGAGAATGTTCCCATATTACCTATTTTAATGTAAAAATGTGACTCTGTTCATCATGTGAAAACAAAGATAGGTTTATTGATAGTACAGATTTCATTACAAATTGAATTGGTACAAAGGAAATATAGAAAGGATGCTAGATGTTTGCAGATCTCTACCTGACCTTCAATCTAATCTTATCTGGATGCTGAAGCAATAGATAGGACCAGGATCCTGTGTCTAGCAATACTGGAAAAATACAAAAATACTTCTCTTTAGAATAACACAAACATTTAATACAGTGCAGGGATACTTACTATAACCTGTGGTGATTTTTATATTTTATATATTGTTTTTTTTTTACAGTTGCAAACTTTCAAGACACTGAGGTTCCATCATCAAGCAGTGTGCTTAATTTTTGCATTTGTATTCCCTATTAGATAACTATTATTATTAATTATTCAATTTTAGCAAATTATTTTTCTTTCTGTATATTACAAAGGAGTCGATCACAATCCTTGTTAAAACAGAAGATCACCGTCATAATCTAAGGAGATTTTTAAAGATGAATCATTTTATACATTTTACTTAAGGATTTTTATTGAACCCAAAGTGACTTCTAGAAGATTATATTTGGTTGCAGGCACAAATAAGTCTTAGGTCAGGGTTGGAAAGAGAGAGACAGGTAAGAGGATTAAAGGGACACGGTACTGTATTTCCCCCCCTCCCCTTTAATGTGTTCCCATTCAAAATAATCCATTTTACCTACTGGTGTTAAAGTGCTTACACATTTGTGCACTTTTTCTCAGTGTGTTTGGTTGGAAGCCAGCTTGTGTTGGCTTTAGGTTGGGATCCAGGTAAGAAGAAACCACAAAGTGTTTCCTGGCAGTTAGCAAAATTTGGACAATAATAGTCCTCTTTCTGACCACCATCTCCTTACTTGCAACATATCATCCCTCCCTACAGCTCTCCCTCCTTCTACTCCTCACACCAAACTTCACAGAAGCATTATGTCACTAGATCAGCAACAGCTTGCTAATTCCCTCGAATCTCTCCTCTCATCCTTCTCCTCCTTTTCCTGCCCTAACCAATCTATCTGCCACTATAATTCCACCCTTACATCTGGCCCCTCTTACCATAGCTCGGAAATCACACACTCATCCTCAGCCCTGGCATACTCCTCTGACACAGTAAATAGGCAGATGTTCCTGTACTGCTGAGCGGCACTGGAGAAAATTTCTGGGTTCAGCTGATTTTCTTCATTACAAATTCATCTTGAACTCCTACTATTCTGCCCTTAATCTCCATAAGCAACACTACTTCTCTACTCTTATCTCTAATCTTTCTTCAAACCCAAAACATCTGTTCTCCACTTTCAATACTCTTCTCTGCCCTCCCTCGCCTCTTAATACAACTTCTCTGTCAGCTCAAGACTTTGCCAGCCACTTCATTAACACAATCGACTCCATCAGAAACGAAATCAGCTCTCAACATAATTCCATTCTCTCACCCCCTCAAATGCTCTCAATCAACCACAACACACATAACCTTAAACTTAGCTCATTCTCCCCTGTTACTGAGGAAAAAGTTTCGGCATTTATACTGAACTCCCTCCTTGACCCACTGCAATCTGGATTTCATCCCCATCACTCCACAGAGACAGCAATTGTTAAGGTTACCAACGACCTACTTACAGCAAAATCAAAAGGCCACTTCTCTCTGCTTATCCTCCTTGATCTGTCCGCAGCCTTTGACACTATTGACCACCCTCTTTTGCTCCAAACCCTCCAATTCTTCGGCATCTGTGACACAGCCCTCTCGTGGCTCTCTTCCTACCTGTCAAACCTTACCTTTAGTGTAGCCTTCTCTGGGGCCTCCTCTGCCCCGTCACCACTTACTGTCGGAGTACTGCAAGGCTCTGTCCTGGGTCCCCTTCTTTTCTTAATCTACACATCATCACTAGGTTCCCTAATAAAGTCGCACAGTTTCCAATATCATTTGTTTCCAATATCATTTGTATGCTGACAACACCCAAATCTACTTCTCTGCAACAGACCTATCTCCTTCTTTGCTAACCTGTGTCACTAACTGTCTTTCTCACATCTCTTCCTGGATGTCCTCTGACTACCTCAAGCTAAATCTCTCCATAACTGAGCTCCTTATTTTTTCCCTCTTCTTCCAAAATCTCCACCACCAATCTCTCTATAACTGTCGACAACTCCATCATTACCCCTACCCCGCATGCCTGATGTCTCTGGGTCACATTTGACTCAGATCTTTCTTTCACTCCTCACATTCAGTCCTTGGCTAAAGCCTGCTGCTTCCACCTCAAAAACATCTCTAAAATTAAACACTTCCTTACACAAGACACAACTAAGATTTGAATCCACTCTCTCATCCTTTCCCGCCTCAATTACTGCAACTCTGTCCTCTCTGGTCTCCCCACCTGCCACCTAGCTCCTTTACAATCCATAATGAATGCCTCTGCCAGGCTTATCTTCCTTACACGTCGCTCTTCATCTGCTGCACCTCTCTGCCAATCCCTTCACTGGCTTCCTCTTGTCTCTAGGATCAAACACAAAATTGTCACTCTGACATACAAAGCCCTCAACTGCACTGCTCTCCCCTATATCTCCGACCTTGTCTCCAGAAACTCTCCCTCCCATCCCCTTCGCTCTGCTCATGACCTCCTACTCTCCTCCTCTCTTGTTACCTCATCTCACTCCTGTTTACAGGACTTCTCCAGACTGGTTCCCATCTTATGGAACTCTCTGCCTCGCTCCACAAGACTCTCCCCTAGTTTTGAAAGCTTCAAGCGTTCCCTAAAGACTCTACTGTTCAGGGATGCATACAACCTACGCCAACCTTTCTTTATACCAGTTCCTTTCCTCCATTGCTATCCCCTTAGCATGTAAGTCTAAGAATCCAGCTGTTTGTAGATCACTTTCTTAAGAGCTGACTACAACAGTACAACTCTTGGCAGAGCCCTCTACCCATTTGATCCATATAATTGTTTTGTTGTACTCCGCATTTGTTTATAGCGCTGCAGAATCTGTTGGCGCTCTACAAATAACTGATAATAATAATAATAATAATAATAAACCATTACAGGTGCTGGTTGGTAAAGCTCTGCATCTTAATACTGGGAGCTGTCATCTTAGAGCTTAGGTATTTTTTTACATATTTACAGATCAGTGATGTTTCATTATTTTGTTAACAGCTATGTAATGTGCGTTTTGGGTTACTGTGCATTATACAGTGCATGCGCTTTACAGTTTTGCTATGTAATGTTTAAACTGTGTAAAATAAAAAAAAGGGAAAAAATGTTACGCTCATGCTCTATACCATACACCGTTACCTGAATCACATGATACAGCTGTAAATAAAAATGACAACGCCACTAATATGTAAATGTGGACTGCTTCTACCACAGAGTGCTATAATACCTAAACTCCAAGGCCTAGTTTACATTGATGTGGTAAAATGTAGAAACTGGTGATAAAATCATCTATCTCCACTAAAGTCTATAAAGATTTTTTATGTTACCACAAATGTTTTCAAACTTTACCACCTCAATTGAAACTAGACCCAAGATGGTTGCTCCCAGTATGGAGGGTTGTGGAGCTTCACTAACAAGTACCTGCAAGAAGGAGATTGGCTTTGAAGATAAAGGAGAAGAACAAAGGCATGGTGAGTAGTAACCATGCTATTATAGTTGTGCCCAGCAGTTTAATATCCCTTTAATATCTAAACAGTGTTATCAGATTTATGTAGTTTAGTTATATTTAGATGTTTTTCCACAGTTTATTTTTATTTTTAGCAGTTAGGTTATAATTGATTGTGTTAATATGATTGATGGTACATATGCAGGTAAGTCACAAGCACACATAGATACTCACACATGCTCACTCAGAGTGTAGGCAATGACATCACATAAAATGATATCAGAGCATTGCAAGCAGCTTTTTAGTTTGTGGTGCATTTGTAATGTCTCTCTTATGTCTCTATAAATAATTTGCTTTTACTCTTATATTACTCTAAATGCTCCATTTATCAAACTGTCAGTCATCTGTTTGGGCTTTGTCTTCCATAAACATATAATAACTCAAAGTTATCAAACTTTCAATCCCATAGAAAATAACCTCTTATTCAGGTCACCATACTGATGTATGAGAATGATTTCTGAGTGATTGAGTCAAGTCTGGCCTTATAGACTTGAAATGAGCCTGTTTTGAAAGTTTATATTTCTTCAGTTACATTAATTGTGTCACAAACTGTATACCAGACGGCTTTTTACATTTGTCACCTCAGAATTAAAGAGTGCCATAGGAATCAACAGGAGGCCAGACATATGGTATAGCAAACATATTAAGTGTGTATAGTGCCAGTAAAATCTGAAAAACAATGAAATGGGCAATAAAAACAAAACTAATTTGACGTAATAAAGGAAATGTATGATCTGAAGTCTAGATTAAATGTGTCTGTGTATTATGACATATGTCTTTTTACAATACTAACAATGTAGTTTAGTATACAATACCAAAGAACCCCAAGAAGGGAAAACCTGAGAAGCAAACAAAAACAATATTACTTCCACTATATATAAGAAAGCAAAGTGAATAAGCAGGGCTGTATGTCAAGAAGAATGGTTAAGAGGAGAAGGCTGTGTGTAAAAAATAGGGGATGAGGAGGGTACAGTGTGTGATGGAGAGAGGAATGAGTGGTTGTAAAACAGACTGTAAAGAAACGGGTGAAGTAGGAGATGTTTGAAATGGTGAGGATGATATCAAAAGGTAGGAAGAGAGGTTAAGGAGGAGGCTGTGATTGAGGAGTAAGATACATATACAGGTAGCCATCAGTTTACGCCGGGGTTAGGTTCCAGAAGGAATGGTTGTAAATCAAAACTGTTGTAAATTGAAACCCAGTTTATAATGTAAGTCAATGGGAAGTGAGGGAGATAGGTTCCAGACCCCTCTCAAAATTGTCATAAGTAACACATAATACATTTGTTTTTAAAGCTTTGAAATGAAGACTTTAAATACTAAACAGCATTATAAACCTAATAAAATAATCACACAACACAGAATATATAATTAAACTAAGTTAAATGAACAAAAACATTTGCTAAACAGCATTATAAACCTAATGAAATAATCACACAACATAGACTTCACTTGCATTATTCTGCAAACAGTTCTTTCTATGCATTCCAATCTGGACTGATTTATAGACAGGAAGATCTTGTTCCTTTGAAACCTGCTCAATAGCTCAGGTCTGGTTAAACCGATTAATTTCTGCTTGCTTGGCTTTGCTGCAACACAAGTAGACAGCTCCACCTACTGGCTATTTTAATAAATGCACTGCTTCTCAATGCTTTTCAATAGCAGTCACATGAGTGGAAAAAAAGGTTGTTATTCTGAAACAGTGTAAATTGAACCGTTGTAAAACGAGGGCCACCTGTATATATATATATATATATATATATATATATATATATATATATATATATATATATATATATATATATATATATATATATATATATATATATACTATATATATATATATATATATATATATATATATATAATACACAGCATTTTAGCACTCACAAAACTTTCCTTATGACCGGGGTGCTCAGCAACATATTTCATAGACCTCCAACAAAAGCAGGCACTCACCGGGTTTGAAGTGGCAAAAAACTTTTTTCCAACAGAGTGACGTTTTGGGGTTTTACCCCCGTCCTCAGACTCAAACAACAACAATGAAATGCTCAACAACCTCCCTTAAATACCGTGTTCACCTTACATGTGTTTCAAATAAGCGTTAATTGTCTCGTGTGCAAAACCATACATTACTAATTAGCATTGCATGTAGCCTAGCAACCAAACAGTAAGAATTCAATATGCACCTAAGCAGTAGAATCTATACAACTATTAACAACATATATCAATATATGTGCGTTTTAAAATGACCATATGATATTCGCTAACGTGACTAATAAAACATCCGTTTACCAAATTATGTGTAGCGGTGATTTACCCAGTGTCTGTGCGAGCGTCACTAATGGATGCTGTGAAAATGTGTGACTTAGCAACTAATCGCATACCAGACACATAGTATCCAATGTGTTAACTAATTCTACTATTACCCAAAAAATACATATAAACATAAAAACATGTGAACTCTATTCAGCATGTCAAGAAACCTATATATTAATGCGGGGCTATAATAACTATTCCTAGGGCTCAAAAGGCTACCTCTAATGGAAAGCGCATATAAGCATAATTGACCATAGTGGATTATAGTGAGGGCATATACATAGCACCTATTAACTAATATATCCTAGGTCAAAATTAGACCGGGCGCAACGCAGCAGTGTACATATGGGATTTTGTATACAGAATTACACGCTATGCTACATATAACTGAGTTTGAATTACACATATACAAATAGCTAATACAAGGTATGCTAAGTGCTTGCTAACACCTGGTTTTGCACACGAGGTAATTAACGCTTATTTGAAACACATGTAAGGTGAACAGGGTATTTAAGGGAGGTTGTTGAGCATTTCATTGTTGTTGTTTGAGTCTGAGGATGGGGGTAAAACCCCAAAACGTCACTCTGTTGGAATAAAGTTTTTTGCCACTTCAAACCCGGTGAGTGCCTGCTTTTGTTGGAGATACACACATATATATATATAAAAAATAAATATTGAGGCTCCCATGTTTAGTAAACTAATGTATGTTCCAATTGATAGAGAGAAAGTTGAACAAAAGAAAAGTGGGAGGAACAATATATGAATTAAAAGTTCATCTTTATTCCATGTAGATTAAAAACTTGGTACTGCAATTTCAAAACACATGTCCTCAGGAACACAGCTTACGCGTTTCGGTATTCCACCTTACTCCTAGCTTTCTTGAGGTTCCCCAGGACATGCACGCTATTTAAAAGGGGTACTACCATCCCATTGATTCTTTGCCAAATGACATTGAAATGCATTTATCTTTCAATTGGCCTTAAAGCAACAATGCATCTTTTTTTTTTTTAGAATCAAAGTTTTTTATTGAGGGATATCAGAAGTACAAAATTAAAGCACAATACACATTATACAAAGAGTAAATACATTATACATCACAGGCTTATACATTCCTAAATTCTCTAGTATAATATAAGATAATCACGTTCTGGCATTCCCTCTTTTCTATTTTGTTTTGTTTCCTATGTAGATACATAATAAAATGATAGAATTCAAACAACCCTGGTAAATTATACTTCCTATAGGGTGATACATTTATTATAATAGAGGTGTATTTATTTTTGAAGGATTGACAAATTATAGGGAATCATAACAAGTTGCTCCTATTAGATACACGTGAACAGGGGGCAAAAAGCCTCATTTTCATGATAAACAAAAGACTAAGATCAACTTATGACAAAGTGATGTTTGTAGCGGGTTAATACCGCTTATTTATCCACCTAAAATAGGAGTGGATTATATCTATGAGGGCGGGGGACGGAGCTATAGATTCTATTAGAGTTTACAAACTTTCCAGGCTGTCATCATTAGAGCTTAACTCTATATATATGCTTACGTAGAGACCTGCTCAATTATCCTGGGTTTTTGTGTATAATACGGGTCAGATTACATTCTGGAGCAATTCTTCTCATAGCAGAGTATCAGGATGTATGTAACATGAGATATAAGGTAGATAATATGAAACATAGTATAAAACGAGATATAAAGGGCTTCTAGAGGAGCTCCTCTCCTGGGGAGATGCCATCTACCGGCGACAAGGGAAAAGGGAGTAGGGGTATGACCCGCAGGCAACAAGTACCGGCGGGAAAGGGAGGAGAGGAGTTCCTTCTGTATTATTTACGTATAATGCCAATTCCACTGGCCCGGTCGCAACCAGCAGAACAAGCCTAGATTAGTATACCGAACCCTTCTAAGTAAACATACATTATCCATGTACACTGCAACATCCTGACTCACAATTAGGGTGTCTAAAGTAAACTTTCCAACTTAGAATGATTAGAAAGTATAACCTTGACAGATGTCAGTGATATACAAAGAAAAGGTTACCTATCTGGAGCAAGCTAATGTTATTGAATAGTAGCCCTATTGAAGTGCATTTAAACGTAAGCAATGATATCAACTTGGGGTGTCCTTTTTAGATTACCTGCTTCCAACGTAGGAAATGGATATGCCTAAATGCAATTCGGGGCCCTTTCACCAAAAAGAGAATATACATGAAACAAAATGTACAACATGTTAAAAACTTACAACTTAGCTTACAACTCAATAGTGTCCCAATTACTGAGGATTTTACCAATCTCTGTCTGCTGCTACTAGAGCGTCCTGTAAAAAGAGCAGTTAAGGATGATAAGCACAAACTGTGCCTTATAGTATAGAGGGAGAATGTATGGAAGCTAACATTCAATAGGTAACAGTATTGGATTATCAAATGATTAATTTGACGAAAAGCACATGGCATATCATAATCAGTTACAGTTCTTGAGGCAAAAGATCTAAAAAGGTTCAGACTGTCCTTAATATTACAACAAAAGAGGCTTCAAAAGTCTGTTATTATCCAACAGTGGGGAAAAGTGACTAAATAATGGTAGCAAACCTAACACATTACTGATCAGTTACAATCTGGTAAACAGGGGAGAACTACCAAGTTCCTGAAATGAATTAGAGCATGGGTTACACTGATCCAAATGTGACAGATTTTATAGGATTTTGTCAGTGGTGAGCTGTCCATTATCACAACTCAAGATTAGTGGTGAGAGAGTCTCCCTGGGTCCCATGATGACCTCCCCAGGGTAAACAAGTGTAATGAGCATAGCTTAGTAACCAGGACCCGGTATTTCACTAAGTCACTAAAGTCTCGATGACACATAAGGGCAGTAAGAAAGGCAGTTATGCTTTTATGGAAAATCAGCCCCCTTGATGGTTTGTCAGAGAATTGACTCTCAGAGACCTTCTGTGTTGACTTGGTCTTTTTATCACATAGCAGTGTATTGCCTTCTAGCTGAACATGTATGGGAGCATTAAGTGCTTCGGCATGTGTAAGGGATCGGAGCTCCTCTCGGTACCCAACCTCTGATGAGCAGCTTACCGGATCGTTCCCTAAGGGGGTCTCCCTCGGCTCATTCCATTGCTTGACTTCAGGTACTCTATGGCGGGCCACCTCCTCCCAAGCAAAGCTGTCGCAGTATGGGGCAAGATCTGTGATAGGACTAAACACAACCCCGGTGAGGTCCTCTGTAGCCACTGCAGTCTGTCCACCCGGAGAGCCGGATTGACCTTTATAAGTTGGCAGTGGAGCGCTTTCTGTCTCGTTGCATGCTGGGGTCTTAGAAGGTGTCATGCCGAGTTTTATGGCCTCCAACACACTAGCAAATCCAGCAGACATTCTAGCCTCCATCTCATTTAGGGCTACCTGTATAGCGATATAATGTTCCTCTTCACCCGGCGCCATAATGAAAGCGTAGGTGTGTAAAGCAAGTGAAAATCTTTAAAGATATATACAGTCCTCGCCAAAGGGATCCTTTCCTCAGGCAAGCTCAGGTTGCAGTGCTTTTTCAGATAGTTAGCTTACGCTGTGAAGCATAAGACTGAGCCGCCATTTTGTGTGTACTGAGTCACGGCTCTCTAGGGGAACATACCGCAACAATGCATCTTTAATACAATATTTTATACATTCAATCTATCATCAATTTATTTATACAATGCTGCTGCAATACTTGCTACATGATAAATCGTGACCCAGAAGGTTATCTATTCATGGATACAACAAGAATGCTATAACACAATTCAGTTTTATAGAAATATTATTCAATTAATTAATATGACTCTTAATTAATGTGTAGAAAACTACATTCATGCTCTTTCGGTGCTCCAAAGGTATGTTGCATCCTACTTAATATAATTTGAATAATTCTATAGTGTGCAGGGATCCCTTCCCCTACAAATCTGGTATCTTTTACTATATTCCCCTAAGCGTATAGCATATAATGAAAACGGTGCTGTTTTAAGCTATTTTCAGATTCAATTAAAGCCCTTGTAGTATATAGAGCTAGCTTTTTTTAGCTACAATATGCTTTTAATGTACTTTGGTCTATAGTTGTAAGGGTGCTATACCCTTGTCCAAACATAAAGGATTATACCTATCACTTTTTTTAATTCCAAAAGTTAATAAGGTCATATTCGGAGTTGATGACTTTTGGTTGTCTGGTCTGTAACTGGAAGATCCAGAATACCTTCCTTTTGGTTAAAAGAAGGTCACTATCACCCCCTCTTTTTCCTACATTCACAGTTTCAATAATAGTCCATCCAAAACTAGATGGATCCTTGTTGTGGATTCTATTAAAGTGCTGTACCAGGGGGGTAATTAGACTACCAGCTTTTATATTAGTAAGGTGTTCCCTGATGTGCGAGCACACCTCTCTGGTCGTTAAACCAATGTACTGTAGTTGGCAGGTTGTACAACCTGCTAGATATATAGCATATATAGATCTACAATTCAAACAAGTTCAGTGGTTGTATGTACGATTAGAAACAGTGGTCCTGAAACCATCCCCAGATAGGAGGTGATCACTGTGATCACATGCCTTGCATGTAGGATGAGTGCATCTGTATACGCCTTTAGATCTAAGCCATGAGCTCCCTTCCTCCTTTATCTTTATTTTAACTGTGTGGGTGCTAGAATATTCCCTATTGTTATACCTCTCCTAAATTAGCATTTATATCCTTGTTGTATGGTACCGCTAAAGAATCATCTGCTGCCAATAAGCTAAAATGCTTCTTCACTGTACCACAAATTTCATGGTACTGATCGCTATAGTCGGTAGAAAAAAATGCTCCTTTTTTGTCATGGAAGGATCTTTTCCCTTTATTTATTAGTAAATCCTGTCTTTTACTGAATCCTCCTTCAATTCTTGCTTTCCGGATAATGTTCTACTTGTATCCTCTATCTCTCAGATGTGTTTCTAATTGCATGTGCCTCATATTGACTTTGTTTAGTACATAGAGAGAGATCACACAAAATCTTTTGGGGCTTTTCTTGAGCATTATATTTTGATATACAGTGGGTGTCTCCTTCAAATTTAGAACTCTGCATTACAAGATAAACAGCTTTCAAGCTACAATTTGACTTTTGGAAATTCTTTGAGGAGCCACACAGTACTAAGCAGACTTCTTCGATAAGCTTACCAAAGCGAAGAGCTTTAGATCATCTTGCCCATAGAGAGAGGACTAGGGCCCATGTAACAGCAAACAGTTTTCCTAGCCAGCCCACATCTTCACCAGCATCAGATGGATTACTGTTGTCTCAGCATAACAAGCTGGGATCAAAAGCTGAGAGACCCAACTTTCCATAAACCCTTACTGTGACACTGAAAGTTAAACAAAGTAACCAAGGAGGGGTTAGGGGTAAGGAAGTAATGATACCAAACTCAGTAGCTGAACTCTCTTGCACTTAAATCCACAACTACAAAGCAAACAAACATATAAGTACTAATAGTAGTTGTAAAAAAAAAAAAAATCTAAATACCAAAGAAAAATATATACCTTGGTAAAAGTTTCGTCTCACTGCTGCAGACAAAAACTTACTTGAGTAGGTAACTTTAATGCAGATCTCATGAGAGCAGAGACATCCATGGTAATAGGGCTGTAGGACACTGGAGATACAGGAAACTGCTGCAAGGGAGTAACCAAATACAAAAAGCAAACTACAAGTCACTATTCTTAAAGGGATTGTTTGTCCAAATATTTTCTCCCCTAATTTGTTCCCAATTATTCATTTTTCCTTCTGGACTGTACAGTATTAAATTGTTTACGAGTAACTTATTTACCTTATTTCAGTATTTGAAATAGCTTATTTAGCCTGTGGTATCCCCACCTATATTGAAAGTTTTTGGACCTATGTCCAGGCTATTGACAGGCTATGTAAACATAGCCAGCAGAAGAAATTATACTCCCGGTGGGGTTTAGAAGAGATAACTAATACAATTATAATTTCCCATTGTTCTCGCTAATTATTGAGCTTTGGTTTACAGACAAATATAAGATAAGTTAGAAGGAAAAGGAGTGGCAAAAGCACTACACCGGTATTATGGTAGGGGTGCTCTGTCCGGTTTAATATACCTTTTGAGCTAGAGTGCTGGTGCACAAAATCAATTTGCAAGTGTAGTCAAAATCACTGAAGGGATTGAGACTATGAGGGTGCACTTTTATAGCTTTGAAAAAGCCGTGATTATATCGGCGAAACATGTTAGGGAGGGGTATTGTGTAAAAATACCCAGTTAGTAGTTTTTAATGGCATAGTGACTCGATCCACTTAAATTTACCTGACTTCAAACTTGGGGCTTAATTAACTTTTGGGCATGACCAAGATTGAAAGCGATCGTTAACCCAAATATTCCCACAAAATGTGTTTGTCCAGAGACCCTAGCAGTGTACAAACAAACTGTTTATTTCAAACGTTAACACAAACCATGCCAAAATAAGGCTTGATCTAGTGTCTCAGACTCTCTAATAGTTTAATTTATAAAACGGATACTTAACTTATCCAACTAACTACTTAACTCTAAACTTTGGGGCTCAATTAACTTTTGGGTTTAACCTATACCGATTTTGATTTTTAAACCCTAAATACTCCTACAAACAGTGTCTGTTCAGAGACAGCAGCAAGTTACAAACGAACTGCTTATCTTAAACGCTAAAACATAGCATGCCAAAATAAGGCTCTATTTGATGTCTCTAACAGCTTAATCTTTAAAGCGGATGTCTAAGTGTATCCTACAAAATATTTAAATAGATGGCAAAAATTGTATGTTGATATAAACTTTCAGAACGGAGAGAGATATATAATAAAAAAATATATTCAGACAATAGAAAGTTTATATAAGAACACAGACATCACTACTATAAGTTTAATTTAAAGTGAACTTCAGTTATGAATATGAAGCAGGCATTTACCAGCAAATAGTAAATCCTAATTATTCACAAGGTTACAGTGCAGTTTAATTACAAAGCACAAATAATATCCAATTATTCTGTATCTAATAGTGGGTAACACACAAGCCAGTGTATGTGCACTTAATATTATGCAAATATTGAAATATATCACAACTATAATCAGGGTTATTACAGTTGGTTTAATTTTCATTCAGAGTAAGTCAGAACGTAATGACGACATTGATACAATAATGAATTAAAGTCATCCAACATATAAGCCGGTTTTATGTAATATCTTGTTCAAATACCTTGGATATCTTTGCTACAATTAAACTTGTGGTAGTTTCCCAGATAAATTGTTATACAGCCTTGTGTTCATTAACCCTTTAACATTTGGGATTTCAAACTAGAGTAATAGTATTCATTACTTCACATCAACTAATATTATTATACATGTGCACATGTATTTAATATGACTTATGACTGACAACTCTTAATATAAGTCTCTTTCTCAGATCATCATAATTTATGAATGACAATCTATATATTAAGTAATAGATATAGATAACTGCCATACACATATATATATATATATATATATATATATATATATATATATATATATATATATATTTACATTTAGACATCAGTACAGGATAACAACTTCTATACAATTACATCCAATTTATACACACATATATATATATATATATATATATATATATATATATATATATATATATATATATATATATATATACATACATACATGTGTATATGTATATATACATTCACTGTATAAACAGCCCTAATATACAATAGGTTCTAACACAATCCGCCAATTGTGAACTTTACTATTAGTGACAAACACCCTTATTATCTACACTATACATGTGGAAGTCTATTTCGCATTGGCCTTACTTAACAAGGATTTCTACAAATACTAAAATCCTGTATTCCAGTTTCTATGTGTTTTTAAAATGCACACATTTACATATTGATTTTATTAGATTTTTGAAGTAATAAAAGTTATGTTTTAAGTTTATTCTGACCGTGTGGTCTAATTTATACAGTCTGTAACTTCACCTATTAGGGGCATTAGAAGTGCTATAAAAGTGCACCCTCTTAGTCTCAATCCCTTCAGTGATTTTGACTACACTTGCAAATATAAGATAAGGAAGCAAGTCTGTGCACACAAAGTGATAACATAAAGAGATCTGTTTTTACCTGCAAGTTCAACCCATTTCAATAGGTTATGGTTTCAAAGCACAAAATCAGCTATTTCATATACACAAATAAACCTGAAAATGCAATATTTCATATATAACAAGTCATTGAAAATACATTAAAGGAAAAATAATTTTACTTAAAGGGACAGTCAACACCAGAATTTTGGTTGTTTAAAAAGATAGATAATCCCTTTACTACCCATTCCCCGGTTTTGCATAACCAACACATTTATAATAATACAGGTTTTACCTCTGCAATTACCTTGTATCTCCAGACTGCCCCCTTATTTCAGTTATTTTGACAGACTTGCATTTTAGCCTGTCAGTGCTCACTCCTAGGTAAATTCACGTGCATGAGCTTAATGTTATCTATATGAAACCCATGAACTAACGCCCTCTAGTGGTAAAAAACTGTCAGATTAGAGGCGGCCTTCAAGGTCTAAGAAATTAGCATATGAACCTCCTAGGTTTAGCTTTCAACTAAGAATACCAAGAGAACAAGCAAAATTGGTGATAAAAGTAAATTGTAAAGTTGTTTATAATTACGTTCCTTATTTGAATCATGAAAGTTTTTTTTGGACTTGATGGTCCCTTTAAGGTCCCTTTAAGTAAGAAATTTGAGAATACAGGTTAAGCCACCTGGGGAGAGCAGTACTAAATCAGAATACAGACGAAAGTTAAAAAAACAAGGTGAAGTCAAATAACAAAGTCAGTGCAAGCTAAAGGGATTAATCAAAAGTAAAGTTGAGGGTAGCCAAGTGAAACCAGAAAACCTAAATATTAAATTCCCAGAGTAAGAGATAGCTAGCACACTTAATACACAAACAGTTTCATGCTGTAAACATAGAGCTTATAAGGACTACTATAATTAAGGCCTAATTAATCTTCTTGGCCTCCTTAAAGGCAGAGAATGCCTTAGTGCAACAGGAAAAACATAATTTATGTAAGAACTTACCTGATAAATTCATTTCTTTCATATTAGCAAGAGTCCATGAGCTAGTGACGTATGGGATATACATTCCTACCAGGAGGGGCAAAGTTTCCCAAACCTCAAAATGCCTACAAATACACCCCTCACCACACCCACAAATCAGTTTAATGAATAGCCAAGAAGTGGGGTGATAAGAAAAAAGTGCGAAAGCATAAAAAATAAGGAATTGGAATAATTGTGCTTTATACAAAAAAATCATAACCACCACAAAAAAGGGTGGGCCTCATGGACTCTTGCTAATATGAAAGAAATTAATTTATCAGGTAAGTTCTTACATAAATTATGTTTTCTTTCATGTAATTAGCAAGAGTCCATGAGCTAGTGACGTATGGGATAATGACTACCCAAGATGTGGATCTTTCCACGCAAGAGTCACTAGAGAGGGAGGGATAAAATAAAGACAGCCAATTCCGCTGAAAAAATAATCCACACCCAAAACAAAGTTTAAATTTGATAATGAAAAAAACTGAAAACATAAGCAGAAGATTCAAACTGAAACAGCTGCCTGAAGTACTTTTCTACCAAAAACAGCTTCAGAAGAAGAAAACACATCAAAATGGTAAAATTTAGTAAAAGTATGCAAAGAAGACCAAGTTGCTGCTTTGCAAATCTGATCAACCGAAGCTTCATTCCTAAACGCCCAGGAAGTAGAAACTGACCTAGTAGAATGAGCTGTAATCCTTTGAGGCAGAGTTTTGCCTGACTCGACATAAGCATGATGAATTAAAGATTTCAACCAAGATGCCAAAGAAATGGCAGAGGCCTTCTGACCTTTCCTAGAACCGGAAAAAGATAACAAATAGACTAGAAGTCTTTCGGAAATTCTTAGTGGCTTCAACATAATATTTCAAAGCTCTAACTACATCCAAAGAATGCAATGATTTCTCCTTAGAATTCTTAGGATTAGGACATAATGAGGGAACCACAATTTCTCTACTAATGTTGTTGGAATTCACAACCTTAGGTAAAAATTCAAAAGAAGTTCGCAAGTTATCCTGGTGAAAAATCAGAAAAGGAGACTCACAAGAAAGAGCAGATAATTCAGAAACTCTTCTGGCAGAAGAGATGGCCAAAAGGAACAAAACTTTCCAAGAAAGTAATTTAATGTCCAATGAATGCATAGGTTCAAACGGAGGAGCTTGAAGAGCCCCCAGAACCAAATTCAAACTCCAAGGAGGAGAAATTGACTTAATAACAGGTTTTATACGAACCAAAGCTTGTACAAAACAATGAATATAAGGAAGATTAGCAATCTTTCTGTGAAAAAGAACAGAAAGAGCAGAGATTTGTCCTTTCAAGGAACTTGCAGACAAACCTTTATCCAAACCATCCTGAAGAAACTGTAAAATTCTCGGAATTCTAAAAGAATGCCAGGAAAAATGATGAGAAAGACACCAAGAAATATAAGTCTTCCAGACTCTATAATATATCTCCCTAGATACAGATTTACAAGCCTGTAACATAGTATTAATCACAGAGTCAGAGAAACCTCTTTGACTAAGAATCAAGCGTTCAATCTCCATACCTTTAAATTTAAGGATTTGAGATCCTGATGGAAAAAAGGACCTTGCAACAGAAGGTCTGTTCTTAACGGAAGAGTCCAGGGTTGGCAAGAGGCCATCCGGACAAGATCCGCATACCAAAACCTGTGAGGCCATGCTGGAGCCACCAGCAGAACAAACGAGCATTCCTTCAGAATCTTGGAGATCACTCTTGGAAGAAGAACTAGAGGCGGAAAGATATAAGCAGGATGATACTTCCAAGGAAGTGACAATGCATCCACTGCTTCCGCTTGAGGATCCTTGGATCTGGACAGATACCTGGGAAGTTTCTTGTTTAGATGAGAGGCCATCAGATCTATTTCTGGAAGTCCCCACATTTGGACAATCTGAAGAAATACCTCTGGGTGAAGAGACCATTCGCCCGGATGCAACGTTTGGCGGCTGAGATAATCCGCTTCCCAATTGTCTATACCTGGGATATGAACCGCAGAAATTAGACAGGAGCTGGATTCCGCCCAAACCAGAATTCGAGATACTTATTTCATAGCCAGAGGGCTTTGAGTCCCTCCTTGATGATTGATTTATGCCACAGATGTGACATTGTCTGTCTGAAAACAAATGAACGATTCTCTCTTTAGAAGAGGCCAAGACTGAAGAGCTCTGAAAATTGCACGGAGTTCCAAAATATTGATCGGTAATCTCACCTCCTGAGATTCCCAAACCCCTTGTGCCGTCAGAGACCCCCACACAGCTCCCCAACCTGTAAGACTTGCATCTGTTGAGATTACAGTCCAGGTCGGAAGAACAAAAGAAGCCCCCTGAACTAAACGATGGTGATCTGTCCACCACGTCAGAGAGTGTCGTACAATTGGTTTTAAAGATATTAATTGAGATATCTTTGTGTAATCCCTGCACCACTGGTTCAGCATATAGAGCTGAAGAGGTCGCATGTGAAAACGAGCAAAGGGGATCGCGTCCGATGCAGCAGTCATAAGACCTAGAATTTCCATGCATAAGGCTACCGAAGGGAATGATTGTGACTGAAGGTTTCGACAAGCTGATATCAATTTTAGATGACTCTTGTCTGTCAAAGATAGAGTCATGGACACTGAATCTATCTGGAAACCCAAAAAGGTTACCCTTGTCTGAGGAATCAATGAATATTTTAGTAAATTGATCCTCCAACACTGATCTTGAAGAAACAACACAAGTCGATTCGTATGAGATTCTGCTAAATGTGAAGACTGAGCAAGTACCAAGATATCGTCCAAATAAGGAAATACCACAATACCCTGTTCTCTGATTACAGACAGAAGGGCACCGAGAACCTTTGTAAAAATTCTTGGAGCTGTTGCTAGGCCAAATGGCAGAGCCACAAACTGGTAATGCTTGTCTAGGAACGAGAATCTCAGAAACTGATAGTGATCTGGATGAATCGGAATATGCAGATATGCATCCTGTAAATCTATTGTAGACATATAATGCCCTTGCTGAACAAAAGGCAGGATATTCCTTACAGTTACCATTTTGAATGTTGGTATCCTTACATAACGATTCAATATTTTTAGATCCAGAACTGGTCTGAAGGAATTCTCCTTCTTTGGTACAATGAAGAGATTTGAATAAAACCCATCCCCTGTTCCAGAACTGGAACTGGCATAATTACTCCAGCCAACTCTAGATCTGAAACACATTTCAGAAATGCTTGAGCCTTCACTGGATTTACTGGGACACGGGAAAGAAAAAATCTCTTTGCAGGAGGCCTTATCTTGAAGCCAATTCTGTACCCTTCTGAAAGAATATTCTGAATCCAAAGATTGTGAACGGAATTGATCCAAATTCCTTTGAAAAAACGTAATATGCCCCCTACCAGCTGAGCTGGAATGAGGGCCGCACCTTCATGTGGACTTAGGAGCTGGCTTTGATTTTCTAAAAGGCTTGGATTTATTCCAGACTGGAGATGGTTTCCAAATTGATACCGCTCCTGAGGATGAAGGATCAGGCTTTTGTTCCTTGTTGTGACGAAAGGAACGAAAACGATTATTAGACCTAAATTTACCTTTAGATTTTTTATCCTGTGGTAAAAAAGTTCCTTTCCCTCCAGTAACAGTTGAGATAATAGAATCCAACTGAGAACCAAATAATTTATTACCCTGGAAAGAAAAGGAAAGCAGAGTAGACTTAAAAGACATATCAGCATTCCAAGTTTTAAGCCATAAAGCTCTTCTAGCTAAAATAGCTAGAGACATATACCTGACATCAACTCTAATGATATCAAAGATGGCATCACAAATATAATTATTAGCATGTTGAAGAAGAATAATAATGCTATGAGAATTATGATCTGTTACTTGTTGCGCTAAAGCTTCCAACCAAAAAGTTGAAGCTGCAGCAACATCCGCCAAAGATATAGCAGGTCTAAGAAGATTACCTGAACACAAGTAAGCTTTTCTTAGAAAGGATTCAATTTTCCTATCTAAAGGATCCTTAAAGGAAGTACCATCTGCCGTAGGAATGGTAGTACGCTTAGCAAGAGTAGAGACAGCCCCATCAACCTTAGGGATTTTGTCCCAAAATTCTAATCCGTCAGATGGCACAGGATATAATTGCTTAAAACGTTTAGAAGGAGTAAATGAATTACCCAAATTATTCCATTCCCTGGAAATTACTTCAGAAATAGCACCAGGAACAGGAAAAACTTCTGGAATAACTACAGGAGATTTAAAAACCTTATCTAAACATTTAGATTTAGTATCAAGAGGACCAGAATCCTCAATTTCTAATGCAATTATGGACTTCTTTAAGTAAAGAACGAATAAATTCCATTTTAAATAAATATGAAGATTTATCAGCATCAACCTCTGAGACAGAATCCTCTGAACCAGAAGAGCCATTATCAGAATCAGAATGATGATGTTCATTTAAAAATTCATCTGAAAAATGAGAAGTTTTAAAAGACTTTTTACGTTTACTAGAAGGAGGAATAACAGACATAGCCTTCTTAATGGATTTAGAAACAAAATCTCTTATGTTATCAGGAACACTCTGAGTAATAGATGTTGATGGAACAGCAACAGGTAATGTAACTTTACTAAAGGAAATATTATCTGCATTAACAAGTTTGTCATGACATTCAATACAAACAACAGCTGGAGGAACAGCTACCAAAAGTTTACAGCAGATACACTTAGCTTTGGTAGCTCCAGCACCAGGCAGCGATTTTCCAGAAGTATCTTCTGACTCAGCTTCAACATGGGACATCTTGCAATATGTAATAGAAAAAACAACATATAAAGCAAAATTGATCAAATTCCTTAAATGACAGTTTCAGGAATGGGAAAAAATGCCAGTGAACAAGTTTCTAGCAACCAGAAGCAATAAAAAATGAGACTTAAATAATGTGGAGACAAAAGTGACGCCCATATTTTTTTAGCGCCAAATAAGACACCCACATTATTTGGCGCCTAAATGCTTTTGGCGCCAAAAATGACGCCACATCCGGAACGCCGACATTTTTGGCGCAAAAGAACGTCAAAAATGACGCAACTTCCGGCGACACGTATGACGCCGGAAACAGAAAAAAAATTTGCGCCAAAAAAGTCAGCGCCAAGAATGACGCAATAAAATGAAGCATTTTCAGCCCCCGCGAGCCTAACAGCCCACAGGGAAAGTCAAATTTTAAGGTAAGAAAAAAATGATTTATTCATATGCATTATCCCAAATATGAAACTGACTGTCTGAAAATAAGGAATGTTGAACATCCTGAGTCAAGGCAAATAAATGTTTGAATACATATATTTAGAACTTTATAAAAAAGTGCCCAACCATAGCTTAGAGTGTCACAGAAAATAAGACTTACTTACCCCAGGACACTCATCTACATGTAGTAGAAAGCAAACCAGTACTGAAACGAGAATCAGTAGAGGAAATGGTATATATAAGAGTATATCGTCGATCTGAAAAGGGAGGTAAGAGATAAATCTCTACGACCGATAACAGAGAACCTATGAAATAGACCCCGTAGAAGGAGATCACTGCATTCAAATAGGCAATACTCTCCTCACATCCCTCTGACATTCACTGCACGCTGAGAGGAAAACCGGGCTCCAACCTGCTGCGGAGCGCATATCAACGTAGAATCTAGCACAAACTTACTTCACCACCTCCTTAGGAGGCAAAGTTTGTAAAACTGATTTGTGGGTGTGGTGAGGGGTGTATTTGTAGGCATTTTGAGGTTTGGGAAACTTTGCCCCTCCTGGTAGGAATGTATATCCCATACGTCACTAGCTCATGGACTCTTGCTAATTACATGAAAGAAATAAATCACTCTCACCTAGATTCCGAGTTTTGCGTTATGGTTTTAACACTGAAAAATTGTCCATTTCAGCATAAAAACAGTAACGCAGCCATTACGAGTCTTGTTGGTATAGCTATACTGCAAGCATTTTAGCCTGTAACGCAACGTCAGTCCCGCACTCAAAAAAATATTTTTGCGTGGGATTTCCATAGTATTACAAGTTGTGCAGTGAGGCTAAAATGCTTGCGTTACAACCTACACCGACACGATCCATTCTGCTATATGAAAGCAGTAGTTATGAGTTTTGCAATACAAAAATGTTTCACAAAACTCATAACTAAAGTGTTAAAAAGTACACTAACATTCATAAACTACCTATTAACCTCTAAACCGAGGCCCTCCCGCATCGCAACCAGTATTTAAAACTTATTAACCCCTAATAATCTGCCACCCGCCCACATCCCCGCCACTATAATAAAGTTATTAACCCCTATTCCGACCGCTCCCCAACACCGCCACCACTAACTAAACCTATTAACCCCTAAACCGTCAGTCCCCATACATCGCCACTAATAAATTAAACTATTTACGCCTAAACCTATCACCCACTAACTTTAAATTAAAATTACAATATCCCTATCTTAAAATAAATAAAAGCTTACCTGTGAAATTCACAAAACCTAAGTTTAAACTAACAATTAACCTAACATAACTATTATACTAAAATTAAAATAACTGCCAATTAAAAAAACTCTAATTACACATTAAAAAAACCTCACTACTAAAAAAAATTAAGTCTAAAATTACAAAAAATAAAAAATACTAAATTACAAAAAATACAAACACTAAACTACATAAAATAACAAACGAAATGATCTAAAATAAAAACAATTACACCTAATCTAATAGCCCTATAAAAAGAAAAAAGCCCTCCCAAAATAAAAAAATGCCCCTAGACTAAAATAAACTACCAATAGCCATTAAAAGGGCCTTTTGTAGGGCATTGCCCTAAAGAAATCAGCTCTTTTACCTGTATAAAAATACAAAGACCCCCCAACAGTAAAACCCATCACCCAACCAACCCCCCAAAATAAAAAACCTAAGCTACCCATTTCCCTGAAAAGGGCATTTGTATAGGACTTTTGCCCTTAAAAGGGCACTCAGCTCTTTTAGATTGCCCTGAAAAGGGCATTCAGCTCTTTAAAAAAGCCCAAACCCTAATCTAAAACTAACACTAACCCCCGAAGATCCACTCACAGATTCTGAAGTCCGGACATCCATCCTCATCCAGGCGACAAGAAGTATTCATCCAGGTGGCATCTTCTATCTTCATCCAGGCGGCATCTTCTATCTTCATCCCGCAGCGTCTTCTATCTTCATCCCGGCGGTGCGGAGCGTCCTCTTCATATAGTCACCACCGTACACTGGATATTCAATGCATGGATGAAGATAGAAGATGCCGCCTGAATGAAGATAGAAGATGCCACCTGGATGAATACTTCTTGTCGCCTGGATGAGGATGGATGTCCGGACTTCAGAATCTGTGAGTGGATCTTCGGGGGTTAGTGTTAGTTTTTTTTTTTAAATCTTTTTGGGTGTTTTTTTTTAATTAGATTAGGGTTTGGGCTTTTTTTAAAAAACGGAATGCCCTTTTCAGGGCAATGTAAAAGTGCTGAATGCCCATACAAATGCCATTTTCAGGGCAACGGGTAGCTTAGGTTTTTGTTAGTTAGGTTTTTTAATTCAGGGGGTTTGTTGGTGGTGGGTTTTACTGTTGGGGGTCTTTGTATTTTTTTACAGGTAAAAGAGCTGATTTCTATATGGCAATGCCCTACAAAAGGTCCTTTTAAGGGCTATTGGTAGTTTATTGTAGGCTGGGGGGGTTATTTTGGGGGGAGCTTTTTTATTTAATACGGCTATTAGATTAGGTGTAATTGTTTTTATTTTGGATAATTTCGTTTGTTATTTTTTGTAATTTAGTGTTTGTTATTTTTTGTAATTTAGTATTTTTTATTTTTTTGTAATTTTAGACTTAGTTTTCTTTAGTAGTGTTAGGTTTTTTTAATGTGTAATTTAGTTTTTTTAATTGGTAGTTATTTTAATTTTAGTATAATAGTTTAGTATAATAGTTATGTTAGGTTAATTGTTAGTTTAAGCTTAGGTTTTTTTAATTTGAAAAATGCCTTTTATAACAGCCCGATTATCAAGAACTTGATGGCAGAAACATTTTTTTTTTCTTTTTGAGCATTGTATTGTAATGTAGGTCTCTCTCCTTCACATTCTGAAACCTATTGAGCAAGATAAACAGCTACAAGCTATAATTTGCCTTTCTAAAATTGTTGTAGGGGCCTTAAAGTACTAATGAGACTTCTTTGATATTTTGTGCAGAGCAGAGAGTAGTAAAGAATCAGGGTGGGGAGCAATATAGCACTTCTTTAAAGTTTCTTCACTCTATTTTTTTTTTTAAATCATCTTTTTGTTGAAGCATATTATTCAACAGGTACATTAGTTGTTGTTTAAACACGAATGCAAGAATAAAAAAAAGCAAGATGGTAACATACAAAGAAAATAAAAAAAACAATTACGTGTAGAGTCAAAAACTGTACAGTATGCGAGTATGGCAATTAAAAAGTCTGCTTTAAGTAGTTTTTCTTTTGGTATTACTGAAATAACTTAAAATGAAGTGAAGGGTTCAGTCCCCTAGGGAGGGATAGGCAATACTGAAGTGTTAAACCATCTTGTTGTGCGTGTAAGGGAGGAAGGAGAGTGGGGAAGAGAAGTGGAGGGGAGAGAGAAGGGAAAAAAAGGGGGAGAGAAGAGAAAGGAAAGGTGACGTTTTTATATTATTTCCCCTTTCTTTCTTTTGGATGTTTGGTTTTGCTCTTTTCTTGTCATTCTCCAGGATTCCCATATCAGTGCATGATGGTCTGTTTTGTTGTGCTTGAAGAAAATGGGGCCTTCCATTATTTAGAGGTAGTCCATAGTGTTACTGACCTCTTTCCAAGTTAGGGGGTGAGCCTGTTTCCGGTATCTGGCAATAGATAGTTTGGCTGCAATGAACATTTAAATGGCATAAAGTTTGTCAGACAATGGCAAGTGTTTCAGTCCTAAATTAAATAGCATGGTCTGAGCAGTATTCAGAATTGAGGTGGTAGTCAGGGAGTATTTGTAGAATATAGAGGACCAGAAGGGCCAGAGTACTGGGCAGTCCCACCAGATATGGGCAGGGGAGCCCACGCTCCCCCAGTTCCTCCAGCAAAGGGGAGAGTTTATTGGGGAAATCTTAAAAAAGTCTTACTGGAGTAAGGTGCCATTGAGTGAATATTTTAAGGTAGAGTTCTTGAAGTAATGGGCAGTGTAGTGCATATTAAGTGAAGGATGCAGCCAAAGACCACTCTTGTTGATCTGCTTGGAAATGCAGCTCTTGCTCCCATTGTAGGATATAGGCTGACTTGTAAAACTTTGGGGAGTTGTGTATATCCCTATATGAGATCAAAAGAGCCCAGGGTATTGGTCTAGCTGTAGCCCATCTCTTTTCCCAATCAGTTGATTGATGAAGTGGTAGTTCTAAGAAGCCCCATGACTTCATCAAGCTCCTCAGTCTCCAGAACTCGAATCTCAGTAATTGAGGGGGATTATAGGCGGAGCAGAAGTCTTTCATGGAACACAGGCTTACGGAAGGAAAAAGGTCTGAAATAGAGTGGATACCGTAAGTGGTCCAAAGAGCAGGGTGGAAACCTTCAAAGCCCTGAGAACCCTGTGTAAAGAGTGTGTTGGTGAAAGATGCGGAGCTATTTGTAGATAAGAGTGTATTTTGTCCCAGAAGTGCAATGGTTATAGAATGATGGAATTGTAGATGTCTAGTGAAACTTATTAGGTCCTTGAGAGTTACTGAGCCAGGTAAGGTAAGGATGCGTTTTCCAGTATCCACCATTTGCTGCTAGAAGAGGGTACATTCCACGGGAGGATGTGTGCAAGCCTAGCTGCTACATGATAATAGGTAATGTTAGGGGCACCTGCGCCCCCATTAGAGAATGGTTGTTGTAGGAGTCTAATTATGACCCATGGATGCTTGTTCTTCCATATGAATTTGTGCAAAGGGATTGAAACTCACTGATGAGGGACTTGGGTATTGGGAGGGGTAATGCTCTAAATATGTAGATGAGTTTGGGCCAAAGGGACATCTTGAAGGCTGCAACTCTGCCTAACCAAGAGATACAAGGGACGTTCCATTTTTCTGTGCTTTTCTGGAAAAGATGTAACAGGGGGTGTAAATTGGATTCTATCATGGTGATATTACAAGAAAGGTAAACTCCTAAGTGTTTGATTTTGTGTGTTGACCAGCTGAATGGGAAGGTTTTTCTAAGTTCTATTAGCTCTTGTTGCGGGATATTGATAGTGTATGCTTCTGTTTTAGAGTAGTTTAACTTATAATAGCTTAATAAGCCATATGAGTTTAGAAGTCTAAAGAGTGCTGGGAGAGACTTAGTGGGGTCACTAACAAAAACTGTGAGGTTCTCAGCGAAGAGAGCTGATTTTTGTACAGTGTTAGCTATAGCGACTCCTTTGATATTGTGGTCTGATCCGATCGCCTCTGCAAGCGGCTCCATCACCAGAGCAAATATCAAGGGAGATAGCAGGGAACCCCTGGTGTGTCCCGTTTGAGATGGGGAAAAAAGGGGAGCTGAATCCTAGGCCTTTAATTTATGCTGAAGGGGAGGAATAGCGCACTTTAATACTAGTGGAATTTTTTTTGGGACCCCTAATTTGTTAAGTAAAGCAAATAAATTACTCCAATTAATGTGGTCAAACGCCTTTTCCACGTATAAGGCTAGGGTGGTACAAGAAGTTCCCAGTCGTTTGGTTTCTAAATAAATTATACAAATGCGCCTCGTGTTATCCGGGCCCTCTCTTCCTGGGGTAAAGCCAACCTGATCCCAATCTACTAGCGACGGGAGAATGGTTAATCTAGAGGCTAAAAGTTTGGTGAACAACTTTACATCTAGATTAATTAGAGAGATGGGATGGAAGTTTTCGCATTTTTTGGGTTCCTTTCCAGGCTTAGGGATGGCTAAAATCGCTGCTTCAAGAAATTTAGAAGGGAAGCTGCCTGTTTGCCTGGCAGCTAAGAATACTCGTAGAAATTGAGGTGCTATGGATTTGTGGAATTTTTTTATAGAAGAGCGCTGTATATCCATCTGGACCAGGCGATTTGTGAGGCTTAAGGGAATTAATGGCAGAGATTACTTCCTTAAGGGTGAATGGAAGGTCTGTGGAGTTCTGTTGTTCGATAGTTAGGGATTGGAGAGATATAGGGGTCGATCCGATAAAAATCGTCGCCCGCAAAAGTCGGCAACGCCAATATTTGCGCGGGTTTGGTATCCTATATACGGCGTAACCTAGAAGTTACGCGCGTATATTTCTGCCGTCGCCCGTAGTTTTTTGGGCCATAGGCAGGTATACCAAACCCGCGCAGTTTGGTATCCAATATACAGCGTAAGGACTTACGTGGCGAAAATGGAGAAATCTTACTCCATTTTCACCTCGCCACAAAAAGCAGCCGTAAGAAGCCTTACGCTGAGTATTGGAGCCCCGTAACTCCCTAAACTGGCTGCTAAAATAAACCTAACACCTAACGCATGCGCAATGTCTATCTCCCTGTCAACCGCGATCTGCTAAAATAAACCTAACACCTAACGCATGCGCAATGTCTATCTCCCTGTCAACCGCGATCCCCCGCCGCAATCCCTAATAAAGTATTTAACCCCTAAACCGTCACCATCTACATAAACTAACCCCCTACTGTGAGCCCCTAAAACCGCCGCCATCTATATTAAAATTATTAACCCCTAATTTAATCTACCTACCCCGCCGCCAGCTATATTATCTATATTAACCCTAAGTATATTATAGTTAATATAGTTATTACATTATATATATTAACTATATTAACCCTAATTATATTAGGGTTAATATAGTTAATATAGTTACTATAGTATTTATATTAACTATATTAACTCTATCTAACCCTAACACCCCTAACTAAATTCTTACTTACTAATTCATATTATAAACTAAAATAGTCCTATTTAAATCTAAATACTTACCTATAAAATAAACCCTAAGACAGCTACAATGTAATTAATAATTACATTATAGCTATGTTAGGGTTTATATTTATTTTACAGGTAAATTGTTAATTATTTTAACTAGGTATAATAGCTATTAAATAGGTATTACCTATTTAATAGCTACCTAGTTAAAATAATTACCCAATTACCTGTAAAATAAATCCTAACCTAAGTTACAAATACACCTACACTATCAATAAATTAAAGAAACTACAAATATCTATCTAAAAATACAATTAAATAAACTAAACTAAATTACAAAAAAAACAAACACTAAATTACAAAAAATAAAAAAAAGATTACAAGATTTTTAAGCTAATTACACATATTCTAAGCCCCCTAATAAAATAATAAAGCCCCCCAAAATAAAAAAATTCCCTACCCTATTCTAAATTAAAACAAGTTCAAAGCTCTTTTACCTTACCAGCCCTTAAAAGGGCCTTTTGTGGGGGCATGCCCCAAAGAAAACTGCTCTTTTGCCTGCAAAAAAAACCACAATACCACCCCCCAACATTACAACCCACCACCCACATACCCCTAATCTAACCCAAACCCCCCTTAAATAAACCTAACACTACCCCCCTGAAGATCTCCCTACCTTGTATTCACCCAGCCGGGCCGAACCGATCCAGGCGATGTGTTCCAGCAAGCGGCAGTGAAGTCTTCATCCATCCGGGCGATGTCTTGAAGCAAGCGGCAGAGAGTCTTCTTCCATCGGCGACGTCTTCAAGCAAATCGGCATCTTCAATCTTCTTAACTATATTAACCCTACTATAATTAGGGTTAATATAGTTAATATAGCTGGCGGCGGTGTAGGGGGATTAGATTAGGGGTTAATACATATATTATAGGTGGCCGCGGTGTAGGGGATGTAGATTGTAGGCAAAAGAGCAGTTTACTTTGTGACAAAGCCCCGCCAAAAGCCCTTTTAAGGGCTGGCAAAAGAGCTGTTACTTTGGGGCAATGCCACGCAAAAAGCCCTTTTCAGGGCTATTTGTAGGGTTAAACCTAGGTTTAGTGGTAGGGATAGTTTAGTATTTTAGGGGTTAAATAATTTAATATAGATGGCGGCGGGGTAGGGGGATTAGATTAGGGGTTAATAATTTTAAAATAGCGGCGGGGTAGGGGCTCACTTTAGGGGGTAGGTAAGGTAGATGGCGGCGGTGTTAGGGGCTCACTTTAGGGGGTTATAGATTTAATATAGCTGGCGGCGGTTTAGGGGTTAATAACTTTATTAGGTAGCGGCGGGCTCCGCGAGCGGCGGTTTAGGGGTTAATACATATTTTATGGTTAGGATAGTGAGGGGGGATAGCGGATAGAGGGTTAGACGTGTCGGGCTATGTTAGGGAGGCGTGTTAGACAGTGCGGGTTATTTAGACTTTAGTCAGGTTTTGTAGGCGCGGCAGTTTCTAACGTGCTGCAAGTCACTGGCGACGCCAGAAATTTGTATTTGCGCAGATTTCTGGACATCGCTGGTTTGTCAGACTTACGGCACGTTAGCATCTGACGGCGACATATATGGGATAGCTCGAGTTGCGAGCTGAAACTGCGGGCGACGCCGGTTCCCTCGCTTGCGCCGCAAACTACGATCTATATCGGATCGTGCCCATAGAGGTTAATACATTTTGAATGGTATGAGGGGTGGGGGAGGTGTCTCAAATGTTTTTTTTTTTTGAGGTTGTAGAGGTCAGAATAGTAATTGGCGAAGGCCAGGCCTATATCTTATGGGAGTTCTAATGTAAGGGATACGAGCTTGTGCAGTTTGCTGGTGAAGTTTATTGGCCAGGAGACAGTCAGCTTTGTTACCTTTGCATAAAATGTTTGTTTAAGCTTATTAAGTTGAGTTTGTATCTTAGTATGCTCTAAGTGTTATAATATTAATTTGAGTGTCAGGGTCAAGCGTTTTGGAGTGCTGGGATAGAAGGGTACAGAGTCGTACTTGCAGCTGTGCAAAGGAGTCCCCTTGTTGTTTTCTGTGCTTTGACTTCAACTTAATAAAAAGGCCTCTAACGTAGCCTAAAAAGAACCTCATAAGAAATAGTTATCAACCTGAACAATATCATTAATAAAAAAAATGTTCTATCTCCTATTACAGATAATTAACTGTCTCTATGGAGGAACATAGAAAGTCAGGTAATTTCCAGCTGGGTCTAGATAGTGTGAAGGCTTGGGACTGCAATTCAATTTGGAGAGGCGAGTGGTCAGACCAGTGGCACGTAGGTATGTGGATTTTATTTATTCGGTCAAGGTAGGTAGTCCTCTAGTATTTAGAGGTAGGCAGCCCTCTAGTATTTAGAGGTACTTTTGGAATTGGGGGATGGAGAAGAGTAGGTCATTTTGGAGCAGCAAGATTAAGAGGATATGGGAGGTGGGAAATAGTGTTGCCAAAGCCGATATAGGATGGCCTGACACCTGAAATAATGTGTGGGTGTTGTATAGTGGATAAGATCTTTGATTATTTGTCTGGATGGTGAGTATAGTGATGATGGAGGCGGGATAAATTGGTGTGATTGCTAGTTTGTTCATTTTTCTGTATGTCTGGTTCCGTTATGTTGATGTGAGTTGTGGTAAAGATAAAGTTCTATGAGAACATGGTCAGTCTAGGACAAGGGACCTGGAAAATATAGGAGTTGTCATGTCATTAAGTCCTAAAGATATTAGTTTTGTCTAGTGGGTGAATGTGTTAGTTGAATGCCCATGTTACGGTTGTAATAATATTATTGTAGTAACAAGGCACAGCGTCCAGCAGTTAATTGCAGACATTGTTGAGTAGCATTACAATATTTCCAAGGATGAAACTGCATAAAACATGTAAACATACAAACAAGCTTTCTTCAAATTAATCTAGATTTTAGAGTACAACATTGCAATGCGGCAGACTATCACCTAGATTATGAGTTTTGAACGCTATAGGGAAAGTAAAGAACGCCACAAAAGTGGTGTTTTGACGTGCATGCTTTCCCCATAGACATCAATGGGGAGAGCCGGCAAAAAAAAGCCTAACACCTGCGATTGCTGAAACAAAAGCTCTGTAACGCAGCCCCATTGATGTCTATGGGGAAAAAGAAAATACAGTTTAAATCTAACACCCTAACATAAACCCCACGTCTAATTTGAATTATCCAATAGAATGAGAGCTGCTTAAATCCTATTGGCTGAATTGAATAGCCAATAGGATTTTAGCAGCCCTAATTCCTATTGGCTGATTCAAATTTTTCAGCAAATATGAATACAAGGGACGCCATCTTGTTTGGCATCCCTTGCATTGAAGATTAAGTGTACGGCGGCGACCATATGAAGAGGATGCTCTGTGCCAGATGTCTTCAGGATGGACCCGCTCCGCACCTCCGGGATCAAGATAGAAGATGCCACCTGCATGAAGATTGAAGAGGCCGCCTGGATGAAGACTTCTCGCTGCTTGGATCAGGACGTCACCGCTGGGATCAAGATTGAAGAGGTCGCCTGGATGAAGACTTTTCCGGGATGAAGATAGTTCAAGCGGGACTTCAAAAACTATAAGTGGATCATCGGGGGTTAGTGTAAAGCATTTTTTAAAGTTTTTTTGGGTGGGTTATTTTTTAGATTCGGGTTTGGGCTTGTAAAGAGTTAAATGCCCTTTTAAGGGAAATGCCCATACAAATGCCCTTTTCAGGGCAATGGGTAGCTTAGGTTTTTTTGGAAATAGTTGTTTTTTTTACAGGTAAAAGAGCTGATATCTTTGGGGCAATTCCACACAAAAAGCCCTTTTAAGGCCATTGGTAGCTTATTGTAGGGTGGGGGGTTATTTTTGGTGGGCTTTTTTATTTGATAGGGCTATTAGATGTAGGTGTAATTCTTTTTTATTTTTGATAATTTCGTTTGTTATTTTCCCTAATTTAGTGGGGGGGGGGTTTGTAACAGTATTTTTTTACTTTTTGTAATTAGATACTTTGTAATTTTTAGAGTAGTGTTAGGATTTTTTAATGTGTAGTTTAGTTTTATTTAATTGGTAGTTAGTTTAATTTTAGTTAAATAATTATATTAGTTTAATTGTTAGTTTGAACTTAGTTTTTTTAATTTGACAGGTAAGTTTGAATTTAGTTTAAACTAGGGAAATTGTAATTTTAATATAAAAGTAGGGGGGCATTAGGTTTAGAGGTTACTAGTTTAAATTAGTTTATTGCTATGTGGGGGGCTATCAGTTTAGGGGTTAATAGTTTAATTAAGTATATTTCGTTGTGGGGGCTTTCGGTTTAGGGGTTAATAGGTTATTATAGAGGCCGCGGTGTAGGGCTTAATAACTTTAGTATAGTGGGGGCGATGTGGGCGGACGGCAGATTAGGGGTTAATAATATTTAAATAGTGTTTGCGATGCAGGAGGGCGGTGATTTAGGCGTTAATAATTTTTCTATAGTGGTGATGATGTCGGGGAGCAGCGGAATAGGGGTTAATATTTTTTTTTTAAGTGGCGGCGATATTGGGAGCGGCAGATTAGGGGCTAAAACATTTATTATAGTGTTTGCGAAGCGGGAGGGCCTCAGTTTAGGTGTTTATAGGTAGTTTATGGGTGTTAGTATACTTTTTAACACTTAAGTTATGAGTTTTATGTTACAGCTTTGTAGTGTAAAATTTATAACTACTGACTTTAGATGTGTAGTGTAAAACTCATAACTACTGACTTTAGATGGCGGTACGGATCTTGTCATTTTAGGCTGTAACAGTCACTTTTTAGCCTCACCGCAAAACTCGTAAAACCGGCGCTATTTGAATCCCATTGAAAAACATAATTTTTAGGAATGCGGGACTGACGATGCGGTACAGGCTAAAAGGCTTGCGGTACAGCTATACCGACAAGACTTGTAATGGTGGCGGTGCTGTTTTAACGCTGAAAATATCATATTTTCAGCGTTAAAAATCGAACGCACAATTTTGTAATCTAGGTGATTATGAATAATTATTTACATATAAAATGGCATTGTGATAGGATTGTAAGAATAAGGAGTAGTTGATAACGTGCGTAATCAGAGGTGTGTAACAGTGTTGCCTTTCATTATAATTCACTTTGTGAAATAGTTACAACCATGTAGACTTAGAATATATGAGGTAGGTGCGAACTGTTAATTTGAATTGAATTCAAAGGATTCTGAGGGTGTAGGTTTTAAATGGAGTCTAGAAGGTGAGTGTTTTAGTCCGATGACTACGAACTGAGTGTGGTGATGTTGGTGCATTATAAGAGTATGGCCACCATTAATTTCCACTAGTATTTTTTTTCACCAGGATAGTGTTTCTAAGGGTTGTTCTTTAATAAGGAAGCAAATAGGTAGGCCTAAATTTCTACAAGCTGTGATACATGCAAAGGATAAGCTGCTCCTGGTATAAGAGTAGTGATAGTTTGCAGTTGTGTATGGCGAATTTGAACTCGTAGGACCTATAAGTGTGTCTTATTATGAAAGGGAGCTTATATGATAGGTTAAAGGTAGGCTTCCGCTCTCTGGCTTATTAGGAACATGGTCTTCAGTTTAAAGCTTGACAGTTTGGCAAGCGGTATTGAACATTCAAGTCTATTATCTAGAATTGGGGGGGCATAGTGGTAGAGAGGTATGAGTAAGCAGAGGCTGATAGTTTGTGTGGATGATGATGTGTGGCGGTGCAACCTTTCAGTGTGGAGGTTATTCTAGGTGTTTATTAGCATGGGAAATTGTGAATTAGAAGTAGTTAGAGAATGAGAATTAGTAGAAAGTGTGTGTAAACATGAATATTAAACAATACAATTTTTCAATATATATCACATTTGAAAAAATTTTGTACTATATTTGTTCAGGGGGGATAATTGGTGGGGTTAGCCACCTAAAAACTGTGGTATCCTATATATAAGTGTGATAGTGATGCTGCTAAGGCTGGGTTTGCATTAATTAATAATTATGCCTTCTTGTGGTCATAACAAGCAGATGAGCTCTAGTTTAAGTGTTATCAACAAGGTAAGCCAAACATGAACAATTATGTAACTAGGGTAGGGTAAGTAAGATGGGATATTAAACATTACAATATCTCAATATAAATCACATTGTGAAACATTTGTTACAATACTCGTTCTGGGGTGGTGGTAAGTGGGGTTAACCACCAGGATTCAATGACATACTATGAGCGAGAATGGTGACTGCACTGTTAAGGTTAGGTTTGCGTTAGTTATGCCTTTGTGTGAACGTAAACAAGTAGACAAACTTTAATTTGAGTGTTATCAAGGAGGTAAACCAAACATGAACATTGATATAACTAGTAAATAGTCATTAAAACATGATATATATACTCATCCACCAGTCCAGAGTAGGGTCCAATGCCCTTTGGAGCGATTTGATCCATCCAAGCCTGAACGTCACAGATAGGCGAGGGTGAATTGCTTCACTCCATTTTTTATTGAACCCTTACACAATGCTTTAAATATGTTTCTTGTCCTGGTAGCGAAAAACTTACAAAAATATATAGACAAAACAAAACAATAAAAAAATATTTAAAGAAATAAAGGTCTTGTCAATGCTCAGATTAGCTCAGATTTGTAGATTTTACACTTAAGTGCTTATGTGTCATGGTACACATCAAATGAGTAATTAAAAAGATGTCCTAAAGGATACAGTGAAAGTAAATTATTATGACTTATAAAACATAAACAACAGATAAGTGATAACAGTAAACAACAGGTAGGTGCCTTGTTGTTTGTGGTGTGATTAATATTTCACACAAAGTTAATAGAAATAGAAATTTATGCATAAACAAAATGTGTTGGTGATAAAAAAACAAATGTTCTATTATCATAATATATATTTAAAATGACACAAATCAAGTATGTAAACAGATATTCAGTAAATGAGTAAACTATATTATTTTAATATTTATGTAAACCCAAATTTTTCTTTCATGATTTTAGATAACCTTCTAATTTACTTCTGTTACCAAAGTTTCTTCATTCTCTTTGTATCTTTTGTTGATAAGCAGCAACAGGCTCAGGAGTGTGCACATGTCTGGAACACTATATAGAAATTGTATTGCAAGAATTTCATCCATTTGTAAGAGCAATAGTTGGCAGAACTTTTTCTTCCCATGTAGTGCTCCAGACACTTACCTAGGAGATTTGATAATAGAAGTAAACTAGAAACCTTTTTTTTTTTTTAAATTGTATGCTCTGAATTACAAAATATATTTTTGGGGTTTCATATCCCTTTAATGTCAGGGGCTATGGATATTACAAGTTGTATTAGCTTTTGAATTAAAAATTAAAGTAAAAAGCTACTGGTTAATACAAGATTAGTCAGGGATGTCCGGTGAGGTCAGTGGCTGGTGAGGCACTGGCTAGTATCAGAGCTAGATAAACACACATACGAACCCTATAGAGGTCGAATTGTTGGATACTTAAAAGTCTGCAGAAACACTCAGGCACACACACAAAAAAAATTCAAATGCAGACACACACTCAAAGACACACACAATCAGACACATTCAAAGGCACACAAAAACCTATACACACAGATACATGTACTCACTAACAGACACTCAGAAATATTCACACACACTCAAAAAAACCTCAGACACACAGAACAACTCTTGAGACAAACGCACACATTCAGAGACACAAAAACACTCACAGACACTCACATAGAAAGACTCAGATACACACACACAGACATGAAGAAAGACAGCCTATTAAACAAAAAGAAAACATAGCTATACTATATATAGATGCACAATTAAATTTTGTTATTGTTTATTTTTTTTTTTTCTACAAATCCAGGAAGTGATTTTCCTGCATCTGTACTATGCTTTATAGTTTTTCTATACTACTTTTATAGTCTGTTGGGAGTTTTGGGTCCATTTGGAATTTTTTATCACATGCTTATAATGCTGTTGCTAAGCTTCTTTAAAACATATACAGCTAGATTACGAGTTTGGCCTTATGATTGAAAAAGCAGCGTTATGGCCCATTACGCTGCTTTTCCCCTAAGCCTTCTATTACAAGTCTTGTAGGTATAGGTGTACCGCACACCTTTTAGTCAGTCACGCAACGTCAGTACCGCACTTTTAAAAAAGTCCTTTTTCAATGGGACTCCCATAGCGCTGATATTATGAGTTTGCCTGTGAGGCCAAAAAGTGAGCGGTACACCCTATACTGACAAGATCCGTACTGCCATCTAAAGTCAGTAGTTCTGAGTTTTACGTTACAAAAATGTTTCACAAAACTCATAACTAAAGTGTTAAAAAGTACACTAACACCCATAAACTACCTATTAACCCCTAAACCGTGGCCCTCCCGCATCGCAAACACTATAATACATTTATTAACCCCTAATCTGCTGCTCCAGACATCGCAGCCACTATAAAAAAATGTATTAACCCCTATTCCGCTGCTCCCCGACATCGTCGCCACTATAATACACCTGTTAACCCCTAAACTGCTGCCCTTCTACTAGGCAAACACTATTTAAATATTATTAACCCCTAATCTGCTGTCCGCTCACGCCGCCACTATAATAAACCTATTAACCCCTAAAACGCAAGCCCCCCACAACGAAATATACTAAAATAAACTATTAACCCCTTAACTAACAACCCCCAAACTTTATATTAAAATTACAATTTCCCTATCTTAAATTAAATTAAAACTTACATGTTATATTAAATAAATTAATTTTAAACTAACAATTAAACTAAGATAATTATTAAACTACAATTAAACTAACTACCAATTAAATTAAACTAAACTACACATCCTAACAAAAAGTATCCAATTACAAAAAAAATAACTAAATTACAAAAAAACAAACACTAAATTATGAAAAATAATAAACAAATGATCAAAAATAAAAAACAATTACACCGAATCTAATAGCCCTATCAAAAAAAAAAAAAAAAAAAAAAAAACCTAGCCTACAATAAACTACCAATGGCCCTTAAAAGGGCCTTTTGTGGGGCATTGCCCCAAATAAATCAGCTCTTTTACCTGCAAACAAAATACAAACACCCCCCTCAACAGTAAAACCCACCACCCCCACAACCCACCCCTCCAAATAAAATAACTATCTAAAAAAATCTAAGCTCCCTATTGCCCTGAAAAGGGCATTTGTATGGACATTGCCCTTAAAAGGGCATTTAGCTCTTTTACATGCCCAGTCCCTAAACTAAAAATAAAACCCACCCAAAAAAACTTAAAAAAACCTAACACTAACCCCCGACAATCCACTTACAGTTATTGAAGTCTCGCTTAAAGGATCCATCCAGCTGGCAAGAAGTCTTCATCCAGACAGCCTCTTCGATCTTCATCCAGCCGGCAAAGTCCTCATCCAGGCAAAAAGAAGTCTTCATCCAGACGGCATCTTCTATCTTCATCTATCCGGCGCGGAGCTAGTCCATCCTGAAGACATCCGGCGTGGGGCATCCTCTTCATACGGTCGCCACTGTAAACTGGAGCTCAAATGCAAGTGACATCATCCAAGATGGCGTCCCTTGCATTCCTATTGGCTGAAATATTTCAATCAGCCAATGGGATAAGAGCTGCTAAAATCTTACTGGCTGATCCAACCAGCCAATAGGATTTGAGCAGCTCTCATTCTATTGGCTGTTCCAATTGGCCAATAGGATGAGAGCTCAATCCTATTGGCTGATTGGAACAGCCAATAGGATGAGAGCTGCTCAAATCCTATTGGCTGATTGGAACAGCCAATAGGAGTTTCTTTGTGTTTTTTTTACAGGTAAAAGATATCTTTGGGGCAATGCCCCATAAAAAGCCCTTTTAAGGGCCATTGGTAGCTTATTGTAGGGTGGGGGGGTTATTTTTGGTGACCTTTTTTATTTTGATAGGGCTATTAGATTAGGTGTAATTCTTTTTTATTTTTGATAATTTCGTTTGTTATTTTCCGTAATTTAGTGGGGGGGTTTTGTAACAGTATTTTTTACTTTTTGTAATTGGATAATTTGTAATTTTTAGAGTAGTGTTAGGATTTTTATTTAAGGTTTTTTTGGGTGGGTTTTATTTTTAGTTTAGGTTCTAGGCATGTAAAAAACTAAATGCCCTTTTAAGGGCAATGCCCATAAAAATACCCTTTTCAGGGCAATGGGGAGCTTAGCTTTTTTTTATATAGTTATTTTATTTGGGGGGTTGGTTGTGGGAGTGGTGGGTTTTACTGTTGGGAGGTTGTTTGTATTTTTTTACAGGTAAAAGAGCTGATTTCTTTGGGGCAATGCCCCACAAAAGGCCCTTTTAATATAATATAATTAAAAAAATATATATTTTGGGGGACTTTTTTATTTTGATAGGTCTATTAAATTAGGTGTAATTATTTTTTATTTTTGATAATTTGTTTCTTATTTTTGTAATTTAGTGTTTGTTTTTTTATGTAATTTAGTTATTTTTATTTTTTAGTAATTTTAGTGTTTTTTGTTTTTTTTTAAATTTTAGGTTTTAGTGTAAGTTTTTATTTCAAAGGTAAGTTTGTATTTATTTTAACTAGGTAGTTATTAAATAGTTAATAACTATTTACTAACTAGTCTACCTAGTTAAAATAAATACAAACTTACCTGTGAAATAAACATAAAACCTAAGCTAGATACAATATAACTATTAGTTATATTGTAGCTATCTTACGCCTAGATTACGAGTTTTGCGTTATGAGCTGTGCGGTGCTAACGTGCAGTTTTTTCTCACCACTCACTTACCTGCAGCGCTGGTATTACGGGTTTTTACAAACCCGGCGTTAAAAGGCAATAAGTGAGCATATAGCAAAATTGAGCTCCATACCGCACTCCAATACCAGTGCTGCTTAAGTCAGCGGTGAGCTAGTCGTACGTGCTAATGCACGATTTCCCTATAGACATCAATGGGGAGAGCCAGCTGAGAAAAAGTCTAACACCTGCAATAAAGTAAAACTCAGTAACGCAGCCCCATTGATTCCTATGGGGAAACCCATTTTATGTTTACACCTAACACCCTACCATGAAACCCGTGTCTAAACACCCCTAATCTTAACATACATAGTAGATGAGGTTGAAAAAAGACCAAAGTCCATTGAGTTCAACCTATACAAATCTAAAATATATACAAAAAGCTCCAGTTAAGCTGAAATAATCCCACTAAAAGGTGATCCATTTAATACTAGCAATTATATCCATGAATTTTGTTTATAGAAAGAAATGTATCCAAATAATTTTTTTTTTTTTCAACAAAATTTTATTGAGATGTATTTCAAAGAGGATATGACAAAATAAACATTATACATGGATGAGGTATACATGAACAGACTTTTTATTTTGATAGGTCTATTAAATTAGGTGTAATTATTTTTTATTTTTGATAATTTGTTTCTTATTTTTGTAATTTAGTGTTTGTTTTTTTATGTAATTTAGTTATTTTTATTTTTTAGTAATTTTAGTGTTTTTTGTTTTTTTTTAAATTTTAGGTTTTAGTGTAAGTTTTTATTTCAAAGGTAAGTTTGTATTTATTTTAACTAGGTAGTTATTAAATAGTTAATAACTATTTACTAACTAGTCTACCTAGTTAAAATAAATACAAACTTACCTGTGAAATAAACATAAAACCTAAGCTAGATACAATATAACTATTAGTTATATTGTAGCTATCTTACGCCTAGATTACGAGTTTTGCGTTATGAGCTGTGCGGTGCTAACGTGCAGTTTTTTCTCACCACTCACTTACCTGCAGCGCTGGTATTACGGGTTTTTACAAACCCGGCGTTAAAAGGCAATAAGTGAGCATATAGCAAAATTGAGCTCCATACCGCACTCCAATACCAGTGCTGCTTAAGTCAGCGGTGAGCTAGTCGTACGTGCTAATGCACGATTTCCCTATAGACATCAATGGGGAGAGCCAGCTGAGAAAAAGTCTAACACCTGCAATAAAGTAAAACTCAGTAACGCAGCCCCATTGATTCCTATGGGGAAACCCATTTTATGTTTACACCTAACACCCTACCATGAAACCCGTGTCTAAACACCCCTAATCTTAACATGCATAGTAGATGAGGTTGAAAAAAGACCAAAGTCCATTGAGTTCAACCTATACAAATCTAAAATATATACAAAAAGCTCCAGTTAAGCTGAAATAATCCCACTAAAAGGTGATCCATTTAATACTAGCAATTATATCCATGAATTTTGTTTATAGAAAGAAATGTATCCAAATAATTTTTTTTTTTTTCAACAAAATTTTATTGAGATGTATTTCAAAGAGGATATGACAAAATAAACATTATACATGGATGAGGTATACATGAACAGACTTAGACTAACAGGCCGCAAAGTCTAAATTTATATAATAGTAGTAGGTTTATCCATAAGACAAAATGAACCGTAATAAATCATACTACGAACTGTGTTGTCAAAAGTCCAGAGTCACAATAGGTTTCACATCAAATCCTTGAGTATTTGCAAAGCTTCTTCAAATTTTTAATTTTAAAACTCAGAAATAACCTTATTTACTATATACATGAGAAGACAAAGTTTTTGCTCCAGTAGATACTGGAGGAAGAGTGCTTTGAGAAGAGAAAGCAGGAAATAGTTAGTGAGAAAGAAGAGAGGAGGAGAAGAAGAAGAGAGAGAGTAAGGGAAAGAGAAAAAAAAAAAAGGGGCAGGTAGGAACCTTGAGGGGAAAGGGAGGTGTATAGTGAAATGAGAGAGGGAGGGGGGGGGAGGGATGGCAGTGATTACTAGTGGAGGGCATACTGAGAGTGGGCTCGTTATATTGTGCCTTTCCAGTATGCCACCATCAACTCGTGTAGGTCCAGTCTGTGAGTTTTTAGGTAGTGGTATCTTTCTAGCAGTAGGAGATCACAGACTTGATCTTTCCATTCCTGAACAGAAGGGACTATTTAGGATTTCCAATATTTTGGAATTAGTTTTTTGGCCGCTGTCAGCATTATCAGTAGAAGAGCCAGTTTGCCCTGACCCGCAAGTCTGGGCAGGGAACAGAACAGCAGTATCTCCGGGACCAAGGGGATTGCCGTGCCCAAAATTTCCCTCATTTCGTGGAACACCGCTGTCCAGAAATTCAATAAGTGCGGGCACTTCCACCATATGTGCAGAAGGGTGCCCTCTCCCCCACAGCCTCTCCAGCAGGTATTTATCAGTCTGGGAAACATTTTGCAAAGCCGTGCCGGGGTAAGATACCAGCGGCAAAGCAGCTTTAGTTGGATCTCCTGTACCTTTGCGGAGACAGAAGACTGTTTAATTAACTTGAATGATTTCAACCATACCTCTGCATCGATTTCATGGTCTATTTCTCTCTGCCACACAATCGTATAAGAGGGCAGGGAAGTGTTGGGTCCCCAACTGTTATTTTGTATAGTTTAGAGATCAGGTGTTCAGGGTGGCTGGGTTGTATACACAGGTTTTCAAAGTATGTGAGTTCTCGGCCAAAGTCTTGTCTGTGTTTATGGTGAGAGATAAAGTGCAGCAGCTGGTTGTAATGGAGCCATGAGGAGAATATCTCCCCATGGGATTCTGCTAGGGTTGTTTGGGATTTCAGTCTGCCTCCCTCGTAGACAAAATGGATAGAGCCCGTTCTAAGAGGGTAGGGGCAAGGTATTCTATTTCTAAGCTCATGGTAGGGAATGTTCACATTCTCCAGAAGCGGAGAGAGTGGGGCGAATCTAGAGGATATATGAGTGCTGGTGGCCAAGAGCCTGTCCCATTCAGATAATATGTTTGCTGTGATAAGATAATATTGTATGTTCTTTGGTCTCTGTGAATGTGGTATCCATGCTAGGGTTGAAGTATTTTTTAGTTTAAAAATGTCGCTGTCAAGTCGGATCCACATCTTATTGTCAATGTTGTGTGCCCACTCTACCACATGACGAAGTGCAATTGCGTGTTTGTAAGCTCTAAGATTAGGTATCCCTAGCCCTCCTTTGTCTCTTGGTAAGTATTGCGTTTTCTTTGGGACTCTCGGTTTTGTGCCTGCCCATATAAATTGTTCTATCTCCCTTTGCAGCTGGGTAAAGTAGTTATCGTGGAGAGGTATAGGAAGGGTTTGCATCAGGTAAAGGATCCAAGGGAGAACATTCATTTTCACCACTCCAATCCTACCCAACCAAGAGATGGGTTTATTGCGCCAAGAGGATAGGTCTCGCGCAATGTCAGTTTTCAGATGGCTATAATTGTGTTTGATTAGTTCTTGTGTAGTTGTTGCCAAATTTACCCCAAGGTATTTTAGTTTGTGACGGGCCAAAGGGACTCCATAGGTATCTCTAATTTGGTGTAGTAATTGGGGGGGGTATTGATGTTTAGGATTTCTGACTTCGAAATATTCAATTTAAAATTGGAGACCTTGCCATAGTCGTCTAATTCAGACAGCAGTTCTGGGATTGATTTTTCTGCTTCTGTTAAAAAAAAAAGGATATTGTCAGCGTAAAGCGCCTGTTTATGTTCAAGTTGGCCTATCTTAAGTCCTTTGATGGCGTTATTATTTCTGACCTTTTGTGCCAAAACTTCGATGGAGATAGCAAAGAGAAGCGGGGATAGCGGGCAGCCCTGTCTGGTCCCATTATTAATGGGAAAGGACTCTGATAAAGTATTATTTACCCTAATCTTAGCATTAGGTCTGGAGTATAAGGCAAAGGTCATGTTCAGAAAGGATTCAGGGATTCCCATCTCTCTCATAGACCTCCTCAGAAAAGACCAACGAACGCGGTCGAAGGCCTTCTCCGCGTCAGTCGAGAAGAGGGCTAATGGTTTGCTCGACGCCTTGGCAAAGTTTATTAATTGAATAGTTTTTACAACATTATCGCGTGCTTCTCTGCCGGATATGAACCCAGCTTGGTCAGAGGATATCAGGCTAGGGAGATACCTATTTAATCTGTTAGCAAGGATTTTAGTAAGGATTTTCATGTCTGTGTTTATTAAAGAGATGGGCCTAAAGTTAGCAGGGGATGTAGGGGGCTTTCCTTGTTTTGGTATTACAGTTATGTGTGCCTCGAGGAGACCTCTAGATAATGTGGGGTTCTCCCGCAGGTCGTTAAATAGTGTGAGGAGGTGAGGGGCTAGTACTGCCAAAAATTTCTTGTAGTACCCCATCGAAAAGCCGTCCGGTCCAGGACTTTTTCCCGATGGGGAATCTTTGATGGCCTGGTGAATTTCTTCTAGTGTGATGGGTAGGGTAAGATGGTCTCTGCCTGCTTCATCTAATGTAGGTAAACCTAAGCCATGGAAATAAGTGTCAAGGTGTTCCTCAAATGCTATTGGGGGCGTGTCTGCAGGTTGAAGGATATCTGTGTTTCGGATGTTGTAAAGCGAATTATAATATTGTCTGAAACTGGATGCAATCTGCTTGTTGCATTTAATCATTGAACCCTCTGGGGATTGTAATGTATGAATGTAGGAGGCCAGCTGCCTCCTTCGTAAACACCTGGCCAGGAGTTTACCTGGTTTGTCACCGCCTTCATAGAAATGTTGTCTCATATAGAGGGCGTGTCGCTGGTATGTAGTTGTCAAGTGAGATTTGAGGTCAGACCTGGCCTGAAGGAGGTCACGTTTAAGATCGTCATTGGTTGTATCCTGTTTGTGTGCCCTTTCTAATGTGTCGATTTTTTCTAGGAGATGTGAGTGTTTTTCTCTGGATTGTCTGAGAATCTTAGCTTTTTGTTTGATAAATATACCTCGTAGAACCGTTTTGTGTGCTTCCCATTCGCATTGGAGGGATGTGGTAGTGTTACTGTTTAGTGAGAAGTATTCCGTGATATCTCTTTCAAGTTCTGAGAGTGTGACAGGGTTGTCAAGAAGGGATTCATCTAACCTCCATATCTTGTTTGTGATTGGGAGGTCAGGCCATAGGATGGAGCAAGAAACTGGGGCATGGTCTGTCCAGGTAATATGTCCAATTTCACAACGGTCAACCAAAGAGAGGCCGTTGGCGTCAGTCAGTATATGGTCAATCCTGGTATAGCAGTCGTGTGGAGTCGAGTAAAAAGTGTAGTCTTTAGTCTGGGGGTGTATGGTCCTCCATACGTCATGTAGAGCAAGTTTAGAGAAAGTATTTCTGATTTTTTTAAGGGCAGTCTTAGGTATAGATGAGGTCCCCTTTGAGGAGTCCAGGGTGGGTTCAAATGCTATGTTAAAATCTCCAGCGAGAAAGAGTGTACCCTTAGCCTGGTCTAATATCAGACTTGAGATTTTCTTAAAAAAGGCATTTTGCGCTTGGTTTGGTGCATAAATATTTAGTATTGACAATTGCTGACCAAAAAGCTGACCCATCAGAAGGATATAGCGGCCATCAGGGTCTTTATCAATTTGAGAAATTTGGAGGGGGAGGGACCTGTGAATTAAAATGCCAACACCGCCTTTCTTTTGGGGTCCTGAGGCGAAATACGCTGTGGGGAAGTGGGGAGTATTCCATTTAGGTTCTCTTTGCTTTTGGAAATGTGTTTCCTGAATCAAGATAATCTGGCTCCCCAATTTGATAAGTTCTTTGTACGTAATTGACCTTTTACCCGGGCTATTAAGCCCTCTCACGTTAATTGTTGACATGGTCTTGAAATCTGCTAGTTTTGCCTGCCATTTTCTATGTGAATAAGACGTAGGTGTAAGGGGAAAGCGGAGGGAGGGGGAGGGGGAAAAAAAAAAAAAAAAAAACAGAAGAGGGATACCACAAGTTAAAGATAGCAAGAAAGGCAAGGAGTTAGTGGAAGAGAGTGAAACAGAGTTAGAAGGTTAAGGCGGTATGAACCAGATATGTATCTGGTGGGAGATTAGGGAAAGACAATAAGAAACCCTTATGAAAAGAATAAGGGAGAGTACGAGAATAGGAACTACTGAGGGGAAGTATCTCCTTCTCCGGCTGGAGAAGATGCAAATTTACTGAGATTTAAAGCTAACTAATGTGCAAATAGGGTGGTGGAAGAAAGGGTGGGGGGTGGGACTACTTTTTTCAATATTTGGGGTATGGGAACTCATGTTACATATAAGAGAGATAAAGCTTTAATGCTAGAATATTTCTCGCTGCGTTTCGAGGCAGAGTTCCTAGGGAGGTTTTGTGGGATCTGGTAATATGTGAGGTCAAAGATCTAAGTGCGTCTCTTATAGTGGGGGATGCTATCTGAGTTGGTGTTGTTAAATAGGTTAGGCAGATCCTAAAATTTTACTGTCAGGTAAGAGAGAAAAGTGTAGTAGATAGTGAGATTAAGATATTATCAACAACCTTAACTCAACCTGTTGCACATTTATACTCTGGAGCATACACATTAATAAAACAAAACAGTGCTCTATAGAGTGAACCTAGGAGGGAAGACAAATTCGAACAATAGGTCAAGTAACCAAATTTGAACATTAACACAGTAATAGTTAAACGATCTAAAACGTTGGTAAACAGTTCTTATGTGACATAATGTGCCAGCCAATTCAAACAATTTCAAAAGGATACGGTCCCCGTAAGGGAGGAAACAGAGAGTCCCTTAGTTCAGTAGAGTTGTCCCCCAGCCTGAGGGTTTAGCATGGTATTAACACCCCTGCATGACTGGGTGCAAAGGACAAGATTCGTATAGCAGTGAGCATACGTCCACCTTAATGAGGGTCATCTCTTGAAGTGGTAGGCCCCAGAGCTAATGAGGGCCTCAAGGGGGGGAGGGTGATGCCAGCTGTTGTTGGCTCGGAGTATGGTATGGAAAGTTCCTTGCAAAAAGCTTGAATGTCGTCTCCAGGTCTATAGGTCAGTGTTCTGTTGTTGTCCGAGACTATCAAGGATACTGGAAACCCCCATCTGTACTGTATTTTGTGATCTCTCAGGGTTGCCATAATAGGAGCGAGTTCTCGCCGCTTCTGAAGTGTTGCTTGAGATAGATCAGAAAACAAAGAGATCTCCTCCCCAGCGTGGAAAATAGGGTGTTTTGATCTAGCGCACCGGAGGAGCTCTTCCTTGTCTTTATAACTTGAAAATTTAACTATAATGTCCCTGGGTGGTGCTTTGGGGGGAGGTTTGGTTCTTACCGCCCTATGTGCCCTTTCAATAGCCATATTCTCTGCTGATGGATTATCTCTTATAATTTTGAAGAGAGCTTGCAAATATCCTTCTATGGCGGGGAAAGACAGTTTCTGAGACACCCCGGATACGCAGATTGTTGCGTCGACACCTATTTTCAAGGTCTTCCAATTTGTCGGCCATAGCATTAATCTTGCGGTCCTGATCTGAGATATGGGATGAAATCTGTTGGAATGTATTATCTATGGTCTCTTGCTTCTCTTCCAGATCTGTAACTCTCTGGTCAAGCGCCCCCATGTCTTTACGTAAATCGCCAAAAAGGTTTCTCATTTCCTGGAGAATTTCTTTATCATCTTCCTTAGATGAAAGATGAAGTATGTCAGATTTGGTGACAAACATGTTGGAGGGGGCTTCTGCAGACATGGGGTTGCTCATTGTTGGTGTTGCAGAGATTAGTTCACTCTCTGAGCAAATGGGTGCTGAGGCCCCTGAGGGCTTGAGATAGTGGTTGAGGGTCTTAGTGGGATTCATTTTTTCTGATTTGGCCTGCTTTTTGCAAGGCATTACATAAATGGCCAATGATATAGTTTCAGGTGCTTAAAATAGAGTGAGCAACAGCAAAAACTGGTTATAAGGGTGCTGTGTGGCTAGTGATCCTGTCTGTTGTAGAGAGCAGAGCTTATACCACATAGAGGTATTCAGAGGACAGATATCCAAAGTGAAGAAAAAGGGGAGCACAGTCCGTTTTTTAACCCTTACAGCAAAAGACTGCAAGGGGTGTTAGACCGGTGTCACAACTATAATACTTTATACTCTGTCCGTGAGCCCCTGTAAATATGTGAGTCTGTCAGCTCAGCCCTCCTGTATAAGCCTTATTTTGTCCCCTGTGTGTTGAGCCTGGAGGAGGGTATTTATTAGGAGTGTGCGTTAACTGAGTGCGTTGGAGCTGGTACTCACTGTGAGGAAGAATCTGAGGGCTACCGCTGCAGGCTTGTTATATGCAGACAGTCTCAGGCCTCCGTTGTAGGCCACGTGATAGAAAAATGCCGGGCAGCGGGACAGCAGTGAGAGCGATTGCGGGTAAGTCCGGAGCATACTCCTGTCTGCGAAATCTCGCTGACAAGTGTCTGTGGGTCTCTAGGTCCGGTGATTGAAGGAGAGGTAATTGCTGAGATCAGGGGTGAGGCCTCCGCAGCGTGATAGCCTGCGGTGTCTTTGAAAGTCACAGAACTGAGGGAGACAGAACTTAAAATTAAAGCTGCGAGTGATCCATATCTTGAGGAGGGTCTCTAGTGATGGTCCCTGTAGGGGTTATAGGGGTTTTAAGGGGAATTGCACATAGTTAGAGAGCTTGGCGCCGGAGTTGGAGATGAGAGCTCTTTCAAAAGGCAGCCATCATCCTGCGTGGCTAGCTCCGCCCCCCCGTATCCAAATAATTTTTAAATGTATCTATGGTATTGGCATTCACTACCTTTTTTGGTAATGAGTTCCACAATTGTATTGCTCTTACAGTGAAACAACGTTTGAGTTGCAGGAGATTAAATCTCCTTTTCTCCAACCTTAAATTGTGACCTCTGGTCACAAACTATTTTCTTGGAATAAACAGAGCTTCTGCCATCTCTGTATATGGGCCTTGAATATATTTATATAAAGTAATCATGTCACCTCTTAAGCGCCTTTTTTCTAAAGAAAACAGACCCAGTTTGGCTAGCCTCTCCTCATAGGTTACATTCTCCATTCCCCTTATTAGCTTTGTGACCCTTCTTACACTTATTAACCCCTAATCTGCCGCTCCGGATATCGCCGCCACCTACATTATACTTATTAACCCCTAATCTGCGGCCCCCAATGTCGCCGCCACTATATTAAATGTATTAACCCCTAAATCTAAGTCTAACCCTAACCCTAACACCCCCTAACTTTAAATAAATCTAAATAAAATGAATATCATTAACTAAATTATTCCTATTTAAAACTAAATACTGTACTTACCTATAAAATAAACCCTAAACTAGCTACAATATAACTAATAGTTGCATTGTAGCTAGCTTAGGGTTTATTTTTATTTTACAGGCAAGTTTGTATTTATTTTAACTAGGTAGAATAGTTACTAAATAGTTATTAATTATTTAATAACTACCTAGCTAAAATAAATACAAATTTACCTGTAAAATAAAACCTAACCTATGTTACAATAACACCTAACACTACACTACAATTAAATCAATTCCCTACATTAAATACAATTAAATAACTTACCTAAATGAAATACAATCAAATAAATTAAAATAAATTAGCTAAATCACAAAAACAAACAAACACTAAATTACAGGAAATAAAAAACAAATTACAGATCTTTAAACTAATTACACCTAATCTAAGAGCCCTATCAAAATAAAAAAAAACCCTAGCCTAAACTACCAATAGCCCTTAAAAGGGCCTTTTGCAGGGCATTGCCCCAAAGAAATCAGCAAACAACTCCCCCAACAGTAAAACCCACCACCCACACAACCAACTGCCCAAATAAAAGCCTAACTAAAAAAAAACAATCGGAATTAAGTTAGAAAAAATCCTATTGGCTGATGCAATCAGCCAATAGGATTGAGCTAGCATTCTATTGGCTGTTCCAATCAGCCAATAGAACACAAGCTCAATCTTATTGGCTGATTGCATCAGCCAATAGAATTTTTTCTACCTTAATTCTGATTGGCTGATAGAATTCTATCAGCCAATCGGAATCTAAGGGATGCCATCTTGGATAACGTCACTTAAAGAGATATTCATTCCGAAGAAGACGTCGTTTGAAGAGGATGCTCTGCGCCGGATGTCTTGAAGATGGACCTGCTCCACGTCGGAAGGATGAAGATAGAAGATGCCGTCTGGATGAAGACTTCTGCCCGTCTGGAGGACCACTTCTGCTGGCTTTGTTGAGGACATCTTGTCGCTTGGATGCCGGTAAGTGAATCTTCGGGGGTTAGTGTTAGGATTTTTTAAGGGTGCATTGGGTGGGTTTATTTTTCAGGTTAGGGCTTTGGGCAGCAATAGAGCTAAATGCAATGCCCATCCAAATGCCCTTTTCAGGGCAATGGGGAGCTTAGGTTTTTTTAGTTAGGCTTTTATTTGGTGGTTGATTGTGTGGATGGTGGATTTTACTCTTGGGGGGGTTGTTTGTATTTTTTTTTTACAGGTAAAAGAGCTGATTTCTTTGGGGCAATGCCCCGCAAAAGGCCATTTTAAGGGCTATTGGTAGTTTAGATTAGGCTAGGGTTTTGTTTTTTTGGGTAGGCTTTTTTTATTTTGATAGGGCTCTTAGATTAGGTGTAATTAGTTTAAAGATATGTAATTTGTTTTTTATTTTCTGTAATTTAGTGGGGTTTTTTTGTGATTTAGCTAATTTAATTTAATTGATTTAATTGTAGTGTAGTGTTAGGTGTTATTTTAACATAGGTTAGGTTTTATTTTACAGGTCAATTTGTATTTATTTATAGCTAGGTAGTTATTAAATAGTTAATAACTATTTAGTAACTATTCTAGCTAGTTAAAATAAATACAAACTTGCCTGTAAAATAAAAATAAACCCTAAGCTAGCACCAATGTAACAATTAGTTATATTGTAGCTAGCTTATGGTTTATTTTATAGGTAAGTATTTAGTTTTAAATAGGAAAAATTTAGTTAATGATAGTAATTTTATTTAGATTTATTTAAATTATATTTAAGTTAGGGGGTGTTAGGGTTAGACTTAGATTTAGGGGTTAATACATTTAATATAGTGGCGGCGACGTTGGGGACGGCAGATTAGGGTTAATAAATATAGGTAGGTGGTGGCGATGTTGGGGGCAGCAGATTAGGGGTTAATAAATATAGTGTAGGTTGCGGCGATGTCCGGAGCGGAAGATTAGGGGTTAATAATATTTAACTAGTGTTTGCGAGCCAGGAGTGCGGTGGTTTAGGGGTTATTATGTTTATTCTAGTGGCGGCGATGTCCAGAGCGGTAGATTAGGGGTTAAAATTTTTATTATAGTGTTTGCGATGCGGGATGGCCTCGGTTTAGGGGTTAATAGGTAGTTTATGGGTGTTAGTGTACTTTTTAGCACTTTAGTTATGAGATTTATACTACGGCGTTGTAGTGTAAAACTCATAACTACTGACTTTAAAATGTGTTAGGAATCTTGTCGGTAGAGGCTGTACCACTCACTTTTTGGCCTCCCAGGACAAACTCGTAATACCGAGGCTATGGAAGTCCCATAGAAAAAAGGCCTTACGAACTTTTCATAAGTCGGTTTGTGGTAAGGCCAAACAAGTCTGCAGTACACCTATACCTGCAAGACTCGTAATAGCAGCGGGCGTAAAAAAGCAGCGTTAGGACCTGTTAACGCTGCTTTTTTACCTTAATGCACAACTCGTAATCTAGCCGTTAGGTTTTATTTCACAGGTAAGTAAGTATTTAGTTTTAAATAGGTATTATTTAGTTAATAATTGTAACTTTAGTTTAGCTCTATTTTAATTATGTTAAATTTAGGGGGTTAGGGTTAGGTTTAGGGTAAGGTTTAGGGGTTAATATAGTTTAATTTAGCTTGTTGCAATGTGGGGGACTTGCGGCTTAGGGGTTAATAGGTTTATTTAGTTAATAATTGTAAATTTAATTTAGCTATATTTTTATTATGTTAAAGTTAGTGGGTGTTAGGGTTAGGCTTAGGGTTACGTTATGGTTAGGGTTACATTAGGGTTAGGTTTAGGGGTTAATGGATTTATTTATTGGTAGTGATGTGGGAGGCCAGAGGTTTAGGGGTTAATAACATTAGTATAGTGGCGGCGACATCGGGAGCGGCAAATCAGGGGTTAATAGTTTTATGTAGGTGGCGGCGATGTTGGGGGCGGCAGATTAGGGGTTAATAACATAATGTAGGTGGCGGCAATGTTGGGGGCGGCAGATTAGGGGTTAATAACATTATGTAGGTGGTGGCGATGTTGGGGCGGCAGATTAGGGGTTAATAACTGTATGTAGGTGGTTGCGATGTTGGGGGCGGCAGATTAGGGGTTAATAACATTATGTAGGTGGCGGTGATGTTGGGGGCGGCAGATTAAGGGTTAATAACTTTATGTAGGTGGCGGCTATGTTGGGGGCAGCAGATTAGGGGTGTTTAGACGTAGGGTTTATGTTAGGGTGTTAGGTTTAAACATTATTTTCTGTTTCCCCATAGACATCAATGGGGCTGCGTTACAGAGCTTTTGTTTCCGCAATCGCAGGTGTTAGTCTTTTTTTTGCCAGCTCTCCCCATTGATGTCTATGGGGAAATCATGCACAGCAAATCAAAGCAGCGCTTGTTTTCTGTGCGGTATGGAGCTCAACGCAACCATTTCACCCGCGCAAGCCTGCTTTTTACAAACCTGTAATACCAGCGCTATAGGGAGGTGAAATAACGGCATTTTTGTGGCAGTCGTTAAAATCCATATAGCGCTCAAAACTTGTAATCTAGCTGATATTTACTATTATACAACACTGCAGCAATATTCGTCAGCGACCTTAGGCAGCACACTACTCCTTGCTCACAACACACAGTTGCCTAGGGATTCTGGGGAAAAAGAAAAATCTCTGGGGTAAGTAATGTGATGTTTCATTATAAGTGATTTGGATTTCAGTTAGACAAATGGATTTTTAAAGTGTAGAATGTATTTGTTGTAGAAATCGCTTTGTGAGTAATATAATCACTTTATTAGAATATAGTGGGAACCTTCTTTCTGTTTCAAAAATTTTTGGAATTGTATTTCATTGATGCTCCTCTCTTGAATAAAACTACTTTGTGTTTTAATGCTGTGGAGTCATGTCCCTGATCACCATCACAGCTGTGGCAGTTGTCCTTATCAACCCCAGTGAATTATAAACCTTCCGAAATCAGTTGTGCACAACCCTGCATTTCATTTTATTCCCTGTATTAATTTAAATGTTTTTCCTGAATCATGTTATTTTTTAATGTAAAAAGGAAAATTCTGTACATTTGTATGCTTAATAGATAAAAAAAAGTTTATCATCCTTTCAGAGAAACCTCTTATTGTCTCCTTTATTAACCCATTAGCAAGGAACATGATTTACTTTATTAACAAAAAGATGCAAGCACGTCATTTTCTGTTTTACAAATAAAAAATAAACACATTATGATTAAACAATATTATTGTTCCTACACAATTAGTTAAAATAGTAAATATATAGTAAATCATGTCCCTAAAGTAATTGTTAAAATACTATTAGTTACATATTAGAGGCAGCATTTTTAAAGGAACAAAACTGCACAAGAACACTTTTATAATTAACACTTCTTCTTCAATGACATAGATTCAATAAAAATAATCAGTAATACCAATATATTGCTTGGAAAACTTTGCAGCTAAAAAATAACTATCCCTTGTCAGATCACCAAGTTGCAAGATCAGACCTCCTGAAATCAATGGAAATGCTTTAGTTTCATAGTTGTTACCTTTCTGCTGCATGCAATGTCTTTCACTGTCATGGATACCGGCATAACAAAAATGTGTCAACTCTGTCATGGCCATGCCCAGAATTGAGCCTGAGACCTCTGCTGCTGATTTTCTTTTGGCCTGTTGCTCTGTCTCTGTGCTAGGCTAAGAGTTTCTTTGTGTTGCTACCTGCACTAGTTAGCTCTCTGACTCCACTTGCTTGCCAGCTGCAGATAGTTTCTCAGTCAACACTGCTATTTAAGGTAGTCTCACAAACCAGTCTGTTAGGGCCTCTGACCTTGCCTGGTTTCCTGTTTGTATTTTTCCTCTTGTTTCTGAATTTGGCTTGCTTCTTGACTACTCTGTTGGATTTCCCTTTTGTTTGCTGAAAGATAAGGATGCTATACTATGTTTACAAAACTTGCCTTTGTCTCCGAGTCCTGACTACTCTAACGGATTCTCCCTGCATTTGGTGACTTATCGGACTGCTCTCAGGTATCTGACCATTGGCTTGTATCCTGGTTATTCTATCATCACCAGCCTGTTACTTCCTCCTGTTATCCTGTATCACCTTCCTGCCTTCTCTGGTATCCTGCTCCTGTACCCAAGTCCTGCAGAGGGTCCCTGTCAAGCACTGGTATCCTGTTTCAGTGTCTTTCCCTGCAGAGGGAGTTTGCCAAGTTCTAGTATCCAGCTACTGCATCCAAGCTTTACAGGGAGTGACTGCCAAGTGCCAGTCTCCGGCTACTGCACCCACGCTCTGCAGATAGTGTCTATCAAGTTCCTGTATCCAGTTCCTGTACCCAAGCTCTGCAAATGGTGTCTGTCAAGTTCCTGTATCCAGTTCCTGTACCAAAGCCCTGCAGAGGATATCTGCCAAGTACCAGTCTCTAGTTCCTGTTTCCAAGCCCTGCAGAGGTTATCTGCCACATACCAGTATCCTGCTATTGTAATTAAACTCTGCAGTGGGTATTCCAGTCTTCAGCCTCAAGTGGGTAATCCAGTCTTCAGCCTCAAGTGAGCATTCTAGACTTCAGTCTCAAGTGGGCAATCCAGTCTTCACCTTCAAGTGGGCATTCCTGTTTCTGGCCCTATTGTGAGTATTCGTGTCTCTGCCTCAATTGGGCACCCCAGTATCAGCCGTAGAGTGCTCATTCCTGTTCCTGTTCCTATCATGGGAATTAACTCCAATTCCAGTACTGGGGTGGGGACACCTGTTCACCTATCCTGCTTCAAGTATCAGTTCCTTTAGTGTCCTGTATAATAAACTTGCATTGACTGTCTTTTTCTTCTGCTATATTAAATCAAAGGTTGGAAAACAGCACACATTCATTTAGGAACGGAAAGAAAGACTTGACAGTTAGTTGATCAGTGCATGAGATCTTCATAACTGTACTTAATTGGCTACAAAAAAAGTAATGACATTTATATTCAAAGTGCTTAGTTGCTTACAGTGGGGCAAAAAAGTATTTAGTCAGCCACCAATTGTGCAAGTTCTCCCACTTAAGAAGATGAGAGAGGCCTGTAATTTTCATCATAGGTATACCTCAACTATGAGAGACAAAATGTGGAAACAAATCCAGACAATCACATTGTCTGAATTGGGAAGAATTTATTTGCAATTTATGGTGGAAAATAAGTATTTGGTCAATATCAAAAGTTCATCTCAATACTTTGTTATATATCCTTTGTTGGCAATGACAGAGGACAAAAAATTTCTGTAAGTCTTCACAAAGCTGTCACACACTGTTGCTGGTATGTTGGCCCATTCCTGCATGCAGATCGCCTCTAGAGCAGTGATGTTTTGGGGCTGTCGCTGGGCAACAAGGACTTTCAACTCCCTCCAAAGGTTTTCTATGGGGTTGAGATCTGGAGACTAGGCCACTCCAGGACCTTGAAATGCTTCTTACGAAGCCACTCCTTCATTGCCCGGGCAGTGTGTTTGGGATCATTGTCATGCTGAAAGACCCAGCCACGTTTCATCTTCAATGCCCTTGCTGATGGAAGGAGGTTTGCACTCAAAATATCACAATACATGGCCCCATTCATGTACACAGATCAGTCATCCTGTTCCCTTTGCAGAGAAACAGCCCCAAAGCATGATGTTGCCACCCCCATGCTTCACAGTAGGTATGGTGTTCTTTGGTTGCAACTCAGCATTCTCTCTCCTCCAAACACGACGAGTTGTGTTTCTACCAAACAGTTCTACTTTGGTTTCATCTGACCATATGACATTCTCCCAATCCGCTTCTGGATCATCCAAATGCTCTCTAGCATACTTCAGACGGGCCTGGACATGTACTGGCTTAAGCAGGGGGACACGCCTGGCACTGCAGGATCTGAGTCCCTGGTGGCGTAGTGTGTTACTGATGGTAGCCTTTCTTACATTGGTCCCAGCTCTCTGCAGATCATTCACTAGGTCCCCCCGTGTGGTTCTGGGATGTTTGCTCGCCATTCTTGTGATCATTTTGACTCCACGGGGTGAGAACTTGCGTGGAGCCCCAGATCGAGGGAGATTATCAGTGGTCTTGTATGTCTTCCATTTTCTAATTATTGCTCCCACAGTTGATTTCTTCACACCAAGCTGCTTGCCTATTGCAGATCCAGCTTCCCAGCCTGGTGCAGGTCTACAATTTTGTTTCTGGTGTCCTTCGACAGCTCTTTGGTCTTGACCATAGTGGAGTTTAGAGTGTGACTGTTTGAGGTTGTGGACAGGTGTCTTTTATACTGATAACAAGTTCAAACAGGTGCCATTAATACAGGTAATGAGTGGAGGACAGAGGAGCCTCTTAAAGAAGAAAATACAGGTCTGTGAGAGCCAGAAATCTTGCTTGTTTGTAGGCACCATAATATGCAAATAAATTATTTCCAAATCAGACAATGTGATTGTCTGGATTTGTTTCAACATTTTGTCTCTCATAGTTGAGGTATACCTATGATAAAAATAATAGGCCTCTCTCATTTTCTTAAGTGGGAGAACTTGCACAATTGGTGGCTGACTAATAGGGATGGGCGAATGTTTCTAAAAATTCGAAATTTTACAGTGAATTTTGATACATTCGTTCGTTCAAATCGAATTTCGAATGTTTATATAACATTCTAACATTCTATTTTAGAATTTTTGTTTTCGAATTTTTCAATAAAATTCGAAAATATTTGTTCGAATAATAGAATGTTTAGCTATGTATTCATTCAATTTCGAAATGTAATATTCGAATTCGAATGTGACATTCGAATTCGAATGTGACATTCAAATTTGAAATAGTATTTCTAGTCTACAACTGTGTTTAATAAATGTAATATTCGAATTCGAATGCTACATTCGAATTCGAATGTCACATTCGAATTTGAAATAATATTTCTAGTCTACTACTGTGTTTTAAATGTCATATTCAATTCGAATGTAAGATTTGAATTCGAAATAGTATTTCTAGTCTAATACTGTGTTTTATAAATGTAATATTCGAATTCGAATGTGACATTCGATTCGAATGTGATATTCGATTAGAATGTGACATTCGAAATAGTGTTTCTAGTCTACAATTGTGTTTTATAAATGTAATATTCGAATTCGAATGTGATATTCGAATGTAACATTAGAATTCGAATGTGACATTCGAAAACTAAATAACATTCGAAAAATCGAATTTTTAAGAATATTCGTTCTTATCAACATTCTATTGTATAAATCGAATTTCTACAATAACATTCGTTCTAACATTCGAATTCGGATATAAACACATTCGCCCATCCCTACTGACTAAATACTTTTTTGCCCCACTGTATATATATTATGTATATAACATAATTAATTTAATACCCATTTATAGGGTCGTTAAACACTTTTTGAGATTTTGATAAAAAAATGTAATTTTATGTAGTAAAACAACTTTGGAATAAACATTCATTACTTACTGTTCCTCCTTTTTCTGTTATTTAAATGGACAGTCTACTCCAGAATTTTTATTGTTTTAAAAGATATATAATCCATTTATTACCCATTCCCTAGTTTTGCATAACCAACACAAATATACAAATTTACAAATATACTTTTTACCTTTGTGATGGGGATTAATTTCTTTTACCATGGTAAGCATTGTCTACTCTAGTAAGAAGTCCTGATTGGCTCCTCCAAATATGGTGAATGGTGGGAGGAAACAGACAGCATTAAGTTGTTAATGCATTCAAAACATTTGCAAACTCACCCGCTTAAGTTTTAGTTTATTGAAAGGTATACAAATCATGTAGACATGTGGCGTTACAGTCCCTTTAAGTAGCAATTGTATACATTTCTTTCAATTGTCTGCTCAAATCTCATAAACTGTTTTAATCTATTCCTTTTTTTTTTTTTAACAAGTCAAAGGTGATAGAAAGTTTCACAAAAAACTTGTCATGTTTCCCTGAAGATCTCTACAGAATCAAATCTGACAATGGAAAATGTAGGGAAGACAAGTCAGATTTTCGTGAGGGAGTGTAAAGCATAGGCTGCAGGGAGGCAAAGGGGGCAACAGGACAAATTCTAATTTCGCATTATGACACAATTAAAAGCAAACATTTAGCAGCTTGCTCAAAATAATCCGCCTAATTGTGTATCTCGGGGAGGAATACATTTTAGCAGCGATAACATCTCTTTATTAGATTGTCTGAGTAATTAGTCGCAAAGCCAATTTGTTTACAACCAGTTGCTGGATGATAATTGGTGTCTCCTGTTTTATGCTGCCATTTCAAAGGGAAATGCTGTATAGTTTAATGGAAATCCATTGAGTGCTGCGCAGGTTAAGCTTCATTTAGCGAGAAGCGGAGGAGGGGAGTCTTGTGACAAATTGATGCAAATGCAAATAGTGTCTTTTTTTATCACATCACAGTGTCAAAGTGTGCTTTAATTTTGTTGGCATTGTAATGAGAAACAGCAATATTATAATTTTTCAGCACACAGCACATTTTGCTTTTTTTAAAATTTTTTTTAATTTTTAGTTAAAACACAGATTCTTCTATCTGCTTGTTTATTTATACTATAATATAAATAACAATAATAGGCAGAAAGTGCAGAGATAATTTATATATAGGCTTATTAAGAAATAAGACATATACAGATTTATATGAAGTTTGAAGGATTAAAGGGACATGAAACAAAAAAAAAAAATGGAAAGTTGTTTAAAATGGTATGCTCTGTCTGAACCATGAAAGAAAAATGTAAGGTTTCATGACCCTTTAATATTCAGCATTAAAGGGACAGTAAACACTTTGAGATAATAAAATAAAATGCTTAATCTCTAGCCATCTGGCAGCAGTGTTTGCAACAATGTTAACAGCAATGTCAGACATAGTTGCAAACGCTGCTACCATACGGCTGGATTATGAGTTTTGCGGTATGAGCGGCTCGGTACTAACTTGCAAGTTATTTCCACCGCTCACTACCCTATATTGCTGCTATTACAGGTTTACAAAAACCCGGTGTTAGCAGGCAAGGCAGGCAAGTAAGCGTAGAGCAAAATTGAGATCCATACCGCACTCCAATACCAGCGCTGCTTTGAGCTGGTTTTACGTGCTTGTGCACGATTTCCCCATAGACATCAATGGGGAGAGCCGGCTGAAAAAAAGTCTAACACCAGCAATAAAGCAGCGTAAAGCTCCGTAACGTAGCCCCATTGATTCCTATGGGGAAATAAAAAGCTATGTTTACACCTAACACCCTAACATAAACCACGAGTCTAAACACCCCTAATCTGCCGCCCTCGACATCGCCGCCACCTACATACAGTTATTAACCCCTAACCTGCTGCCCCTGACATCGCCACCACCTACATACAGTTATTAACCCTAATCTGCTGCCCCCAACATCGCCGCCACCTGCATAAAACTATTAACCCCTAACCCCTATTAGGGGTTAATAACTTTAGTATAGTGGCGGCGATGTTGGGGGTGGCAGATTAGGGGTTAATAAATGTAGGTAAGTGGCGGCGACATTGGGGCGGCAGATTAGGGGTTAATAAGTGTAATGTAGGTTGTGGCGATGTTAGGGACAGCAGATTAGGGGTTAATAATATTTAACTAGTGTTTGCGATGCGGGAGTATGGCGGTTTAGGGGTTAATATGTTTATTATAGTGGCAGTGATGTCCGAAGCCGCAGATTAGGGGTTAATAATTTTATTTTAATGTTTGCGATGCGGGAGGGCCTAGGTTTAGGGGTTATTAGGTAGTTTATGGGTGTTAGTGTAATTTTTAGCACTTTAGTTATGAGTTTTATGTTACATATTTGTAGCGCAAAACTCATAACTACTGACTTTCAGTTTACGGTACGGATCTTGTAGTTATGGGCTGTACCGCTCACTTTTTGGCCTCCTAGGCAAACTTGTAATACTGGCGCTATGGAAGTCCCATTGAAAAAGGACTTTTTGAAAGCTGCGGTAGTTACGTTGCGTTACCGCCCAAAAAGTGTGCGGTACAGATATACCTGCCACACTGATAATAGCAGTGGTAGTGAAAAAGAGCCTTAACGCTGCTTTTTCACTCATACCGCAAAACTCGTAATCTAGCCGATAGAATGTTAAAGACACATGTACACTCCTAAGCTCCAATCAGCATACCTAGCTTTACTCTTATACAAAGGGTAACAAGAGAACAAAGCAAATTTTAAAATAGAAGTATATTAGAAAGTTGTTTAAAATTGTGTGCTCTATCTGAATCATGAAGGTTTAATTTTGACTTTATTGTCACTTTAATTCTCAAAATGAAGAGAAGTGCATATGGCAGGTTTCACAAGCTTAAAGGGAAACTAAACTCAAAATATTTCTTTTATGATTAAGGTAGAGAATACAATTTTAAACAACATTCCAATTTACTTCTATAATCTAATTTGCTTCATTCTTTAGATATCCTTTGTTGAAGAAATAACAATGCACATGGGTGAGCCAATCACTCGAGGCATCTATGTGTAGCCACCAATCAGCAGCTACTGAGCCTATCTAGATATGCTTTTCAGCAAAAGACATAAAGAGAATGAAGCAAATAATATAATAGTGAATTAGAATGTTGTTTAAAATGACATGTTCTTTCTAAATCACGAAATAAGACAAATGGGTTTCATGTCCCTTTAATCCTGCCACGTATTTATCTTTAATTGGCTTCAAAAGACATGATTTGAATTGCAAATCAATATAGGTTTATTTATAAGTAACAACAATGGTAGCAAGTCTGGCTTGCCTCTTTCAAATAAGACAAGTGTGGAAAACAAGGTGTTAATATGTTCTAAAACAACCACACTCGGCTGATATGTTAATCTATTGCAATTAATAGACATTATTGTACTAACAAGGTATTTAAAATTCTTTTAATTCGCTAAATGAGATGGGAGTACACAGACAGCCTTCCAGCATATTAGGTAGTGATAAATATAATTGGGGCAGATTACGAGTGGCACTCTAACATTTACCTGAGAGCAAAAAGGGGTTTATTGTGGCTGTTTGCGCACGTCGGATGTAGTGCTTGTATTACAAGTTGAAAGTAAATGCGATCGCTTGAGCGCAATTGAGTTTAGCGTGCGTTGGCATTGTGCGACCTCAGAGCTCCGGTTAACTGTTATGTAAAACAAAAATAAAGTCACAAAACACATAAAATATACATTTAAAAGTACAGTTACACCCATAATAACACTATCTAAAAAGAATTATTTTATACATTCCTATACATATCTGTATATAGCTATACCTATATATATAATCATGTGTATGTATGTATGTATGTATATATATATGTATAGATTTACATTGTACCAAAACAAATTAGATATATGTAGAAACGTATTTATGAATAAATAGAACATATTCTGCTATGTGAAGAACATTTGGAAATGTGACATAGTCATATTTTCATGTCGAGTTAGAGCACTTGAGAATATGATATTGTGTTTGCTTGCGAGTAGGGTGTTAAGTTTTTTCCCCGAATTTTTTTTGCTCCATTGACTATCGGGGGAATAAGTTAACGCATGCGGGATATGCAAAGTTTACATGCGTTGGGTTAGTGCGTGAGCGATAACTTTTTTTTTTTTCAAAAGAACTTTATTAAATTATAAATTTACAGACATCTTAAATGCAGGTTTGGGCTTACACTAGGGGGTCGATCCGATAAAAATCGTCGCCCGCAAAAGCCGGCGACGCCAAGAATTGCGCGGATTTGGTATCCTATATACGGCGTAAGCTAGAAGTTACGCGCGTATATTTCTGCCGTCGCCCGCAGTTTTTTGGGCCATAGGCAGGTATACCAAACCCGCGCAGTTTGGTATCCAATATGCAGCGTAAGGACTTACGTGGCGAAAATGGAGAAAACTTACTCCATTTTCACCTCGCCACAAAAAGCAGCCGTAAGAAGCCTTACGCTGACTATTGGAGCCCCGTAACTCCCTAAACTAGCTGCTAAAATAAACCTAACACCTAACGCATGCGCAATGTCTATCTACCTGTCAACCGCGATCTTCTAAAATAAACCTAACACCTAACGCATGCGCAATGTCTATCTCCCTGTCAACCGCGATCCCCCCCCCCCCCCCAAATCCCTAATAAAGTTATTACCCCCTAAAACGCCGCTCCCGGACCCCGCCGCCATCTACATAAACTAACCCCCTACTGTGAGCCCCTAAAACCGCCGCCATCTACCTTATCTATCCCGTAATCTGACCCCTTACACCGCCGCCACCTATATAAAAATTATTAACCCCTAATTTAATCTACCTACCCCGCCGCCAGCTATGTTATCTATATTAACCCTAAGTATATTATAGTTAATATAGTTATTACATTATATATATTAACTATATTAACCCTAATTATATTAGGGTTAATATAGTTAATATAGTTACTATAGTATTTATATTAACTATATTAACTCTATCTAACCCTAACACCCCTAACTAAATTTATATTAAATTAATCTAATTAATTTATAAACTAAAATATTCCTATTTAAATCTAAATACTTACCTATAAAATAAACCCTAAGATAGCTACAATATAATTAATAATTACATTGTAGCTATGTTAGGGTTAATATTTATTTTACAGGTAAATAGTTAATTATTTTAACTAGGTATAATAGATATTAAATAGTTATTAACTATTTAATATCTACCTAGTTAAAATAATTACCCAATTACCTGTAAAATAAATCCTAACCTAAATTACAAATACACCTACACTATCAATAAATTTAATAAACTACTAACATCTATCTAAAAATACAATTAAATTAACTAAACTAAATTACAAAAAAAAACAAACACTAAATTACAAAAAATAAAAAAAAGATTACAAGATTTTTAAGCTAATTACACCTATTCTAAGCCCCCTAATAAAATAATAAACCCCCAAAATAACAAAAATTCCCTGCCCTATTCTAAATTAAACAAATTTCAAAGCTCTTTACCTTACCAGCCCTTAAAAGGGCCTTTTGTGGGGCATGCCCCAAAGAATTCAGCTCTTTTGCATTCAACAAATACAATCACCCCCCCCCCCCCATTACAACCCACCACCCACATACCCCTATTCTAAACCCACCCAAACCCCCCTTAAAAAATCCTAACACTACCCCCCTGAAGATCTCCCTACCTTGTCTTCACCACACCGGGCCGAACTCCTGATCCGATCCGGGCAATGTCGTCCTCCAAGCGGCAAAGAAGAAATCTTCCTCCGGCGATGTCATCCTCCAAGCGGCAAAGAAGAATTCTTCCTCCGGCGACGTCTTCCTCCAAGCGGCAGCAAAGTCTTCATTCTTCCGGCGGCATCTTCAATCTTCTTTCTTCGCTCCGCCGCCGCGGAGCATCCATCCCGGCCGACTGCTAAACTTGGAATGAGGTACCTTTAAATGACGTCATCCAAGATGGCGTCCGCCGAATTCCGATTGGCTGATAGGATTCTATCAGCCAATCGGAATTAAGTTAAAAAAATCTGATTGGCTGATTGAATCAGCCAATCAGATTCAAGTTCAATCCGATTGGCTGATCCAATCAGCCAATCAGATTGAGCTCGCATTCTATTGGCTGATCGGAACAGCCAATAGAATGCGAGCTCAATCTGATTGGCTGATTGGATCAGCCAATCGGATTGAACTTGAATCTGATTGGCTGATTCAATCAGCCAATCAGATTTTTTTAACTTAATTCCGATTGGCTGATAGAATCCTATCAGCCAATCGGAATTCGGCGGACGCCATCTTGGATGACGTCATTTAAAGGTACCTCATTCCAAGTTTAGCAGTCGGCCGGGATGGATGCTCCGCGGCGGCGGAGCGAAGAAAGAAGATTGAAGATGCCGCCGGAAGAATGAAGACTTTGCTGCCGCTTGGAGGAAGACGTCGCCTGAGGAAGAATTCTTCTTTGCCGCTTGGAGGACGACATCGCCCGGATCGGATCAGGAGTTCGGCCCGGTGTGGTGAAGACAAGGTAGGGAGATCTTCAGGGGGGTAGTGTTAGGATTTTTTAAGGGGGGTTTGGGTGGGTTTAGAATAGGGGTATGTGGGTGGTGGGTTGTAATGGGGGGGGGGGGGTGATTGTATTTGTTGAATGCAAAAGAGCTGAATTCTTTGGGGCATGCCCCACAAAAGGCCCTTTTAAGGGCTGGTAAGGTAAAGAGCTTTGAAATTTGTTTAATTTAGAATAGGGCAGGGAATTTTTGTTATTTTGGGGGTTTATTATTTTATTAGGGGGCTTAGAATAGGTGTAATTAGCTTAAAAATCTTGTAATCTTTTTTTTATTTTTTGTAATTTAGTGTTTGTTTTTTTTTGTAATTTAGTTTAGTTAATTTAATTGTATTTTTAGATAGATGTTAGTAGTTTATTAAATTTATTGATAGTGTAGGTGTATTTGTAACTTAGGTTAGGATTTATTTTACAGGTAATTGGGTAATTATTTTAACTAGGTAGATATTAAATAGTTAATAACTATTTAATATCTATTATACCTAGTTAAAATAATTAACTATTTACCTGTAAAATAAATATTAACCCTAACATAGCTATAATGTAATTATTAATTATATTGTAGCTATCTTAGGGTTTATTTTATAGGTAAGTATTTAGATTTAAATAGGAATATTTTAGTTTATAAATTAATTAGATTAATTTAATATAAATTTAGTTAGGGGTGTTAGGGTTAGATAGAGTTAATATAGTTAATATAAATACTATAGTAACTATATTAACTATATTAACCCTAATATAATTAGGGTTAATATAGTTAATATATATAATGTAATAACTATATTAACTATAATATACTTAGGGTTAATATAGATAATATAGCTGGCGGCAGGGTAGGTAGATTAAATTAGGGGTTAATCATTTTAATAGAGATGGCGGCGGTGTTAGGGGCTCACTTTAGGGGGTTATAGATATAATATAGCTGGCGGCGGGGTACGGGAGCGGCGGTTTAGGGGTTAATAATTTTATTAGGTTGCGGCGGGGTAAAGGAGCGGCGGTTTAGGGGTTAATAGCATTTTTATTGTTAGGTTAGTGAGGGGGGATAGCGGATAGAGGGTTAGACAGTGCGGGCTATGTTAGGGAGGCGTGTTAGACAGTGCGGGCTATGTTAGGGAGGCGTGTTAGACAGTGCGGGTGTTTTAGACTTTAGTCAGGTTTTATAGGCGCCGGCAGATTCTAACGTGGCGCAAGTCACTGGCGACGCCAGAAATTTGTACTTACGCAGATTTCTGGACATCGCTGGTTTGTGAGACTTACGGCACGTTAGCATCTGACGGCGACCTATATGGGATAGCTCGAGTTGCGAGCTGAAACTGCGGGCGACGCCGGTTCCCTCGCTTGCGCCGCAAACTGCGATCGATATCGGATCGCGCCCTTGGTGCCCTCACAAAAAAAAATTCCGAGGTAACCAAAGGACAACTTTCAAAATCTCAAGGTTTGTTATAGAGTGTATTTCAATCTAAGTTAACCTTATAGTGGGAAACTGCTGAGTCAGTGGTGGCTTCCGTCACTTTTTGGGTATCAGGATTTTGGCGCTATTTAGCATTATGAATAGAAGTGATTGTTTTATGTCGTCCCTAGTGTTTGGGAGTTTGTGGAACAGTAATAGCCCCGGTGTCGTTTGTATTTCAGTCGCTAGTATTTTATTGATTTGTGCAACTACTGCTTCCCAGTACGGCCTAACTCTGTCACAGCCCCACCAAATATGTAGCATATCTGCTTGCGCGCCGCATCCCCTCCAGCATAGGTCATTACTATGTTTATAGATTTTTTTAAGTCGCTGTGGAGTGAGGTACCACCTTGATAAGAGCTTGTAGTTCATTTCTTGTGTTTTCGCTGACACTGATGCTTTTTTATGATTGTTGAATATCCCTAACCATTCTTTGTGGGTGATATTTAAGCCTAGTTCTCTGGTCCATTTTTGACAGTATGTGGGGAGAGTGTCTGATGAGTCAGATGCAAGGATCTTGTATAGGGATGATAGAGTATGCCTGGGGTATTTTGTCATTGTGCATAGTGTTTCAAATAATGTTAGCTGGCGCATCATGTCTTTTTGTTGCTTGTGCATGGTTAAGAAGTGAGTGGTCTGGGCACGAGTGTACCAGTTCATTGGGTTGTCACCGAATTTGTTTATCCAGTCTCGCTGTGATATTAACTTTCCTCCTGGTGCTATACTCTTTAGTGTGCAATCTTTCAGCTGTATTTTGTCTGGCTTCTCTGTTTTAATAGTTGGTATGAAGGGTAAGTCTGAGTTATGTTCAATCGGAGTTAGGGGTGAGGGCCTTGATGTGACATGAGTGCTTGTGTTAATTAACTTATCCCATTGGGCGAAGAGCTCTTTCAGTAGTGGGAAGTCCTGTATAATATCTGGTCTTTGTGCTGGGCCCAGCCAGGCCATGCATCCCACATTTCCCAGCTTCAGTACCTCTCTGTCTACTTGTACCCACTGTTTGTTGTCAGAATTGTGGCTCCAGTCTATGATTCTCTGTAACAGAGCTGCCAGTCTGTATGTCTGTATGTCGGGAAGTCCCAGACCTCCTCTTTCCCTGGGCAGGTAAAGAGTTTTTCTCGATACTCTAGGGCGTATACCATTCCATATAAATTTGTCAATCTGGCTTTGTAGCTGACTTAGATAATCTTTGGGTACTGCTATGGGAAGTGTCTGTAGGGTGTATAACACGCGGGGAAGGACATTCATTTTTATCACATGTATGCGCCCTATCCATGATAGTGTCTTATTTTTCCATCCCGACAAATCACTTATTATATTTATATACAATGCTTTGTAGTTTGCTGTAAATAGATTTGCGGGATCTTTGGTTAAGTATATTCCAAAATATTTAATCTGTGTTTGTTGGATCCGAAGGGGGCTGTCGCTTTTGATTTTGTTTAAAGTCTGTGTTGTGGCTGTTATGTTAAGTAACTCTGATTTAGAGAGGTTGAGGTGAAAATTTTACACACCTCCGTATTCTTGTATTGTGTCTAGAAGTGTTGGGATAGATGTTTTGAGGTCAGTGAGTGTAAGTAGTATGTCATCCGCATACATCGCGAGCTTATATTCACTTGATTGGGTCTGGATGCCTTTTATTTTGGGGTCTGCTCTAATCTTACATGCTAGGACTTCTATGGACAGCACAAACAAAATGGGTGATAGGGGGCAGCCTTGCCTTGTGCCATTTTTTTTTTTTTTTTTTTTTTAAATTCTCTTTATTAATGCTGAGGATACAACAAAATGTTACAGATTTCACAGGTACATTTGTATGTTTTACATTCAGTAAGCGGGTACATACATAGTTTGAATCAGTACAGAGTATATAATGACTTACGATATCGTCTTGGCCCTTATAGCAGGGCAGGTACATCCTTGTAAATGCACTATAAATCTGTTAGATACAGTTATCATTGTATTGCATTCAGTTGACAGTTTGCACGTATCCCTCAACATATTTTATTGTTTATATAGTATTAATCCAACATCTTAACACCTAGCTTAACCTAAACAAAAAAAAAAACAAAAAAAACAATACCTAGTCTAAGTTTGAGAAGCCGCATCCTAATGGTGCTTAGTAGGGTCTAGTGTTGAAGGAGATGCATGAGCAGCCATGTCTGCGGGAGGTTGAAGGTGGGGGAGAGAGAGATAGAGAGAAGGGAGAGAAAAAAAAATTAATAAGGGTTAAAAGAAAGATTCAATAAGTATTGTTTCAGAGTCACCAGGCCTGTTCTGGGGAGGTCTCTCCATTGTCAGTGCGGTCCACTCACCCCTAAGCATTGCCTCTAGTATTATCTCATGGTTCGCGAATGGTCTAAGGATCTGGATCTGCTGCCCAGAGGGCAGCCGCTCCAGGAGGTCCGTCCATTTTTTCAAAAAGGGTAGGAGTCTATGTTTGGTATCCCAACAGGCGTCTTGTCTTTCTATAAATAGGTGTTTGAGTAGTGTTTTCTTAAATTGTGGTATAGTCGGGGCATGACTGGAACACCACAAGTTCAGTATGCAGTGTCTTGCTGGCAGTGTACAAAGTGTTAGTAAGGGCTGGACTTTATTGCCAACCGCAGTCCATGGAAATAAGTATATATTTGTGAGGTTAAAGGAAATATCAATGCCTAAATTAATTTTAAGCCAATATTGTAGGCGGTTCCAAAATTGTCTAATCAAAGGGCAATCAAAAAAGTAATGCGTCAAGGGGGGATCGGAGATTTGACACTTCACGCATTTATTGGGGTGCTCAGGGTTCCACCTCGCCCTTCTGCTAGGAGTGATGTAATCCCTGTTGATCATTCTAATCTGTGCCTCTCTCAACCCCAGCGCCAGAGTGGCTGACTTAGCTTTTATGAGACTGTTTTTAATATCTTGGATGGAGATTTCTTGGGTGGTATCTAGTTTCAACCTCTCCAGTGTCACTTCCTGAGCTTTAGTGGTGTTGTGGCGGAGCATCTCTTGATAAATCTCCGACATGGAAAGCACCCCATCTTAAAAGCAATCTGGGGGATTGCAAATGGGGCTTGGCTCCAAAACTTTGGGTTGGCATCCATTAGTGTTTTAACGTAATGTCGAAGTTGCAGGTATGCATAAAAATGTGTGTTTGGAAGTTCAAATGTGGCTTTCAATTCCTGAAAAGTTCTGACAGTGTGCAACAACGGATCCAGGACATCCCCCACCCTCTGCAACCCCTTCTCATGCCATACATTGAAGGGGGCTTGTTCACTGCCGCTGGGGAAGCCAGTGTTGCCCTTAATAGGTATATACTTAGGAGCGGGGCATGAGTGCCCCAGTGCTTTATGTGCCTGAGACCAGGTCTTAAGGGGGTCCCTATACAAGAGATTATTACGTATGTGTTGAGGCAGGTCTCCCAGAGGACAATAGGGCAGATATGTCAGGCTACATATTCCAATTACAGTTTCCTCCAATTGTTTATCCGAGAAATGTCCCGTGCCCATTTGCCAATCCAATACTAGTCGTATAAGAGATGCCCAGTTATAGTATTGAACGTGTGGCAATCCAAGTCCTCCATTCAAAAAGGAGGCATGCAATTTGTTAGTTGCTATTCTGGGTTTCTTCCCCTTCCATATGAATCGCCGCAGCGTTCTGTCTAGTCTCACAATGTCACCTTTAGACATCATGAAGGGCAGCATTGACAGGGGGTATAAGATTTTCGGCAGGAGCGACATTTTAAATAGATTTATTCGTCCTGTAAGGCTTAGTGGGAGATTCTGCCAGCTATTCAGCTGAGAGCAAATCCGATCTCACTGGCCCGTAATATTAAGTTCGTATATACGATGCGGGTTTCGGTGCAGGTTGATACCCAGGTATGTGAGGAAATTTGTCACTTCCACAAAGGGGAAAGCAATATGTCTATGCAACCAGAGTATCTCAGACTTGGTGGTATTTATTTTGTACCCTGAGAATCGTCCAAACGATTCCAGCGTATCCAGAACAGTGGGGATGACCTTCGTGGGAGAATCCACAAAGAGCATCATATCGTCCGCATACAGTGCCAGATGTAGGGTCACATTGCCTATTGTGACTCCTGGAAAGACCTGTCGTAGCCTCAACGCCAAAGGCTCCAAGGCCAGATCAAAAATCAGGGGGGAAAGAGGGCACCCTTGTCTAGTGCCCCTCTCCAGGGTAAAACCTGAAGAGAAACACCCGTTAACCAGAATTTGGGCATCAGGTGTTGAATAGAGTTTTTTCAACGTTTCTAGATAGGAGCCACTAAAATTAAAGTGGACCAAGGTATCAAAGAGGTAGGGCCATTCAACATGGTCGAAGGCCTTTTCCGCATCTAAGGATAGCAGAAAGGCCTCCGAGTTTCCTCTCCCTGGGTGGGCCTGTTCCCTTTCCCAATAGTGATTGATGACGTGGAGCACACGCCTCAAATTGATAACCGGGGTCCTTCCATACACAAAACCAGTTTGATCAGGGTCAAGTAGGGTGGGCAATATAGTTTTTAAACGATTTGCAAGAAGTTTGGTGAAAATCTTGTAGTCCGAATTTAGGAGCGATATGGGGCGATAAGATCCCGGTTCCAAAGGATTTCTACCTGGTTTCGGGATTAGGGTTATGTGCGCGGAGGAAAAAGTAGCAGAGGGGAGACTATCTTCCTCGAAAAGAGCAACATACATTTTGGTGAGTATAGGGGACACCTGTGGCATAAGCAGACGATATAGTTCTACCGGTAGGCCATCAGGACCCGCCACTTTGCCCAGAGCTAGCGATTTGACAGTAGCTTGTACTTCCCCCAAGGAGATAGGGGCATTAAGAGAGCTCAACTGGTCGTCAGTTAAACTCGGGGGTGATACTGATCTCCAAAACGTCTCCAGTATCTCTGCTGGAGGTTCGGCTTGCCTAGCATACAAATGTCTATAATACAGAGCAAAGCCTTCCGCAATATCTATTGGAGTGGTATAGACGTTGTCTTGTAATTGTATGGCTGCTATCTCCCGCCCAACTTCTCTTTTGTTCACTAAGTTGGCAAGCAGTCTGCCCGATCTGTTGCCATATCTATGAAACCTGGCAGCTGATTTCAGCAGTTCTGATGCCGCTCTCTGCTTTAAGAAGGTATCTAGTTCCTCCTTTGCAAGCACGAAGGCGCTATGCGTTTCTCTGGAGTTAATTGCAATGTTTCTCTGAAAAGAGCATTCCAGTGCTTTCTGCAACTCCGTATATCTTTGCTGCGCTCTGTGTTTCAAATTAGCTACATAAGAGATGATGTGTCCCGTAAGAACCGCTTTAGCGGTGTCCCAGAACAATTGTGGTTCATTCAAGTGTTGTTGGTTGTCCGTATAATAGTCGTTCCAACAGTGTATAAGATATTTTTGGAAAGCTTCCGAGGTCACAAGATATGATGGGAATCTTAGTGTATTCTTATTTGGCCTAGGTTTAGCGATTCCCAGTGTCAAGACCACTGGGGCATGGTCTGAGAGCAGGATCGAATATATTTTTTCCCGGTCTACCCTGGGTATCAGAGATTCCGATATCCAGAACATGTCTATTCTAGACAACGAGCCCGCTGCCTTAGATAAGCATGTGTAACTCCTATCCAGGGGGTGCCTCCTTCTCCATATGTCGCACACCGCCAGATCAGACTGTAATTTAGCGAAAATTTTTGATTCGAACCTCCCCTTGTGTCTTGGTAGGCTGGTACCGGCAGCTGCGGAGCCGAGCCATGATCTGTCTAACTGAGGGTTTGGAGCAAGGTTAAAATCCCCTCCGATTATAAGCGGGGTCCCCATAAAGGGGGCCAATGTTTGTATCAATGTATCCCAGAAAGCTAGTGTTTTAGTGTTTGGGGCATATAAGTTACAGAGGGTATAAGTGGTATGGTGGAGCTTGACTTGCAGTATCAGGAACCTACCCTCCCTATCTTTATGTGTATGTAGAATTTCTATTGCTGAGCGTTTGCCAAACAGAATAGCCAAACCCCTACTAGAGCTAGTATATGAGGTAAGAAATCGCCCCTACCCATGCCTGTTGCAGTTTGTCATGTTCAGAGTCTATTAGGTGGGTTTCTTGAAGAAACGCAATGTCAGAGTCCAACTTTCGCAAGTGGGACAGAATTGACCTCCTCTTTACTGGGGAGTTAATACCTCCCACATTCCAGGATGTCAGTTTAAGCGTCATTTGCAGTATCCGTCAAGGAGGGTCTGTAGAAGAAGAGAGATGGGGAGGAGGGGGAGAGATAGAGAAGAAAGAGAGGTGGAGAGCGAGAGAAAGAAGAAGAAGAGAAAAAATAAATAAATAAATAAAAAAAAAATAAAAAAAAATGCTGTTCTGTAGATGCGAATGTGTTGGGATAGGGAACACTTAATTGGCTTTAACACTAGTGTAATCTTGTTCAAGGACAAAAATGTAGGTGTAAGTAAGTCTATGTATATAGTCTTCCAAAGCCTCAAACTACTTCTCATAGGTATAAGTATAAAGTGTGAGAGTTTCTGTCCTCTGTGACTCTGATATATCTATACAAAGACATATAATGGTACAGTACAGTGGTAAAGCAAAAATGGGAATTATCACAGCTGGCATTCAAACATGTGTCTGCTCCCCACCAATCCATCAAACATGAAAGCTTCTATAAACAAAACAGGCATAACTTCCCATATGACAGTAAGAACATTTCAGCAGATGGAAGCATTGATGTGCACAACATGACATAATACGATATAGTATAATAAAATAAAAATAGGGCCCAGAGCCATGTGCAGATCTCTCTGTTTTCTTAGGTTAAGTTGACTCAGGTACTAGGGGGCTGCATAGCTCTGCATCCCCTGTAGCTCTATAAACGTGTGCCATATCATGAAAAGAAGGTATATACTGACACAGTGCAATGGTGGGAGGCTAGTATATCCATATAATGCTAGTGGGCCCCAACAATAAAGGCGATATATAACAGGGTTCATACATGGTATGCTGCTCATGGTTAAAGCGGACACAGTATATAGAAGGTCTTGGGAAGCCCCAGGTAAGGGGGTCGGGTCATATTTAAATTGTGTGTGGAAGTGGGGCCATAAGTGAGTCAATTGACTGTCTATTCGCCACAGAGCATCAGGGCACACCCAGGGACAGTTAAGCAAGGATGTGGAGGTTAAAATTATATTTATCATCAGTCTGCAAGATATTGGTTGGCAGTTAATCATACACCCATGGACCACCCATCTATCAAATACCAACATAGTCATGAACAGAGCAAACATGTTCCCCCATACAGCAGAAAGAGTACTTAGTTGTTAGACATATAAGTGAAGATAATGGTATGCATAAATTGTCATGTTGCAGTAATAAAATCCTAGTATGCATATGAAATACTGACAGGCATTGACACAGTTGATGATACATAGTAAAATCTTTGAACAATATTCCATCCATCAATAGGATAAATACAGCACAAAGAGTGGACTGGTTGTATACAATTTGCATGTGAGGGATAGGTCATAGATAATCCATATATCTGTCCATCTGTCTCAAAATTGCATAGGGGCCACTGAGAGCTAAGACCGGATCCAGGATGCATGGTCTAGTTTTGCATATAATAAGATAGTGCAATGTCTGCTTGTCTACAGTTAAGTTAGGGGCCATAAAGGCTTAGGCTCTCAATCTAGGTACCATTAACTTCAGTAAAATATTTGCCTTGTGCCATTTTTAATGTGAAAAGAATCTGATAAGACTGTGTTTGTTTTTACTTTGGCTGTGGGGTCTGTGTATAGGGAGAAGACTTTCCTAATAAAGTTGTCTCCTATGTTCATGCCTCGCAGGGTGGCCCTGAGAAAATCCCAGTCCACCCTGTCGAAGGCCTTTTCGGCATCGGTCGAAACCAAGGCCATCTCCTGTTGGGTGTTTCGGGCCAGTGTCATTAACTGCATAACTTTCAGAGTGTTGTCCCTGGCCTCCCTCCCCGGGATGAATCCCACCTGATCTGGTGTTATTAAAGATGGAAGTACGACATTCAGTCTATCCGCCATAACTCTGGCAAATATCTTGATGTCCACGTTCAGGAGAGATATCGGTCTAAAGTGTTCAGGCCTATCTGGGGATTTGCCCGTTTTAGGGAGGACAGTGATATATGCCTCCAGCATCTCTCGAGGGAAGCCGCCAGATGCCTCCAGTGAGGCGAACATTTTTTCCATTTTGGGAGCTAAGATTTGGGCAAATTTTTTGTAATATTTAGTACTAAAGCCGTCTGGGCCTGGGCTTTTCCCTGAGGGTAATGATTTTATCGCGGTCAATATCTCAGTCGTGGTGATTGGTGAGTCTAAGTGTCGCGTTTGTTCCTCGTTTAGTTTGGGCAGTGTAACTTTTTCTAGGTATTGCTCTATGGCCTTTTGTTTGCTTTCTGTTCTATCTTTGTTGCTGTTGTCTGCTGATATGTTGTATAATGCCGAATAATATGTGTGGAATTCTTCTGCTATGGATATGCTATCGCTTTTAATTAAGTCTGATCTGTTTTTGAGGTGATGTATGTATGTCTTGAGCTGTTTGCGTTTCAGTGCTCTAGCTAGCAGTCTGCCCGCTTTGTTGCCTTGATCATAATATTTCTGCTGTAAAAGCAGAGCCCGTTTTTGCTGTTCCTGCTGGAGAAAATCATTTAGTTCCTTTCTTGTTTGTGTGAGGCGTCCTAGGGTGTCTGCGCATTTTGGGTCTTTTTTGTGATCTCTTTCTAATTGTTGCAGCGTTTTTAGTAGGGATTCATATTTGCATCTATTTTGTTTTATTATATTTGCTTTGTGTTTCAGTAGATCGCCCCTTAGGACGCATTTGTGGGCCTCCCAAATGTGTGTCCAAGCGATATCTGGTAAAGTGTTTAATTGGAAGTATTCAACTAAGGCCTTCTCCAGCTTTGGTTTTATTAGTGGATGTTCTAATAAGCTGTCATCTAGTTTCCACATGTATGGAGTGATTGGGCTCTCTGGCCAGGATATTTGACACTTGACAGGTGCGTGGTCCGACCATGTGATGGGTAGGATAGATATTCTGTCTACTAAAGCTAAACCTATTGAGTCTGTTAGGATATAATCGATACAGGAGTATACTTTGTGTGGGTGGGAGAAGAACGTGTAGTCCCTGACAGTTGGGTGGATGGTGCGCCAAGTGTCGTGTAAGTTTAGGAATTGCAATTGGCAATTTATGCCCTTTATGACTTTGTTTGCTATGCTAGAGACCCCTTCCGATGTATCTACCTCAGGGTTGAGCGGCACATTAAAGTCTCCTCCCATTATCACTATACCTTTGGTGTTGTCTAGCAAAGTCGATAATAGTTTACGCGTAAATGCTAATTGTTGTGTATTAGGGAAGTATGCGTTCACTAGTGTGATCGGTCTATTGTGTAGGAGTCCCGTTATTATCAGGTATCTCCCGTCTGTATATTTTTCGATGTTCAGTATCTGTAAGGGTATGTCATGCCTAATCAGTATGCCTGTTCCGCATTTTCCTGACTGACTGGATGAGAAATATGCTGATGTATATTTGTGATGGTTCCATTTTGGCTCCTTTCCTTTTTTGTAATGTGTCTCCTGTAGTAGAATGATTGCCCCCTTTTGTTTGTAAAGATCATTTAAGATCATTGACCTCTTTTGGGGAATGTTGAAGACTTTTCTGCCTGTTTGTTCATGTTTAGCCTAAGATCTGTGGAATGGATGCGTGGGTGCAGTGTACGTTACCACTATGAGCCGTTTAGGTCACCGGAGTCCGCTGTTTTCGCAGCTGTGGGCTGCAACTCTTCTAGTCGCTTCGTATGCAGGGGGAGTCAGAGGGGGTGGGGTAAGGAAAGAAAACAATATATGTCAGCAATCACAATAGCACAATAATGTTATATCCTATGCAGTTGCGAACAATAAGGGGAAGATGTAAGAGTAGGTGAGAGGAGGAAAAGGAAAAGGAGAGATGAAAGGGCAAAAGGATTAACAAACAATATTCTTGTACACAGTTTAACTATAAATTATTTGTACAAGTGGTTAGACTAATCTAGAACTGTTCCAGAGGGGAGGGTCCTTTTGCCCCCGGGACGGCAACCTTTGAACTGTCAAACATAAATAACATTAGTGGTTTTAGGCACTGGTTGAACAACGGGTTTTTAAATATATTAAATTTACTATGCTCGCATTACAGGAGCCAATGTTCACTATTAGGGCAAAGCTGCATCTAGTCCTTGCACAGAGGACGTTGGGTATATGTCAATCTTCGTTATGTTAAGTCTTTGAAGGCCCCACACGGGAGAAAAAGTTACTGTCCCAATGCCCATTATGTGTGATTCTGCTTGATCTCTCTTTAGTAACTATAAATACAGAGTTATCAATCTTTTTGGACACAAGTTGTATGGTGGCCTGTTCTTAATGACAACAATGAAAAATATACTCATCTGCCCTGGAGGTAGTGTACTTGATCTCGCCTGCTCCTTCCTCTATCGCTGCTGTGCGGGGTGGTCTGCTTCTTAGTTTTTATTTATTGTTGTCTTGCAGATCTTGTTCTCTCGGCCTTATAGGGTTTGAGATTTGGTCTTCAGTCCTCTTACTTGTAGTGGGCCTGGTTCTTATCTGGGTGAGGGGTTCTGTGGGTTGAGTGATCTGTATTTGCAGGGTTTCACAAAAAGAGCTTAGGTCATCTGGGGCCCGAAATGTGGCAGTTTTGTCTCCTCTTGTCGCTGTTATACTCACAGGGAACCCCCATCTGTAAGCTATCTTCTGCGACCTGAGGACTGTGGTTATATATTGTAGCTCCCTTCTCTTTTGCAACGTGGTAGGGCTGAGGTCTGTGAAAATTTGGATGGGAAATCCCGCATGCGTTATCTGTAGTTTCTGTCTAGCATGCTTTAGGATTTCTTCCTTGTCCAGATAATTTAAGAATTTTACTATTATATCCCTTGGGGGAGCTTTTGCGGGTGGCTTAGCTCTTAGCGCCCTGTGCGGCCTTTCCATGATGATGTCTGGTGAGTTGCTGGTTCCTAGCATGGTCCTGAAGAGGGCTTGTAAGTGTCCCTGGATTGCTGCAGGTTGCACCGACTCTGGTACGCCTCTGACCCTGAGGTTGTTCCTGCGGCCTCTATTGTCGAGATCCTCTACTTTTTCCATCAGGTTGTTGATCACCTCCTCTTGATTGTATGTTAATTGTGATAGATGCTGTATATCTTGCGTTGACAGATCATGGCTCTCTTCCAGAGTGCTTACTCTTCTGTCTATTTTTTTATGTCTTTTTTCATTTTGGAGCACATCTCTCTCATGTCTGCCATGGCATTTTTGATGTCATCTTTAGTCGCTAAATTTTGCAAGTCAGCTTTTGTGAGTTCTGTGGCAGGGTGGGGGTTATTGCATATTTGTGTATCCATGTCTGGAGGTGTCTGTTGATGGGTTTCCCCAGAGTCAGCTTTTCGTGGCGTGCTCTCCAGGGGTGTGAGATATTGGTTTATTTTTTTGGCTTTCGTTAATGTTTCGGTTTTTGGGTTTCTCTTTGCTGGCATACCCTCCTGTGTATGGTGAGTTGGGTTCTAAGCTTTAGAATCCTGTTATTCTGTGGCGCTTTAGCCTGTGTGCAATGAGGCTCTGCGGGGGCTTGTGCTGCTGCGGTGTGAAAAATAAGTGGGACAGCAATCTTATATTATTCTTCTGGGATTTCTTTTATGCTGGTGCATGTATTTGTTTTTTTTTGTTTTTTTTGTTTGTTTGTGGTATCTATAAATGCATTAATAAAATTGATCTTCTTTCTGTGTTGTTTTCCTGCGTTTGTGCAACGCACTAAGGTCTCTCAACTATACTTAGGTGTCTTTCTGGCTTTGGTCGCCCCTGTTTTTTGCTAGGTGTGTTGTTTTGCTTATGTTTTAGGGGAATCTGCGTGTAAGCCTTGTTTGCCCCCTGCAGGATTCTCGTGATAGACTTTTGCTATATTCTTCCCTCCTTCCCCCTTTTCTTTATTCTGTTGTTGTTTTATGTGGGGTCATTATATGTATATGTACCCCTTTAAGAGTCTTCTTGTTCCTTTTCCTTTTTTAATGCTTATTGGGTTAGTCCTTACCGGTGTCCCTCGATTGCTGCCTCCTGCTTGTTTGTGTCTGTGGCTGTGATGGAGTGATGCCGGTGAGTTGCGCCGCGTGGCGCGGTGTGTCTGTATATGCCTCTGTCGCCAGTTCCTAATTTAGGCCGTTACTCTGGCCTTGTACTGCTCACGGAGCGATTGCGGTCTTTTCCGTTGCCGGTGAAAATTCTCCTCTTGTCAGCCTGGTCCCTGTGGTTTGTGCTGCTTTCGGCTCCTGTTTGTATCTGTTCAGCCCCGTTGTTGTTATCATGGCTGCCTGTCCCGTGGGTTTGAGGCCTCAGAGCAAACTATTGTGCGGCCATTACCCAGTGCGGCCAAGCTCCGCCCCCGAGCGATAACTTTTTACTTTCCACTTGTAATATGCGCGATACCCGACGCGTACAAAAAGCTCGCTTCTAGCAAAGTTAACACGCGAGTGGGAGTGTTAAATACAGCTCCACTTGTAATCTGGCCCATTAAGGGGCTTACGTATGAAGCTGCATTTGAAGCTATGAATCCTTTGTGGTTGGAGGCTTGCTCAAGATATAGTGGGTTAAAATCACCCCAGACTGATCAGACAACCATTCCTCTCACGCGATTGGTTGAGCAGGAAGTGGGATTTCATAAGGGAGCTCTTGTTCAATCTTAAATTACCCCAGCCTGTACTGCTTTGCTGGTGGGGATTGAATTCAGAGAAGTTCCCTGTCTAAGAACTTGTCTGCTCATACCTTCTTAAATATACCTTATATGAAACTTAAAAAAAAGAATGTTCACTATAGGGGAAATGTTTATAGAATATGCAAGGCCTGGCAGATAAATGTCAGCTACACACCTGTTCAGCTGATTCGCAGAAGTGGAGAAACTAATTTTACAATAAAAATAATGCGCTTTGAATTTCATGTTATTTCCATAAAACTCAATACAATTTTATGCTGCATATTTTTATTTCAATATATAATTTATTTTTTTATATACATTTTAAATTATAATTTTTGTGAGCCCTATTATAATGTATGCATTGCCTTCACATAATTAAAAACAGGAACACCCCTTTGTGAGACACACTAATCTCAAGGTAAAAACTGATTCTATAGAATTAGGACAGGGTCTTTATTGTAATGTAGAGACTTCATATAGAATCTCACAAGCCCAGAGAACTTTACAGAATCCGTCTCCTACTTAGCTACTGTGATGTTAGAAGCAGTACAATGTTAATGAAATACATAATAATACTCTTTTTTTACATATATTTCAAAAACTGTATTCATCTTCTACATACAGAATTACTATAATGTATACAATGCGATTATTTGAAAATGTAGAAAGATGATATTTATCAAAAGTACAATAAATCAATATTTTACACGTAATATATCTAATACCTACTGAGATACTGTCACAATAGAAGCACCAAAATGCTGAGTTTATGTATTAATCTACTATATACAGAATTACTATATTTTATAAATGTATATAATTTTAGAATTAAACTGTTGGAAAAGGGGAGAAAATTAATAGCACCAGTATATTACACAGCTTTTTTTTACTTCATAATAAATATTTTATATTATTCTCTCTAATAATGTTTAACCCATTTGCTACTGGGAATTTCAGAGACAAACTTACCCAAAATCCTGGCGAATTGTTAGATTTTTTGTCATCATTCCATTTAATCAAAAGAGTGTCTTGTTTTTTATTATTTGCCTATCAAAACCATACACTTTTATTTTAGTAGAAAACCCAAGAAATTGATATAAGCACATTACGGTATAGTTCATGACACCATTTCTCCGCTAAATGTGATCATATTAACTTTTTCACAAACTATCGGCTAGATTTAGAGTTTTGTCGGTAAAGACCTGCGTAGCTAACGCCGCTTTTTTTCCCAACGCACCCTTAAGACAACGCTGGTATTTAGAGTTGTCTGAGGGGCTTACGATAGCGGTAAGCAGCTAAAACGTGCTCGTGCACAATTCCCCCATAGGAAACAATGGGGAAGTTTGGGCTGAAAAAAAAAACTAACACCTGCAAAAAAGCAGCGTTCAGCTCCTAACGCAGCCCCATTGTTTCCTATGGGGAAACACTTCCTACGTCTGCACCTAACACTCTAACATGTACCCCGAGTCTAAACACCCCAACCTTACACTTATTAACTCCTAATCTGCCGCCCCCGCTATCGCTGACACCTGCATTATACTATTAACCCCTAATCTGCCGCTCCGTACACCGCCGCAACCTACATTATACCTATGTACCCCTAATCTGCTGCCCCTAACATCGCTGACCCCATTATTATATTTATTAACCCCTAATCTGCCCCCCCAATGTTGCCGCTACCTTACCTACACTTATTAACCACTAATCTGCCGACCGGACCTCGCCGCTACTCTAATAAAGTTATTAACCCCTAAACCGCCGCACTCCCGCCTCGCAAACCCTATAATAAATAGTATTAACCCCTAATCTGCCCTCCCTAACATCGCCGCCACCTAACTTCAAGTATTAACCCCTAATCTGCCAACCGGACCTCGCAATTAAACCTAACAATTAAACCTAACACTACACTATCAATAAATAAATTCAATCAATTAACTTCAAGTACCTACAATTACCTACAATTAAATAAACTAAACTAAATTACAAAAAAAAACCCCACTAAATTACAAAAATAAAAAAAGATTACAAGAATTTTACGCTAATTACACCTACTCAAAGCCCCCTAATAAAATAACAAAGCCCCACAAAATAATAAAGGTCCCTACTCTATTCTAAATTAAAAAGTAACCAGCTTTTTTACCAGCCCTTAAAAGGGCTTTTTGTGGGGCATGCCCCAAAGTAAACAGCTCTTTTGCCTGTAAAAAAACCCACAATACCACCCCCCAACATTACAACCCACCACCCACATACCCCTACTCTATTTAATAGCTATTGTACCTAGTTAAAATAAATACAAAGTTGCCTGTAAAATAAATATAAATCCTAAAATAGCTACAATATAATTATTCGTTATATTGTAGCTATATTAGGGTTTATTTTACAGGTAAGTATTTAGATTTAAATAGGAATACTTTAGTCAATAATATTTAATTTATTTTGTTAGATTAAAATTATATTTAATTTAGGGGGGTGTTAGGGTTAGACTTAGCTTTAGGGGTTAATACATTTATTATAGTAGCGGCGAGGTCCGGTCGGCAGATTAGGGGTTAATACTTGAAGTTAGGTGGCGGCGATGTTAGGGAGGGCAGATTAGGGGTTAATACTATTTATTATAGGGTTTGCGAGGCGGGAGTGCGGCGGTTTAGGGGTTAATAACTTTATTAGAGTAGCGGCGAGGTCCGGTCGGCAGATTTGGGGTTAATAAGTGTAGGTAAGGTAGCGGGGACGTTGGGGGGGGCAGATTAGGGCTTAATAAATATAATATAGGGGTCGGCTATGTTAGGGGCAGCAGATTAGGGGTTCAAAGGGATAATAGTAGTAGTAGTTTATGGGTGTTAGTGTACTTTAGAGCACAGTAGTTAAGAGGTTTATAAACCGGCGTTAGCCCAGAAAGCTCTTAACTACTGACTTTTTTCTACGGCTGGAGTCTTGTCGGTAGAGGGTCACTTCAGCCAAGACTCTAAATACCAGCGTTAGGAAGATCCCATTGAAAAGATAGGATACGCAATTGACGTAAGGGGATCTGTGGTATGGAAAAGTCGCGGCTGGAAAGTGAGCGTTAGACCCTTACCTACACGACTCTAAATACCAGCGGCCGGCCAAAACCAGCGTTAGGACCCCTTAACGCTGCTTTTGACGGCTAATGCAGAACTCTAAATATAGCCGTATGGGTTTCTCACTTAAATTATTTACATACTGCTTATGCAGTCATAACACAAATGGTTGTAAAAGTTTCTCTAGGGTCCCCTTTGTTAATAAATAGTAGACATACATGGTAATTAGAAGGCCGATAATTGCACACCACAATTCTGAAATTCCTGGCAGTTAAAGGGTCAATTAGTTAGCTAGTAAGGTTAATATTATTGTATAGTAGGTATTACACTCCTTCCTGATGCCTCCCACCTTTCTGATCCCCTCAAAAAAGCTCCCCCACTGTTTACCACCATCTTAGGTACTGGCAGACAGTCTTCCAGTATGAAGTTTTAGGTTGTTTTTTTTTTTTTAATATAACCCCCCCTGCAATGTAGGGATCCCCTCGCTTACTTTACCACCTCCCTGATCCCTATCAAGCAGTTCTCTAACATCTCCCTTCCCAATAGTCACCTCCATCTTAGGTACTGGCAGCTGTCTTCCAGTATGCATTAAAGGGATACTAAACCCAATTTTTTTTCTTTTATGATTCGTATAGAGCATGCAATTTTAAGCAACTTTCTAATTTACTCCTATTATCATGGATGGTGTACCGGAGAGCAGATAATTTGTGGGATCTATTGGTGAAAACCGATCCAACTGATTGTTATCATAAGGAAACCTGGCTGATGACCTCAAAGAAAGGATGCTTCACATGCGGAAGTTATGTGACGTGCAACAGCATGATGAGAGGCCAGTCATTTCAAAACCCTCTCACCGACAAGCGTTATGCCTTAAGCCACAGGTTAACATGCACAAGTACGCATGTCATATACATGTTAATCTGCCCATGTTCTTTGGTTTACATCGGCAAGACTGTAACAAGCTTCAGAGATAGGATGGCCAATCATCGTTGTGCCATTCGAGAGGCCCTCATGAAGGGGGATTTAGAACAACCAGTGGCACGCCACTTCACTAAACATAACCATGGAGTATTGAGTCTTAGATCAATGCTAATTGCCCATGTTCCTCCTCTAGCCAGGGGTGGTAATAGAGCTAAAAAGCTATTACAAATGGAGACTAAATGGATCCATACATTGGACACTCTGGTACCAAGAGGGCTGAGCACCTTCCTTGATTTTGGGCCATTTTACACTAAGTAACTGATGCTGGGCTAACACGCAACCTCACTGGAGAAAGAAACTACCCGATGTGGATCCACATGGATGTTTATTCTAGCAGGTACCCACGGGTTTCCACCTATATTCCTGGAGACATGAAGGGGGTAAAACTGTAATGTGTATTAGGATAGATGGAATTTTTCTATGGTTGCTCTGTGTGACACAGACAGTTAAAATGTATATATTCTTTTAGGGCTGTATATAATATAGATAGAGTTTGTTTTCAGTTTTTGGTTGTACTCATCCTCTTTTTAATGGGACCCATTAGGTGCACTATGTGAATTGGTAGTGAGTGGCATGTTAAGTATTCATTAAAGCGACACCACAATATTGCTTGACAATACCCTATGTGCCATGTTTCATTTTGCTATTATAGTATGCAGTAGTGCATTCCTTATTGCTGTTCAAATAGCACAGTCCCCTTCAAGATGATGAATGTAACAAGCAGTGTATTATGCTTCCGTGTATATGTTGTTATGACAACTGGTTGAAAGCTGATTGGGGATGATGCGTCACGCTAACGTTGTTGCATGGTGACGTCATCACAGGATAATGCAGTGGAGTTAATGGGTTTTAGTAAGTATATGAGGCAGGTGAGGGTATAATGGGTTATATTTTTTTAGGTTCTGTTTTTTGTGAACTATCTTATGACATTTGACTAAGGTGTAAGTCTACATCGAAACATTATGTCTCTGTTTTATTGATAAATTGAAATAAATGTTACATTTTATGAAGACCAGCGAGTGCCTTTCTTTGATGGGAATTTGGATTTAATTATATATATATATATATATATATATATATATATATATAGGTATAGATATATATTGTACCAAAATACCATCAGATATATGTAGAAATATTTATCAAAGAATAAATCGAACATATTCTTCTTTTTGAAGAACATGGAATGTGAAATATTCATATTTTCATGTCAGGTTATTGCACATGAGAATATGCAATCGTGTTTGCATGTGAGTAGGGCGTTAGTTTTTTTTGCTTTATTGACTTCTATGGAGAAATAGGTTATCGCACACAATATTGTAAGTTTGTCTTTTTGCTTTGCGATTGTTGGATTAGTGCACGAAAACTGTTTACTTTCAACTCATAATACAGGCACAGCACGACAAACGCAAAAAGTTTACTTCTAGAGTAGTTAACGCTGAAGCAGGAGCGTTAATTAGCTCTACATTTGTAATCTGGCCAATAATGTTTAAAAGGAAAAAAATTATAAACATTTTTTTAAAGGGACTGTGAGCATCTTGTAATTAAAACACATTTATGTTGTGTTGCTATAGAATAACATACCAGCCAAGTCTAAACATTTTAAGAACAAATTAACATAATTTTTTACTGCAATTGGTTCAATAGCTAAACGTCACCCACCATTTGACTTATTTGTAGGGCCCAATCTGGGCTTTACTCTGCAGAAAACAAGGCTAACCAAGGGCATAATGTTAGTATTAAATGCATTGGTTTGGTGTTGTTATCAGTTAAATCCAATTATGGAAAGATATTTGCCATGGTTTGTCTAGGGGGATATTTATCAAAGGTCTGGCGGACCTGATCCAACAGTGCAGATCAGGTCTGCTAGACCTCGCTGAATGCGGAGAGCAATACGCTCTCCGTATTCAGCATTGCAGCAGCAGCTCTTGTGAGCTGCTGGTGCAACGCTGCCCCCTGCAGATTTGCCAGCAGGGGGGTGTCAATCGTACTCGATCGGGTTGAATTGCGGCAATGTCTGTCTGCCTTCTTAGAGCAGGCGGACAGGTTCTTTAGACCGCTGCTTCTTAACTGCTGTTTCTGACAAGCTTGCAGGCTCGCCAGAAACACGGGCCCTCAAGCTCCATTCGGAGCTTGATAAATGGGCCCCTAGGAGTCAACATGGTGTATTTCTAGCCCTGAGAATGAGATCATCCACAATTTTCTGACATGAATTACATTTAAAGGGTGCACAATAAATACTGAAAGTGTATTTCAAAGTTGTTTCATTATGCATAACTAAACATTTTAAATAAAAATCCCAAGCTGTTGTTTACTGTCTCTTTTCGCTAAGATTAGCGTAGCACAATATAAGAAAATTGTGAGCGCACTCAGTGTCTTAATTTGCATGCATATTACAGGTATTACAACTCAAGTTGATAGACTAAGAATATCTCTTGAGCGCAATCAAATTTAATGCTCATTGGGTTAGCGTGACTGAAGACCTTGCGTAGATGGCTAGGGATAAAAAAAGTTGCATCAAACCCAACATAAATACAATAACGTATACAGTTATACTCATATAAACACTGATATAAATTATTCACATAAATATTAATAAAATATTTTATATTGGTTCAAAGGTGTATGGTATTTGACTACAAAGAGCTATAATATATTTATGTGTATAAATAATAATTCTTTGATAATATTTTATAATGTGTTTATATATATATATATATATACCTGTATCTAAAAAGGGTACCACAAACCACCTGAAATATAAGGGCTACAGTATTCTCAGAATTAGGTGGTTATATGAATAAAGCTGCCAGTCCAAAAAACATGAAAGGTCCCTCAAACCTCTCTAACTTATGACACAAAAAGAACCTGGATGGTGCTCAAAAATAAATAAATAGTTAATTAAATAGCTATATAAATAAATAAGTGAATATATATATATATATATATATATATATATATATATACACACATGCATGCGTATGCAAAGTTAATAACAACAAATGCAATCTGCAAAAAGCAAAATATAATATACAATATACAAATTGCAGTATAGAGTAATAAAATAGTGAAAGTTCACATAAAAACCAAGTAAATAAGATGAAGTATAAAATAGTGACTGGTCAGGAATCTCTTCATATGCTGCCCCCACTCAGATGTACACTTACTTCATAAACCCTCAATCATATGAGGTAAGGATGAATTTGTGTCGGTAGAATGCTTAGCACCTCCCAGAGTATGGAACCGAACCGCCAAAGCCAGTGATCTCCTAGTTGTATGCAAAGAAGGTCAAAGTCCAGCAGTCAGTAGTCTGTATTGCCTTAAAGTTTGAACACTTGCTCAGGTGAAACTCCCGGTCACAGAGATATAGATGAGAAAACCAAGAGAAGACTCATAGTGCAACACTGTTTATTTAAACGTGAAAACAATCGTAAAAGCCAGTGGTATACCACTCACATGTCAAATCCTCAATACATGAGGTATTTACAAAGTACATTCATCACACTTGTCGCCAAATTTAAAAGTCTGTTATGTTCAAAATGTTCAAAATTACAATACAGTTATAATAATGTTGAATGCTAATATGCTAAAGGACTTTATTATAACTGAGCAAGTGTTCAAGCTTTAAGGCAATACAGACTACTGACTGCTGGACTTTGACCTTCTTTGCATACAACTAGGAGATCACTGGCTTTGGCGGTTCGGTTCCATACTCTGGGAGGTGCTAAGCATTCTACCGATACAAATTCATCCTTACCTCATATGATTGAGGGTTTATGAAGTAAGTGTACATCTGAGTGGGGGCAGCATATGAAGAGATTCCTGACCAGTCACTATTTTATACTTCATCTTATTTACTTGGTTTTTATGTGAACTTTCACTATTTTATTACTCTATACTGCAATTTGTATATTGTATATTATATTTTGCTTTTTGCAGATTGCATTTGTTGTTATTAACTTTGCATACGCATGCATGTGTGTATATATATATATTCACTTATTTATTTATATTTGAGCGCCATCCAGGTTCTTTTTGTGTTTTTATATATATATATATATATATATATATATATATATATATATATATATATATATACCTTTATCTGTATAACAGTTCCTATAAATATATAGGTATAGATATATATTTTGCATTAACATTATCAGATATAGAAAGAAAAATACATTTAATAATAAAAATAAAAACAATTCTAGGTGAAGAACATAGGAATGTAAAACATGCATAATGCTTCGGGTTTTGCACTTCAGGTCTAACATGGCATCGGGTTAGCGCATATGAAGAATTAGTTATCTTAAGGCACTTTATGGAAATATTATATATAAAATAAAATAAAAATATTAAGAATATTTATATGTATGTTATGGATTATTTAGAATATTTTAGAACATCTATAATAATAAAAAAAAAATAACATTGTCCTGTATGTGAAGAACATTGGAGAGTGAAATATTAATAACTCCTGTCAGGATAGCGTGCAAGCAATCATTGCTAGGATTTTTTCTTATGCGCTCTCCATTGAAGCCTATGAGGAAAAAATGTTAGTGAAGTTGCGATACCCAAAGTCTGTTAGTTAGTGCGCGCTAGGTTTTTACTTTCAACTTGATATATGCGTGCAAACCCGCACGTGCAAAAAGATTACTTCTAGCAAAGTTTACACTCAAAAGCGTGCCACTTGTAATCGAACCCTAAGTCAGGAGTTGTTCTGTGAAGTCAATGGTAATAGGAAATGCTCTATTTTCAGTTAGTAATTTTTTTAAATGCTGAATAACTATTTGACATGTAATAGGCTTTGTAATTATGACAAGTCTGTACCATGAGTACTAAAGTTTGCCAATCTGTTTAACCAGGCAGCAGGGATTAGCACATAGTAAAAAAGAAATAAAATGGTGAAAGTTATTATATTTTATGTTACTTAAGATTAGAAAATTGTCAGTAACTTTTGCACATTTGTTTGCTCTCAAACTATGACCAGTATAGGGTTAAGCGAGAAAGCTGGAAAACACTAGATATGTGAAATTAGAAGGGTGAATATCAATATGGCTGCATTACACATCTCACAACAGATAGAAAGCTAGCAAGTATAAGCGGACATGCAAGAATATTATGTGGAGATCGGCAACGTAATTATGGGATAGATTCATTGAGCATCAACACCTATATTTTCATAAGCTTGGTATAATCAGTGTCCTCATATATATTCATATCATATTATAAAAGCTGTATGTTGTCCTAGAATAACTATAAATGGTCAAATGTTGAGGGAGGTCCCCAAATTAGTATGCTTTTTCCTCAGCACACCAGAAAAGCAAACAGGGAAGGGAAAAGACATTACAGTGCAAAAAATGCAATAAAATAATAATAATTATTTAATATTATCTGCAGATATATGAGAACAGTTTAGCAACAACTTGGAATACCCTTCTGGGTCTCTACTCCCTGTGTGCAACCTCAATCTAAATGAGGTAAGTAAAACAGTCATAAAAGTGTTCCTTCATATCTCCAAACGTCTGTCGGCTCCTTCTGTTTTGTTCCTCACATAATCCCGTGGCTCCTGGAGTAGGTCCTGCCCATCTGTAGTTTATCTCTCGATATTCAGCAATGGAACATAATGGGTACAGAACAAATAAAAAAGGAGCTACATAGTGAAGTACATTATAATCAAAGATTGCTGCATATAAATGAATGGCATGCACATATCAAACCCTCAAACTGTTGGATGTATAGAAAAACATGGTGATCATAATGCAGAACTTTATCATTTGCAGTAGGAATACAGGTTGTCCACAAGAATGTTGAAAAAAAATCCTGATAATATTACATGAAGTAACCAAAGTCAAAGTAAAATAAGGGTGAATTTATTAGTCCCTTTAATGTTGACACAATATTAATAGCAATCTGTTTGTTCTAAAGCATATATAACATCCAGAGTTTAAGGGACAGTAAAATTAAACTAAATTAATTATCAAATTTGCTTTGTTCTCTTAGTAGGTAGGCTCAGGTGCAGCAAGATAGCTAGTGATTGGTGCATATATATTCTTCTTACCATTTGCTCACCAGCCTCATTGGCTCATTGGGTATTTATCTATATTTTTAAAACATATAGCCATGGGAAGGGGTGGGTCTTATGGAGCAATTATATAAAGGGAATTAGAGGCGAGCAGAACTATCTAAGTCAATCCTTTTGAAGAAGCCTGGCCGTGGACCAGGAGAAGCGCATAGGGATTTTAACTTCATCTACACTTGACCCTGAATGTGCATCGTAGTTTGTATATCACATGAGCATGGGACCATTTGTCTCTGGAGCAGTCTAGGAACTTACTAGAGTGGAAAGTTATAAGATCTCACTCAAACTGCACTGCATGATAGGACCGGTTGTTAGATGTTTAATTACTTATATTGAGCAAGTACATGATATATTTGTGCATTACGTTTTAATTAAATCTTCACTTGAATCTGGCTGTGCGCTCTATTTTTTCTATAAACATAAATAAACAATAACTTAATATTTATTAAATACAAAAAACTTAATAAAAACAAAAAAATATTTTAAAAAACAACTTTTCTAATCTTAGCCTCTTTGGATCTGGTGATTGGCTTTCCCTTTGCCTAACCCTTACTATTGCCTAAAGTAGTTTGTAGTGTATTTTTAAGAAGGTGATGTTTTTCACACTCCATTTGTCTCTGCCATTTAAATATCTCCCTCTCAAACTCTAATCGTCTTTGATTATTATCATCCCATCGTTCAAGCACTGTACCCAACATGTTTTGTATTTGTATATTATCAGTCCTATAACCATGGGCTATGGCCATCATTTCATTTAAGGCAGGATCATCTGGTTGTGGTGGATCCTTTTCTTGCTGTTGTTGTTGGTGCTGTTGCTGATCCTCAGCATTCTGTTGAGCTTCATGTTCTTGAACATCCAGTTCAGGTAGTAATGGAGCATTAATTTCACATTCTTGTTTATCCATTTGTGCTAATTGGGAGAAGTCTGGTGTCAGGTCCCTTCCCTGTGATGGAGATCCAAGCTCACAGTTTTCCCTCTTGTGCTGGGACAAGAATAAGGGTGACCTCTTTAGAAGATTCATCCTCTGTATGTTCTGTTGATGAAACAAGGAAAACAGTATTTTTTTTTTTTTTTAAATATAAAGATAAAATATATATATGAGGTAGACACAAATGATTATTTAGCCTGCAGCATTCAACTGTACAACCTTTTTAGCCCTCCTGAAAAATAAATGTGTATAAAGTACTTAAACCAAATATTGTCGATTAAACCTTGTAGACATTACTAGTAGAACTAGTATTCTAAAACATTTTTTCAATGAATAAGACAGTTACAAGTGGGATGTTGATGTAGATTAGTGCAGAATTTAAACTTTTTGGCCTGTTAAGCCTGTGAAATTTGAATATTATAAAAAAAATATATATTTTTTTTTTATATGTGCTATATCAATCGATCATCTACAAAACATGTATGCAAAGAAATTTATTTTTACAATGTCCCTTTTAATTTTATAATCTCATTGGTTTAGTTCAATTGGTATCCTTTGTTGAGAAGGATACTTAGCTAGGCATTATTACGTTCAAAACGTGTGGGAGAGGTACTTATCATGGAGCTGAATATATGAGCAACATCCACTGTAACAAAAACAAGAAAAAAAATAAAATAAATTTAAATTACAGAAGATAATTGATAATAATCATACATTAGCGGCCCTGAACTATAAAAGAATAATTGACATTAACATCATGGATCTTGATTATTGCGACAATTGTTCAAATATAATCTTTCTATTTATGTTGCTTTGTTCTCTCTTTAATATTTGTCTAAAAGCATATATTGGAAAGCGTATGAAAATATAGATATATACATATAGGTATAAGTACTCCATTAGATTTATGATGTTTTAGCTTATTACTATTACTAAATTGATGCTTCTCTATGCAATGATATTAAAGGAACAGTTTAGTCAAAATGCAACTTTCAGGAATCAGATAGGGCATGTAATTTAGGAACAAATACCAATTTACTTCTAACATCAACTTTGCTTTGTTTTCTTGGTATTCTTAGTTTAAAGCTAAAACTAGGTAGGTTCATATGCTAATTTCTTCGCCCCTTAAGGCTGCCTCTTATTTCAGTAAATTTTGAATGTTTTTCATAGATAGTTCTAGTTCATGTGTGCCAAATATAGATAACACATGCTCACACCTGTGTAGTTAATTATCGACTAAAAGGCAAGCCTGTCAAAAGAGATAAAGGGCAGCCTGTAGCATATATATATATATATAGAACCGTAAGATATATATAAATAAATATATATATAAGAGAGTAATATACAAAAAAATGATAATTAAAAAGTATTTACATGTTAAAATAATTAAAACACATATGGCTAGATTACGAGTTTTGCGGTATGAGTGAAAAAGCAGCGTTAAGGCTCTTTTTCACTACCGCTGGTATTACGAGTCTTGCAGATTTAGGGGCACTGCACAGTTTTTTGGCCGTAACGCAACGTAATTACTGCAGCTTTCAAAAAGTCCTTTTTCAATGGGACTTCCTTTGCGCTGGTATTATGAGTCTTCCTGGGAGGCCAAAAAGTGAGCGGTACACCCTATACCGCCAAGATCCATACCGTAAATTGAAAGTCAGTAGTTATGAGTTTTACACTACAAAGCCGTAACATAAAACTCATAACTAAAGTGCTGAAAAGTACACTAACACCCATAAACTACCTATTAACCCCTAAACCGAGGCTCTCTCGCATAGTAAACACTAAAATAAAATTATTAACCCCTAATCTGCCGCTCTGGACATTGTCACCACTATAATAAACATATTAACCCCTAAACCGCCGCACTCCCACATAGCAAACACAAGTTAAAACATAATTTATGCTTACCTGATAAATTTATTTCTCTTGTAGTGTATCCAGTCCACGGATCATCCATTACTTATGGAATATATTCTCCTTCCCAACAGGAAGTTGCAAGAGTCACCCACAGCAAAGCTGCTATATAGCTCCTCCCCTAACTGCCATATTCAGTCATTCGACCGAAAACATGCAGAGAAAGGAAACCATAGGGTGCAGTGGTGACTGTAGTTCAAGTGAAAAAATTACCTGCCTTAAAGTGACAGGGCGGGCCGTGGACTGGATACACTACAAGAGAAATAAATTTATCAGGTAAGCATAAATTATGTTTTCTCTTGTTAAGTGTATCCAGTCCACGGATCATCCATTACTTATGGAATACCCATACCAAAGCTAAAGTACACGGATGATGGGAGGGACAAGGCAGGTATTTAAACGGAAGTTACCACTGCCTGTAAAAAAAACCCTTTCTCCCAAAAATAGCCTCCGAAGAAGCAAAGTATCAAATTTGTTAAATTTGAAAAAGTATGAAGCGCAGACCAAGACTCCGTCTTGTAAATCTGTTCAACAGAAGCCACATTTAAAAAAGGCCCAAGTGAAAACCACAGCTCTAGTAGAATGAGCTGCAATCCCTTCAGGAGGCTGCTGACCAGCAGTCTCATAAGCTAAATGAATTATGCTTTTTAACCAAAAGGACAGAGAGGCTACTGACGTCTTTTGACCTCTCCTCTGTCCAGAATAGACAACAAACAAGGTGAACGTTTGATGAAAACTGTATTAGCTTGTAAGTAAGATTTTAAAGCACAAACCACGTCCAATATTGTGTAATAGACGTTCCTTCTTTGAGGAAGGATTAGGATACAAGCATGGAACAAATATCTCTTGAGTGATGTTCTTGTTGGATACCGCCTTAGGAAAAAACCCAGGTTGGTACGCAGGACTACCTTATCCGTACGAAGGACCAGATAAGGAGAATCACATTGTAACACAGATAACTTGGAGACTCTACGAGTCGAGGAAATAGCTACCCAAAAAGAACTTTCCAAGATAAAGATTGATATCTATGGAACAAAAAAAAGGTTCAAACGGAACTTCCTGAAGAACCTTAAGAACCAGGTTTAAGCTCCATGGCAGAGCAAAGCTGACAACCCTTTTCTCAAAAACATCTTGGAGAAAAGATAATATCCTGGGAATCCAGACTTTACTCCATGAGTAACCCTTGGATTCATAAAAATCAGATATTTACACCATATCTATGTTCATTTTCCTAGAGACAGGCTTACATGTCTGTATTAAGGTATCAATGACTGACTCGGAGAAGCCATGCTTTGATACCATCAAGCGTTCAGTCTCCAGACAGTCCATCTCAGATTGATTCTATTTAGATGGTTGAAAGGACCCTGAGGTAGGGGGACCTGTCTCAGAAGCAAAGACCGTGATGGAAAGGATGACATGTCCACCAGATCTGCATACCAGGTCCTGCGTGGCTACGCAGGCACTGTCAAAAACACCAAAGCCTTCTCCTGCTTGGTCTTGACCTCCGGAGGAAATCCCACTCCCCCGGAAGAAAAAGTCTGACGACTTAGAAAATCCACCTCCCAGTTCTCAACACCTGGGATATGGATAGCTGATAGACAAGAGTGAGTCTCTGTCCAGTGAATTATTGTAAGACTTCTAACCTCGCTAGGGAACTTCTGTTCCCCCTTGATGGCTGATGAAAGCCACAGTCGTGTATATTGTCCGACTGAGAATGATGTACCTCAGAGTTGCTAACTGAGGCCAAGTCTGAAGAGCATGGAATATCACTCCCAATTCCAGAATATTTATTAGAAGGAGGGTCTCCTCCTAAGTCCCCTATCCCTGAGCCTTCAGGGAGATCCAGACTGCATCCCAACCTAAAAGGCTGGTATCTATTGTAACAATTGTCCCATCTGACCTGCGGGAGGTCATACCCTTGGACAGATGGACCCGACATAGTCACCAGAGAAGAGAATCTCTGGTCTCTTGGTCCAGGTTTAACAGGGGGACAAATCTGTGGAATCCCCGCTCCTCTGACTGAGCATGCATAGTTGCAGCGGTCTAAAATGTAGACGTGCAAACGGTACTATGTCCCTTGCCGCTACCATTAAGCCGATTTCATTCATGTACTGAGCCACCAAAGGGCGCGGATGGAATGAAAAACACGGCAGAAATTTAGAAACTTTGACAACCTGGACTCCGTCAGGTAAATTTTCATTTCAACAGAATCTATCAGAGTCCCTAGGAGGGAAACCCTCGAGATTGGGAATAGAGAACTCTTTCCTTGTTCACTTTCCACCCATGTAATCTCAGAAATGCCAGTACTACGTCCGTATGAGACTGGGCAATTTGGATGTTTGACGCCTGTATCAGGATGTCGTCTAAATAAAGGGCCACTTCTATGCCCCGCGGCCTAAGGACCGCCAAAGCGACCCTAGAGCCTCCATAAAGATTCTTGGGGCTGTAGATATCCCAAAGGAAAGATCTACAAACTGGTAATGCCTGTCTAGAAAGGCAAACCTGAAAAACGATGGTGATCTTTATGCATCACAATGTGAGGATAAGCATCCTTCAAATCCATTGTAGTCCTCTATTGACTCTCCTGGATCATAGTTAAGATGGTACGAATAGTTTCCATCTTAAATGACGGAATTCTGAGGAATTTGTTTAAGATCTTTAGATCCAAAATAGGTCTGAAGGTTCCCTCTCCTTGGGAACCACAAACAGATTTGAGTAAAAACTCTGTCCCTGTTCCTCTCTTGGAACTGGATGGATCTCGTACACAATGTAAGAATGCCTCCTTCTTTATCTGGTTTGCAGATAATTGTGAAAGGCGAAAACTCCCTTTTTTATTGGGGGGAAATCTTTGAAATCCAGAAGATATCTCTGGGATATAAATTCCAATGCCTAGGGATCCTGGGCATCTCTTGCCCACATGGGCGAAGAATGAAAGTCTGCCCCCTATAGGATCCGTTACCGGATAGGGGTCCGTTCCTTCATGCTGCCTTAGAGGCAGCAGCAGGCTCCTTGGCCTGCTTATCTTTGTTTCAGGTCCGATTGTCTCTAGACCACCTTGGACTGAGCAAAAATTCCCTTTTGTTTTGCCTTGGAGGAAGTGGATGCCACCCTCCAGTGATATAAGCAATAATCTCCTTCAAACCAGGCCCGAATAGGGTCTGCCCCTTGAAGGGAAGTTAAATAGCTTATTTATTAAAGTCACGACAGCTGACCATGATATAAGCCATAGCGCTCTACGCGCCAGTATAGTAAAAAAACAGAATTCTTAGCCGTTAGTCTAGTCAAATGAACAAAGGCATTTGGCTAGCATAAGCTTGTCAATATATTCATCCAATGGAGTCGCTAACTATAAAGCCTCATCAAGAGACTCAACCCAGAACGCCGCAGCAGCAGTGACAGAAGCAATGTATGCAAGGGGCTGCAGGATAAAACCCTGTTGAATAAACATTTTTTATTCATTGGATCTAAAAAGCACAACTGTCCTTGCCAGAGGTAGTGGTATGCTTAGCTAGAGTAGAAACTCTTCTCTCCACCTTAGGAACTGTCTGCCAGAAGTCCCGTGTGGTGGTAACTATTAGAAAACATTCTTCTAAAAAAATAGGAGGGGAAGAGAACAGCACACCTGGTCTATCCCATTCCTTATTAAAAAAAAATTTAGTAACTTCTTTAGGTATTGGAAAAACATCAGCACACACCGGCACTGCATATTATTTAACCAGTCTACACAATTTCTCTGGCCCTGTGATTGTACACATTCATTCAGAGCAGCCAAAGCCTCCCTGAGCAACAAGTGGAGGTTCTGAAGTATAAATTTTAAATGTAGAAATATCAGAATCAGGTTAAATCATCTACCCTGAGTCATTCACCCACAGACTAAGCATATTGTGAGATAGTATCATTCATGGTTCTTAAAGCGTCTGTATGCTCTGTATCTACCCCCAGAGCTATCTGCTTTCCTTTAATTTTAGGTAGCCTGACTAATACTGCTGCCAGAGTATTATTCACCACCTTTGTCACGTCTTGTAAAATAAATGCTATGGGCGCCCTTGATGTACTTGGCGCCATTTGAGCGTGAGTCCCTGAAGCGGGAGTCGAAGGGTCTGACACGTGGGGAGAGTTAGTCGGCATAACTTTCCCCTCGACAGAATCCCCTGGTAAAATAAACGCTATGGGTGCCCTTGATGTACTTGGCGCCATTTGAGCGTGAGTCCCTAAAGCGGGAGTCAAAAGATCTGACACGTGGGGAGAGTTAGTCGGCATAACTACCCCCACGACAGAATCCTCTGGTGATAATGTTTTCTTTTTTTTTTTTTTTTTTTTTTTTTAAAAACAAAAAATGATCTTTATTGTTTAACATGAAATCAGTACATCTGGTACACATTCTAAGATGGGGTTCCACCATGGCTTTAAAACATAATGAACACAGAGCTTCCTCTATGTCAGACATGTTAGAACAGACTAATAAAGAGACTAGTAAGCTTGGAAAACACTTTAAATCAAGTTAACAAGCAAATATATAAAACGTTACTGTGCCTTTAAGAGAAACAAATTTTGTCAAAATTTGAAAAACAGTGAAAAAAAGGCAGTAAAATAAACGAAATTTTTACAGTACATGTAATAAGGTAACAGAGCATTGCACCCACTTGCAAATGGATGATTAACCCCTTAATGCAAAAAACAGATAAAAAAAACGACATAGACGTTTTTAAAAACAGACACAAGAAAACTGCCACAGCAGAGCTGTGGATTACCTTCCCTATAAACGATTTTTGAAGTCTTTTTAGCCCTTTAGAAATGTCCTGTAGTATTCATGGGACTGCTGAGGGAGTCTAGATGATTCATTTTGTAATTTTAACTGCGCCTCCCACTCATATTACAACAGTTGGAGGCTTCAGTTAACTGTTTCTATTCAAAATTTAAGCCAGCCATGTGGAAAAAACTTAGGCCCCAATAAGTTTTATCACCAAACATATGTTAAAAAACGATTAAACATGCCAGCAAACGTTTTAAAACACATTTTTACAAGAGTATGTATCTCTATTAATAAGCCTGATACCAGTCGCTTTTACTGCATTTAAGGCTATACCAACATTACAGTGTTATCACCAATGTTCGTTAAAAAACGATTAAACATGCCAGTAAACGTTTTAAAACACATTTTTATAAGAGTATGTATCTCTATTAATAAGCCTGATACCAGTCGCTATCGCTGCATTTAAGGCTTTACTTACATTACTTCGGTATCAGCAGTATTTTCTTAGTCAATTCCATTCCTAGAAAAATATTTTACTGCACATACCTTATCTGCAGGAAAACCTGCACGCCATTCCCCCTCTGAAGTACCTTACTCCTCAGAATGTGTGAGAACAGCAAATGGATCTTAGTTACGTCTGCTAAGATCATAGAAAAAACGCAGGCAGATTCTTCTTCTAAATACTGCCTGAGATAAACAGCACACTCCGGTGCCATTTGAAAATAACAAACTTTTGATTGAAGAATAAACTAAGTATAAAGCACCACAGACTCTCACGACCTCCTATCTATGTTGAGGCTTGCAAGAGAATGACTGAATATGGCAGTTAGGGGAGGAGCTATATAGCAGCTTTGCTGTGGGTGACTCTTGCAACTTCCTGTTGGGAAGGAGAATATATTCCATAAGTAATGGATGATCCGTGGACTGGATACACTTAACAAGAGAAATATTATTAACCCCTAATCTGCCACCCCTAACATCGCCGCCACCTACCTACATTTACCACTATACTAAATTTATTAACCCCTAAACCTAACCCTAAGTCTAACCCTAACACCCACTAACTTTAATGTAATTAAAATAAATCTAAATAAAACCTACTATTAATAACTAAATAAATCCTTTTTAAAACTAAATACTTGCCTGTAAAATAAACCCTAAGCTAGCTACAATATAACTAATAGTTACATTGTACCTAGCTTAGGTTTTTTTTTATTTCACAGCTAAGTTTGTATTTATTTTAACTCGGTAGAATAGTTATTAACTATTTACTAACTACCTAGCTAAAATAAATACAAATTTACCTGTAAAACCACCTAACCTGTCTTACACTAACACCTAACCTTACACTACAATTAAATAAATTACATAAATTAACTGCAAATAACTAAATTACAAAAAAAACAACACTAAATTACACAAAATAAAAAAAGAAATTATCAGATATTTAAACTAATTACACCTAATCTAATAGCCCTATCAAAATAAAAAAGCCCCCCCCCCCCAAATAAAAGCCTAAACTAAACTACCAATAGCCCTTAAAAGGGCCTTTTGCGGGGCATTGCCCCAAAGAAATCTGCTCTTTTACTTGTAAAAAAAAATACAAACACCCCCCACAGTAAAACCCACCACCCACACAACTAACCCCCAAATAAAATCCTACCTAAAAAAACCTAAGCTCCCCATTGCCCTGAAAAGGGCATTTGGATGGGCATTGCCCTTAAAAGGGCATTTAGCTCTTTTTCCACCCAAAAGCCTAATCTAAAAATAAAACCCACCCAATAAACCCTTTAAAAAGCCTAACACTAACCCCCGAAGATCCACTTACAGTTTTTGAAGACCCGACATACATACTCAATGAAGCCAGCAGAAGTCCTCAACGAAGCGGCAGAAGTCTTCATCCGGACAGCATCTTCTATTTTCATCCATCCTGCGCGGGTCCATCTTCAAGACATCCGGCGTGGAGCATCCTTTTCAGTCAATGTCTTCTTCCGAATGAGGTTTCCCTTTAAATGACGTCATCCAATATGGCATCCCTTAGATTCCGATTGGCTGATAGATTTCAATCAGCCAATCGGAATTAAGGTTGAAAAAATCCTATTGGCTGTTGCAATCAGCCAATAGGATTGAGCTTTCATCCTATTGGCTGATCCAATCAGCCAATAGGATTGAGCTCGCATTCTATTGGCTGTTCAAATTACTTTTATAATTTATTTCTTTAGAGAACTTAATTTCCATACAGTTGGAATCAGCTGAATCACAAGCAACATAGGACCAAAAGGAGCTGCTTTTCTATTATTTTGAGTCACCCTCCATGTTTGACTTTATATTTACTGTACATATTTAAAATTCCAATGTTCTTCACTTACATGATATTGTCATATATATATATATATATATATATATATACATATATATATATATATATATATATATATATATATATATATATATATATACAAAATAAACAGATAGAGTCCAGCACTTATTGAATTACTTTAACCTGGCTGTGTGCTCGTTACAATGGGCTATCAGCAAAAATCCAAACAGATACAGTCCATATGTAGAAAGTAACAGCACCACTGCATCAATATTCTTATCATGCATAATTAAGGACCATGTAGGTCTGAAACGTCGCTGTTTTATTGTTGTGATATCTCCAATAAAGAAATAATTCACCTTTAAGAATATTGATGCAGTGGTGCTGTTACTTTCTACATATGGACTATATATATATATATATATATATATATATATATATATATACGGCATATCTATTCCTATATAGGAATTAGGGCTGCTAAAATCCTAGAATGAGAGCTGCTTAAATCCTATTGGCTGATTTGAACAGCCAATAGGATTTTAGCAGCACTAATTCCTATTGGCTGATTAATTTTCTTTCAGACAATAGGAATGCAATGGTACCCCCAGTATAATAGGGGTACCTTGCATTTCAATCCTCGGTGTGCGGCAGATAATCGCATGAAGAGGACCTCCACATCAGATCAATGGACCTCAGCCAGCCTGGACCACCGTCCTGGACCTCTGCCTTGGACCTTCACCTGGACTTCTGCCTTGGGTGGGCTTTTTTATTTTATAGGGCTATTAGATTAGGTTTAATTCTTTTTTATTTTTTATAATTTCGTTTGTTATTTTTTTGTAATTTAGTCTTTTATTTTCTGTAATTAGATAGTTTTTAAATTCTTATAGTAGTATTAGGATTTTTTTAAAGTGTATTTTAGTTTTATTTAATTGGTAGTTAGTTTAATTTTAGTTTAATAGTATTAGTTTAATTGTTAGTTTAAACTTAGCTTTTTTTAATTTGACAGGTAAGTTTTAATTTAATTTCTGATAGGGAAATTGTAATTTTAATATAAAGTTAGGGTGCGTTAGGTTTAGGGGTTACTAGTTTAAATTAGTTTATTGCAATGTGGGGGGGCTTTCGGTTTAGGGGTTAATAGTTTAATTTATTATATTTTGTGCTGGGGAGCTTGCGGTTTAGGGGTTAATAGGTTTATTATTGTGGCAGCGGTGTAGGGCTTAATAACTTTAGTATAGTGGGGGCGATGTGGGTGGACGGCAGATTAGGGGTAAATTATATTTAAGTAGTGTTTGCGATGCGTCAGGGTGTCGGTATAGGGGTTAATAACTTTATTATATTGGTAACGATGTCGGGGAGCGGCGGAATAGGGGTTAATCATTTTTATCAGTGGTGGCGATGTCGGAAGCGGCAGATTAGGGGTTAATAACTTTATTATAGTGTTTGCGATGCGGGAGGGCCTTGGTTTATGGGTTAATAGGTAGTTAGCGTACTTTGTTACACTTTAGTTATGAGTTTTATGTAACAGTTTTGTTGCGTAAAACTCATAACTACTGCTCTGGTGTAACGGATCTTGTCATTATAGGCTGGAACACAAGCTTTTTAGCCAGAATGCAAAACTTGTAATGGCTGCACTATGGAAGTCCCATGAAAAAACATAATTTTTACATGTGGGGGACTAACGTTGCGTTATAGGCTAAAAGGCTTGCGGTACAGCTATACCGACAAGACTTGTAATGGCTGCGGTGCTGTTTTAACTCTGAAATTACCATTTTTCAGCGTTAAAAGATGAACGCACAACTCGTAATCTACCTGAATGTAAATAATGTAATTTTTTTTATTAACTATATACGTCTTTATATATTGATACTTTAATGTAAAATACATATCAATACGTATATATCTATTGAAATAGATATATAGGTATAGGTATATAAAGATATATATAAATATATATATATTTTAGAATAAATAGAACATATTCTTCTTTTTGAAGAACATTGGAATGTGAAATATAAATTTTTCATGTCAGGTTTAGTGCTCTTGAATATACGTGGTTGAGTTAGCGCACAAGATTAAAGGTGCTAGACTTTCGTGCTCCATTGAAATCTATGGGAGGAGAAGTTAACATGGTCATGATATTTCTTTGCACAAGTCTGGTTTAACTTTACTTTCAACTTGTAATATGAGCGCAACCTGATGTGCGTAAAAATCCTCCATCTTATGAAGTTTCCGCACGAGCGGGAACGCTAAATAGCGCTCCACTCGTAATCTAGCCCTACATATGTTTAGCTAGCTACCAGTAGTGCTTTACTGCTCCTGAGCCTAAGCTTCAACAAAGTATATCAAGCGAATGAAGCTAATTTTATAGTAGCAGTGCACCAGATAGTTGTTAAAAATTGCATGCTCTATGTGAATCATGAAAATTTTATTTTGACTTCACTGTCCCTTTAATAATGCATGCCTGTGGTACACAGACTCACTTTGCTTTAGATTGTTTCTTCTGCTCCATCAGACTTAATCACATAGGTCCAAGTATTTTGAAAACAAAAAGAGGGATATGAGAAGCGCATCAAAAGGAAAAAGCAGGCATAGACCTAGATTTAATAAAACTTGTTTGTGAACCAAAAAGCTAGACAATTGTGAAATTTAAACAAATTAGTACCCACTCCTCATCACAGTTGTGAGTTGCAGGATCAGTTACTCCACATCCCAGTGTGAGACCCCAAATAGCGCTCAGTATCAGCATTATATAAATAAGGAAAATCACCAGAGCGCTCACCTGGCTATAGAAGGACAATTGTGGGTATCCAGAGTCTGGCGTTATGCCATGAAACGCGGGTAATTCTCAGCTTCACAAACTTTGCCTGCACACCAGGCAATATCTCCGGGTTTACTCCTCAGAGAGCAACTTTTTGGAACAATCTGAGGAATTTTTCAGAAAGCTTCAAATAGCAAGGTTATTCCTCCTTTTTGATTGACAAAGCGTCTAAGAAGGTTCTATCTATTGATAGGAATGACCTGTTAAGAGATAGGTCTAGAAATAAGAGAATACAGCACACACCAGTTTTATGTGATAGATTAGAGCCAACAGTTTGAGCAGATTTTAAAAAAATATTCTCAACTGTCTGCCTGTCCTCTTGGGAGATGAGGATCTTTATACCTGGGTAAAACAAGGATGTAAATGTGTTTTCAAGAGAAGTAAAACCCTGGGTAATATTTTGTCCCCCAGTTAGATTAAGTGTCCAGGAGAAACTGGAAGTATCTGGCTTTGTTACAAAGGACGCTTCAGGTGTGGAGCTACAAGGTGAAAGGCTTGTCAGTAAAAAATTATGCGGACCAGTTTTCAATCTGCGGTCACTTAGAGAGTTTTTATGCACAATGTCTGGACAAATTGTAGATCCACATATGTGGTGTTTTTGATAACCTGCACGCTTTGTAACAAACAATATGTAGGACTCACCACTAGAGAGGTTAGAGTCAGAATTAGGGAGCATCTGAATTATGTTTCCTCACAATTTTCAAATTCAGAAGTGGCCACACATTTCAAAATAGCTCATAGTGAGAATGTTCAGGGGTTTAAATGGCAAATAATTGAAAACGTTAATGCCCCCAAGAGGAGTGGAGACAGGGATCTCTTGTTACGTAAGAGAGAAACCTTCTGGATATTTGCCCTCAAGACAAGGGTTCTAGGGGGCTTCAATGTGGATGCGGACATTATTAATTTTTGGCAGTAGTACCTTTGGTAATAATATAAGTATCAATGACCCTCCAAAGAGTTTATTGTTATCAGATCAATGCAATATGTGCCTCTTTGTAACAGGGCTAGGAATTTACAGGATGGTTATAATCAAGCTAGGGCCATTAGTATGTAGTATTGTCCATGATACTATTGACAATGAATATGTAATGTACTCACTAATGGCTATGGTATGTCTCTGTATATATTTTAAAGTACATGCACTGTATGTTCTACTTATTTTTTTCTAAGAGGGCATCAAAGAGTTATTATTTGAGGTTACATGACTGGAGGTGTATATAACAGATATTTGACCAGGTGCTGCAAGTCTATGACTAAGGCACACAGCCGAAATGCGTAAGACCTATGCTAGGGGTCCATGGTCATGTACAGTGTTTTAGCCTCGACCTTTCGTAAATCTACCCCTAGGTGTTGATTCTCAGATGGAGACCGCTGATTCTTAACTTCCGTTTCTGGTGGACCAGAAAAATGGAGCGTCGATGCTGCATCCGCTGCTTAATAAATCAACTCCCAATTAGTTCACTTTTTATGAGAGAAAGGCTTTTTTTTTAAAAACTAATCCATACAAAACAATTTACCTTTTATTTGTAAAAGTTCCCTTTAACAAGAATGTTCCAAACAATCACAACAGAACCCTCAGTTCATCAAAAGAAAATGATTAAAGTATTTAGCTTCACACCACTGGTTATATTTCTACATGTGTTATAAGGTGTTACTGAAAATTTTAAAATAGAAAGGTTATTTTTTTATTCCCTGCCTCTGAAAAGCTTCAATCTACTTTGGTTGAGTTTTTTATTATTATTATTTATAGAACCCCATTGCAAGATAAGATTTGTGCATAATGTTAATTTAAAGGGACAGTCTACTCCAGAATTTATATTTTTAAAAAGATAGCTAATCCTTTTATTACCCATTCCCCAGTTTTGCATAACTAACACTGTTATATTAATATATTTTCTACCTCTGTGAATACCTTGTATCTAAGCCTCTGCTAAATGCCTCCTTATTTTAGTTCTTTTGACAGACTTGCATTTTAGCCAATCAGTGCTGACTCCTAGGTAACTCCACGTGTGTGAGCACAATGTTATCTATAGTATACGGCACACATGAACTAACGCCCTCTATCTCTGAAAAACTGTCAAAATGCATTGACATAAGAGGTGGCCTTCAAGGGCTTAGAAATTAACATACGAGCCTACCTAGCTTTAGCTTTCAACAAAGAATACAAGGAGAACAAAGAAAATTTGATGATAAAAATAAATTGGAAAGTTGTTTAAATTTGCATACCCTATCTGAGTTTAATTTTGACTAGACTGTCTCTTTAAAAGAGATATATACTTGCAAGTTGTACATTCATAGCGTACACATACAGTACACACATTCTGTTACTTGTTTTGATTATTTTAGTTCAAAATAAATTATTAAGACATTGTTATACTTTTTATTTGTTTTGTAAACCTGTGTCAGATATAAATGTCAAACACTCTTGCGCTTGTTTGTTTAAGCTTACGATAAGCATCTGGTATATGCGACACTCGCAGCGCAGACTTTATCTAATAGAAGGACAACTTCAATAAACATTAATATTTAGGGGTATGATTTCCTTGCTAGTCCTTTTCGACAATTTGTAATTGATATTGACATTGTTATTTCAGCTGTTATAAAATGATATATTTCATAAAGTTTATTTTAAAAAATAAAAAAAAAAGATAGTAAGGATTGTTGATTTACAAGCTTATCCAGCATTTTGTGTGTAACACATTTTGAAATTCTGAAACAAGATGTGCCAGGAGTAATAAAATCAATACAGGGTTAAAAGGGGAAAACTTGTCTGTAATAGATTTTTGCATGCCAGCCCAAATAGTTTGTACATTGAATACTAAGGCTAATGCAGGTTAAAGAATAAAAGAATGTCTGCCATACCATTTTTCAGAGCAACTGTCTTTTTGATCCATGCTTTGTAGTGAAGTATGGGGGGCCGAAATATCAAGCTTCGAATGGAGCTTGATGCCCCTTGTCTAAAGACCACTGCTCCATAACTTGTCCGCCTGCTCTGTTGATTGACACCCCCTGCTAGCAGCTGATTGGCCGCAAACCTACAGGGGATGGTATTGCGCAAGCATATGCTGTTGGCATTTATCGATGTGCAGGGGACATGATAGGCTACATCGTATCACGTCCGCTCGCACTTTGATAAATATCCTTGGAAAGGATAGGTTTTGTATTCTTGCAACACATGCATACTTGATGCACACCCAAGGCCCAATTCTCTATCGCTCTCTGGTAAGGAAAGATTATGGGCTAGATTACAAGTGGAGCACTAAATTATCGCGCGCCTGGTTCGTTTTATAAATGTGCCCCAAATGCACCCAAAATACAACCTAGAGTATTTTATTAAAAAATAAAGATAGCAGCATCTTTATTTTTTAATAAAATTACTGCACTAGGCAGTATATTGGGTCTAAAGTTGGTGGGAGTGGGGTGTTAGGAAAAAAAAAACAGCACTGAAAAGTTTCTTTACATTGCGGTCTATGGGAACTGTGTGTTACCAGTAATTATATATGTATATGCTTATATACTGTACATATATATTTATGTGTATATAAACATATTAACACATAAATATATATGTATATAATCATATACATATATATTTAAGTTTGCTGCCATCGATGGGCTACTTATCAACTTTGCTGTGCGATGTTCTTATGCCGTCTCCGTCTATGGAGGCGCGCTCTCGTGAACCCAATGCTTCCCAGTAATGCGAATGCAAGGTCACGTTCGCATTGCTAAAAACTTGTAATCATGAAAGCGATATATAGCACTTCACTTGTAATCCTGCCGAATATAATATGTCTCATCAGTACTGCAATGATCCTCAAAATATTTTAGCTTGAGAATTGTTCATCACACTATGCAGGGTTCTGAATAAGGAGATACTTCTACATAGCAATATAATGCTCAAAAAATGTTTTGGAGTGATTTCTCTCCCTGACTGAGAGTTTTTGATAATCGAACCCCCAGTTGTTAGAAAAAATTCACCTCCAGTCTTAGCACAAATTCATTAACACTACGTGTGTGCATCTTATTCCTGAAGCCACAGTAACAGCTCCAGTTAGGCAGATTTGTGATCTAGGTAGGCTGATGGGTGATCCAGGTAGGCAGATGTGTGATCAAGGTAGGCAGATGTGTGATCCAGGTAGGCTGATGTGTGATCCAGGTAGGCTGATGTGTGATCCAGGTAGGCAGATGTGTGATCCAGGTAGGCTGATGTGTGATCCAGGTAGGCAGATGTGTGATCCAGGTAGGCAGATGTGTGATCCAGGTAGGCAGATGTGTGATCCAGGTGGGCAGATGGATGCACAATACCTTGAAGCTGTGAAGTCTGACCCCCTTAAAAAGACATCCTGTATTGGCTGACTTGCACTAAAGCCACAATTACATTGCCACTGCATATTATAATCACATATAAGACGCATATACATTTTAGGACATAGAAAAACTGTGGATGCCATGTGGATAGTTAAAAAAATTACTCCATATAGAACTCAAAAATTGTTGAACTCATTTACTTCACATTTTGGAAATGGGTAGTTATTCAATTCTAAAATGAATTGCCAAATTTCCTGTAATTTTGCTTAATCTTTCGGAAATAAAACTGTTTTAAGGGTTAAATAGAGTTTACTCTAGTCTGATCACTAAAGCGGATTTTTTGCTTTGTCACATATAGCCACATATAACCAGTTTGGCTAATGGAACAGTAATATTTTAGTCTTCCAAAGGCAACAATCAAGCTCTGGGTTCACATGGGATGCACAGCCTTACCCTGACTCATGGAAACGCTGATTGGCTACAAAAGAACCAGCTGGGGAAGTGGCTTGGAGCCTGAGATAATTTAATTAAAAAACTAAGGGCTGGATTACAAGTGGAGCGCTAATTTCAAGTGCACCTGTTAAATAACCAGCCATTTTTTTTTTCTAGAATATTTTTTTAAAGTGTTTTTTTCTTATTAACTTTGGGAGGGAGGCTTAAGGTAGGAGGAACGAAGCTTTGGTTGGAGGTTAAGTACAGTTGGGGGTCTGACGGTTAAGGAGTTAGCTGTGATGTGGGGTCCATTGGTTGTTGTGGTTAGGTGGTTAAGTGAGGTGGGAGGACAGCAGTTAAGTGGTCAAGTGTGGTGGTGGGGTCTGGCAGTTAGGTGATCAGTTAAGATTGGCTGTGCAGCTGTTAAGAGCGGTGTGGGGTCCAGTGTTAAGGTAAGGGTTAAGTGCAGTGAGGCTTTAGTGGTTAGGGGGTTAAGTGCAGTGGGAGGTCCAGTGGTTAAGGGGTTAGTGTGATGGGATGTTCGACTGTTCAGAGTTAAGTGCTTTGTGTGAGTCTGGCAGTTAGGGGGCTTAAATATATGCTTGTTTGTAAGAATACCAATTAATTAATTTATTAAAATTTTTTGTTCATGTGTTTATTCCTTATTCTTTCAATTCATGTAGGTGGAATTTGAATTGCTTTGAAGTAAAAAATATCACTCCTGTTGAGGCCAATAAAGGACAGATGGATTTGTGAAGTCTGCAATGTGCAATGCCAGTTTTCTGAATAGGAAACTCACAATTTTAAAAGTTTAACTGTAGTAAAAAGGGGCAAAATAAATAATAAAACATATTACAAAGGTGTTTTCTGCACATAATGATATTACATTATTGCCAGCGGAAGAAATAACACTCCCCGTGGGAGGTAGGAGAGATAAGTAACAAAATGTTAATTTTCAATTGTTCTCAAAAACTCACCACCGTAGAGAGATATCACACAAATGGAAACAGTTTTTAACTGAGAAACGCGTCAAGTAAATTCATTTATTTTATATAAATCCACTCTCAGTGTTATATATGGTACCGCCCTGCTATGCTACTTTAGAGTATCAACACTCTAAACACCCACGAACCAGCCAGCTCACCCTGGATCAGCTAGCTGGATTGCTGCTAAAATCCAGCCTGTCTCTATAGGTACAAGTGAGTGCCTTCCATAAATGTGAGTACCCTGTGTACACTGGGCTATTAGTGATACCTGTACCACCATTTACCTGCACCATTGGCGCCTCTATTCCTGCTTTTACTTTTTAGATATCACACAAAATCTTTTTTTAGACCTTATATTTTGATATACACTGTAGGGGCCTTTCCTTCACACACAGAAACATGAATAATGAGATAAAGATTAAAATGTTGTGTTTATAAAATTCTTTGAGAGATCTCGCCATACTGACGATATGTAAAGCTCCCTGCTCCAGCAAGATAATCTAAGAAGTCACGTCGGTATGGCTAGGTCCCTCAAAAAATGTCTGAAACATAAATTTTAGCTTAAGAACTGTTTATCTCACTATACAGTGTTCTGGATGTGAAGGATAGACCTGTACACTATAATATAAAGTCTAAAAAAATTATAAATTTATTTATTTCTCTCCTTTTTGGGGATTATTTTGCTCATCATTATGCCCTAAGAAGTATTGGGCTTTGGTATATAGAAAGAGGTAAAATAAGCAGATCTGATTTCCCTAATAACTCAAACCCTTTGAATGGGTTCTGGTTTCAAATAACCCAATCAGCTATTGCATATACAAAAATAAACCTAAAAAAATTATCATGCATTTTATACTCTTCTGCTGGTATGAAAAGTAATGGAAACATTAAGGAAAAAACTATTTTACAGCACACTGTTCCTTTAAGTGTTGGTTTTGAGCACAATTCAAAATACCACTTAAAAGTTTGCGTTTTTTGAGACTTGAAGCAAAACATTACTGTTTGCTAGTTTGCATAACAAAACACATTAAAATCCTATTGAAATAAAAATATAATTTATATTCAGACTTTATACTTTGGAAACTAAGGCCAGATTACAAGTTGTGCAGTACGGCTTTACCACTTAAAAATGGCCTTTGTGTGCGGAATGGTCAGCTACTTGATATTACAAGTCGTGCGGTATGGCTGTACCAGGATCGTTATAGCCTATACCGCAATGATCCATTTCGCACTCAAAGACCTGTAGTTATATGTTTTTCAAAACAATTTTTTTTTTAAAATACACTAACACCCATAAACTACACTATTAACCGCTTGCCAACACTAAATAAAGCTATTAACCCCTTAAACTGCCACCCCCAAACACCATGACTACTAAAATAAACCTATTAACCCCTAAAGTGCCGTAACCCCATAATAACTACTCGTAACTACTATAATAAACCTTACACCCCTAACTTTAAATTAAAATAACAATATACTAACTTCATTAAAATAAATAAAAACCTAACATTACAAAAATAATAAAATCTAACATTACAAAAAATAATAAAACCTAACATTGCAAAAAAAAAAAATAATCTTAAATTATACAAAATAAAAAAAGCAAACATTACAGAAAATAGCAAACGAAATTATCAAAAATAAAAAAAATATTTCTAATTCTCCCGTTAAAAAAAAACCTCACCTCAAAATAAAAAAAAAACCCCTGAAGCTATAAATAAACTACCAATAGTCCTTGTAAGGGCATTTTGTAGGGCATTGGAGGATTAGGAATGGATATCGTCATCGAGTGATACTAGTGACAACACTGACAACAAGTGAGTGACTCAGTGTTAGTTACTTGTGATACTGGACTAACATTAGCGTTTTATGGTAGAGACAGTAATGTTTGAAACAAACTAAATAATTGAAGAACCAATATTAATCCACATAAATTAACCAAGAACAGTCATGCCATGACTGTTCTTCGTTAACTTATGAGTGGATTAATATTGGTTCCTCAATTATTTTGCATAGTATGATCTGCTATAGTTTTTCACCCATAATAAAATATATATGATTTTCAGGCATATGTATTGTATTTAAAAAAGTAAGAAAAGTAAGCACTGCACACAGTTTTGCCCTCATTTAACAAAGTGAGTTAAGCACGGACCACAAATGGCCCACAAAAGTAATAATGCAGCCCTACATGTAATGTCTGTCTGTCTGGCGAGGGGAGTAAGAGGCGGTGAATGAAATAACAGAATTTATGCTTACCTGATAAATTACTTTCTCCAACGGTGTGTCCGGTCCACGGCGTCATCCATAACTTGCGGGAATATTCTCTTCCCCAACAGGAAATGGCAAAGAGCACAGCAAAAGCTGTCCATATAGTCCCTCCTAGGCTCCGCCCACCCCAGTCATTCGACCGACGGACAGGAGAAAAAAACAGGAGAAACCATAAGGTGCCGTGGTGACTGTAGTTAAAGAAAGAAATTCATCAAACCTGATTAAAAAACGAGGGCGGGCCGTGGACCGGACACACCGTTGGAGAAAGTAATTTATCAGGTAAGCATAAATTCTGTTTTCTCCAACATTGATGTGTCCGGTCCACGTTGTCATCCATAACTTGTGGGAACCAATACCAAAGCTTTAGGACACGGATGAAGGGAGGGAGCCAATCAGGTTATCTAAACAGAAGGCACCACGGCTTGCAAAACCTTTCTCCCAAAAATAGCTTCCGAAGAAGCAAAAGTATCAAATTTGTAGAATTTGGCAAAAGTGTGCAGGGAAGACCAAGTCGCTGCCTTACATATCTGATCAACAGAAGCCTCGTTCTTGAAGGCCCATGTGGAAGCCACAGCCCTAGTAGAGTGAGCTGTGATGCGTTCAGGAGGCTGCCGTCCGGCAGTCTCGTAAGCCAATCGGATGATGCTTTTCAGCCAAAAGGAAAGAGAGGTAGCAGTAGCTTTTGACCTCTCCTCTTGCCAGAATAAACGACAAACAGAGAAGACGTTTGTCTGAAATCCTTTGTTGCTTCTAAATAGAACTTTAAAGCACGAACTACATCTAAATTGTGTAACAAACGTTCCTTCTTTGAAACTGGATTCGGACACAAAGAAGGCACAACTATTTCCTGGTTAATATTCTTGTTGGAAACAACCTTTGGAAGGAAACCAGGTTTAGTACGCAAAACAACCTTATCTGAATGGAACACCATATAGGGCGGATTACACTGCAAAGCAGATAACTCAGAAACTCTTCTAATAGCAACCAAAAACAGAACTTTCCAAGATAACATCTTGATATCTATGGAATGTAGAGGTTCAAACGGAACCCCTTGAAGAACTGAAAGAACTAAATTCAGACTCCAGGGAGGAGTCAAAGGTCTGTAAACAGGCTTGATCCTGACCAAAGCCTGAACAAAAGCTTGAACATCAGGCACAGCTGCCAGTCGTTTGTGTAACTCGCTGATAATCCCTTATCCAAACCTTCTTGGAGAAAGGAAAGGATCCTAGGAATTTTGATCTTACTCCATGAGAATCCCTTGGATTCACACCAACAGATATATCTTTTCCATATTTTATGGTAAATGTTTCTAGTTACAGGTTTTCTGGCTTGTACCAGAGTATCTATTACAGAATCCGAAAACCCACGCTTAGATAAAATCAAGCGTTCAATTTCCAAGCCGTCAGCTGGAGGGAAACTAGATTTGGATGTTCGAATGGACCTTGTACTAGAAGATCCTGTCTCAAAGGTAGCTTCCATGGTGGAGCCGATGACATATTCACCAGGTCTGCATACCAAGTCCTGCGTGGCCACGCAGGAGCTATCAAGATCACTGAGGCCCTCTCCTGCTTGATTCTGGCTACCAGCCTGGGAATGAGAGGAAACGGTGGAAACACATAAGCTAGGTTGAAGGTCCAAGGCGCTACTAGTGCATCCACTAGAGTCGCCTTGGGATCCCTGGATCTGGACCCGTAGCAAGGAACCTTGAAGTTCTGACGAGACGCCATCAGATCCATGTCTGGAATACCCCATAATTGAGTCAACTGGGCAAATATCTCCGGGTGGAGTTCCCACTCCCCCGGATGGAATGTCTGACGACTCAGATAATCCACCTCCCAGTTTTCCACTCCTGGGATGTGGAACGCAGATAGGTGGCAGGAGTGATCCTCCGCCCATTTTATGATTTTGGTCACCTCTCTCATCGCCAGGTAACTCCTTGTTCCCCCCTGATGGTTGATGTAAGCAACAGTCGTCATGTTGTCTGATTGGAATCTTATGAATCTGGCCTTTGCTAGTTGAGGCCAAGCCCTGAGAGTATTGAATATCGCTCTCAGTTCCAGAATGTTTATCGGGAGAAGAGACTCTTCCCGAGACCATAGCCCCTGAGCTTTCAGGGAGTCCCAGACCACGCCCCAGCCCACTAGACTGGCGTCGGTCGTGACGATGACCCACTCTGGTCTGCGGAAGCTCATTCCCTGGGACAGGTGATCCTGGGTTAGCCACCAACGGAGTGAGTCTCTGGTCTTCTGATCTACTTGAATCACTGGAGACAAGTCTGTATAGTCCCCATTCCACTGTTTCAGCATGCACAGTTGTAATGGTCTTAGATGAATTCGCGCAAAAGGAACTATGTCCATTGCTGCAACCATCAACCCTACTACTTCCATGCACTGAGCTATGGAAGGTCGTTGAACAGAGTGAAGAACTTGACAAGCGTTTAGAAGCTTCGACTTTCTGACATCTGTCAGGAAAATCTTCATTTCTAAAGAATCTATTATTGTCCCCAAGAAAGGAACTCTTGTCGACGGAGACAGGGAACTTTTTTCTATGTTCACTTTCCATCCGTGAGATCTGAGAAAGGCCAGAACGATGTCTGTGTGAGCCTTTGCCTTTGAAAGAGACGACGCTTGTATCAGAATGTCGTCCAAGTAAGGTGCCACTGCAATGCCCCTTGGTCTTAGAACCGCTAGAAGGGACCCGAGTACCTTTGTGAAAATCCTTGGAGCAGTGGCTAGCCCGAATGGGAGAGCCACAAACTGGTAATGTTTGTCCAGAAAGGCGAACCTTAGGAACTGATGATGATCTTTGTGGATAGGAATATGTAGATACGCATCCTTTAGATCCACGGTAGTCATAAATTGACCCTCCTGGATTGTAGGTAAAATCGTTCGAATAGTTTCCATTTTGAACGATGGCACTCTGAGAAATTTGTTTAGGATCTTTAAATCCAGAATTGGTCTGAAAGTTCCCTTTTTTTTGGGAACTACAAACAGATTTGAGTAAAACCCCATTCCTTGTTCCACGGTTGGAACTGGGTGTATCACTCCCATTTTTAACAGGTCTTCTACACAATGTAAGAATGCCTGTCTCTTTATTTGGTTTGAAGATAAGTGAGACATGTGGAACCTTCCCCTTGGGGGTAGTTCCTTGAATTCCAGAAGATAACCCTGAGAAACTATTTCTAGTGCCCAGGGATCCTGAACATCTCTCGCCCAAGCCTTAGTGAAGAGAGAGAGTCTGCCCCCTACTAGATCCGGTCCCGGATCGGGGGCTACTCCTTCATGCTCTTTTGGTAGCAGCAGCAGGCTTCTTGGCCTGCTTACCCTTGTTCCAGCCTTGCATTGGTTTCCAAGCTGGTTTGGTTTGTGAAGCATTACCCTCTTGTCTAGAGGCTGCAGAGTTGGAGGCCGGTCCGTTCCTGAAATTGCGAAAGGAACAAAAATTAGACTTATTCTTGGCCTTGAAAGGCCTATCTTGTGGGAGGGCGTGGCCCTTACCCCCAGTGATGTCTGAGATAATCTCTTTCAATTCTGGCCCAAAAAGGGTTTTACCCTTGAAAGGGATATTAAGCAATTTTGTCTTGGAAGATACATCCGCTGACCAAGACTTTAGCCAGAGCGCTCTGTGCGCCACAATTGCAAACCCTGAATTTTTCGCCTCTAATCTAGCTAACTGCAAAGCGGCATCTAAAATAAAGGAATTAGCTAACTTAAGTGCGTGAATTCTGTCCATAACCTCCTCATACAGAGTCTCTCTACTAAGCGACTTTTCTAGTTCCTCGAACCAGAACCAGGCTGCTGTAGTGACAGGAATAATGCACGAAATAGGTTGAAGGAGGTAACCTTGCTGTACAAAAATCTTTTTAAGCAAACCCTCCAATTTTTTATCCATATGATCTTTGAAAGCACAATTATCCTCAATAGGAATAGTAGTGCGCTTGGCTAGTGTAGAAACTGCCCCCTCGACCTTAGGGACTGTCTGCCATAAGTCCTTTCTGGGGTCCACCATAGGAAATAATTTCTTAAATATAGGAGGGGGGACAAAAGGTATGCCGGGCTTCTCCCACTCCTTATTCACTATGTCCACCACCCGCTTGGGTATAGGAAAAGCGTCGGGGTGCACCGGAACCTCTAGGAACTTGTCCATCTTGCACAATTTTTCTGGAATGACCAGGTTGTCACAATCATCCAGAGTAGATAGCACCTCCTTAAGCGGAGATGCTCTAATTTAAATTTAAATGTCACAACATCAGGTTCTACCTGTTGAGAAATTCTACCTGAATCAGAAATTTCCCCATCTGACAAAACCTCCCTCATGGCCACTTCAGATTGGTGTGAGGGTATGACAGAGCAATTATCATCAGCGCCCTCCTGCTCTACAGTGTTTAAAACAGAGCAATCGCGCTTTCTCTGAAATGCAGGCATTTTGGATAAAATATTTGCTATGGAGTTATCCATTACTGCCGTCAATTGTTGTATAGTAACAAGCATTGGCGCGCTAGAAGTACTAGGGGTCTCCTGCGTGGGCAAAACTGGTGTAGACACAGAAGGAGATGATGGAGAACTGTCTACTCCCTTCATCTGATGAATCATCTTGGGCAACTTTACTATCTGTGGCAGTACTGTCCTTACTTTGTTTGGACGCTATGACACAATTATCACACAATTTTGAAGGGGGAGACACATTGGCTTCCATACATAAAGAACATAGTTTATCTGAAGGCACAGACATGTTAAACAGGCTTAAACTTGTCAATAAAGTACAAAAACCGTTTTAAAACAAAACCGTTACTGTCTCTTTAAATTTTAAACAGGGCACACTTTATTACTGAATATGTGAAAAACTATGAAGCTGTATAAAATGCCCAAATAAAGCAATCGATCTAGCCCATAAAAGTGTCTACCAGTTTTATAGCCCATATTAAGCCCTTTATTCTGTTTGAGACTAAGAAAATGGCTTACCGGTCCCCATGAGGGGAAATTACAGCCTTCCAGCATTAAACAGTCTTGTTAGAAATATGGCTAGTCATACCTTAAGCAGAAAAGTCTGCTAACTGTTTCCCCCAACTGAAGTTATCTCATCTCAACAGTCCTATGTGGAAACAGCAAACGATTTTAGTTACTGCTGCTAAAATCATACTCCTCTCACAAACAGAACTCTTAATTTTTTTCTGTTTCAGAGTAAATAGTACATACCAGCACTATTTTAAAATAACAAACTCTTGATATTAGAATAAAAAACTACAACTAAACACCACATACTCTTCACCATCTCCGTGGAGATGCTGCTTGTTCAGCGGCAAAGAGAATGACTGGGGTGGGCAGAGCCTAGGAGGGACTATATGGACAGCTTTTGCTGTGCTCTTTGCCATTTCCTGTTGGGGAAGAGAATATTCCCACAAGTTAAGGATGACGCCGTGGACCGGACACACCAATGTTGTAGAAATGAGCTTTAAATCCAAGCATGAACATCATATTCACCCATTTTAGACACTTGTTTCATGCCAGTGAGCACTGAGCCACCATGTTAAAATGATGCGCAGCTCATGTTACAAAATCTTCTTGTAGTGACAGTGTGTAAGTGCAGAGTACTGACTTATGGTGACTTTGCGTAAGTGCCGGGTATTGATTATATGTAGTATAAAGTGTTAAAATATTTTGGGGCATAGTGAGTAATTAGTAATACATTGTAAAAAAGCTAGCAGACATAACAACTGCTGTATCTTATTGGTCATCCATTTGTCAGGGTACAGAGTTTCAGATCCTAATGAGTATCTGATTTTAATAATTTTACATTGTTTATGCCATGCTTGACACTGTGGCCTCTAGTTATTAACGTGTCTACTTACGCCCGCCTAAGCTCGCCTACCACCGCCACCGCGGACCTGAAAAATCTTGCCAAAGTTATCAATAAATCTGTCAAAAAGCCGCGCACCAAGTATGGGGCGATGAGCAGCGGACTGTGATAGTTATCACTCATCCGATCTCGCTGCTCTTCGGCTTTTTTACAGCTTTATTGACAAGCTGACACTAAGCACCCACACTAACTATACTGTTCTACCCCCTATACCGCCGCCCCTGGAGCCCCCCCGCAACTAAATAAAGTTATTAACCCCTAAACCGCCGCTCCTAGACCCCGCCGCAACTCTTATAAATGTATTAACCCCTAAACCGCCGCTCCCGGAGCCCACCGCCACTCTAATAAACTGATTAACCCCTAAACTGCCGCTCCCGGACCCCGCCGCCACCTACATAATACCTATTAGCCCCTATCCTGCCCCCCTATACCGCCGCCACCTATAATAAATTTATTAACCCCTATCCTGCCGATCCCGTACCCCGCCGCAACTAAATAAATTGTTTAACCCCTAAACCGCCACTCCCGGACCCCGCCGCCACCTATATTAAACTTATTAACCCCTATCCTGCCCCCCCTATACCGCCACATCCATAATAAAATTATTAACCCCTAAACCTAAGTCTAACCCTAACCCTAACAGCCCCCTAACTTAAATATTAATTAAATACATCTAAATATTATAACTCTTATTAACTAAATTAATCCTATTTATAACTAAATACTTACCTTTAAAATAAACCCTAATATAGCTACAATATAAATAATAATTATATTGCAGCTATTTTAGGATTTATTTTTATTTTACAGGCAACTTTCAATTTATTTTAACTAGGTACAATAGCTATTAAATAGTTATTAACTATTTAATAGCTACCTAGTTAAAATAAAGAGAAATTTACTTGTAAAATAAAAACTAACCTAAGTTACAATTACACCTAACACTACACTATCATTAAATAAAATATTCCTATTTAAAACTAAATTCTTACCTTTAAAATAAACCCTAATATAGCTACAATATAAATAATAATTATATTATAGCTATTTTAGGATTTATTTTTATTTTACAGGCAACTTTCAATTTATTTTAACTAGGTACAATAGCTATTAAATAGTTATTAACTATTTAATAGCTACCTAGTTAAAATAAAGAGAAATTTACCTGTATAATAAAAACTAACCTAAGTTACAATTACAACTAACACTACACTATCATTAAATAAATTATTCCTATTTAAAACTAAATACTTACCTGTAAAATAAACCCTAAGATAGCTACAATGTAATTAATAATTACATTGTAGCTATTTTAGGATTTATATTTATTTTACATTTAACTTTGTATTTCTTTTAGCTAGTTAGAATAGTTATTACATAGTTATTAACTATTTAATAACTACCTAGCTAAAAGAAATACAAAATTACCTGTAAAATAAATCCTAACCTAAGTTACAATTAAACCTAACACTACACTATCATTAAATTAATTAAATAAATTAGCTACAAATAACTACAATTAAATACAATTAAATAAACTAACTAAAGTACAAAAAATAACAAAAATAAGTTACAAACATTTCAAAAATATTACAACAATTTTAAGCTACTTACACCTAATCTAAGGCCCTAATAAAATAACAAAGCCCCCAAAATAAAAAAATGCCCTACCCTATTCTACATTAAAAAGTTAACAGCTCTATTACCTTACCAGCCCTTAAAAGGGCCTTTTGCGGGGCATGCCCCAAAGAATTCAGCTCTTTTGCCTGTAAAAAAAAAAATACAACCCCCCCCAACATTAAAACCCACCACCCACATACCCCTAATCTAACCCAAACCCCCTTTAAATAAACCTAACACTACCCCCCCTGAAGATCTCCCTACCTTGAGTCGTCTTCACTCAGCCGAGCAGCGATGGACCAATAGAAGACATCCGGAGCGGCGGAAGTCTTCATCCTATCCGGGCAGAAGAGGACATCCAGACCGGCAAACATCTTCATCCAAGCGGCATCTTCTATCTTTATCCATCCGACGAGGAGCGGCTCCATCTTCAAGACCTCTGGCGCGGAATATCCTCTTCTACCGACGAATGAAGGTTCCTTTAAGTGACGTCATCCAAGATGGCATCCCTCGAATTCCGATTGGCTGATAGGATTCTATCAGCCAATCGGAATTAAAGTAGGAAAAATCTGATTGGCTGATTGAATCAGCCAATACGATTCAAGTTCAATTGGATTGGCTGATCCAATCAGATTGAGCTCACATTCTATTGGCTGTTCCGATCAGCCAATCAGATTTTTCCTACCTTAATTCCGATTGGCTGATAGAATCCTATCAGCCAATCGGAATTCGAGGGACGCCATCTTGGATGAAGTCACTTAAAGGAACCTTCATTCATCGGTAGGAATATTTATTTAGATGTATTTAAATTATATTTAAGTTAGGGGGTATTAGGGTTAGGGTTAGACTTAGGTTTAGGGGTTAATAAATTTAATATAGTGGCGGCGACATTGGGGGCGGCAGATTAGGGGTTAATAAATGTAGGTAGGTGGTGGCGGTGTAGGGGGGCAGATTAGGGGTTAATAAGTATAATGTAGGTGGCGGTGTAGGGGTCAGCAGAATAGGGGTGTTTAGACTTGGGGTACATGTTAGGGTGTTAGGTGTAAACGTTACCATAGGAATCAATGGGACATGAGCTTTCGCTGCTTTCAGACTCCAATTGATCCCTATGGTATCCGTCGCCTCCAGGGCGGCGGATTGAAAACCAGGTACGCTGGGCCGGAATAGTGCCGAGCGTACCTGGTAGAAATTTGATAACTAGCAAAAGTAGTCAGATTGTGCCGAATTTGCATTCGGAACATCTGTAATGACTTAAGCATCGATCTGTGTCGGAGTTAGACCGGCGGATCGTATGTTACGTCACAAAATTCTACTTTTGCCGGTCTGTAGGGTTTGATAACTAAGGGGAATCAGGCTCGCTACAAATACGCTGCAGAATTCCAGCGTATTTGCGGTTGACGGCTTGATAAATAGATGCCATTGTCTGCAATGCTGCACCGCGCAAAGGTGTTAAACACATAGTAGAATTACCACTCAGGCCTCACACAACATCACTGATCCTGAATGGAAACTGACACTGATACAATTATCAGTACTAGTAGCATGATTCAGCAGTGCAACTAGCGCTGCTGAATGTATTAGTGGCAGTTTCCACTCAGGACCAGCAGCGCAGTACTTATACTATGTATTTAACCCATTTGCATGGGTTAAACATGTAGAAGTGCACGTCACTAGTCCTAATACTGCATGCTCTACAGAAAAAGAGTATGTAGTTTTTAAACTATAATGTCCCTTTAAATTCTAAATACGGTGATATATATATATATATATATATATATATATATATATATATATATATATATATATATATATATATATATATATATAAAAAGTAATCCAGAAGAGGCACTCGCCGTGATACAACCAAGTGATTTATTAAGAGTGTGTATATATGAGTGTGTGTGTGTGTGAGTGTTTCTCGGGAGTATCATAGCCAGTGCTTTACCAGTATCTGAGGTCACCGCACGTCACTGATATATATATATATATATATATATATATATATATACATACACACATACACACACACAGTATATATGTGTGTATGTTCTTAAACAGGTTTAAGAGTATGGTAAGCTTGAGTCAGTAATGTAAAATAAATGCATTAGGTTATCTATTTATTTTCCTTTTAATAGTTTTCAGATTAATACACTTTAATAATAAATACTTTCAGGAACACTTGTTATCTTGTGTAGAATTGATTGACACTGTGCCCTCCCCTCTGCTGTTAACAAACCGTCATACAGTTAAGGGATAAACTAGCTTTGTAGATATTTCACTGTTCCTTGACCTTGTGTCATCAATAGAGAAGGGGAAGCTCAGAGAGCAAGATATTTGTCATGTGGCAGAGTAAATGAGGAAAGATATCGAACAAAAAGACAGCAAGGATTCTACATTCACTGATTTTAAACATGTCAAGTACTCAAGACTGCTGTTCTAGTTTATCCTCCCACATACACAGGGCAGCATAACCAGGTCACTGTTTCTAATTGACATGAGAACACAGCGCCCATAGAGGTTTGAGAGACCAGACTTTAAATGTCACTGGTATACAAGCTGTAGTGCAGGTGCATATTAGCATTTATCATTATATGACACGTGACTGTGCGTACAGAGCTCTGTGCGTTTACGGTCAGTTGCAGCAAATTGTGTTTTAAAATATGAGCAAATATTAGAGAAAGGGAATTTGACACAGTAATTCAATTCTGAGTTTTTCATCCTTTGCCGAAAAATATAATATTCCCTTTGCATGACTTTAAAGGGACAGTAAACAACTTATAATTACATTTTTTTTTATTATTTTTTTTAAATATTCTTTAATTAAGGTTTTGCAATACAGAAAAATATACAACACATGCCATGTAACATTAAAGGGACAGTCAAGTCCAAGAAAACCTTCATGATTCAGATAGGGCATTTAATTTTATCACCAATTTTGCTTTGTACTATTGGTATTCTTAGTTGAAAGCTAAACCTAGGAGGTTCATATGCTAATTTCTTAGACCTTGAAGGCCACCTCTAATCTAAATGTATTTTGATAGTTTTTCACCACTAGAGGGCATTAGTTCATGTGTTTCATATAGATAACATTGAGCTCATGCACGTGAATTTACCATGGAGACAGCTCTGACCGGCTAAACTGCAAGTCTGTCAAAAGAACTGAAATAAGGGGGCAGTCTGCTGAGGCTTAGATACAAGGAAATTACAGAGGTAAAACGTGTATAATTATAACTGTGTTATTTTATTCAAAACTGGGGAATTGGTAATTAAGGGATTATCTATCTATCTTTTTTTTTTTTTTTTTTTTAAATAATTTTTTATTGAGGTTTTTGCGTAAAACATACATAAAACACAATACACCAATTTGCAAAAAGAACTAAATACAAAATACAAACATAGTTACCCGAAAAATTTCGGAAATCATACAATAGCTTGGTGAAAGGCTAATGAAACCTCGATTTTTCAATAATATATCACATGTGGCTGACCTGTTAGAAACAAAGATTCAGGCCCTATGGGCCAAAAATATGAAAAATAATAGCTATCTGATGGTCAGGAGTCTAGCTCGCTAGGAGCATCAAAGTAAATCATGCATAGTTGGCCTATAAGGAGCTTTGTTTTATGTCCATTGGACCTAGAGTATAGGAGACAATAGATAGCTGATGACCAAAAATCTAGTTCTTTAATAGCTTCAAAAGGAGCATGAATACGTGTATAATAAGTGGGGGAAGGGGGATATTCAATGGGTAAGCACCGCTATGTATATTAGGGAGAGAGAAAGTGGAGGGCGGAGCCATAGGAATATAGGAGTATAGTAGGAGACTTGGAGGGATCTATTAATCTTGGTAATATAGCAAAGTAACTGGGCTAAGACATCTATCTACCCAGCTATGAATTATTAGTCATGTGAGAGAAAATGGTGTTATGTTACACATATTTGTTAAGCGCATATAGCTGTAACTGCAGGGGGTGGGGGTATGTAAGCTCCTATATCTAGGTTTGACAAAGTATAATCACTAACCGATTAGATCAGTCTATAAGCTCGGCAATTAAGCATAAGTTATTGGGTGGGCTCAGGGTCTATATATGGATTGGATAATGTACACATTAAACATGTAATAATACATTTTCTGTAGTAGCCTATACTAGGGGAATTATTCTAATTGTAACTTTACTGGTGTCTCTACTGGCAGGATAATTTATCAGTGAAAATATTAAGCCTAGAGATATCTCAAGCAGTAGACTGGTAAGCTGTTAGTACACAGAGATTATACCTAAGTACTCCAATGTAAGAAACCCCCTGTATATAACTGAAAGAAACCTGCTCTCGCTATGATATGGTAACCTCATGGCGTGTGTGGAGGAGGGAGAGGTAAGGTTTGTGTTTTATGATTTCCTAATACAAAACTGTAAGGTGAACTAGAGAGTTACTGTAAGTGGAAAATAATGTAGAAAGGCCCAATACATAGGAGATCTAGCACCCCTATCTATGTAGTTTTTAATAAAGGGGCATCTGTACTAGAATGAGTATGGTTGCAATTAAATTTAGTAGTCCACCTGGGAAAGCAGTATATATTCCTCATCAATAAATGGGCAGCTGCAACTATATTGAAGGTATGTCGCGAGAGGGATTTCCATACTGTAACTAATACATTTTGCAAGGATGTAACCGTAGTTTCATATACAGAAAAAATAGTAAGCATATACAATACTGGAGAACAAAGATTACATGTAGGCGATACGCTTTTCTTTTTTTTTTTTTTTGTAATATAAAAAAATAAGTACTCAATTCAGCACTGTGTGCTCATGTCATGTAATAACAAATGTATGCAATTTCTCAGTTTGAATGCACCTCTTATAAGCCCCACTTGCAATGTTCAGTAATTATGTGCAAAATAGAACTAGAGTTTGTAGGGGGTGTTAGTTAATATTGAGAGGGAGGTCTCCACAAATACAGATGGACATCTGTGACCTATCCAGGACTGCTCATGTAATAGTATATCCACTAGAACATAGGATCATGCTAATATGACCTGGTATATCAACAGTGTTTATTCTAACCATAGTGTGTCATTATTAATGGAAGTTTCTACTAGAATTTTAGATAAGACTAAGTGGGGTATATGTGGAAGGAGGTAGGATAAGGGATTAATGAGGTAAGTTAAATATAATGAACTACATACTCAGTATCGCTGACTGACCTCCCAGTCTAACAGGGTCATAAATTCAGTGTACATATTGAGAGGTATCTAGGGACAGTCAATAATAAACAACATGCTAAAACTAAAGCAAAAATAAAAACGCAATGAACTGGTAACAGTCAACAAACCAGCATGTCTGATACGTATGATTAGTGTCAAAGATGATGGAAGGGATAACGGCTGTATCCCAAGAGGTATATACATGGGACCAGACATCCAAGGCAGTTCAGAGTTCATAAATCAATATGGAGGAGCAGGGAAGAGAAATACAACAAAAACACTATCCCTCAGTATTGTAAAATTATAAATGGTATGTTTAGCGAAAGATAAGCCTTGCAAGTTCAATCAGCACAAGCCGATTTCAACAAAAGTTCCGGGTGTATCTCTGAACAACAACACAGTTGATGACTGCGTATTACTTGTAGTCAAATTAGATGCGATCGGCTTAAGGGGCCTGAGAGATGTATTAGGCAAGTCTCTATTTAATGTGTCTGTTGAGTGAACTCCGGTAGAGATTGTGAGGATGCCATTTTCTTTTGCCCCTAGGAATTAGTTTATGCAGCTAGCCGATGCCACACGGTAGTAGAGCCAGGGCAGGTTCTGAAGCCGCAAACCACGTATTGTCTCCGGAGGGAAGGCGGGTGTCCTAGTGAGTGATACCGCAATGAAGAGCAGTGTTGTCAGAGAAGTAGTAGGATTTCAAGCTCCCGGTATGTGCAGGGGCTAAATGCCTCTCTAGATGCAGGGCAGCATTACCGGGAACTGGGTAAGCATAGCCAATGAACAGAGTCCCAGGATCTTCACACCTCCCCAGTGTAGGGACATTCACCATCTCTGCCTCTAATTGACTTTCGCTGAGCAGTTCCACCGCCGGGGGTGATGAATGTAGCTCCCACGGTTCAGAATGCCCTGAAGGTGTTCCAATTTGTAGCGCCACGCTTTGTTCTCCCTTCCCAGTGGGAGTAGCTATCTTCTCGCTGGGCCAGGCTGAAGAAGATTTATCCTTAGCACTGCAAGCTGCAATAAGATCTTCATGGTAAGCATCAATCTTAGTATTTAAGTGTTCTAGCAGGGACCGCAGTGTAGGGTAGGATGTCTCCATGTTCAGGCCTCACAGAGGGCCGCAAAACCATGCGCCTGCACCTCCCAATCCTATAGTGGTGGCAGGGATGAGCGTTTCTGAGAAGATGCAGGTTAGCTGCAATGCAGTTTAGAAACTTTTAATAGGCTGTTATAATGGTTATTAACCTATTATTAGGTAGTAATTAGTCCCTTTTATTCACTCTGTATTCAGAGCTCCACAAACTAGCGACCGTCCATGTTGGCAGTTGGCTCCGCCCCCATCTATCTTTTTAAACAACAACAATTCTGGTGTTGACTGTCCCTTTAATAACACAATTTCAGTTGAGCAAATAACAATGATATAAGTATGAAGGAGGAAGAATGACAGAATATGTACGCCTGAAACCTCTATTTTACAATAATAAAAGCATTTTCTAAATGACTATTTAGCTGGCCGCTTATGGGCCATTTGTTCAGGAAAGATGAGTGAGATATGATAGTCACACTTTTGGCCTCGTTAGGACCTAATGACACTTAATAAGTATGTAAATATCTAGATTGCTAATAAAATGCATCACCATCTGAACAATAACGATAAAATGTAAACTTGCATGAGATCTAAGAAAATTTGTCAGCGGGTAAACACTGCTTGAAATGGTGTAGAATAAATGAGATTAGTATAGAAAACCAAGAATAATTCTAATGAATTTGAGGACTTAAATAATCTAGCATATCTGAAGAACATCTTTTATGATCCTGTTATAAAGCATATAACACATATTTAAGAGATCAACCAACATTGAGAAAGATACAAAAATATATATTTGGGCCATAGTGCACATAGGGGATATGTGCAGTTTTAATTGAAGGGAGGAGATATGCAGAATTCACTAAGAGCTATAGTATGATTGCAGAATTGAATCAAACGGAGGGAGTAATCCATGTTATCTAAGAGAATGTATGGTTATTTGCTAGCAGTCTATGGTCCTTCTATACATATTTTAGTCTCCTTTAAAGCATAGATATGATAGTAGAGGTGTGTAAAAAATCTGTCCAGTCTGTCCATAGCAACATTCCAACTCAGGGGGCTCCCATAATGATGATGGGAGCTTATCAGGCTCAGTGTAGAAATAAATAGAAAAAATGAGCCAGAAATAGGGGCAATTATGTGCTTGCCAGTCTACGTTACATCTATGAGCTATTTGGAAGAGGTTGCAGTGTGTTGAGATGTATATTTTTGGTCAACCCAGCCTCATATGTTCCTGGTTCAAGTCACCTGGAGTCCCTCCATTTGTTTGTTATAGGCGATGTATCCCCATGTAATATGACCGTTATGCTTCATATAGTTTACGCTGTTCAACATTTCCAAAACATTCAGTAAGGTAAGTTCTGAAGCAGATTACACAAGTCCAGTCCTTATAATTTGTCAATAAATTGGAAAACAATCTGTATCACAGATATCCAGTCGTAAGTGAAATGTAAACTGTTAGGAAACACTAATAAAGTTCACCACCATGAGTAGAAACTCTGTTATGAGTGTACAAAGGGAAAAAAACCCTCAGGTTGAATAAAGATTTCCTTTAGCCTACTCCTAATTGGTAATCAGACTGCATGTAATGATAGGTGTATGAATTATTGTAGATGGTGAAGTGGGTCTACCAGGCTAATAGTTCAAGTGAGCTCCTCAGCTCTCAAGAGAGCGAGAACCCCACCATCAAGTCTCTCACCTCCCACTCCATAAATCCCTTAGGATAAAAGCAAATTGTTCCCGGAGCTCGCCTACCAGAAGAGAACTTACCTCTCTTCTTTTTAATAAAGGAACCAAGAGAATGAAGAAATTGTGCCAATAGAAGTAAATTAGAAAATTATTTAAAACGATATGCTCTATCTTATTCTATAACAAAAATATATATTTTAGCAAGGTGCTGTGTATCAATTAATTTATCAATTAATGCTCAATACATTTTCAGTACAAACACTAAAAAGATACACACAAATCATGGCTCTGATTGAATCATCACGTAGTCAAAACATAGTATATTGCATCTTAGTAGACAATGGGCTGGATTTATGGGTGCTCGTTAGGCGGCCAAGGCTTGTTAAGCTGCTTCGTTGCTAAGATGAGATCATGCCTGAAATTAATTGTAGCTCGCTTCACCTATCTTTTAGTTTTTAGTTAGTTGGCATTCCTTCCATTAGCATATACAGCTGTGTTATAGTAAAACATTTTTTACTAACTTAAAGGAACAGTCAAATTGTTATTTAAAAAGATAGATAATCCCTTATTTACTCATTCCCCAGTTTTGAATAACCAACATGGTTATTTTAACATACATTTTACCTCTGTGATTAGCTTTTATCCAAGCCTATTCTGACAACCCCCTTATCACATGGCTATTTATTCATTATCTATTTACCTTTTATTTTAGCCAATGAGTGCTGTGTCCTGCAATTGTGGCATGTCGATGATATAATGCATTCACCATTGATGTCTATGGGGACAAGAAAGTTACGTAAAAACCTAACACCCTAACATAGCCCTCTAGTCTAAATACCCCTAATCCGTCACCCCCCGACATCGCCAAAACTAAATAAAGTTATTAACCCCATAAACCGCCGCCCCCGACATCGCCAGCACTAAATAAAGATATTAACCCCTAATCCACCACCCCCAACATCAATGACACTAAATAAACCTATTAACTCCTAAACTGCTGACCCCCCACATTGCCAACACTAAATAAACCTATTAATCCCTAATCCGCCGCCCTCCGGCATCACAAATACTAAACTAAACCTATTAACCCCATAAACCGCCAACCTCGCACATCGCTAATACCAAAATAAGCCCATTAACCCCTAAACCGCTGTCCCCCACATCGTGACACACTAAATGAAACTATTAACCCCTAAAACTAACACCCGCTAACTTTAAATTAAAGTTAGAATATAACTAACTTAAAATAAATAAAATCTTACCTGTGAAATTAAAAAAAACCTAAGCTCAAACTATTCATAAACCTAACATTACTATTATAAAAACTAAAATAAACTAAAAATAAAAAAAACTAAATTACAATATTAAAAAATCCTAGCACTAAGTAAAAACAAACAAACTAAAAATAGTTATACAAATACCTGATAATAATAATAATAATAATAATAAGTGCATTCGGATTCAGACAAATCTGTATTCGTCCAAATATTGCCATAATTTGACGCAGCCTGCACAAATTAAAAGAATAACAAATTACAAATTAATTTATAAAAAAAAATTGTTAATACATTTGTTCATTTGCTATTCTAAACCACCACAACTCCCATAAAAAACCCTCAACACTATATTAACCTATAAACCGCCTCAACCCCCATTGCAAAACCCTGCTACACTATATTAACCTCTAAACTGCCACAACCCCCATTGCAAAACCCTGCTACACTTTATTAACCCCAAAACTGTCACAACTCATAATGCAAAATCCTACTAAACTATATTAACACCTTTGGTCTAAACCACCACAACCCATCATCTCAATAAACCCCCAACATTACTTAACCCTTAAATGACCACAACCCCATCGTTAAACCAGCAACATTATAATAACCTGTAAAATGTCATTATCGCTATTAATACCATACACTATAAAACACTAAATCACCACAACTCTGTTTGCAATAACCCCTATACTGTATTAACCTCTAAACTGCCCAAAAAAACAGTACAATAAAACCCCTACTCTATTAACCCCTAAACCGAAAAACTAAAAAAAATTAAGCACCTAAAAATTAAAAAACCCTATTCTAAAAATAAAGTACCCTAAAAAATAAAAAGCTTTCCTAAAAATCCCTATCCTAAAACTAAACTAAATAAAAACCCTATACTAAAACTAAAGCCCCCTAAAGCTAACATTAAAGAAAACCCCAAGTTTCACTACTCACCATCCAAAGTCTTCTTCCTCAGCAGATCCTCAAGGGTGGCAGGGTTTCTTTTTACGATGGGGTTGTGGTGGTTTAGGGGTTAAATAGTGTAGGTAGGCTCTTGTTTTCTGTTTTTTAAGGCATTTAATTTGTGTGAAATGAGCCCCTTTTTTCGCGCAAAACTGTATCTCACTGAACCAACTGGGATTGCAGAAATGCGGTTGGTATAGTGACATACAGTTGGCAGAAACTCGTTAGTTTCAATGGTGGCTTTCAAAACACAATTTTGTGACCAGGTAAAGCAGGGGTCATTTTTTATGCAAGATATTAATAGCTTGTTTCTAAACAAAAAATGATGTAGATATTTATGTTCATATTTTTCCCCTCTTTTCATGCTCTTTTGAATCACATTTTTGGTTTGAGATGTCTGCAACAGATTGCAAGGCCATTCCTCTGCATGCTCCTTGTACAAAATGAGACCTGCTGCGGCTACAGTGACAAAAAGGTTTGTAAGCAGGCAGGCGATCCTAAAAGGTTATTACTAGACATCTGTTAAAGATAAAAAAATCCTTCCTTTATTACTGGAAATAATCTGGTATGAATAAGCCCAGAGCGATGCAATAAAATATTTAAAACCTAATTAGTACCAATAATGTAAAATATACAAATACATTAAGATGTTGGTCGGTCAGTGAACAAATCATGTTTAAACTATGAAAGTACAAATAAAATATTTACACATAATGATCCTTTAAGCTTACAATTAAAGGACCAGTAAACACTGTAGATTTGCACAATCAACAAATGCATGTTAAAAAGACAATGCAATATCACTTAGTCTGAACTTCAAATGAGTAGTAGATTTTTTTTTCTGACAAGTTTAAAAGTTATGTGTATTTCCTCTCCCTCTGTACCATGTGACAGCCATCAGTCAATCACAAATGCATGCACGTACCATGTGACAACCATCAGCCAATCACAAATGCATATACGCTTATTCTTGCACATGTTCAGTAAGAGCTTGTGACTCAAAAAGTGTAAATATAAAAAGACTGTGCAAATTTTGTTAACGGAAGTAAATTGGAAATTGTTTAAAATTGCATGCTCTATTTGAATCATGAAAGTTGAATTTTGACTTGAGTGAGTGTCCCTTGAAGATCTGCAGTCACCAGACCCCCCTTACAGTATTAACTGCTATTAACCCCCAGCTCTCACACCACCCAACCACTATAACAGCCCTAACTTCTAGGACACTAACAGCTATACAGGGAGTGCAGAATTATTAGGCAAGTTGTATTTTTGAGGATTAATTTTATTATTGAACAACAACCATGTTCTCAATGAACCCAAAAATCTCATTAATATCAAAGCTGAATAGTTTTGGAAGTAGTTTTTAGTTTGTTTTTAGTTATAGCTATTTTAGGGGAATATCTGTGTGTGCAGGTGACTATTACTGTGCATAATTATTAGGCAACTTAACAAAAAACAAATATATACCCATTTCAATTATTTATTTTTACCAGTGAAACCAATATAACATCTCAACATTCACAAATATACATTTCTGACATTCAAAAACAAAACAAAAACAAATCAGTGACCAATATAGCCACCTTTCTTTGCAAGGACACTCAAAAGCCTGCCATCCATGGATTCTGTCAGTGTTTTGATCTGTTCACCATCAACATTGCGTGCAGCAGCAACCACAGCCTCCCAGACACTGTTCATAGAGGTGTACTGTTTTCCCTCCTTGTAAATCTCACATTTGATGATGGACCACAGGTTCTCAATGGGGTTCAGATCAGGTGAACAAGGAGGCCATGTCATTAGATTTCTTCTTTTATACCCTTTCTTGCCAGCCACGCTGTGGAGTACTTGGACGTGTGTGATGGAGCATTGTCCTGCATGAAAATCATGTTTTTCTTGAAGGATGCAGACTTCTTCCTGTACCACTGCTTGAAGAAGGTGTCTTCCAGAAACTGGCAGTAGGACTGGGAGTTGAGCTTGACTCCATCCTCAACCCGAAAAGGCCCCACAAGCTCATCTTTGATGATACCAGCCCAAACCAGTACTCCACCTCCACCTTGCTGGCGTCTGAATCGGACTGGAGCTCTCTGCCCTTTACCAATCCAGCCACGGGCCCATCCATCTGGCCCATCAAGACTCACTCTCATTTCATCAGTCCATAAAACCTTAGAAAAATCAGTCTTGAGATATTTCTTGGCCCAGTCTTGACGTTTCAGCTTGTGTGTCTTGTTCAGTGGTGGTCGTCTTTCAGCCTTTCTTACCTTGGCCATGTCTCTGAGTATTGCACACCTTGTGCATTTGGGCACTCCAGTGATGTTGCAGCTCTGAAATATGGCCAAACTGGTGGCAAGTGGCATCTTGGCAGCTGCACGCTTGACTTTTCTCAGTTCATGGGCAGTTATTTTGCGCCTTGGTTTTTCCACACGCTTCTTGCGACCCTGTTGACTATTTTGAATGAAACGCTTGATTGTTCGATGATCGCGCTTCAGAAGCTTTGCAATTTTAAGAGTGCTGCATCCCTCTGCAAGATATCTCACTATTTTTGACTTTTCTGAGCCTGTCAAGTCCTTCTTTTGACCCATTTTGCCAAAGGAAAGGAAGTTGCCTAATAATTATGCACACCTGATATAGGGTGTTGATGTCATTAGACCACACCCCTTCTCATTACAGAGATGCACATCACCTAATATGCTTAATTGGTAGTAGGCTTTCGAGCCTATACAGCTTGGAATAAGACAACATGCATAAAGAGGATGATGTGGTCAAAATACTCATTTGCCTAATAATTCTGCACTCCCTGTAAACATATTGCAGAAATAGCCCCACCACTAGCACTCCCTAACTGCTACTAATCCCTAAACTGCCAGCCCCCCTCTGCAAATAACCTTTAACTCTAAAATCCCTAATTGCTATCAACAACTAAACTCCCAGACACCACATTGAAAAGAAGTTTTCACTGCTTAGACCCCTAACCACTATTAAACTACCTGATTTCAAATAACCCCCAATTCTAAGATCAATAACTTCTTATAACACCGAAAATTCCAGAAGCTCCTCCCAAATAAGTCCCCACATTGCAAATAACACCAACTGCTTAGCCCCCTAACTACTATTAACCCCTTTAAATTGGAAGACCTCCTTTTGAAATAAAACCCTCTGCTAGGACCCCATAGCAAATATTAATGCTTAAATTGGTAGACCCCATTGCATATACCTCCTAATACTAAGAGTGCTTAACAGCTATTCAGAAGAAAAAATGGGGTTTATTTAGCAGCGCTAAAAAAAGCTAGGAAATGATGATACCAATCTAATTTATGTTTTATACAATCTATTTTATTTAAAAATTCTTATAACACATAAAAACAACAGCAAATGCTTTTCCTAATTAATAAAGGGACGTCTCCCTTATACAACACTTTAAAAACAGACTAGAACCATATAATCCTAGAATTCCAGGTATAAAGGAATTAATTCTATAGATAACATATGGCAAGCAACACATTTCTAAGATAAATGGTGAATTGAATATTTAAAAGGCACAAATGTATCAATCCTAACAGCTTTACAGTTCTTCAGTAACAAATACAGTTATAAAGTTACACAGTTACTTTCCTTGGACATATAATTGGCTCAGGTGTGCTGGATAGTTAAAAAGGCAAAAAACAGCCAATATTCTGATTTAGGTGCCAAAGCAGTCGTGGTTAATGGAAATGGTTAATTTAACAGATGAATACCTTGATGTCTTTAAAGTTCAGTTTGCGTGTTTTAAAAAACGTAGTGCAAATTAGTGTAGAGGTACCTTAATCTGTCCTGGTTGCAACCACTGATATTCTTCACTGTGAGGGATTCACAGACTGTTTGTTCCTGGTGCTTCTGATAAGTCACCTGACCTTCTCTTTGATTCAGAGGTCAGGGGTGATGATCCGTTCTGGTGATGTAGTTATCCTTTTTTTGTTTTCCTTTCTTCTTATAGCCCAAATATTGTTTTCATCTGGGTTCCCTCAGACTTCTTAAGGTTTGAAGAAATCTTTGGTCAGTGTTTAGCAGTAACACCGTATTCCCTGAAGTTACCAAAGGTAGATTTTAACTTGCAGGGTCAGGAGAAAAGTTTAAAGTTGCAGGGTCACACAGCTTTGTGACAGTAGTAAATGAAGTTTAGTAGAGTGTAGCAGGTCCCATTCAACGCGTTTCACCCTTCTGGGCTTTATCAAGAATGCTTATCCTGCTAGCTTCTGGCTTTTTAAAGGTATGAATATGTTTTATTGGTTCCTTCATTTCCTTTTGATTTCTATCAACACCTGTGTGGCTTCCAATGTAAAGGTGGACTTTATTTAAGTTGGTAATGATTGTTTCTGTGTTGTTATTTAGTTACATCATACACAAGGAAGAGAACTTATCATTTCTGCTTTATTAGCATTCACACAATTCAACTTATATATTTCAATTCTAAAGTGCCTTTATTAGATAATATACATTTAGATCATGCAAACTTAAAATGACCTAAACTGAAACGAAAATATAAGAATCAGAATTATCATTCCCATATCAAGAATTATTGTAAGTGGGTAAAAATTAACGATATATACATATTCCTTTTCAACAAAGGATAGTAAGTTCAACAATTTATAAATTTGTAACAATTTAAAAATGGACGAAACGAAAATATAAGAATCAGAATCATCATTCCCATATCTAGAATTATTGTTAGTGGGTAAAAATTAACTATATATACATATTCCTTTTCAACAAAGGATAGTAAGTTCAACAATTTATAAATTTGTAACAATTTAAAAATGGACGAAACGAAAATATAAGAATCAGAATCATCATTCCCATATCTAGAATTATTGTTAGTGGGTAAAAATTAACGATATATACATATTCCTTTTCAACAAAGGATAGTAAGTTCAACAATTTATAAATTTGTAACAATTTAAAAATGGATGTACAATTAAATCAGAAATTATCAATCCCATAACTAGAGTTATTGCTAGTGGGTAAAAATATGGCTTATTCAATTAACTTATTGATTTTAGGGGGATAAAAATTCCTTTTTGATTACTAGAAAAATGAATTTATATAGTGCTTGTACTATGTTTGCCCAAGGTAAATTGAAATGTTATTGCTTATTTAATGTATGTGAGTATTCTCTATATAAGTGGCTGATTTAACCTGGAAAATGTTCGCATATTGTAAGAGACTTTTATAAGAAGGGGGAAATGTCTATCTCAGAGTTCAAGCCTCCAGGTTGGAGGGTATTCATTAGGTATGTAATTTCAGCTTCTGCCTTTAGGAGTTTATTTTCCCAGCTTCCCCCTCTCCAGTCGGGGTGAACTTTTTTAATTCCCCAATATTTAAAATCTTTAAGTTTGTTGTTGTGTACTTCCCTAAAGTGGCGATAGATATAAGGGTCAAGGTTACCCCTACCTATGCAAGAGAGGTGCTCCCTTATCCTTTCACGGAGCATTCTGGTTGTTTCTCCTATGTAAATTTTTTTACATGAACATTGAATGGCGTAAATAACGCCTTTATCTTGACATCTAATTGTGTCTCTTATTTTGAAAGTAAAGTTTCCACTTTTTGATTTTAAAATCTTTTGTTTACTACTAAATTTACAGGCCCGGCATCTAAAACAGGGGAAAAAACCATTTAAAGGATTTCCGTCTAGGCACCTTTGAGTGTCTTTCTTCTTTATGCTTTTCAATTGACTGGGAGCTAGTAGGCTCTTTAAATTCTGTGCTTTCCTATATATTATTTTTGGGTTTTCCCCCACTTTTCCCCCTATGATGGGATCAGTTTGTACTAAGTGCCAATGTTTTTTTAAAACTCTTTGGATGTTTAGGTTGTCATGACTGAACTCAGTTATAAAGGGCACATTAATTTCATCTCGATTTTCTTTGATATCTTTTGTTTTATATTCTAAGAGGTCCCTCATTACTTTCTTATCTACCTCTTGTTTAGCTTCATTGATTACTTATGGACTATATTCTCTTTCTAAGAATTTCCTTTCTAAGATCTTTATTTGATCCTGAAAATTTGTCATTCTTGAGCAATTCCGTTTAATTCTTAAATATTGCCCTTTAGGGACATTGTCTTTCCACTTTTTCATGTGGCAGCTGTTATAATGGATTAGATTATTGGCATCCACCTTTTTAAAATGTGTTTTGGTTATTAATTGGTTTTCTACAATTTCGATATCTAAGTCCAAGAAGGTGATTTGGCTTTTGCTATAGTTACTGGTAAAGGATAGTCCCATTTCATTTTTATTCATATCTGTCAGAATAGTGTTAAGATCAGTTTCACTACCCCCCCATATAAAGAACAGGTCATCTATGTATCTGCTATAGAGCACAAGATCCGCGCCCAGACTATGCCTAGGGAAGAAACCTTCCTCCCAATATCCCATAAAGAGATTGGCATAGCTGGGCGAGAATCTTGTGCCCATAGCTGTTCCCTTCTTTTGAATGTAAAATTTGTCCTCAAATGAGAAATAATTATGGCCTAGGATGAATTTTATTCCATCCTCTATGAATTTCTTTTGTTCCTAGATTTAGAGTTTGGCGTTAGCCGTGAAAACCAGCGTTAGAGGCTCCTAACGCTGGTTTTAGGCTACCACCGGTATTTGGAGTCACTCAAAATAGGGTCTAACGCTCACTTTTCAGCCGCGACTTTTCCATACCGCAGATCCCCTTACGTCAATTGCGTATCCTATCTTTTCAATGGGATCTTTCTAACTCCGGTATTTAGAGTCGTGTCTGAAGTGAGCGTTAGACATCTAACGACAAAACTCCAGCCGCAGGAAAAAAGTCAGTAGTTAAGAGCTTTCTGGGCTAACGCCGGTTTATTAAGCTCTTAACTACTGTACTCTAAAGTACACTAACACCCGGTGGGGGAGGAGCCAGCCACTATAGCAGCCAGACGTGTTTCTTTATAACTCCAGGCATTCAGCTATAAAATTGAGAAATAAATCACCTTTAAAAGTTTGAAACTACTCTACTGCTCAACAGAACATGAACACTGACTACTTCAAGCTACAAGTAATGAAGATTATGCTATAACCGTTTCTTCTCAAAGTTATACTTCAGTTAAATAAACCGCGTGGAGCCACTAAACTCCATTTACCTACAACTAACTTGTCTAACATGGAAGCACTACTAGTTTGGGAGCAGAACACTCAGCGACTTCTAGCGAGGCATTATCGTAGCCTTGCAGAGGATATAATGTCGCTACTAGATCACATATCTGAGCCACGAAAAAAGAGCACCAGGACTGCTGCCCGGTTGTTAATTAGCAAGAATTGCGATGGTGCAGAGAGCCCAGCTATGGGGAGATTGGAGACACTTGAGGCTAAGATGGATGCCCATTTTTGCAATCCGCGAGACATTCTCATAGAAGAGGAGAGATCCCCACGTGAGACCGGCAATTCTTTACATGATTCACTCACGCTTGATGTAGAAGGCGCAGCAACCTCTTTTTCGTGTCATCCGCGAGACCCTGCAGTTCCACTTACCTCTCTCCTGATGCCTATGTGGTGCTCCCCAGTGATAACTACAGAGGAATGGGGAAATGAAGTGAATGATTCCGCTGGCGAGAGTTTGGCGGTGGAAGAGCTGATCACACCGGGCCCAGCTACTGCCCCAGTTGAATTTGTGCCAGTCACATGGAAAGAGGGTTCAGACGAAATGTGGCACAGTTTCAGGGTGAAGTCGCCACCGAGAGCGCTACTATGGATCCAATATGTGAAATCTCATACCGGGATCCACACACCAAGCAGACTCACATTACAGCCTGAATTCGATTTCCCCTCAAGTCGCTACATAAAAGCTGGAGTAGGGTGAATTTAGAAGTTTTTACTGAAGCCTTAACCATGCGCTCCAACGTCAGGCTTCTTTTCAGCAGTAACTTTTGCTAACCTAATTTTAAATGTTTTGGAGCTACTAACGTACTGCAATATTTCTGAGTCTTCTCCTGATATGGCACACTTTGTATTGCTCCAGATGACTGATATCACGCACATACCACTCTTAGGCCTAGATTTGGAGTTCGGCGGTAAAAGGGCTGTTAACGCTCCACGGGCTTTTTTCTGGCCGCACCATAAATTTAACTCTGGTATCGAGAGTTCAAACAAATGCTGCGTTAGGCTCCAAAAAAGGAGCGTAGAGCATTTTTACCGCAAATGCAACTCTCGATACCAGAGTTGCTTACGGACGCGGCCAGCCTCAAAAACGTGCTCGTGCACGATTCCCCCATAGGAAACAATGGGGCTGTTTTAGCTGAAAAAAAACCTAACACCTGCAAAAAAGCAGCGTTCAGCAACTAACGCAGCCCCATTGTTTCCTATGGGGAAACACTTCCTACGTCTGCACCTAACACCCTAACATGTACCCGAGTCTAAACACCCCTAACCTTACACTTATTAACCCCTAATCTGCCGCCCCCGCTATCGCTGACCCCTGCATATTTTTTTAAACCCCTAATCTGCCGCTCCGTAAACCGCCGCAACCTACGTTATCCCTATGTACCCCTAATCTGCTGCCCTAACATCGCCGACCCCTATATTATATTTATTAACCCCTAATCTGCCCCCCTCAACGTCGCCGACACCTGCCTACACTTATTAACCCCTAATCTGCCTAGCGGACCTGAGCGCTACTATAATAAAGTTATTAACCCCTAATCCGCCTCACTAACCCTATCATAAATAGTATTAACCCCTAATCTGCCCTCCCTAACATCGCCGACACCTACCTTCAATTATTAACCCCTAATCTTCCGATCGGAGCTCACCGCTATTCTAATAAATGGATTAACCCCTAAAGCTAAGTCTAGCCCTGACACTAACACCCCCCTAAGTTAAATATAATTTACATCTAACGAAATAAATTAACTCTTATTAAATAAATGATTCCTATTTAAAGCTAAATACTTACCTGTAAAATAAATCCTAATATAGCTACAATATAAATTATAATTATATTATAGCTATTTTAGGATTAATATTTATTTTACAGGCAACTTTGTAATTATTTTAACCAGGTACAATAGCTATTAAATAGTTAAGAACTATTTAATAGTTACCTAGTTAAAATAATAACAAATTTACCTGTAAAATAAATCCTAACCTAAGATATAATTAAACCTAACACTACCCTATCAATAAAATAATTAAATAAACTACCTACAATTACCTACAATTAACCTAACACTACACTATCAATAAATAAAATAAATACAAATGCTACAAATAACTACAATTACATAAACTAACTAAAGTACAAAAAATAAAAAAGAACTGTTACAGAAAATAAAAAAATATTTACAAACATAAGAAAAATATTACAACAATTTTAAACTAATTACACCTACTCTAAGCCCCCTAATAAAATAACAAAGCCCCCCAAAATAAAAAATTCCCTACCCTATTCTAAATTAAAAAAGTTACAAGCTCTTTTACCTTACCAGCCCTGAACAGGGCCCTTTGCGGGGCATGCCCCAAGAAGTTCAGCTTTTTTGCCTGTAAAAAAAAAACATACAATACCCCCCCCCCAACATTACAACCCACCACCCACATACCCCTAATCTAACCCAAACCCCCCTTAAATAAACCTAACACTAAGCCCCTGAAGATCTTCCTACCTTGTCTTCACCATCCAGGTATCACCGATCCGTCCTGGCTCCAAGATCTTCATCCAACCCAAGCGGGGGTTGGCGATCCATAATCCGGTGCTGAAGAGGTCCAGAAGAGGCTCCAAAGTCTTCCTCCTATCCGGCAAGAAGAGGACATCAGGACCGGCAAACATCTTCTCCAAGCGGCATCTTCGATCTTCTTCCATCCGGAGCGAAGCGGCAGGATCCTGAAGACCTCCAGCGTGGAACATCCATCCGGACCGACGACTGAACGACGAATGACTGTTCCTTTAAGGGACGTCATCCAAGATGGCGTCCCTCGAATTCCGATTGGCTGATAGGATTCTATCAGCCAATCGGAATTAAGGTAGGAATTTTCTGATTGGCTGATGGAATCAGCCAATCAGAATCAAGTTCAATCCGATTGGCTGATCCAATCAGCCAATCAGATTGAGCTCGCATTCTATTGGCTGTTCCGATCAGCCAATAGAATGCGAGCTCAATCTGATTGGCTGATTGGATCGGCCAATCGGATTGAACTAGATTCTGATTGGCTGATTCCATCAGCCAATCAGAAAATTCCTACCTTAATTCCGATTGGCTGATAGAATCCTATCAGCCAATCGGAATTCGAGGGACGCCATCTTGGATGACGTCCATTAAAGGAACAGTCATTCGTCGTTCAGTCGTCGGTCCGGATGGATGTTCCGCGCTGGAGGTCTTCAGGATCCTGCCGCTTCGCTCCGGATGGAAGAAGATCGAAGATGCCGCTTGGAGAAGATGTTTGCCGGTCCGGATGTCCTCTTCTTGCCGGATAGGAGGAAGACTTTGGAGCCTCTTCTGGACCTCTTCAGCACCGGATTATGGATCGCCAACCCCCGCTTGGGTTGGATGAAGATCTTGGAGCCAGGACGGATCGGTGATACCTGGATGGTGAAGACAAGGTAGGAAGATCTTCAGGGGATTAGTGTTAGGTTTATTTAAGGGGGGTTTGGGTTAGATTAGGGGTATGTGGGTGGTGGGTTGTAATGTTGAGGGGGGGGGGGTATTGTATGTTTTTTTTTACAGGCAAAAGAGCTGAACTTCTTGGGGCATGCCCCGCAAAGGGCCCTGTTCAGGGCTGGTAAGGTAAAAGAGCTTGTAACTTTTTTAATTTAGAATAGGGTAGGGAATTTTTTATTTTGGGGGGCTTTGTTATTTTATTAGGGGGCTTAGAGTAGGTGTAATTAGTTTAAAATTGTTGTAATATTTTTCTTATGTTTGTAAATATTTTTTTATTTTCTGTAACTTAGTTCTTTTTTATTTTTTGTACTTTAGTTAGTTTATGTAATTGTAGTTATTTGTAGCATTTGTATTTAATTTATTTATTGATAGTGTAGTGTTAGGTTAATTGTAGGTAATTGTAGGTAGTTTATTTAATTATTTTATTGATAGGGTAGTGTTAGGTTTAATTATATCTTAGGTTAGGATTTATTTTACAGGTAAATTTGTTATTATTTTAACTAGGTAACTATTAAATAGTTCTTAACTATTTAATAGCTATTGTACCTGGTTAAAATAATTACAAAGTTGCCTGTAAAATAAATATTAATCCTAAAATAGCTATAATATAATTATAATTTATATTGTAGCTATATTAGGATTTATTTTACAGGTAAGTATTTAGCTTTAAATAGGAATCATTTATTTAATAAGAGTTAATTTATTTCGTTAGATGTAAATTATATTTAACTTAGGGGGGTGTTAGTGTTAGGGTTAGACTTAGCTTTAGGGGTTAATCCATTTATTAGAATAGCGGTGAGCTCCAATCGGAAGATTAGGGGTTAATAATTGAAGGTAGGTGTCGGCGATGTTAGGGAGGGCAGATTAGGGGTTAATACTATTTATGATAGGGTTAGTGAGGCGGGTTAGGGGTTAATAACTTTATTATAGTAGCGGTGAGGTCCGCTCGGCAGATTAGGGGTTAATAAGTGTAGGCAGGTGTCGGCGACGTTGTGGGGGGCAGATTAGGGGTTAATAAATATAATATAGGGGTCGGCGGTGTTAGGGGTAGCAGATTAGGGGTACATAGGGATAACGTAGGTGGCGGCGCTTTGCGGTCGGAAGATTAGGGGTTAATTATTTTAAGTAGCTGGCGGCGATGTTGTGGGGGGCAGGTTAGGGGTTAATAAATATAATACAGGGGTCGGCGGGGTTAGGGGCAGCAGATTAGGGGTACATAAGTATAACGTAGGTGGCGGTCGGCAGATTAGGGGTTAAAAATTTTAATCGAGTGGCGGCGATGTGGGGGGAGCTCGGTTTAGGGGTACATAGGTAGTTGATGGGTGTTAGTGTACTTTAGGGTACAGTAGTTAAGAGCTTTATGAACCGGCGTTAGCCAGAAAGCTCTTAACTCCTGCTATTTTCAGGCGGCTGGAATCTTGTCGTTAGAGCTCTAACGCTCACTTCAGAAACGACTCTAAATACCGGCGTTAGAAAGATCCCATTGAAAATATAGGCTACACAAATGGCGTAGGGGGATCTGCGGTATGGAAAAGTCGCGGCTGAAAAGTGAGCGTTAGACCCTTTAATCACTGACTCCAAATACCAGCGGGCGGCCAAAACCAGCGTTAGGAGCCTCTAACGCTGGTTTTGACGGCTACCGCCGAACTCCAAATCTAGGCCTTAGTTTATTAGAGATTGTTTGGTTTTAAACAAGTGGCTTTATATTATTGCTGCTCTATTTCATTTATCCTCACTAACTCATACCTAGCTAATTGGAACACCCTTATTTACCTGGCTGCTAACCTATAATGCCTCCTGGAGTCCTGTTAGCACGATTAAGAATGAGGCAAAGAACGGTGCTATTGATCTTCATGGATCTTACTAGATGGTCCTTTTGACCCAGGGGTTTAGTTTTGCCTCTATTCTCCTTGTTTGCTTCTTTGGAACGTTTAAGAGACACTATCATGGGGTACTTGGTATCTCATATGATAAACTAGATTAATAAGTCTGTGTTAAGTTTGCTTTATATAGTTTAATGCTACATACACTGTCACTGTAAGATTTTTTATAGTATATACAGTTAGTTTATTAACAGAAGTTAGATCAGCTATATAGACTGTTTCTTAATACTAATTGCTTCTGTCACTCAGGTATATATTTATGTGTATATAGAAATATTTGCTGGACTTAAGACAACCCATTAATTTTAATCTTGCTACCACTCAGGTGTCCTAGGATTACTTTACTCATTCCGTGTAAACTTTTTTGATAGATTTTTAAAGCTAGCTACACATTAAATGTCACACCCAAAAGGGTAACTTTAGCTTGAGTTAGTTGTATGTCCAAATTGCAGTTAGTTATTAGATTGCGTTTCATTGTATACATACATATGTATACACCTTTAAGTGAGTTCCATGCCAGTATGGATATGCCACTAATTATTCAAATTTTGCTGCCTGCTTAAGAACAGAATAGAGAATATTTGAAATTTGTACTCCTTCACTACCTTAACTTTTCTATCCCTCGTCCATGTATAATAGTAAAAAGGTAGAAATCTTGAGTTTAGATGTTTAATCTTTACAATTCATATTAAGTATTTTAGTGTATAGAGTTGTCCTCTTTTTTATAACTAACATCATTGTATTCTCTCTTTTATAGTCTTATCTGAGGACTGTGTAAATTTACCTTGAACATACTTAAGGCACTGGGTGTTAGATTCTATCTAGGAGGTTACTGTTAGGCTATGAGGTACTCTGCTGTAAATGTTAATATATACTTAAGGTTAAGAAATTTTATAGAACTGCTTTAGTTTTACTTAATGTTCATGTGTTCTGGTCTTGCCTGCATCTAGAGGCTACGGTAGTCTGCTCACAACAAAGCTTTACAATGCCCTTACTACCCAGTGAGTGTACATACAGTGTCTCATACCTCTCAATTAGGACATGTTTATTTTCTATTTTTTTTCATATGAGACAGATGTTTTATCAATACATAGTTCCTATACTACAATGGAGCACTAGGATAACTTTTTAACTTAGAAACTTACTTTTTTGGGCCTTCACTCTAGTATAGTTAAAGTCTATAGGCCTCCCAAAACTTTAGGACTATATGAATATTAACAACATCACATAGGTCTCCATCTATACCCGAGGCAATAATAGCTAGACTAGTCAGTAAAGTACCTGCATTGTCTCACATAGACACAGACATTTTACAACTTGAAGCGACCCTCTTGTAACTCATATATTCCTTAGTCTATATGTAGTTCCAGTGGACTTTATTAATGTTTTTACTTGGTTAAGTTTTATATGTCACATGGTATGATATTCCCTAGTGGCTTCATGTTTCTGTGTTTCTAATGTTTTTCTACAGAGTAATTGTATACAGCAGTGATGTGCAGTCACTAGAGGCAGGTGAGGCAGTGCTTCACCTGTCATATGGGCAAAAATATATATATTTTTATTGGCTTTAAAAAATTTTTTTATTTTTTTTCCCCCAGCATTTTTTTTTCACAGCTACATATTGTGCAATGGAGAGGCACAATCAGGTGTGCCCACCATTACACAACATGCTGCACCACCTACTGGATGAAAGTGGTTAAGATCATTGCATGGCCCATTAACTGCTTATTTGAGGCAGTCCTATTTGGGCTGACCCAATCCAGTGAGAGGCATTAGTAAGTGGAACTTAGGGTTGGGGCTGGATGTTAAATCATATAAAACAAAACAAAAACGGAAAAAAACAACTTTCATATATTTTGTTGCTGTCCTGTGAACCTGCAAGCTTTGCTAAAGTGAAAAAGAGAGTTCTGTTCTTCCCCTCTAAGTGCAGTGGAATGTTCCACTGTCACTTCCTGAATCCTTACAGAGCAGGAAGAGAAGGAATGCAGAGAGCAGTGTTTTAGCCACATTTTATTAAAGTAAGTGCTGCAGCCTTAGATTTTACCGAAAGGGATTCTGTTAGTGAAAATTATAATTTAATAAATGTGGTTTAGTGTTTTTTGTTGTGTGTGTGTGTGTCTCTCTCTATCTATCCATCTCTCTCCTTATGTGTCATTCTCCCCCATGGTCTCTTTCTCTCTCTGTCTCTCTTCCTCCCCCTCTGACTCTCTCATCCCTTATGTGTCTCTCTAACCCTCTGTGTGTGATTGTGTCTCTCTCTCTTTCTCTAACCCTCTGTGTGTGATTGTGTCTCTCTCTTTCTCTCTCTCTAACCCTCTGTGTGTGATTGTGTGTCTCTCTCTCTCTCTTTCTCTCTCTCTCTCTCTCTAACCCTCTGTGTGTGATTGTGTCTCTCTATCTCTTTCTTTCTCTCTCTCTCTCTCTCTCTCTCTCTCTCACCCTGTGTGTGATTGTGTATCTCTCTCTCTAACCCTCTGTGTGTGATTGTGTCTCTCTCTTTCTTTCTCTCTAACCCTCTGTGTGATTGTGTCTCTCTCTCTCTCTCTCTAACCCTCTGTGTGCGATTGTGTCTCTCTCTTTCTCTCTCTCTCTAACCCTGTGTGTGATTGTGTCTCCTTCTCTCTCTCTCTAACCCTCTGTGTGTGATTGTGTCTCTTTCTCTCTCTCTCTAACCCTCTGTGTGTGATTTTGTCTCTCTTTCTCTCTCTCTCTTTCTCTCCCTAACCCTCTGTGTGTGATTGTCTCTCTTTCTCTCTCTCTCTCTCTCTAACCCTCTGTGTGTGATTGTGTCTCTCTCTCTAACCCTCTGTGTGTGATTGTGTCTCTCTTTCTCTCTCTCTCTTTCTCTCTCTAACCCTCTGTGTGCGATTGTGTCTCTCTCTCTCTCTCTCTCTCTCTCACCCTCTGTGTGTGATTGTGTCTCTCTTTCTCTCTCTCTAACCCTCTGTGTGTGATTGTGTCTCTCTCTCTTCCTCTCTCTCTAACCCTCTGAGTGTGATTGTGTCTCTCTCTCTTTCTCTCTCTATCTAACACTCTGTGTATGATTGCGTCTCTCTCTCTTTCTCTCTCTCTAACCATCTGTGTGTGATTGTGTCTCTCTTTCTCTCTCTCTAACCCTCTGTGTGTGATTGTGTGTGTCTCTCTCTCTCTTTATTTCTCTCTCTCTAACCCTCTGTGTGTGATTGTGTCTCTCTTTCTCTCTCTCTCTTTCTCTCTCTAACCCTCTGTGTGCGATTGTGTCTCTCTTTCTCTCTCTCTCTCTCTCTCTCTCTCTCTCACCCTCTGTGTGTGATTGTGTCTCTCTTTCTCTCTCTCTAACTATCTGTGTGTGATTGTGTCTCTCGTTCTCTCTCTCTAACCCTCTGTGTGTGATTGTGTGTCTCTCTCTCTCTTTATTTCTCTCTCTCTAACCCTCTGTGTGTGATTATGTCTCTCTCTCTTTCTCTCTCTCTAACCATCTGTGTGTGATTGTGTCTCTCTTTCTCTCTCTCTAACCCTCTGTGTGTGATTGTGTGTGTCTCTCTCTCTCTTTATTTCTCTCTCTCTAACCCTCTGTGTGTGATTGTCTCTCTCTCTCTAACCATCTGTGTGTGATTGTGTCTCACCATCTTTAAATTTCACCAGCCGCCACTGGATCAAGACATTTTTATATTTACTGAATAATGAAAGAATCTATAAGCATAATTTGCAGCATTAAAGTAAAAAGTATGTTTTAAAAATATTTTAATGGGCATGGATTTCTAGATCTCATAATCAGAGCAAGCATTGTGTTATCTGGCAAGAGTTTCTGTTACAATCCTTTTAGACTAAAATCAGATGTTAACTAAGTTGACCAGTTTTCCAAGACACCATTTAAAGGGACATGAAGCCCATGTTTTCTTTCATGATTTAGAAAGAGCATGCAATTTTAAATAACTTTCCAATTTACATCTAATATCTAATTTTCTTCATTCTTTTGATATCCTTTGTTGAAAATCATATCTAAATATGCTCAGTAGCTGCTGATTGTTGGCCGCACATAGATACCTCATGTGATTGGCTCACCCATGTGCATTGCTATTTCTTCAACAAAGGATATCTAAAGAATGAAGGCGTATCCTTGCCACTGCCTCACCAGCCTCTGATGTCACCGCACGTCACTGGTATACAGTATAACACTTAGAGAAATATGTAGTTATAGTTTCCTGTTTATCACAATTGCTATACTAATTGTAACCCATAAGGTTTCTATATTTTTTAACCCTTTAATGTTATCTTATGATGGAAACAACGTGCTCTGCTACTGATTAACACTTAACCCTTCTATGCTATGAAGTCCTACTGGTAAAGTTATCCTTTTCATTTTAACTACCATTCAGTTGTTACACATCCCCCTGGCCTTTTACTGATATGCATACACTTGGCTCCGTTTACCTCCCCCCCCTTCTTCCCCCATTTTCTGAGCGGCGCTTGCCCGCTGATATCTTCCCCCCTCCCTGTATAACTGTTCTAATGTCTACATGACCCAAATGTGGCAGATAACCTGACTATTATATATCTCTTTGTATTTTTATTCACTCAACCCATATGTGGTCATTCGATTAGTCAGCCAACTATGCTATAGTATCATAAAACTGAGGTTTTAAAGGCCTATCTTTTGTTTTGCACTGTTATATTTTTCCTTTTCTTTATACGTGAAAATCTAATGTAAACAATGCTGTATTTGTCTTTGATGTCATAAGGCATTCATTGTATGTTTTTCGTGTCGCAAAACCTCAATAAAAAAATTATTTAAAAAAAAAAAAAAAGTACACTAACACCCATAAACTACCTATGTACCCCTAAACCGAGGTCCCCCCACATCGCCGACACTCGAATACATTTTTTTAACCCCTAATCTGCCGACCGCCACCTACGTTATCCTTATGTACCCCTAATCTGCTGCCCCTAACACCGCCGACCCCTATATTATATTTATTAACCCCTAATCTGCCCCCCACAATGTCGCCTCCACCTGCCTACACTTATTAACCCCTAATCTGCCGACCGCAAAGCGCCGCCACCTACGTTATCCTTATGTACCCCTAATCTGCTGCCCCTAACACCGCCGACCCCTATATTATATTTATCAACCCCTAATCTGCCCCCCACAACGTCGCCTCCACCTGCCTACACTTATTAACCCCTAATCTGCCGACCGCAAAGCGCCGCCACCTACGTTATCCTTATGTACCCCTAATCTGCTGCCCCTAACACCGCCGACCCCTATATTATATTTATTAACCCCTAATCTGCCCCCCACAACGTCGCCTCCACCTGCCTACACTTATTAACCCCTAATCTGCTGACCGCAAAGCGCCACCACCTACGTTATCCTTATGTACCCCTAATCTGCTGCCCCTAACACCGCCAACCCCTATATTATATTTATTAACCCCTAATATGCCCCCCACAACGTCGCCTCCACCTGCCTACACTTATTAACCCCTAATCTGCCGAGCGGACCTGAGCGCTACTATAATAAAGTTATTAACCACTAATCCGCCTCACTAAACCTATAGTAAATAGTATTAACCCCTAATCTGCCCTCCCTAACATCGCCGACACCTAACTTCAATTATTAACCCCTAATCTGCCGACCGGAGCTCACCGCTATTCTAATAAATGGATTAACCCCTAAAGCTAAGTCTAACCCTAACACTAACACCCCCCTAAATTAAATATAATTTAAATCTAACGAAATTAATTAACTCTTATTAAATAAATTATTCCTATTTAAAGCTAAATACTTACCTGTAAAATAAATCCTAATATAGCTACAATATAAATTATAATTATATTGTAGCTATTTTAGGATTAATATTTATTTTACAGGTAACTTTGTATTTATTTTAACCAGGTACAATAGCTGTTAAATAGTTAAGAACTATTTAATAGCTAAAATAGTTAAAATAATTACAAATTTACCTGTAAAATAAATCCTAACCTAAGTTACAATTAAAACTAACACTATACTATCAATAAATTAATTAAATAAAATACCTACAATTACCTACAATTAACCTAACACTACACTATCAATAAATTAATTAAATAAACTACCTACAATTAACCTAACACTACACTATCAATAAATTAATTAAATACAATTCCTACAAATAAATACAAATAAATAAACTTGCTAAAGTACAAAAAATAAAAAAGAACTAAGTTACAAAAAATAAAAAAATATCTACAAACATAAGAAAAATATTACAACAATTTTAAACTAATTACACCTACTCTAAGCCCCCTAATAAAACAACAAAGCCCCCCAAAATAAAAAATGCCCTACCCTATTCTAAATTACTAAAGTTAAAAGCTCTTTTACCTTACCAGCCCTGAACAGGGCCCTTTGCGGGGCATGCCCCAAGAAGTTCAGCTCTTTTGCCTGTAAAAAAAAACATACAATACCCCCCCCCAACATTACAACCCACCACCCACATACCCCTAATCTAACCCAAACCCCCCTTAAATAAACCTAACACTAAGCCCCTGAAGATCATCCTACCTTGTCTTCACCTCACCAGGTATCACCGATCCGTCCTGGCTCCAAAATCTTCATCCAACCCAAGCGGGGGTTGGCGATCCATCATCCGGTGCCTGAAGAGGTCCAGAAGAGGCTCCAAAGTCTTCATCCTATCCGGGAAGAAGAGGCGATCCGGACCGGCAACCATCTTGATCCAAGCGGCATCTTCTATCTTCATCCGATGACGACCGGCTCCATCCTGAAGACCTCCACCGCGGACCCATCTTCTTCCGGCGACGTCCAACTGCAGAATGACGGTTCCTTTAAGGGACGTCATCCAAGATGGCGTCCCTCGACTTCCGATTGGCTGATAGGATTCTATCAGCCAATCGGAATTAAGGTAGGAATATTCTGATTGGCTGATGGAATCAGCCAATCAGAATCAAGTTCAATCCGATTGGCTGATCCAATCAGCCAATCAGATTGAGCTCGCATTCTATTGGCTGTTCCGATCAGCCAATAGAATGCGAGCTCAATCTGATTGGCTGATTGGATCAGCCAATCGGATTGAACTTGATTCTGATTGGCTGATTCCATCAGCCAATCAGAATATTCTTACCTTAATTCCGATTGGCTGATAGAATCCTATCAGCCAATCGGAATTCGAGGGACGCCATCTTGGATGACGTCCCTTAAAGGAACCGTCATTCTGCAGTTGGACGTCGCCGGAAGAAGATGGGTCCGCGGTGGAGGTCTTCAGGATGGAGCCAGTCGTCATCGGATGAAGATAGAAGATGCCGCTTGGATCAAGATGGATGCCGGTCCGGATCGCCTCTTCTTCCCGGATAGGATGAAGACTTTGGAGCCTCTTCTGGACCTCTTCAGGCACCGGATGATGGATCGCCAACCCCCGCTTGGGTTGGATGAAGATTTTGGAGCCAGGACGGATCGGTGATACCTGGTGAGGTGAAGACAAGGTAGGATGATCTTCAGGGGCTTAGTGTTAGGTTTATTTAAGGGGGGTTTGGGTTAGATTAGGGGCATGTGGGTGGTGGGTTGTAATGTTGGGGGGGGTATTGTATGTTTTTTTTTTACAGGCAAAAGAGCCGAACTTCTTGGGGCATGCCCCGCAAAGGGCCCTGTTCAGGGCTGGTAAGGTAAAAGAGCTTTTAACTTTAGTAATTTAGAATAGGGTAGGGCATTTTTTATTTTGGGGGGCTTTGTTGTTTTATTAGGGGGCTTAGAGTAGGTGTAATTAGTTTAAAATTGTTGTAATATTTTTCTTATGTTTGTAGATATTTTTTTATTTTTTGTAACTTAGTTCTTTTTTATTTTTTGTACTTTAGCAAGTTTATTTATTTGTATTTATTTGTAGGAATTGTATTTAATTAATTTATTGATAGTGTAGTGTTAAGTTAATTGTAGGTAGTTTATTTAATTAATTTATTGATAGTGTAGTGTTAGGTTAATTGTAGGTAATTGTAGGTATTTTATTTAATTAATTTATTGATAGTATAGTGTTAGTTTTAATTGTAACTTAGGTTAGGATTTATTTTACAGGTAAATTTGTAATTATTTTAACTATTTTAGCTATTAAATAGTTCTTAACTATTTAATAGCTATTGTACCTGGTTAAAATAAATACAAAGTTACCTGTAAAATAAATATTAATACTAAAATAGCTACAATATAATTATAATTTATATTGTAGCTATATTAGGATTTATTTTACAGGTAAGTATTTAGCTTTAAATAGGAATAATTTATTTAATAAGAGTTAATTTATTTCGTTAGATTTAAATTATATTTAACTTAGGGGGGTGTTAGTGTTAGGGTTAGATTTAGCTTTAGGGGTTAATCCATTTATTAGCACAGCGGTGAGCTCCGGTCGGCAGATTAGGGGTAAATAATTGAAGTTAGGTTTAGGCGATGTTAGGGAGGGCAGATTAGGGGTTAATACTATTTAATATAGGGTTAGTGAGGCGGATTAGGGGTTAATAACTTTATTATAGTAGCGCTCAGGTCCGGTCGGCAGATTAGGGGTTAATTATTGTAGGTAGGTGGAGGCGACGTTGTGGGGGGCAGATTAGGGGTTAATAAATATAATATAGGGGTCGGCGATGTTAGGGAACCAGATTAGGGGTACATAGGGATAATGTAAGTAGCGGCGGTTTACGGAGCGGCAGATTAGGGGTTAAAAATAATATGCAGGGGTCAGCGATAGCGGGGGCGGCAGATTAGGGGTTAATAAGTGTAAGGTTAGGGGTGTTTAGACTCGGGGTACATGTTAGAGTGTTAAGTGCAGACGGGTTACCGCATAGCAAACAATGGGGCTGCGTTAGGAGCTGAACGCGGCTTTTTTGCAGGTGTTAGGTTTTTTTTCAGCTCAAACAGCCCCATTGTTTCCTATGGGAGAATCGTGCACGAGCACGTTTTTGAGGCTGGCCGCGTCCGTAAGCAACTCTGGTATCGAGAGTTGAAGCTGCGTTAAAAATGCTCTACGCTCCTTTTTTGGAGCCTAACGCAGCCTTTATGTGGACTCTCGATACCAGAGTTATTTTTATGGTGCGGCCAGAAAAAAGCCGGCGTTAGTTTTTCGGGTCGTTACCGACAAAACTCCAAATCTAGGCCATAGTTTGTTGTCCCTATCTAGGGTATTTGAGATTGCCATCAGTCCCAAATCATGACTTATATTGGTGTAAAGCGACGAAACGTCGCATGTCACTAATGTGTAGTGTGATTCCCACTTAATTACCTCTAATTTTTTCAAGATGTCAGTGGTATCCTTTAGGTAAGAGGGTAATTTTTTAACATACCCCTTAGGTATCCATCTATGTATTTCGAGAGGTTGGAGGTGAGGGAGTTAATACCCGATATTATGGGTCTACCGGGGGGATTATTTAGATTTTTATGAATCTTTGGTAAGAAATATAGAATCTGTATTTTTGGAAATTTTGTAAATAGAAAATCAAATTATTTTTTATTTATAATTTGTTTTTCTCTTGCATCCTCTAATAATTTGGTTAGTTCACCCAGAAATTTCTTGGTTGGATTTAGTTTTAGTTCCTGATATGTATCCTCTTCATTAAGTAATCTTTGTGCTTCTTCTATATATTTATCTCTGTCCATGATTACAACCCCACCCCCTTTATCTGCCGGTTTAATTACTATGCTGGTATCATTTTGCAATTATTTAAGAACTGTTCTTTCTTTGTAAGTTAAATTTTTTGGTATCTTATTGTTAGTTTTTATTTTCTTAATATCTTCCTGAACCAATTTTTCGAATAATTCAATATTCCTTCCTTTTTCATTTGTCGGAAAAATTGTGGATTTCGGTTTCATTTTTGAATGAATTACTTGTGGTAATACTATGTTACTATTTGAGGCCATAGGCGATATGGTGGGTGTCTCTTTGGGTTGTTGCCAATTTCTCTCTATTGGATCCCGTAGGAAATATTTTTTCAAGGTTAACTTCCTTACAAACTGGCTCACATGTATGTGTGTGTTGAATTTGTTTAATCTCATAGAGGGAGCATAGCTAAGGCCTAAGTTTAACACTCTTTCTTCCTCTGTGGTTAAAGTTTTTTTTACTAATATTGAAAATGCCACTTTTTTGTTGTATTTTTATTTCACTCTTTTTGTTTCCCTGTCTTTTTCTTTTTCCTCCTCTACATCCTCTCTTATTCTTTTTCTTATTCCCACTGGTGGGTCTTTTGAATGTTCTGTTTTTTTTGAAGTGCTGGGTCTTTGTGGGCTCATCTCTAAAAAATAATTCATGTTTCTTTGTTGTTCTTTCTCTTCTAATAGTGTAAATCTATTCGTGGTGTCTATTCTCCATTCTTTTTCAGGTTCTGTTTGTATTCGTGTGTTGTAATTATGTTCTCTATTATTTCTATATTCCCAATCTCTATTACGGTTGTTGTACCCCTGGTATCTTGGTTTATTGTCATTTGGCCAATAACTATATGCTATGTGGCCCCTTGGTTGGTTATGCCCTTCATAATAATCATCCTGTCTTCTATAGTGGTTATAGTTATGGTTCTCAAAAGAGTTACGATTTGTATGGGGTCTTCTATAGTCATTATAGCTTGGGTGTTCAGGTGGGTTTCTATTTGTATTTGTCATGTATTGTGGTCCCCTAGGTCTATAATAGTTTGTTCTGTAGTTTGATTTATATTGTTGAGGTCTGAATTCAGTAGTTTCCCTATAGTTTATCCTTCTTGGAGTTCTGTCATATGGTGTCCTATTTTCTTGATTTTGATCATTGTATTGATATGACTTGGATTGGTGATAAGGGGAATTGGAATAATTTTCCCTTATGGCATGTGCATTGTGTTTGTAATTACCTGTGTTACCCTCAAAATGTTGATTTTTCTGTCTCTCTTCGATATTATTTATTTTCTCCTCTTCTCTGTTTGCAACTTCATTATAATCTTCCTTATCCCTCTTTAATTTTCTTATTTTAACCTCCTGTAATTCCATGCTTAAATTGTCCAATTTTTTCATAATGTCTATCTGTGAATTTTTAAAGTCAACATTTTCTTTTTCATTACTTAATTTATTTTTTATGGTGATTATGTTCTTCTCAACTGTGTCAAGTGAATCTTCTCGTGATCTCTTTAAAATTTGGAATAGTGTTGTGGATGCATTTTTTAATGTCTCATCCCATTCCTTTTGGAATTTATCTTTTAATTCAAAAGTGCATTTTTTTCTCAACCTTAACCCTCTTGGTGCAATCCCTAAACTAATATATTTATCAAGAAACTTTAGTTCCATTTTTTTGCTTTAATTCAGTGGTCATAAGTTTTTCTAATTCAAACATTATTTCAGTGATATTCAGATAGGGGCTTACTTTTATTCTTTCCTCATTCTCTACTATATCTTTGAGAGTTTTTTCTCTCCATGTGAAAATGTCATCTTCCATCTTAAGACAGCTCACTAGTCTGGAGTGTTAAAAACACCCCAAGAGGGAACAATAGGTATTTATGTGTAGTTTGATAGGAGCACCTAAAGGTGGATTCCTGCTGCTAAAACAGTTCTTCCCTCAAAGAGAACTAAATGGTGGATAAGAAGAAAAAATGGGGTTTATTTAGCAGCGCTAAAAAAAGCTAGGAAATGATGATACCAATCTAATTTATGTTTTATACAATCTAGTTTATTTAAAAATTCTTATAAAACATAAAAACAACAGCAAATGCTTTTCCTAATTAATAAAGGGACGTCTCCCTTATACAACACTTATAAAAACAGACTAGAACCATATAATCCTAGAATTCCAGGTATAAAGGAATTAATTCTATAGATAACATATGGCAAGCAATACATTTCTAAGATAAATGGTGAATTGAATATTTAAAAAGCACAAATGTATCAATCCTAACAGCTTTACAGTTCTTCAGTAACAAATACCGTTATAAAGTTACACAGTTACTTTCCTTGGACATATAATTGGCTCAGGTGTGCTGGATAGTTAAAAAGGCAAAAAACAGCCGTTATTCTGATTTAGGTGCCAAAGCAATCGTGGTTAATGGAAATGGTTAATTTAACAGATGAATACCTTGATGTCTTTAAAGTTCAGTTTGTGTGTTTTAAAAAACATAGTGCAAATTAGTGTAGAGGTACCTTAATCTGTCCTGGTTGCAACCACTGATATTCTTCACTGTGAGGGATTCACAGACTGTTTGTTCCTGGTGCTTCTGATAAGTCACCTGACCTTCTCTTTGATTCAGAGGTCAGGGGTGATGATCCGTTCTGGTGATGTAGTTATCCTTTTTTTTTTGTTTTCCTTTCTTCTTATAGCCCAAATATTGTTTTCATCTGGGTTCCCTCAGACTTCTTAAGGTTTGAAGAAATCTTTGCTCAGTGTTTAGCAGTAACACCGTATTCCCTGAAGTTACCAAAGGTAGATTTTAACTTGCAGGGTCAGGAGAAAAGTTTAAAGTTGCAGGGTCACACAGCTTTGTGACAGTAGTAAATGAAGTTTAGTAGAGTGTAGCAGGTCCCATTCAACGTGTTTCACCCTTCTGGGCTTTATCAAGAATGCTTATCCTGCTAGCTTCTGGCTTTTTAAAGGTATGAATATGTTTTGATTGGTTCCTTCGTTTCCTTTTGATTTCTATCAACACCTGTGTGGCTTCCAATGTAAAGGTGGACATTATTTAAGTTGGTAATGATTGTTTCTGTGTTGTTATTTAGTTACATCATACACAAGGAAGAGAACTTATCATTTCTGCTTTATTAGCATTCACACAATTCAACTTATATATTTCAATTCTAAAGTGCCTTTATTAGATAATATACATTTAGATCGTGCAAACTTAAAATGACCTAAACTGAAACGAAAATATAAGAATCAGAATTATCATTCCCATATCTAGAATTATTGTAAGTGGGTAAAAATTAACGATATATACATATTCCTTTTCAACAAAGTATAGTAAGTTCAACAATTTATAAATTTGTAACAATTTAAAAATGGACGAAACGAAAATATAAGAATCAGAATCATCATTCCATATCTAGAATTATTGTTAGTGGGTAAAAAATAACGATATATACATATTCCTTTTCAACAAAGGATAGTAAGTTCAACAATTTATAAATTTGTAACAATTTAAAAATGGATGTACAATTAAATCAGAAATTATCAATCCCATAACTAGAGTTATTGCTAGTGGGTAAAAATATGGCTTATTCAATTAACTTATTGATTTTAGGGGGATAAAAATTCCTTTTTGATTACTAGAAAAATGAATTTATATAGTGCTTGTACTATGTTTGCCCAAGGTAAATTGAAATTTTATTGCTTATTTAATGTATGTGAGTATTTTCTATATAAGTGGCTGATTTAACCTGGAAAATGTTCGCATATTGTAAGAGACTTTTATAAGAAGGGGGAAATGTCTATCTCAGAGTTCAAGCCTCCAGGTTGGAGGGTATTCATTAGGTATATAATTTCAGCTTCTGCCTTTAGGAGTTTATTTTCCCAGTTTCCCCCTCTCCAGTCGGGGTGAACTTTTTTAATTCCCCAATATTTAAAATCTTTATGGTTGTTGTTGTGTACTTTCCTTAAGTGGCGATAGATATAAGGGTCAAGGTGCTATTCACACCTCACTTGCTAGACCCTCCATTGCTAATAACTCTTGCACCACCAAGACTGCTATTTGCCTGTAAGATTCCATACCACCATCACAAATACCCACTGCTAAGACCTTAAAACCTTTAAACTGGCTAGACCTCCTTGCAAATAATCTCTTAACTACTAAGACATCTAAACCTTAAGAACTCAAGATTTACCAACTCCTAATACAAATTAATCTTCCAGTGCAAAAATACTAGCTAACCAAAAGGAATGCATCGTCACAAGGAACCACCCCCCCTACCAAAAGGGCATGCTACTAAGAGGGAGATCTCCCACTGTAAGGAACCATCCACTGAAGAACTTCCCAACCTCAATCACTTTCCCAGGTAAGCACCCTTATAAACTTTGGAAATATAACTTTATTTTTTATTACTTTGAAATTATTTTTAAAAAGTGTGTGTCTTGACAGTGCATTTCCCTTTGTCTTGCATTGTTTTGGTTATATTGCACAGCTGTCATGAACTGGACTTGTTCTGAGTCTATATTGCAATAAAACACACAATACACTTATCAGCAACAATGTATCAAATTCTGATAATGTTCCCTTCCACTGTTACATACAGGAACTCTCTCCCGTTTACCTAATCCGAATGAAATATGTTACTGGGAACAACATTTTGAAACACAGCTGATTTACAACAGTTGGATTAAAGAATGTCAAAAAAGAAAGTCAAAAATAGGAAACTAATGGATATTGAATTGCAAATTTTACAAGATTTTGAAATACCCCATAGTTACCTGAGTTAATATCTTACACAAGATTAAAAAAACTCCTATGGTGTTTAGAATGTATTTTTATACAAGTATATATATATATAGTTTTACATAGGGCTCGATTTATCAAGCTGGGGCGGACAGGGGAGTATACGCACTAGTCTGCCCCAGCTTGCCTCTGTCAGGCAGCAATCCGCTGCTGGAATTTAAGATTGCACGAGGAGACCAGGGAGATTGAAATTCTCCACCTAAGAGAATTCTTAGTCTAGGCCTTAGGAACAGCCTGATGACCGCTGCTTAATAAATAATGACTGCAGGTTCTCTTGTGAGAACCTTCAGTCGTAGGCAGGCGAAGGGCTTGATAAATATAGCCCATAGAGTTTGATCAAAATCATTTGGAGAAAAGGATGATATTAAGAACATTTACTGGCTGACTCTCTTTAACGGTTGGTTTCTTTTATACAACATAAACTTGATAATTCTGAATTCACATACTAAAGACTTGGAAGGTAGCATTCTTTTAACATAATTGATTTACCAATCAGTAGATTTCTCATTTCTGTCATTGAACCCTTCCACCTCAATCTTCATACGTTAATTACTTACACCTAGATTACGAGTTTTGCACTAAACAGGGTGCAAAACTAACACCAAAAAAATTGCGTTATTTCACCCTCCATAGCACTGCTATTACGCATTACTGAAAGCTTCCTTGTGCATGTGATATGGTGGCGTTAAGCTCCATACCGCACAAAAGCCAAGGGCTGCTTTGACGTGCTCGTGCACGCTTTCCACCATAGACATCAATGGGCAGAGAGTGTTAGAAAAAAACACCTGAAGTGCGGAATGAAAATTTTCTGTAACAAACCCCATTGATGTCTATGGAGAAAAAAAAGTTACGTTTAAACCTAACACCCTAACATAAATCCCAAGTCTAAACACCCCAATCTGCTGCCCCTGACATCGCCGCCACCTAAATAAAGTTATTAATCTCTAATCTGCCGCTCCCGACACCGCCTCCACTGATAAAAGTTATTAACTCCTATTCCGCCACTCCCTGACATCACAGCCACTATAATAAAGCTATTAACCCCTATTTTGCCGCTCCCCGTCATCGCAAACAATATAATAAAGCTATTAACCACTATTCTGCCTCTCCCCGACATCACCAACACTATAATAAAGTTATTAACCCCTAAACCTCCGGCCTCCCACATCTCTGCAACTAAATAAACCTATTAACCCCTAAACCTCTGGTCTCCCACATCTCTGCCACTAAATAAACCTATTAACACCTAAACCTAACACCCCCCTAACTTTAAATTAAAATTACAATATAACTATATTTAAATACATAAAAACTTACCTGTGAAATAAAAATAAACCTAACATTAAACTATACATTAACCTAACCTTACTATTCTAATAAAATAAAAAAATACTAAAAATTTTAAATTACAAAAAATAATAAACCCTAAATTACGAAAAATAAAAAACACTAAGCTTACCAAAAATAATAAACGAAATTATCAAAAATAAAAGCAATTACACCTAATCTAGAACCTAATTACAGGGAGGGGGCGCTGACCTAAAGGTAGCGATATGCAAATTAATTGAATATGTATTCAATAGTGTAAATCTTACTTATCATATGATTAACACAATCCTATATACACAATAAATATACATATATCTATGTATATACACATATATAAACACATACATGCATACAGGGAATATTTAAAAAATAACAATAGAATAGATTGTTGGTGTGAATAAAATGTCTCTTTTGACCGTTAAGTATAACAGAGTCCTCTTTAATTCCAAGGGGACAGGTGCTGGCTACCTCCTCCTCACCGACAGGTCCGGGTAGGCTATAAAAAATAAGAAGAAACAGAGGGGCGCCTCATGTGTGGTATCATCAGATATATGTGAATTATAATGAAAGAACAAGCCAAATGGGTGCTCATATATTACAAAAGCACACTTATGTGCTAGTAGGTACAGGCTCTAGATTTGGACAGGTGTAACAGCTCACCCACAGTAGAATTTTTCCTTTGTGCTGCAGTACTGGGAGGGAGTGAAACACAAATACAGGCACTACATGTGCAGATCATTCAAGTGTAATTGTGTTCACTTTAAAAAATTCCCACATGGGTACTCACATTTAAGCTGAGCACACACATGTGCTGGTAGAAGCAGGCTGGCAGATTAAGGAGAGGTGTGTCAGCTCACCCTGTGTATAGAGATCCAAAAGAGGGTGTAGAAGTTTGTAAGGTTAGTCTCCCAAATGTTAGTCAGGATGGCAGGCAGGTAGGATGAATCCACTCAGAGGGTTATTTCCATAAAAAGTATATATATTTATCAAAAATAAAGTTTAAAATACAACACAGCAGTGGATAAGGGGTATTACAATAACCCCCTAAATAATGCAACGCGTTTCTCGGTTTAAAACCGTTTCCTGGTAGGATGTTTATATGCCTGAGGAAACGGTTTTAAACCGAGAAACACGTTGCATTATTTAGGGGGTTATTGTAAAATTCTACTGTGGGTGAGCTATTACATCTGTCCAAATCTACAGCCTGTACCTACTAGCACATAAGTTTTTAGCACATAAGTGTGCTTTTGTAATATATGGCACCCATTTGGCTTGTTCTTTCATTATAATTCACATATATCTGATGATACCACACATGAGGCGCCCCTCTGTTTCTTCTTATTTTGTACACCTAATCTAATAGCCCTATAAAAATAAAAAAGCCCCCCAAATAAAAACACCCCCTAACCTACAATAAACTACCAATAGCCCTTAAAATGGCCTTTTGTAGGGCATTGCCCTAAGTTAAACAGCTCTTTTACCTGTAAAAAAATACAAAGTCCCCCCAACAGTAAAACCCACCACCCAACCAACTCCCCAAAATAAAAAAACCTAAGCTACCCATTGCCCCAAAAGGTGCATTTGTATAAGCATTGCCCTTAAAAAGGCATTCAGCTCGTTTTCAAAAGCCCAAACCATAATCTGAAAAAAAAACACCCCAAAAAATAAAAAAATACCTAACACTAACCCCAGAATATCTACTCACGGTAGCTGAAGTCCGCACATCCAGGCAACGAGAAGCCTTCATCCAGGCGGCAACATCTTCATCCATCGCGGGGGTATCTTCTATCTTCATCCTGGTGGAGCGGCGAAGACATCCAGTATGGAGCATCCTCTTTATACGGTCCCCGCCATACACTGAAATAGCTACCTTGCATTAAAGCTTCAGTGTACGGCGGGGACCGTATGAAGAGGACACTCTGCGCTGGATGTATTCACCGCTCTGCTAGACGCCGCTGCAATGAAGATAGAAGACACCCCTGTGATGTATGAATATGTCGCCGCCTGGATGAACATTTCAGCAACCGTGAGTAGATATTCTGGGATTAGTGTTAGGTATTTTTTTTCTTTTAGGGGTGTTTTTTTCAGATTAGGGTTTGGGCTTTTGAAAAAGAGCTTAATGCCCTTTTAAGGGCAATGCCCATACAAATGCTCCTTTAGGGGCAATGGGTAGCTTAGGTTTTTTTTAGAGTTAGGTTTTTTATTTTGGGGGGTTGGTTGGGGGGGTAGTTTTTACTGTTGGGGAACTTTGTATGTTTTTTACAGGTAAAAGCTGTTTAACTTAGTGCAATGCCCTTCAAAAGGCCCTTTTATTTCTTTTATTATTTTTGTAAGCTTAGTGTTTTTTATTTTTTGTAATTTTAGATTTTTTATTTTTTCTCGTAGTGTTTGTTTTTTTAAAATTTGTAATTTAGATTTTTTTAATTGGTAGTATTTTTTTATTTTATTAGAATAGTTATGTTAGGTTAATTTATAATTTAATGCTAGGTTTATTTTTTATTTCACAGGTAAGTTTTTATTTATTTAAATATAGTTATATTGTAATTTAAATTTAAAGTTAGGGGGTGTTAGGTTTAGGGGTTAATAGTTTAATTTAGGGTTTTGCGATGTGGGAGGCAGTGGTTTAGGGTTTAATAGCTTTTTTATAGTGTCAGCGATGTCGGGGAGCGGCGGAATAGGGGTGAATAGCTTTTTTATAGTGTTGGCGATGTCGGGGAGCGGCGGAATAGGGGTTAATAGCTTTTTTATAGTGTTGGCGATGTCGGGGAGCGGAGAAATAGGGGTTAATAACTTTATTATAATGGCGGTGATGTCGGGAGGCCGGAGGTTTAGGGGTTAATAGCTTTTTTATAGTGTCAGCGATGTCGGGGAGCGGCGGAATAGGGGTTAATAGCTTTTTTATAGTGTCAGCGATGTCGGGGAGCGGCGGAATAGGGGTTAATAGCTTTTTATAGTGTTGGCGATGTCGGGGAGCGGCGGAATAGGGGTTAATAGCTTTTTTATAGTGTTGGCGATGTCGGGGAGCGGAGAAATAGGGGTTAATAATTTTATTATAGTGTCAGCGATGTCGGGGAGCGACGGAATAGGGGTTAATAGCTTTTTTATAGTGTCAGCGATGTCGGGGAGCGGCGGAATAGGGGTTAATAGCTTTTTTATAGTGTTGGCGATGTCGGGGAGCGGAGAAATAGGGGTTAATAACTTTATTATAATGGCGGTGATGTCGGGAGCTGCAGATTGGGGGTTAATGCATTTATTTAATAGTTGCAGTGTGGGTTTGCGGCAGATTAGGGGTTAATAGGTTTAATACAGTGCTTGCAATGCGGGAGGGTGGTGGTTTAGGGGTTAATAGGTAGTTTATGGGTGTTAGTGTACTTTATAACACTTTAGTTATGAGTTTTGTGAAACATTTTTGTGGCGCAAAACTCATAACTACTGCTTTTAGATGGAGGTATGGATTGTGTCGGTATAGGCTGTAACACAAGATTTTTAGCCTCACTGCACAACCTATGAAAATCCCACGCAAAAACATAATTTTTTTGAGTGCGGATTGGACTTTGCGTTACAGGCTCAAATGCTTGCGGTATAGCTATACTGACACGACTCGCAATAGTGTGTTACTGCCATTATGCTGAAATTGACATTTTTTTAGCTTTAGAAGCCGTAACGCAAAACTCATAATCTAGGTGTTAATTATTATTTGTAAGCATTCCTTTAATAATGAGGAGAAATTTGACTAGGTCCAAACCTATTGAGTGGAAAAAGGAATTGTAGAAACTAAAGATAGACAATAATGGAAAAAGAAAAATAATAAATATCTTAGCGCGCGCCTTAAAAAACTATCGGCTAGATTACGAGTTTGGCGTTAGCCTTAAAAAGCAGTGTTGAGAGGTCCCAAAACTGCTTTTTATCTAACGCTGGTATTACGAGTCTGACAGGTAGAGGCTCACCGCTCACTTTTCTTCTGCGACTCGAGGCTACCGCAAATCTCCTTACGTCAATTGCGTATACTATCTTTTTAATGCGATTTGCTTAACGCTGGTATTACAAGTCTTGGAAGAAGTGAGCAGTAGACCCTCTCCTGCCAAGACTTCGACCGCATTTAAAAGTCAGTAGTTAAGAGTTTTATGGGCTAACGCTGGAACATTAAACTCTTAACTAAAGTGCTACAATGTACACTAACACCCATAAACTACCTATTAACCCCTAAACCGAGGCCCCCCCACATTGCAAACACTATAATAAATTATTTTAACCCCTAATCTGCCGACCGGACATCGCCGCCACCTACATTATACTTATGAACCCCTAATCTGCTGCCCCTAACATCGCCGACACCTACATTATAGTTATTAACCCCTAATCTGCCGCCCCCAACGTTGCCACAACCTAACTACACTTATTAACCCCTAATCTGCTGCCCCTAACATCGCCGACACCAACTTACATTTATTAACCCCTAATCTGCCACCCCCAACATCGCTGCTACTGTATTAAAGGTATTAACCCCTAAACCTAAGTCTAAACCTAACCCTAACCCCCCCTAACTTAAATATAATTTAAATTAAACTAAATAAATTTAAATTTTTTAAAAAAATTATTCCTATTTAAAACTAAATACTTACCTGTAAAATAAACCATAAGATAGCTACAATATAACTAATAGTTACATTGTAGCTAGCTTAGGGTTTATTTTTATTTCACTGGCAAGTTTGTATTTATTTTAACTAGTTAGAATAGTTATTAAATAGTTATTAACTATTTAATAACTACCTAGCTAAAATAAATACAAAATTACCTGTAAAATAAAACCTAACCTAAGTTACAATTACATCTAACACTACACTATCATTAAATAAATTAACTAAACTACCTACAATTAATTACAATTAAATACAATAAACTAAATTACGGAAAAAAAAAACTAAATTACGAAAAAAAAATAAACACTAAATTACAGAAAAAAAAAAAAATTACAAGAAGTTAAAAATAATTACACCTAATCTAAGCCCCCTAATAAAATAAAAAAAAACCAAAATAATAAAATTCCCTACCCTATACTAAATTACAAATAGCCCTTAAAAGGGCCTTTTGCGGGACGTTGCCCCAAAGTAATCAGCTCTTTTACCTGTAAAAGAAAAATACAATACCCCCAACATTAAAACCCACCACCCACACACCCCTACTTTAAAACCCAACCCACACACCCCTACTTTAAAACCCACCCAATCCCCCTTTAAAAAAACCTAACTCTAACCCCCTGAAGATCTCCCTACCTTGAGCCATCCTCACCCAGCCAGGCAGAAGTGGTCCTTCAGGGGGTCCTTATGTCTTCATCCGATCTGGGCAGAAGAGGACATCCAGACCGGCAGAAGTCTTCATCCTATCCGGGCAGAAGAGGACATCCGGACCGGGAGAAGGCTTCATCCAAGCGGCATCTTCTATCCTCATCCATCCGACGAGGAATGGCTCCATCTTGAAGACCTCCGGCGTGGAACATCCTTCTAGGCCGACGACTAACGACGAATGAATATTCCTTTAAATGACGTCATCCAAGATGGCGTCCCTCAAATTCCGATTGGCTGATAGGATTCTATCAGCCAATCGGAATTAAGGTAGGAAAAATCCGATTGGCTGATGCAATCAGCCAATCGGATTGAAGTTCAATCCGATTGGCTGATTGGATCAGCCAATAGAATGCGAGATCAAGATGGAGCCGTTCCTCGTCGGATGGATGAAGATAGAAGATGCCGCTTGGATGAAGCCTTCTCCTGGTCCGGATGTCCTCTTCTGCCCAGATAGGATGAATACTTCTGCCGGTCTGGATGTCCTCTTCTTCCCCATCAAATGAAGACTACTGGATGGATCGGATGACCACTTGTGCCCGGCTGAATGAAGACGGCTCAAGGTAGGGTGATCTTCAAGGGGGTAGTGTTAGGTTTTTTAAGGGGGTATTGGGTGGGTTTTAGAGTAGGGGTGTGTGAGTGGTGGGTTGTAATGTTGGGGGGGGTATTGTATTCTTTTTTTTACAGGTAATTTAATTGTAATTAATTGTAGGTAGTTTAGTCAATTTATTTTATGATAGTGTAGTGTTAAATGTAATTGTAACTTAGGTTAGGATTTATTTTACAGGTAATTTTGTACTTATTTTAGCTAGGTAGCTATTAAATAGTTAATAACTATTTAATAACTATTCTACCTAGTTAAAATAAATACAAAGTTGCCTGTAAAATAAAAATAAACCCTAAGCTAGCTACAATGTAACTATTAGTTATATTGTAGCTATCTTATGGTTTATTTTTTAGGTAAGTATTTAGTTTTAAATAGGAATAATGTAGTTAATGATAGTTATTTAATTTTGATTTATTTAAATTATATTTAAGTTAGGGGGTGTTAGGGTTAGGGTTAGACTTAGGTTTAGGGGTTAATAACTTTATTATAGTAGCGGCGACGTTGGCGGCGGCAGATTAGGGGTTAATTAATTTAATATAGTTGCAGTGACGTTGGGGGGGGCAGATTAGGGGTTAATAACTATAATGTAGGTGGCAGCCATGTTGGGGGCAGCAGATTAGGGGTTCATAAGTATAATGTAGGTGGCGGCGGTGTCTGGAGCGGCAGATTAGGTGTTAATAGTATAATGCAGGTGGCAACGATGTCGGGGGCGGCAGATTAGGGGTTAATAAGTGTAAGATTAGGGGTATTTAGACTCGGGGTTCATGTTAGGGTGTTAGGTGCAGACATATTTTTTCTTTCCCCATAGGAAACAATGGGGCTGCGTTAGGAGCTGGACGCTGCTTTTTTGCAGGTGTTAGGTTTTTTCCAGCCAGCTCAGCCCCATTGTTTCCTATGGGAAATCATGCACGAGCACGTTTAGCCAGCTTACCGCTACGGTAAGCAACGCTGGTATTGAGGTGAGATGTGGAGCTAAATTTGGATCTACGCTCACCTTTTTGCGGCTAACGCCAGGTTTAAAAAAACCTGTAATACCAGCGTTGGCTTAAGGTAGCGTTAGAAATAAAAGCCTCGTTAGCCCCGCACCCCTGTTAATGTCAAACTTGTAATCTCGGCGTATATTAGATCATTAAGAACCAACAGATTTTATTGTTTGGATAATATATATCTATCACTATAAATCGGCTAATATAGTAAAAAGCAGCTGTCTGATAAAAAAAAAAACACACACAAAGTTACACACACTGAAAAATCCAATGTTGAACCCAAACAGTGGAAAAACAGAGAGATAGCGCTGAATAAACCATAAAATAGTATATGAGATATGACTCCAAGCTTTTGAATTTATTAAAATGTAATCACCATTCTAATGCATATTATACATTACAATTTGAAACAATAGCGCTGCTATTACAGGTTTGAAAAAACCCAGCGTTAGCAGGCAGTATGGCAGCGTTGAGCTCCATACCACACACAAATACCAGCGCTGCTGTGAGCTGGTTTTACGTGCACGTGCATGATTTCCCCATAGACATCAATGGGGAGAGCCGGCTAAAAAAAAGCCTAACACCTGCAAAAAAGGAGCGTAAAGCTCCGTAACGCAGCCCTATTGATTCCTATGGGGAAAGAAAATTTATGTTTACACCTAACAACCTAACATAAACTCAGAGTCTAAACACCCCTAATCTGCCACCCCTGACATCGCCGACACCTGCATTACACTTATTAACCCCTAATCTGCTGCCCCCAACGTCGCCGCCACCTACCTACACTTATTAACCCCTAATCTGCTGCCCCCAATGTCGTCGCTACCTACATACATTTATTAACCCCTAATCTGCCACCCCCATTTTCCCCGCCGCCACTATACTAAAGTTATTAACCCCTAAACCTCTGGCCTCCCACATCACTAACACTAAATAAATATATTAACCCAGAAACCTAACCCTAAGTCTAACCCTAACCCTAACACCCCTAACTTTAATATAATTAAAATAAATTTAATCTAAATAAAAATTACTATTATTACCTAACTAATTCCTATTTAAAACTAAATACTTACCTGTAAAATAAACCCTAAGATAGCTACAATATAACTAATAGTTACATTGTAGCTATCTTAGGTTTTATTTTTATTTCACAGCTAAGTTTGTATTTATTTTAACTAGGTAGACTAGTTACTAAATAGTTATTAACTATTTACTAACTACCTAGTTAAAATAAATACAAACTTACCTGTAAAATAAAACTTAACCTGTTTTACACTAACACCTAACATTACACTACAAATAAATAAATTATGTTAATTAAATACAAAAAACAACCAATAGAATGCAAGCTCAATCCTATTGGCATTAGCATTCTATCAGCCAATCGGAATTTAAGGGATGCCATCTTGGATGACGTCTCTTTAAGGAACCTTCATTCTTCAGTAGCCGTCGACAGAAGAGGATGCTCTGTACCGGATATCTTGAAGATGGAGCCGTTCCGCGTTGGAAGGATGAAGATAGAAGATGCCATCTGGATGGAGACTTCTGCCTGCCTGGAGGACCACTTCTTGCCGCTTGGATGAAGACTTCTCCCAGCTTCGTTGAGGACTTCTGCCCGCTTGGATGAAGACTTCTCCCGGCTTGATGAGGATGGATGTCTGGTCTTCAAAAACTGTAAGTGGATCTTCGGGGGGTTAGTGTTAGGTTTTTTTTAAGGGTTAATTGGGTGGGTTTTATTTTTAGCTTAGGGTTTGGGCAATGGAAAAGAGCTAAATGCCCTTTTAAGGGCAATGCCCATCCAAATGCCCTTTTCAGGGCAATGGGGAGCTTAGGTTTATTTAGATAGGATTTTATTTGGGGGGTTTGGATGTGTGGGTGGTGGGTTTTACTTTTGGGGGGTTGTTTGTATTTTTTTTTACAGGTAAAAGAGCTGATTTCTTTGGGGCAATGCCCCGCAAAAGGCCCTTTTAAGTGCTATTTGCAGTTTAGTTTAGGCTATTTTTTTTTATTTGGGGGGGGGGGCTTTTTTATTTGGATTAGATTAGGTGTAATTAGTTTAAATATTTGATAATTTCTTTTTTATTTTGTGTAATTTAGTGTTTATTTTTGTTGTAATTTAGTTAATTGTATTTAATTATTGTAATGTATTTAATTGTAGTGTAATGTTAGGTGTTAGTGTGAGGCAGGTTAGGTTTTATTTTACAGGTAAATTTGTATTTATTTTAACTAGATAGTTAGTAAATAGTTAATAACTATTTACTAGCTAGTCTACCTAGTTAAAATAAATACAAACTTAGCTGTAAAATAAAAATAATACCTAAGATAGCTACAATGTAACTATTTGTTATATTGTAGCTAGCTAAGGGTTTATTTTATAGGTAAGTATTTAGTTTTAAATAGGAATTATTTAGTTAATGATAGTAATTTTTATTTAGATTTATTTTAATTATATTAAAGTTAGGGGTGTTAGGGTTAGACTTTAGTATAGTGGCGGCGGTGACGTTGGGGGCGGCAGATTAGGGGTTAGTAATATTTAACTAGTGTTTGCAATGCGGCAGTTTAGGGGTTAATATGTTTATTATAGTGGCGGAGATGTCTGGAGCGGCAGATTAGGGGTTAATAATTTTATTTTAGTATTTGCAATGCGGGAGGGCCTCAGTTTAGGGGTTAATAGGTACTTTATGGGTGTTAGTGTACTTTGTAACACTTTAGTTATGAGTCTTATGCTACAGCTTTGTAGCGCAAAACCCAAACTCGTAATACCGGCGCTATGGAAGTCCCAATGAAAAAGGACTTTTTGAAAGGTGCAGTAGTTACGTTACGGACAAAAAAGTGTGCGGTACAGCTGTAGTGAAAAAGCAGCGTTATGAGCCATAACGCAAAACTTGTAATCTAGCTGATAGATTCTTGCACTTTAAGTGGCGTAATAACAAAGTGTCCATCCTGAACAAGCAGTTAGCAGGAGATATGCAAACAGCCGGCCGGTTGGTACACATACTTCACTACGCATTTCAAGGTCACACCTCTTCATCAGGTGATGTGCATGCATGAGGAAATCAGAAGCAAGAGCTTATGCATGGGTACAGCTAAGGAGAGAACCCAGGTTGCCCACCATGAATGGCTAATGCAAATTAGCCTGAAGGTGGATTTGAAAAGACAACTAGTTTACACTTAAGATTACGGAGGAACCACTTAGAAATTATAATGTAAGGTATTGGAATAATTTTTCAACATATATTCACCCATACAATGAACAAATAGAAAAAAATTGCATCTCACATGCTTTATGGTTACAGTACAGTTATTTTGAAATAACCCATTTGTACAGTGTGCAAGTGAAACCATAATTTACATGTGTGAGAATAACACACACATGATAACTGGTAAACAATATGATTGCTATTTGTATATAGGCATGATGGATATATTGGGTATGTGCTGCTCAATGATTATTTTGACACTTTAAATATATATATATTTTTTGTTATTTCAAGATTTAACGGCAAACAGTAAAAAAACAGTTCACGAAGACGTAATTAGTTATTGAAATCCTGTTTATGAAGACAACAATACAGTAGCTGACAATTACGACAATGCGAGTGTCAATAATAAACAAGTATTTTCAGAACGCATTTTCTTCATACCATATATAGACATTGTGGTCATAATTTCTGTTTTCTTCTTTTCCTGCAGTTCCAGTAAGCTGTTTGGTATATAATGTATTACATATATTTACATATGTAAATTTGTGCCCTGCCCACTGCAAGCAGATATACATTAGTGATTAATAGAACTTTAATGGATATAGACCATGTATACAAGTGTCTTGTACATGTGCAACAGAATAAAATTATTCCAGATCTTCTTGTAATACATGCAAAAAGGTCATTTCCGGACTTGAAGTTTAAAATGGTCTCTAAAACCCGCATTGAGAAAATGGATTTTGATTTCTGAGAAAATTTCGTTTTCATGTAATAAATAAGCTTTTTTTCAGAAAGTATTTTTAGCTCAGACAAACACCCAAAATCTTATGATTGTCTCAACATAAAAACTACTGAAAATCCACCATAAACAAATCTGACGATATTGACTGGGATCAACCATTTTTTAAAGAACAGGATGCTGTTCTTTAGCAACAACCTATGTATTTCCCATGACAAACAACAAAAGTGTCAGCATATTTCACTACTCTACGCAAAAAAGAGAAGACTAACACTTGATTGGTTAACCCATTAAACATTATTGAATTCAAATGAGTTGTTAAACCCCCTGCCGCCAGATTATTCTTTGTTTTGTTACTAAGTCTGTCAATGTATTACAGTCCTAGTGTAAAGCCCATGCCCATAATTGATCCTGGAACTCCAGTCACTGAGTCTTCGGCCTTCCCTCTTGAGCCACTAGAGGGCTCTGTCTCAGTGTGAACGTTTCTGAGTCCTACTGCCTGCACTGATTGGCTCTCTACTTCCACCCGCCTGCCAGCTGCAGGCAGCTATCTAATCAGCACTGCTATAAAAGGCTGCTTCTCAGATGCCAAGTCCTGTGTCCAGTGTATAGCTCCACAGATTCCAGGTCCTGTGTACAGCTCCACAGAATCCAAGTCCTGGTAAAGCTCAACAGAATCCAAGTCCTGTGTCCATTATTCAACTCTATAGATTCTAGTACAATAAACTTGCCTAGTCTGTGTTTACCATGCCTAAGAAAGGAAAGAACACTAATGGGGCTCCAGCCTCCAAACCTCTCCTCCACTGAGCATAACAGAATGTCAGGGCAGGGAGTGGTATGAGAAGCAGCCCTTTATAGAGATGCTGATAAGGTAACTGCCTGCAGCTGGCAGGCAGGTGGAGCTACAGAACCAGCCAGATTAGGCAGTAGGGCTCTGAAAATTTCAAATGGAGTCAGAGCCTTCCTGTGGCTCAAGAGGGAAGACTAAAGACTCAATGAGGTCTATTTAGCATAGGTCTTGCGGACCTGATCCGACCTCGCTGAATGCGGAGAGCAATCGGCCGCCAGAAGGGAGGTGTCAATCAACCCGATCGTACTGCATCGGGTTGAATTCCGGCGATTCCTGTCCACCTCATCAGAGCAGGCGGACAGGGTTATGGAGCAGTGGTCTTTAGACCGCTACCTCATAATTGCTGTTTCTGGCGAGCCTGCAGGCTTGCCAGAAACATGGGGCCTCAAGCTCCATTCGGTGCTTGATAGATAGGCCCCAATGACTGGAGATCCCAGGATCAATTCTGTGCAAGGTCATGACACCAGGCAAGTTGAGTTTTCTAAAGATCCAACTCCTTCAAATCAGTGTGGGTCACTGTTTTTTTTATTATACATAATCATGATTACAATATGTTTGTTTGAAAATTATCAGCATGTAAATAGCTTCTAACAAGCCCTTTTTTATGTTGACTGGATTACGAGTCTTTTTAAATTTTTCTATCCACAGCATAATTGTCATTGTCAGTTTGGTGGAAAGTGACCTGTACTTTACATGTGCCAATCTTTTTTTCAATGTTTAATAAAACCGTAACTAAGCACCTTTTCACCTATCAAATACAACATATAAAAGGACTTCATAAACTCAGGACAACACTTTTTCCAATTAAATTGGTAAATCCCCAAAAAATGTGATTTTGTTCATACTCAAACCTGCACATTTGTTTTTTTATAACAAAATTTGGAGATTAAAGATCAAGATAACAATTTTGTGCCATTTACAGCAGCTTCACTATGAGAGCTTCGGGTGTATTAACACATTGACAGCGCTGAGGAATTTATTGGCGCTTTATAATAATAATAATACTGTCTAAACTTTAGAAATCATTATCTAATGAAAACAAGCACAATATTTTGATCTCCCCCTAAATTTGTTTACATATTTATAGCTACTGCAAGGTGGGGACATACTGCATTTTTGGTTTATTCTAAAGGGCGCCAGTGGCAATAGATGATTTTTTCGTGGATAGGCAATCTGGTAGAGCTGGATTAGTTAGGTGGAGGGATCCTACTTAGGGTTTTTTTGCATAAGGGGTCGTTTTTTTTGTTCTTGATAACAGTTGAAAGTGAGGCTTCACATCAGAGTTGAGCTACAAACTTTAACAGCCAGGCATCTATTAATATATGGCTACTGCTTGTCTGCTGTCAGTTAAAACAAAATCTGCTCCAATCATGATCATTTTACTAATCTTATTATTGGATCATTAATGGAACATAAGGTATCAGAATAATACCAATGAAATAGTTTAATTGCATCTTGGACTAATCTGAAATTGAGATAGAGGGAAATCTGACTGGTAAAACAGAGCTTTATTAATAGCACACTGAGATCTCACAATTATCATATCACCTCCCCTCTAAATACAAAACTGTCACTAATAAGAAGAGTGTAAATTAGACTGTTCAGCAAGGCCACTGCACAGCATCAATAGAAAGGGGCATTTAGCAGGAAGCGTTAATGACGCTGCAAACTGTGGAAATTAAATCCTTTAATTAAGATCCATCTTACAGCACAACGAATTACAGGAGGAAAATCAAAGCGCAAATGAGAAAATCATATAAAGAGTGCTTCACACACAATCAGAGGAGAGAAGAAATAGATATGGCATATCTGATTTGAAAATATCTTTTTTTTTTATTATTATTTCAGCAATACTTTTCGATGACAAGTTTATGGCCTAATGAGGAGAGTTTACAGCTTGATGATGTGACATCTGCAGTGTGACAATTATATATGACAGTTCATTTCACTAAATGCAGCCTGTTAACCCCTGCTTGGCAGCAGTGCATCATTGTAATTCATTGCCTGCCCTTCTGGCAGTGAAAGTGATAAAAAATCAAAACACTAATTGAATTTATCAGTCTAAATAAATGTTGTTGCCCAGGAAAGAGAACTACTTAGTTTTGAGAGCTTGTATAATTTTAACTTCAAGCTACCTCGGTGAGCCTATTAGAAGAAAATACAGAAGTATGTTATTACTTCCTCACCTGGGACGATATTCTGCATTCATAATAATAATTCTCAACTCATCTATTTTGAAGCATTTTTAACAACTCTAATCTTATCAGCCCAAAGTGCTTATGTTAGATTAGTTTAACCCTTACATACTAAATTAGCAAGCTTCCCCTAGACCACTGATGGCACCCCTGATGTGTCGGAACTTCATTTTTCATGATGCTCAACTAGACTGCAGAGTGCCCAAGCATTATGGGAACTGTAGTTTCAAAAACTTCTGGGGTGCAATGGTTAGCCATCACTACATGAAAATATGAGGAGCACCAGACAAGCAGCGGGTGTTAAAAGACCTCTTTATTGTTATATATCGTAAAAACAAATGGGTTATACAAACAACCCTGGTGAAACAGAGTAAAAGGGTTTAGACAAATTGCAAGACTGACATGTTTCGTCGCGATGCCGTACTCTAAGCCCTAACTAGCCATTACTACCCTAGACCAATAAATAAAACAATAAGCAGACAGTAGAAAAAGAAGTCAATCAAACGTGTTATATTATTGTTGATGATGTTGTGTGTATGTCCGCAGGTTGTTTCAGTCTTCCAACAAGATCAGTTCCTCACATGTGCAATTAACGCTTCCCTATCATTGTATGCTTTCAATGGGCAAGATTAAAAGTCGCGCAGCAAATCAGTTTAGAAAATACAGTGCACGTTATGGCTTTTTCGTATTTGGGCTTGCACATGAATTGATTGTGTTTCTTAAAATGTTAATATGGCACGGTAAATTGAAAGCCCCAAAGAAGAAGATACACATACATATATATATGTATATCTGTATATCTATATGTGCCATGTTACAGTGGTCAAATGGCTGGATAATGAAAAATTCTGAGAGAAGTGTTTTATGATGGTTATGGTGGAATACGGTTGATCACAATCTGTTACAAAAATGTATCTGATGGTTTTCAATAGAAATGTGCGATTCATTTCGGATTGATTCGGAAATTCGGCCGAATTCGTTAAATTCGGAAATTGGGATCAATTCGAATTTCCGAATTGAAATAGTGCCGAATCTACCGAATAAATCCGAATTAGTTCGGATTTATTCGGTAGATTCGGATGGCCATGGATTACACTAGTATTGTACAGTATATTAGGTTATATCCCTCTGCTATGGGTTACACCTAATATACAGTACATAATACTAGTCTAATACACAGCACATCCCACCTAACACATACCGAAATTCCGAATTTCCGAACCGAATGGAACCGAATCCAGCTGAATTTATTCAAATCCGAATAAATCCAAAACGAATCCGAACCGAATTGATTCTAATTTTTCCTAATTCGAATCGATCCGAATTGAAATTCGAAAAAATCTGAATCGATCCGAACCGAATTTTTTCGCCATGCACATGTCTAGTTTTCAAAGCAAAATCACCTTTGAAGTATATGGGATTTTTTGTAGATAAATCATTTGATACATTTTTCATAGGATTGAGTTCAACCTCACAGTTTATAAGGAGTCCCAGGGCTTGAATATCGAAAGCTCTCTGGGCTGGCAAGATTCTATAAGAATTGTATCCAGTACTTCTGATTAACTGGTGGAATTATAAAAAGCCACTTTTTATACTAAAAACCATATGTAAGGGTAGGTTTTTTTATTTTTTGTAATGGTAGTTTTTTTTTATTTTTGTAATATTAGGTTTTAGTGTAAGGTAGCTTAGGTTTTATTTTAAAGGTAATTTTGTATTTATTTTAACTAGGTGGTTATTAACTAGTTAATTAATTACTAACTAGTCTACCTAGTTAAAATAAATACAAACTTACCTGTGAAATAAAAATAAAACCTAAGATATCTACAATATAACTATTAGTTATATTGTTGCTAGCTTAGTTTTTATTTCACAGGTAAGTATTTAGTTTTAAATAGGTATTATTTAGTTAAAAAATGTAAGTTTAATTTAGCTCTATTTTAATTATGTTAAAGTTAGGGGGTGTTAGGGTTATGCTAGGGTTAGGTTTAGGGGTAAATATAGTTTAATTTAGGTTGTTTTGATATGGAGGACTGGCGGTTTAGGGTTTAATAGGTTTAGTTAGTTAATAATTGTAATTTTAATTTAGCTCTATTTTAATTATGTTAATGTTAGGGGGTGTTAGGGTTAGGGTTACGTTAGGGTTAGGTTTAGGGGTTACTAGTTTAAATTAGTTTATTGCGATGTGGGGGGGCTTTCGGTTTAGGAGTTAATAGTTTAATTTATTATATTTCATTGTGGGGGGCTTCTGCTTTAGGGGTTAATAGGTTTATTATAGTGGCGGCGGTGTAGGGCTTAATAACTTTAGTATAGTGGGGTCGATGTGGGCGTACGGCAGATTAGGGGTTAATAATATTTAAATGGTGTTTGTGATACGGGAGGGCAACGGTTTAGGGGTTAATAACTTTAGTATAGTGGCGGCGATGTTGGGGAGCAACGAAATAGGGGCTTAATACATTTTCTTAGTGGCGGTGATGTCGGAAGTGGCAGATTAGGGGTTAATAAATGTATTATAGTATTTGCAATGCGGGAGGGCCTCGGTTTAGTGGTTAAGAGGTGGTTTATGGGTGTTTAGTGTACTTTGTAGCAGTTTAGTTATGAGTTTTATGTTACAGCTTTGTAGCGTAAAACTCATAACTACAGACTTTAGATGGCGTTATGGATCTTGTCGTTTTAGTCTGTAACGCTCGCTTTTTAGCCTCACCGCAAAACTCGTAATACGGCGCTATGGGAATCCCATGAATAAACATAATTTTTATGGGACACAACACTGCTATTTGACTCACAACGCCAAACTCGTAATCTAGCTGATTGTTATTTATATGGCCCACATGAACTAGCAATCTCTTGTGAAAAGCAAATAAAAAAAGCATGTGATTAAGAGGCTGTCTGAAGTGGCTTAGAAAGAGGCAGACATTTAGAAGTTTAGATGTTATAAAGTATATTAATAAAACAAAGGTGTTATCTATCTTTTTAAACAATAACAATTTTAATGTAGACTGTTCCTGTTAGTAAGATGGAACCACTTCAGCATCTCTGGAGGGGGTGGAGGAAATTAAACTAAAGCTATAATTAACCCCTTAATGACCATAGCACTTTTCCATTTTCTGTCCGTTTGGGACCAAGGCTACTTTTACATTTTTGCGGTGTTTGTGTTTAGCTGTAATTTTCCTCTTACTCATTTACTGTACCCACACATATTATATACAGTTTTTCTCGCCATTAAATGGACTTTCTAAAGATACCATTATTTTCATCATATCTTATAATTTACTATAAAAAAAAATATAAAATATGAGGAAAAATTTTAAAAAACCCCACTTTTTCTAACTTTGACCCCCAAAATCTGTTACACATCTACAACCACCAAAAAACATCTATGCTAAATAGTTTCTAAATATTGTCCTGAGTTTAGATATACCCAATGTTTACATGTTCTTTGCTTTTTTTGCAAGTTATAGGGCAATAAATACAAGTAGCACTTTGTTATTTCCAAACCATTTTTTTTTTCAAAATTAGCGCTAGTTACATTAGAACACTAATATCTTTCAGGAATCTCTCAATATCCATTGGCATGTTTATGTTTTTTGTTAGAAGACATCCCAAAGTATTGATTTAGGCCCATTTTGGTATATTTCATGCCACCATTTCACCGCCAAATGCGATTAAATACAAAAAATCGTTCACTTTTTCACAAATTTTTTCACAAACTTTAGGTTTCTCACTGAAATTATTTACAAACAGCTTGTGCAATTATGGCACAAATGGTTGTAAATTCTTCTCTGGGATCCCCTTTGTTCAGAAATAGCAGACATATATGGCTTTGGCGTTGCTTTTTGGTAATTAGAATGCCACTAAATGCCACTGCGCACCACACGTGTATTATGCCCAGCAGTGAAGGGGTTAATTAGGGAGCATGTAGGGAGCTTTTTGGGGTAATTTGAGCTTTAGTGTAGTGTAGTAGACAACCCCAAGTATTGATCTAGGCCCATTTTGGTATATTTCATGCCACCATTTCACCGCCAAATGCGATCAAATTAAAAAAAAACGTTAAATTTTTCACAATTTTAGGTTTCTCACTGAAATCATTTACAAACAGCTTGTGCAGTTATGGCACAAATGGTTGTAAATGCTTCTCTGGGATCCCCTTTGTTCAGAAATAGCAGACATATATGGCTTTGGCGTTGCTTTTTGGTATTTTGAAGGCCGCTAAATGCCGCTGCGCATCACACGTGTATTATGGCTTGCAGTGAAGGGGTTAATTAGGTAGCTTGTAGGGAGCTTGCAGGGTTAATATTAGATTTAGTGTAGAGCTCAGCCTCCCACCTGAAACATCAGACCCCCTGATCCCTCCCAAACAGCTCTCTTCCCTCCCCCACCCCACAATTGTCCCCGCCATCTTAAGTACTGGCAGAAAGTCTGCCAGTACTAAAATAAAAGCTATATTTGTTTTTTTGGTGTTTTTTTTTAAAGCATACTTACATATGCTGCTGTGTACTATCCCCCCTTAGCCCCCAACCTCACTGATCCCCCCCAAACAGCTTCCTAACCCTCCCACTCTAACTTAATGGGCGCCATCTTGGGTACTGGCAGCTGTCTGCCAGTACCCAGTTTAGAAGAAAAAAGGTTTTTGTTTTACATTTTTTTAACTTTTCTGTAGTGTAGCTTCCCCCCACACAAAAACCAACCCCCCACCCCTCCACGATCTCTTTTTGTGCTTTTTTTTTGTGTGCTTATGGCACTTTTAACTTTATACTTTTTATTAATTTTCCGTAGTGTAGCGGTTCCCACCCGCTCCCGCCCCGTGCACGCGCCCGCCCGCCACCCTCCGTGCGCGCCCCCGGCGGTCCCGCCCCTGATCCCGCCCCCCTCGACGTCACACGGCACACCGATGGCCGCCCACCCGCCTCCCAAGTCGGCTCCCACCCACCAACGATACCGGCCATCGATGTCCGGTGCAGAGAGGGCCACAGAGTGGCTCTCTCTGCATCGGATGGCCATGTAAGGTTATTGCAGGATGCCTCCATATCGAGGCATCACTGCAATAACCGGAAAGCAGCTGGAAGCGAGCAGGATCGCTTCCAGCTGCTTTCCACACCGAGGACGTGCAGGGTACGTCCTCAGGCGTTAACTGCCTTTTTTTTGAGGACGTACCCTGCACGTCCTCGGTCATTAAGGGGTTAAAGGTACTTTACAGTAAAAACAGGCAAAATAAATAATAAATATATAACACAGTTCTGCTTTATTTCCCTTATTTAATCAATCTAAATGTTGAGTTCTAATGTTATTTAACACAGCTCACACCCTCTTGATAAAAGTTAAAGGGACACTAAAATCAAAATAAATATTTTATGATTCTTTTTTTTTTAAATCCAATTTACTTTCATTATCAAACCCTGATTATGCACAATCTTTTTATGTGCTCACCTTCTGAAACAGCAGCTGGTACAGAGCATGTGCAAGAGTTCATTTTAGTAGCTGATAGCTGTCACATGATACTGGGGGCAAGGATAAAAGAAGTATCTGAAATTTGCCAGATTTTTATTTACATTAGTACATGTTTTTGCATTGCCTTATTACTATGATTTTGCTGAGTAAGCAAATGTACTATATTTAATGGTCCTTTAAAAACTTACGCCTAGATTACGAGTTTTGCGGTAACAGGGGTGCGGTGCTAACGAGCAGTTTTCTCTCACCGCTCGCTTACATGCAACGCTGGTATTATGAGTTTTCAAAAACCCGGCGTTAAAAGACAAAGTGAGTGCTGAGCAAAATTTTGCTCCAAATCTCACTTCAATACCAGCGCTGCTTAAGTCAGCGGTGAGCTGGTGTAACGTGCTTGTGCATGATTTCCCCATAGGAATTAACGGGGAGAGCCGGCTGAAAAAAAGTCTAACACCTGCAAAAAAGCAGCGTTTAGCTCAGTAACGCAGCCCCATTGATTCCTATGGGGAAATAAAAATTATGTTTACACCCAACACCCTAACATGAACCCCGAGTCTAAACACCCCTAATCTTACACTTATTAACCCCTAATCTGCCGCCCCGATATCGCCGACACCTACATTATAATTATTAACCCCTAATCTGCCGCTCCGGACACCGCTGCCACCTACATTATACTTATTAACTCCAAATCTGCCGCCCCCAATGCCGCCGCTACTATAATAAACATATTAACCCCTAAACTTAAGTCTAACCCTAACCCTAACACCCCCTAACAAATATAATTTAAATAAATCTAAATGAATATTCCTATCATTAACTAAATAATTCCTATTTAAAACTAAATACTTACCTATAAAATAAACCCTAAGCTAGCTACAATATAACTAATAGTTACATTGTATCTATTTTAGGGTTTATTTTTATTTTACAGGCAAGTTTGTATTTATTTTAACTAGGTAGTATAGTTATTAAATAGTTATTAACTATTTCATAACTACCTAGCTAAAATAAATACAAAAGTACCAGTAAAATAAAACATAACCTAAGTTACAATAACACCTTACACTACACTATAATTAAATAAATTAACTACATTAAATACAATTACCAAAATTAAATTAAATTAGCTAAAGTACAAAAAAAACCCACACTAAATTACAGAAAATAATAAACAAATTACAGATATTTAAACTAATTACACCTACTCTAATAGCCCTATTCAAATACAAAAAGGCCCCCCAAAATAAAAAAAAAGTAATCAGCTCTTTTACCTGTAAAAAAATACAAACAACCCCCCCAACAGTAAAACCCACCACCCACACAACCAACCCCCCCAAATAAAATACTATCTAAAAAAACCTAAGCTCCCTATTGCCCTGAAAAGTGCATTTGGATGGGCATTGCCCTTAAAAGGGCAGTTAGTTCTTTTGCAGGCCCAAAGTCCCTAACCTAAAAATAAAACCCACCCAATACACCCTTAAAAAACCTAACACTAACCCCCTGAAGATCGACTTACCGGGAGACGTCTTCATCCAAGCCGGGCCGAGGTCCTCAACGAAGCCGGGAGAAGTCTTCATCCAAGCCGGGCAAAGTGGTCCTCCAGACGGGCAGAAGTCTTCATCCAGACAGCATCTTCTATCTTCATCCATCCGGCGCGGAGCGGGTCCATCTTCAAGACATCCGACGCAGAGCATCCTCTTCATCCGACGACTAAAGCTGAATGAAGTTACCTTTAAGTGACGTCATCCAAGATGGCGTCCCTTAGATTCGGATTGGCTGATAGAATTCTATCAGCCAATCGGAATTAAGGTAGAAAAAATCCTATTGGCTGATGCAATCAGCCAATAGGATTGAAGTTCAATCCTATTGGCTGATCCAATCAGCCAATAGGATTGAGCTTGCAATCTACTGGCTGATTGGAACAGCCAACAGAATGCAAGCTCAATCCTATTGGCTGATTGGATCAGCCAATAGGATTTTTTCTACCTTAATTCCGATTGGCTGATAGAATTCTATCAGCCAATTGGAATCTAAGGGACGCCATCTTGGATGACGTCACTTAAAGGTGCCTTCATTTAGCTTTAGTCGTTGGATAAAGAGGATGCTCCGCATCGGATGTCTTGAAGATGGACCCGCTCCGCGCCGGATGGATGAAGATAGAAGATGCCATCTGGATGAAGACTTCTGCCCGTCTGGAGGACCACTTACCCTGGCTTGGATGAAGACTTCTCTCGGCTTCGTTGAGGACCTCGGCCCAGCTTGGATGAAGACATCTCCCGGTAAGTCAATCTTCAGGGGGTTAGTGTTAGGTTTTTTTAAGGGTGTATTGGGTGGGTTTTATTTTTAGGTTAGTGACTTTGGGCCTGCAAAAGAGCTAACTGCCCTTTTAAGGGCAATGCCCATCCAAATGCCATTTTTAGGGCAATGGGAAGCTTAGTTTTTTTTAGATAGTATTTTATTTGGGGGGTTGGTTGTGTGGGTGGTGGGTTTTACTGTTGGGGGGTTGTTTGTATTTTTTTTTACAGGTAAAAGAGCTGATAACTTTGGGGCAATGCCCCGCAATTGTCCCTTTTAAGGGTTTTTAGTAGTTTAGTTTAGGCTACGGGTTTTTGTTATTTTGGGGGGCTTTTTTATTTTGATAGGGCTATTAGATTAGGTGTAATTAGTTTAAATATCTTGTAATTTGTTTTTTATTTTCTGTAATTTAGTCTGGGGTTTTTGTACTTTAGCTAATTTAATTTAATTTATTTAATAGTATTTAATTTAGTTAATTTATTTACTTATAGTGTAGTGTTAGGTTTTAGTGTAACTTAGGTTAGGTTTTATTTTACAGGTACTTTTGTATTTATTTTAGCTATGTAGTTATTAAATAGTTAATAACTATTTAATAACTATTCTCCTAGTTAAAATAAATACAAACTTGCCTGTAAAATAAACCCTAAGCTAGATACAATATAACTATTAGTTATATTGTTGCTAGCTGAGGGTTTATTTTATAAGTAAGTATTTAGTTTTAAATAGGAATTATTTAGTTAATGATAGGAATATTTAGTTAGATTTATTTAAATTATATTTGTTAGGGGGTGTTAGGGTTAGACTTAGCGGTTAATAACTTTAATATAGTGCGGTGACATTGGGGGCGGCAGATTAGGGGTTAATAAATGTTGGTAGGTGGCGGTGATGTTAGGGACGGCAGATTAGGGGTTAATAATAATAAACTAATGTGTGCGAGGCGGGAGGGAGGCGGTTTAGGGGTTAATATGTTTATTATAGTGTCGGCGATGTCGGGGGTGGCAGATTAGGGGTTAATAAGTGTAGGTAGGTTGTGGCGACATTGGGGGCGGCAGATTAGGGGTTAATAAATATAATGTAGGTGTCGGCGATGTTGGGGGCTGAAGATTAGGGGTTCATAAGTATAATGTAGGTGGTGGCAGTGTCCGGAGCGGCAGATTAGGGGTTAAAAATGTATTTTAGTGTTTGCGATGCGGGAGGGCCTCGGTTTAGGGGTTAATAGGTAGTTTATGGGTGTTAGTGTACTTTTTAGCACTTTAGTTATGAGTTTTATGTTACGGCGTTGTACCATAAAACTCATAACTACTGACTTTCAAATGCGTTAGGAATCTTGACAGGATAGGTTGTACCACTCACTTTTTGGCCTCCCAGGACAGACTCATAATACCAGTGCTATAAAAGTCCAATAGAAAAAAGACTTTACAAGGTTTACGTAAGTCGTTTTGCGGTAAGGCCAAAAAAGTGTGCGGTGCCACTAAACCTTCAAGACTCGTAATACCAGCGGTAGTAAAAAAGCAGCGTTAGCACCTATTAACGCTGCTTTTTCAGCTACCGCAAAACTCGTAATCTAGGCATTAATTTTCTAAAGGATCAGGTTGGCTTTAAACTTGAAGATGGCTTATTGCACCACTTTTTTTTTTTTGATACCATAAGTGAACACAGCACCACTGAATGTGCACGGTGGTAAGGAAAAACTGCAACTCCTCTAAGTCACTGTATAATTCATGCAATCCACCAGCACTCTTAGGTATAAAAAGTTCATCTTTTATTGAAGATCAAGTTAAAATAAGCAACGTTTCGTGACCATATGTCACTTAATCATGCTCTCACATGGATTTAAACTTGAAGATGGCTTATTGCACCACTTTTTTTTTTTTTGAGGTATTAAGTAACAAAACAAGTAAAAATGTTTACATTCGCATTGCAAATTGTACATTAGGACATATATTTGCTGTCGAAAGATGTTAAGGTACATCATGCTTATAGTCCATAGAAATTGTCCATTAGTACAAAAGTAAGAGTACAAGAAAGAAATACAAGACAAATATAATGTGCACAAAACAGTAGGATAGGAACTTGGGGTGGAGAACTTGTGAAGTTGTGAATGTGTTGGGTGATACCTCATTTTTAAATATATGATAGAACATTGTTTCTATAGAAAAGTTTTATCATGTATGTATGCAATTTTACTGCTTCAGAGAGATGGATTGTGAAGAGAGCGTATGTACAGGGGTGGGAATATGGTTGAGGTTGGGGAAAGAAGAGGAGAACAATAAACATGGGCCATATAGTAAGTATGCATAATTGCATCCTTGTTTTTCCAGGCTCTTGCTATTGCTAGTTTAGTGGCCATGAATAGGTAGATTATCAACGCTGCGTTAGCTGGGTTTAAATTTGCACTTTGCATATGTAGTAAATAGACCTCTGGGGAGTATGGTGGGGTGATGTGTAGTTGGGTTATGATGTTATATAACTTTCTCCAGGTCGGCTGTATTTTGGGGCAGGACCACTACACATGTAGAGCCGTGCCCAAATGTCTACACTCTCTCCAGCACATGGGAGAATGTGTACCATATATCTTATTTAGCGTAGTGGGTACTAGGTGCCATCTCACAAAAATTTTGTAATGTAGCTCCCATAGGGTGACCCAGTGTAGAAGTTTTTTTGTTTCCAATGCTTGTCTGAACCAAATGTCGGCGTCAGCCGTGAAACCTAGATCACGTTCCCATGGCGCAAATTGAGCTATTTTATGATGAATATGTGGTTCAAGTAATAGATCATATTGAAAGGACAGGGATCGTTTAACAGTGTGGGCTTGGGCCCATTTGCGTTCCCAGACCGTCAGAGTTCTGAGGTTGCCTTTAGGATAGCCCCAGGATCTCAACAAAGAGCAGAGGCGGTATGCCTCCAATTGAATGCGAGTGGGAATTTGGTACTTTAAACAGAGTTGAGAGTGAGAGATCCATTTGCCATTTTCGTATAAGTCTGTAACATCGAATATTTGAATATTCCACCAGGATTCTATATGAGAGTTGGGAAGACAAAAGAATACACTGGCCAGGGTAATGGCTGGGGATGGATGGGGAGCAGTATCAGAATTATATCTAACTTGGTCCCAGAACTGAAAAGCATTATGTAATATGGGGCAATTTTTACCAAAGTCTTTTCTATGAGGTGAAGGTATCCACAGGAGATCAGGGAGTCCTAGTCCAGTTGGTAATAATGAGGACTCCAAGTCGTGCCAACGGGTGACTAGGGTGTTCCAGCTTAGCAAATGGGTCAGTCGGGCAGCATTATAGTATAGAATTATGTCGGGAAAGGCTAAGCCTCCATGAGAGAGTGGTCTTTGTAATGTTTGTCTAAAGTTTCTAGATTTTTTGTCTTTCCAGATATAGGAAGTAATAAGACTCTATATTATTTAGGGTGGTCCTGGGGATGTTAAGTGGGATACACCTAAATAAGTAATTGATTTTGGGCAAGAAGGACATCTTAACTGCTGCTATTCCCCCCGTCCAAGAAACCTCCCTAAACTCCCAGGAGTTCAGTAAGTTTTTAAACTCTGGCAGTCTTTCTGAATAGTTTTTAAGGATGGTGATAGAGGGATCGTCACTTACAAATATACCTATAATTTTAACAGGTTGAGAGTTCCATTGGAATTGATGAGACCTCTGGAGAGAGGACAAATCTCGAGTTGGGATATTAATGGGTAGAGCCTCTGTTTTGGAGAGGTTAAGCTTATAGAAGCTTAGCAAACCAAAATAGTTAAGAAGTCTAAAGACTGCTGGTATAGAGGTGCCTGGGGAGGTTAAAAAGAGAGTAATGTCATTGGCGTATTGAGAAATTTTATGCTGGGAGCTCTCTGTGGAAATGCTGAGGATATCCTGTTCCAGCCTAATAGCCTGAGCTATGGGTTCTATAGCTAAAGCAAATAAAAGAGGCGAAAGGGGACAACCCTGTCTGGTGCCATTAGCTATATTCAATTTACCGGATTGGAAGCCTACTCCTCTTATCCTGGCTGTAGGGCAGACATATAGGGCTTGAACTGCAAGTATATATATGTCTGGAAGATGAAAGGCCCTCATAGGCTCCCACAGGTATTCCCATCTTACCCTGTCAAAGGCCTTTTCGGCGTCAAGGGACAGGGCAAAGAAGGGTGCTCCCCTACTAGTTATTACAGAGAACACATCCAGTATATGCCTAATGGCGTCTGGTCCTTCTCTATGTGGGATAAAACCTACCTGGTCCAGATGGACCAGGGAGGGAATAACTTTAGATAGCCTATTAGATAGGATTTTAATTAAATTGTTGTGTCCAAATTAATGAGGGGAATGGGTCGGTAGCTACTGCATTGCTCTGCAGGCTTGCCTGGCGTTAAGATGGTGATGATCATGGTCTCTAAAAACTCGTTACTAAATGCACCTTTGGGCATTATTTCTCTAAAGACTCTGCATAAGAGAGGGGCAATTAGGGATTGGAATGTTTTATAAAAACCAGCAGAGTAGCCATCCGGGCCTGATGACTTGCCGAGTTTAAATCCTTGATAACTCTCTTTACTTCTTCTAATGTTATAGGGGACATGAGAATAGAGAGTAGTCGGGGTAGATGGAGAGTATCGAGGAATGATCATATTTCAGTGGAAGATCACGGGGGAGGAGTGAGTGATAGAAAGATTTAAAAGTTTTGCCTATTTCTTTGGGTGAATATGCTGAGTTATTATTATTTGTCTTAATGGAGTTTATTTTAGATTGGGCCGTACAGAGTCTGAGTTTAGCAGCTAGTAGGAAGGAGACTTTATTACCTTGGTAATAGTATATTCGTTTTAGTTTTTCAAGGATAGTGTGGGCTCTTTGGGTTTCTAGAGACTGCATTTGTTTAGTGACCTCTAAAATATAGATATTAAGCTGTTGTCTAAGGATCCTCAATCGCGAGGCAAGTACAGATAATGTAGCTCCTTGTTTTTTACGGATATCAGAGTCTTTTTTTATAAAATATCCTCTAAGAAAAGTCTTAAGTGAAGCCCATAAAGTCTCTGTCGAAGTTTTGGAGTTATCATTTATATTCAAGAATTCAGAGATCTGTTCATGTAGCTCTTGTTTAGACATAGGGCCTGTGATTAACCAATCTTTTAGGTGCCAAACAGGGGGAGAGGTGTTCTGTACAAGTGGGCCGAGTAGTAAGGCCAGAACATCATGATCTGACCAAGAGATTGGTGAGATTCTGAAGTATGAAATATGGTCTAACATTCGAGAGTTTATGAAAAAGTAGTCAATACATGTGTGAGATTTATGAGGGGAGGAGTAGAAGGTAAACTCCCTATATTGTGGGTGAAATTACCTTCAGGCGTCATAAAGGTTGTATTGACCAAAGAGCTTCTGAAAGGCCCTGGACAGGGAATGGGTCACTCTGTTCGCAGTGGAGATCTTTGGGTCTGACCTATCTAGGATGTGGTCCCATATGAGATTGAAATCCCCACCTAAAATGAGCGCGTCTTGTTTCACGGCTGACACCGACTTCAAAAGTTTTTGTAGAAACCTAATTTGCTTAGAGTTGGGAGCATATAGGTTCACAATGGTGACTAAGTCATCGTTTAACTTACATATTAGTATTATGAGCCTGGGGGTCACACTCCACATATATGGGGTCATATTTGATATTATTGCTAATAAATATCGCTACTCCTCTGGCTTTGGATGGGAAGGAGGCTTCAATTACTGTCGGATATTTTTTGTACATGTGCATTATGTCTGGGGTTGATAACCAGTGGGTTTCCTCAATACAAGCAATGTCTGCTTTAATCATTTTTAGGTAATTTAATAAGAGGCTTCTTTTCATAGGTGAATTGAGCCATTGGGTGTTCAGTGAGACCAGCCGAGGCCCTTCATTCTGTATGGAGAAAAAAAAGGGGGGGGAGGTTAGAGTAAAAGAAGGGGTAAGGGGAAACGCTCTAATTTCTTCTGGAGTGGTGAGCAAGGAATTGTGTAGTATACTGAAATATTGTTGCGTAGAGTAATCGGATATAAATATAATAGTGTAGCTGATTAAGTCTTCTGATTGGGGGAATCAGCGGTCAAGAGCCGCTTTAGATTGCAGGAGGGGTTGATAGGGGGAGGGGAGTATGATAATGCAATATCTAATGAGGTTGAGTTCAGTGAGATGGTACGGAGTGACTGGAGCAGGCAGTGGGATATGGTAAAGAGCAGATGATCTGTTTGGGAGGTGAAGGAAGTTTTTATTAGGGAGCTATTTATGAAAAGAAGGAAAACTGAAGTAGGGTGATAGCAATATTAAGTATCGTAAGTAGACTGTGGGGTACCAGGAAGGTGTTATAAGAACGGGGGTAAGATATGTTGTGAAGTATTTGAAAAGGGAGTGGAGAATGGTGGGGGTTCCGGGAGTCCCCCCCCCAGTTATAGTGTGGTATAGTTTCATGAATAGGGAGGTCTTGTAAAACATAATTTATGCTTACCTGATAAATTCCTTTCTTCTGTTGTGTGATCAGTCCACGGGTCATCATTACTTCTGGGATATTATCTGCTCCCCTACAGGAAGTGCAAGAGGATTCACCCAGCAGAGTTGCTATATAGCTCCTCCCCTCTACGTCACCTCCAGTCATTCGACCAAAGACCAACGAGAAAGGAGAAGCCAAGGGTGTAGTGGTGACTGGATTATAATTTAAAAAATATTTACCTGCCTTAAAAAACAGGGCGGGCCGTGGACTGATCACACAACAGAAGAAAGGAATTTATCAGGTAAGCATAAATTATGTTTTCTTCTGTTATGTGTGATCAGTCCACGGGTCATCATTACTTCTGGGATACCAATACCAAAGCAAAAGTACACGGATGACGGGAGGGATAGGCAGGCTCATTATACAGAAGGAACCACTGCCTGAAGAACCTTTCTCCCAAAAATAGCCTCCGAAGAAGCAAAAGTGTCAAATTTGTAAAATTTGGAAAAAGTATGAAGCGAAGACCAAGTTGCAGCCTTGCAAATCTGTTCAACAGAGGCCTCATTCTTAAAGGCCCAAGTGGAAGCCACAGCTCTAGTAGAATGAGCTGTAATTCTTTCAGGAGGCTGCTGTCCAGCAGTCTCATAGGCTAAACGAATTATGCTACGAAGCCAGAAGGAGAGAGAGGTAGCCGAAGCCTTATGACCTCTCCTCTGACCAGAGTACACGACAAACAGGGAAGACGTTTGTCGAAAATCCTTAGTTGCCTGCAAGTAGAACTTGAGGGCACGAACTACATCCAGATTGTGTAGAAGACGTTCCTTCTTTGAAGAAGGATTTGGACACAAGGATGGAACAACAATCTCTTGATTGATATTCCTGTTAGTGACTACCTTAGGTAAGAACCCAGGTTTAGTACGCAGAACTACCTTGTCTGAGTGAAAGATCAGATAAGGAGAATCACAATGTAAGGCTGATAATTCAGAGACTCTTCGAGCCGAGGAAATAGCCATTAAAAATAGAACTTTCCAAGATAACAATTTTATATCAATGGAATGAAGGGGTTCGAACGGAACACCCTGTAAAACGTTAAGAACTAAGTTTAAACTCCATGGCGGAGCAACAGTTTTAAACACAGGCTTGATCCTAGCTAAAGCCTGACAAAATGCCTGGACGTCTGGATTTTCTGACAGACGCTTGTGTAACAAGATGGACAGAGCTGAGATCTGTCCCTTTAATGAGCTAGCCGATAAACCCTTTTCTAAACCTTCTTGTAGAAAGGACAATATCCTAGGAATCCTAACCTTACTCCAGGAGTAATCTTTGGATTCACACCAGTATAGGTATTTACGCCATATTTTATGGTAAATCTTTCTGGTAACAGGCTTCCTAGCCTGTATCAGGGTATCAATAACCGACTCAGAAAAACCACGTTTTGATAAAATCAAGCGTTCAATTTCCAAGCAGTCAGCTTCAGAGAAGTTAGATTTTGATGTTTGAATGGACCCTGTATCAGAAGGTCCTGTCTTAGAGGTAGAGACCAAGGCGGACAGGATGATATGTCCACTAGATCTGCATACCAAGTCCTGCGTGGCCATGCAGGTGCTATTAGAATCACTGATGCTCTCTCCTGTTTGATTTTGGCAATCAATCGAGGAAGCAGCGGGAAGGGTGGAAACACATAAGCCATCCTGAAGTTCCAAGGTGCTGTCAAAGCATCTATCAGAACCGCTCCCGGATCCCTGGATCTGGATCCGTAGCGAGGAAGTTTGGCGTTCTGGCGAGACGCCATGAGATCTATATCTGGTTTGCCCCAACGTCGAAGTATTTGGGCAAAGACCTCCGGATGAAGTTCCCACTCCCCCGGATGAAACGTCTGGCGACTCAAGAAATCCGCCTCCCAGTTCTCCACTCCCGGGATGTGGATTGCTGACAGGTGGCAAGAGTGAGACTCTGCCCAGCGAAATATCTTTGATACTTCCATCATTGCTAGGGAGCTTCTTGTCCCTCCCTGATGGTTGATGTAAGCTACAGTCGTGATGTTGTCCGACTGAAACCTGATGAACCCCCGAGTTTTTAACTGGGGCCAAGCTAGAAGGGCATTGAGAACTGCTCTCAATTCCAGAATGTTTATCGGCAGGAGACTTTCCTCCTGACTCCATTGTCCCTGAGCCTTCAGAGAATTCCAGACAGCGCCCCAACCTAGTAGGCTGGCGTCTGTTGTTACAATTGTCCAGTCCGGCCTGCTGAATGGCATCCCCCTGGACAGATGTGGCCGAGAAAGCCACCATAGAAGAGAGTTTCTGGTCTCTTGATCCAGATTCAGAGTGGGGGACAAATCTGAGTAATCCCCATTCCACTGACTCAGCATGCACAATTGCAGCGGTCTGAGATGTAGGCGTGCAAAGGGTACTATGTCCATTGCTGCTACCATTAAGCCGATCACCTCCATGCATTGAGCTACTGACGGGAGTTGAATGGAATGAAGGACACGGCATGCATTTAGAAGCTTTGTTAATCTGTCTTCTGTCAGATAAATCTTCATTTCTACAGAATCTATAAGAGTCCCCAAGAATTGAACTCTTGTGAGAGGAAAGAGAGAACTCTTCTTTTCGTTCACTTTCCATCCATGCGACCTTAGAAATGCCAGAACTAACTCTGTATGAGACTTGGCAGTTTGAAAGCTTGAAGCTTGTATCAGAATGTCGTCTAGGTACGGAGCTACCGAAATTCCTCGCGGTCTTAGTACCGCCAGAAGGGCACCCAGAACCTTTGTGAAGATTCTTGGAGCCGTAGCCAATCCGAATGGAAGGGCTACAAACTGGTAATGCCTGTTTAAGAAGGCAAACCTTAGATACCGGTAATGATCTTTGTGAATCGGTATGTGAAGGTAAGCATCCTTTAAATCCACTGTGGTCATGTACTGACCCTTTTGGATCATGGGTAAGATTGTCCGAATAGTTTCCATTTTGAACGATGGAACTCTTAGGAATTTGTTTAGGATCTTTAAATCCAAGATTGGCCTGAAAGTTCCCTCTTTTTTGGGAACCACAAACAGGTTTGAGTAAAACCCTTGTCCTTGTTCCGACCGCGGAACCGGATGGATCACTCCCATTAATAATAGATCTTGTACACAGCGTAGAAACGCGTCTTTCTTTATTTGGTTTGTTGACAACCTTGACAGATGAAATCTCCCTCTTGGGGGAGAGAATTTGAAGTCTAGAAGGTATCCCTGAGATATGATCTCTAGCGCCCAGGGATCCTGGACATCTCTTGCCCAAGCCTGGGCGAAGAGAGAGAGTCTGCCCCCCACTAGATCCGGTCCCGGATCGGGGGCCCTCGGTTCATGCTGTCTTAGGGGCAGCAGCAGGTTTCCTGGCCTGCTTGCCCTTATTCCAGGACTGGTTAGGTTTCCAGCCTTGTCTGTAACGAGCAACAGCTCCTTCCTGTTTTGGTGCAGTGGAAGTTGATGCTGTTCCTGCTTTGAAATTCCGAAAGGGACGAAAAATAGACTGTCTAGCCTTAGCTTTGGCTTTGTCTTGAGGTAGAGCGTGGCCCTTACCCCCTGTAATGTCAGCAATAATTTCTTTCAAACCGGGCCCAAATAAAGTTTGCCCCTTGAAAGGTATATTAAGTAATTTGGACTTAGAAGTTACATCAGCCGACCAGGATTTTAGCCACAGCGCCCTACGTGCCTGAATGGCGAATCCTGAATTCTTAGCCGTAAGTTTGGTTAAATGTACTACGGCCTCCGAAATGAATGAATTAGCTAGTTTAAGGACTCTAAGCCTGTCCGTAATGTCGTCCAGCGTAGCTGAACTAAGGTTCTCTTCCAGAGACTCAATCCAAAATGCTGCCGCAGCCGTAATCGGCGCGATGCATGCAAGGGGTTGCAATATAAAACCTTGTTGAACAAACATTTTCTTAAGGTAACCCTCTAATTTTTTATCCATAGGATCTGAAAAAGCACAGCTATCCTCCACCGGGATAGTGGTGCGCTTAGCTAAAGTAGAAACTGCTCCCTCCACCTTAGGGACCGTTTGCCATAAGTCCCGTGTGGTGGCGTCTATTGGAAACATCTTTCTAAATATTGGAGGGGGTGAGAACGGCACACCGGGTCTATCCCACTCCTTAGTAACAATTTCAGTTAATCTCTTAGGTATAGGAAAAACGTCAGTACTCGCCGGGTACCGCAAAGTATTTATCCAACCTACACATTTTCTCTGGTATTGCAACAGTGTTACAATCGTTAAGAGCCGCTAAGACCTCCCCTAGTAATACACGGAGGTTTTCCAATTTAAATTTAAAATTTGAAATATCTGAATCCAATCTGCTTGGATCAGAACCGTCACCTACAGAATGAAGCTCTCCGTCCTCATGCTCTGCAAGCTGTGACGCAGTATCAGACATGGCCCTAGAATTATCAGCGCACTCTGTTCTCACCCCAGAGTGATCACGCTTGCCTCTTAGTTCTGGTAATTTAGCCAAAACTTCAGTCATAACAGTAGCCATATCTTGTAATGTTATCTGTAATGGCTGCCCAGATGTACTAGGCGCCATAATATCACGCACCTCCCGGGCGGGAGATGCAGGTACTGACACGTGAGGCGAGTTAGTCGGCATAACTCTCCCCTCGCTGTTTGGTGAAATTTGTTCAATTTGTACAGATTGGCTTTTATTTAAAGTAGCATCAATACAGTTAGTACATAAATTTCTATTGGGCTCCACCTTGGCATTGGAACAAATGACACAGGTATCTTCCTCTGAATCAGACATGTTTAACACACTAGCAATAAACATGCAACTCGGTTACAATCTTATTTAACAAAAACGTACTGTGCCTCAAGAAGCACTAAACGATTAAATGACAGTTGAAATAATGAACTGAAAAACAGTTATAGCATCACACTTTAAAAACAACACAACTTTTTAGCAAAGGTTTGTTCCCATTAGTAAAATAACACTAATTAAATTTTAAACATAAAAATTACAGAGCAACGTTTTAAATCACAGTCACTATATAAGTCTCACAGCTCTGCTGAGAGAATCTACCTCCCTTCAAAGAAGTTTGAAGACCTCTGAGTTCTGTTAGAGACGAACCGGATCATGCAGAAAATACAAGAGTAACTGACTGGAAATTTTTGATGCGTAGCAAAGAGCGCCAAAAACGGCCCCTCCCTCTCACACACAGCAGTGAGAGATAAACGAAACTGTCATAATTAAAACAAGCAAACTGCCAAGTGGAAAAATAATGCCCAAATATTTATTCACTCAGTACCTCATTAATGCAAACGATTCTACATTCCAGCAAAAACGTTTAACATGAAAAATACCTATTAAAAGGTTTAATGTACTTTTACAGAGTAATTCCGGTGAAATACCATCCCCAGAATACTAAAGTGTTCATTATAACGGTATGGCAGGATCTTTTCATCAATTCCATTCAGAAAATAAAAACTGCTACATACCTCAATGCAGATTCAACTGCCCGCTGTCCCCTGATCTGAAGTTTTTTACCTCCCTCAGATGGCCGAGAAACAGCAATATGATCTTAACTACTCCGGTTAAAATCATAAGAAAAACTCTGGTAGATTCTTCTTCAAACTCTGCCAGAGAGGTAATAACACGCTCCGGTGCTATTGTAAAATAACAAACTTTTGATTGAAGTTCTAAAAACTAAGTATAATCACCATAGTCCTCTCACACCTCCTATCTAGTCTTTGGGTGCAAGAGAATGACTGGAGGTGACGTAGAGGGGAGGAGCTATATAGCAACTCTGCTGGGTGAATCCTCTTGCACTTCCTGTAGGGGAGCAGATAATATCCCAGAAGTAATGATGACCCGTGGACTGATCACACATAACAGAAGAAATGTAGACTTCTGAGTGGAGTAGTGAGATGGATGTACAATTAGATGTTTAAGTGGGTTGACTTGGGGTAGTGAATATAGAGTGGGTATTGTAGATGTGTCATAAAGTTGAAAACAGTTATCATTTAAAGACAACAATACCATATAAAGTTTAAAATAAATAACATATTCATAGGAACATTGTTAAATGTTTTCAATTACATGTCCCATTCCTATATCATGCCCATATGTGGAGCTAACAGGATAAACATAATTAGGTTAACAGTTGTTTAACATGTAGTTAACAATATACTAAATGCATATTAACATTAAGAGCAGGACCTGAACGATTCTAAAACCTTAAACCAAGGATATAATGGTAAAGGTAGGACAAGTATATAAGACTAACATTACCTAAGACCTGCGTGTAGCTCAAGTTGACTGCATGGCAGTGCTGAGGCAAGTTTAGGCCGGACAGGAGTACCAGCCTGGTTGAAGCATTAAGACTAGTGAAATCAAGCAGTGCACACGGATGTTACTTCCATCTAATAGTGAGCACTTTAAAAGAAGATTGGATCCTGAACTCTGTCAGCACTAGGTGCTATCCCAATTCATGTGCTAATTTAAGGGATAGCTAACATTACAGGGAAACTAAATATGTATCAAGCAACTTACACAAGCTCTGGATGGCAGTAGAACTAACTATGTGATAATACATATATAAAACTTTAAATGGTAACAAGCTGTGCACAATCTCAAACAGAGTACCTCTGTCTTGATCTCGATTAGAATGAGGTGATTCCTGGGTCAAGGGATTAATGCGTAGCTTGGGACCAGACATTTCTAACCACTCCAGTGGGCATGTAAAAAAAATGAATTAGTGACCAACTAACTAGATTTCAGATATGTTATAATATCTAAGAGAATCTGAGTGATAAGACATTATAACCTGTAGGAAATGGGGAACAAAGATACAAAAGTTTAACTAATAAAACATGCAAGACAATGTAGATTAGGTTAAGGGAGTGTCCCCAAGTGAACCATTATAACTTTTGTTAGGATACATCAGGGCCAGTAACAAAAGGGTAAGATGAGTACCCGTACGTAGGCCCATGTTAATCCTAGATGGTAACTGAAATCAGGTAGAAAGTAACAAAAAACAAGCCAGAAGATTCAGGATATGTCCCTTGAGTGGGTCATGTCTTTTCTTTTAGTATGTTGAGACAGTTTTAGAGATGAAGCAAAAAAAAGGGAATGTTCTGGAGGTCATCAGAAATCCCAAACCACAAATATATATATAAAGCAGTCCTTAGTCAAGCTAAGCACGCATAAACAAATGGATCACTTGCTTTGGGCACAAAATTAAGAAGACAGTCGTATCACTCATATGGCTCGTATAGCTCATATAGAGCACTCACCCATGGGTTCCGTTTCCCTTGTTGTGAACATCCACAGATGCGGATCGGTAAAAACTAAGCACTCCTACTTTTCACCATGTGGTCGCTGCACTTTAGATGGAGAACACTGCCACAGCCTGTGTACCTGCACACATCGGCGCTTCACAGGACTCTGCGGCACTCGTCGTCCTTCTCGGAATTTCCTGGTGTGTGACTCATCCAATCCTAGGGAAGCAATCCTGTCATGTGGGTGAGTATACAGCCAATCACTGATGGCCCCTCTCGTCCGTAGAAAGCGATGCTTAGCTGGAACAAAACGTCCATGACGATGTGGTGGGTTGCTGGGAACAGTTAAAAAACTGCCAGTAATATGGGAAAAGAGAGGAGAGGGCTCCTTGTCGTCCTCTCAATAGGCATAAGAAAAAATAGTTCATTCCCATATAAAGTATAAAAATTGTGAGCTTTATTAATCAAAATAAAAATAGACAGATTCAACACTTAGCTGAGAGACAGGTTTTATGCGTTTTGGCAATAGCCGTATTCATAAACCTAAAGAGGCACCAGTGATTGCCGTTTAAAAAGCATGAGCTGAAGCAGGTCATTGGTTGGTGTTGAGACACACCTCTAAAAATGGTTTTATAATTGTTTTTTAGACAAAGCAGACATATTGAACAAATGAACAACATTAATCAAAAATGCAAATAAAGGATTATACAAATATATACAGAGTATATATATATATATATATATATATATATATATATATATATATATATATATATATATATATAAATATATATGTAAATATATATTTGAAAGAGAATCAAGTCAATTTATGACACTTTTGACAAATTTAGACAAGAAATGCGAACCCCAAAGATATCGTTAGCAAATCGCATCTCTACATGATGTACAATACTGTGCACATATGCAAATATATCGTAATACACATACTTAGGTACTAGGGACATAGCCAGATTAGTTTCGACAAATCTAATAAAAATTGAAGATTATTATTATTATTATCATTTATTTGTATAGCGCCGCCAAATTCCGTAGCGCTGGGTACAGTGATAGGGTTATACAATGACAAAGATTTGTGATAAAATACAAAACATAACAAAACGAAACAAATCTAGTACAGGAGGAAAAGGGCCCTGCTCCAGAGAGCTCACAGTCTATAGGTTTAGGGTGCAGAGACATAAGGTTGGGGTAGCTTGTTACATCGGTTGTATTTGCAGCAGTGAGTCAGGCAGTTCATGTACATGTATTAGTTTGGTTCGGATGTGGGATGGAGGAGAGATGGTAAGCCTCTCTGAATAGGTGAGTTTTCAAGGATTGTCTGAAGCTATACAAGGTTAGAGACAGTCTAATGGAGTGGGGTAGAGAGTTCCAGAGGACAGGAGCAGCATGTGCGAAGTCTTGGAGGCGGGAGTGGGTCGTAGAGATAACAAGAGTGTAGAGACATAGGTCAGAGGTTGATCGAAGAGGATGGGATGGGGAATATTTCACGATGAGAGAGGAAATATAGTTGGGAGTTAGACTGTTGAGTGCTTTGTAGGTTAGGGATAATACTTTAAATTGTATTCTGGAGTGTATGGGGAGCCAGTGTAGAGACTGGCAGAGTAGAGCAGCTGATGTAGATCGTCGACTTAGGTGGATGAGTCTAGCAGAAGCATTCATAATAGATTGGAGGGAGGAGAGGTGGTGTTTTGGAAGGCCATTTAGGAGTAGATTGCAATAATCAATGCGTAACAAAATGAGGGAATAAATAAGTCTTTTTGTAATTTTTTGAGTAAGGAAGGGACGAATTCTGGAAATGTTGCGTAGGTGTGAACGGTAGGATTTGGTAAGCGCTTTTATGTGTGGGTTGAATGTGAGTTCTGAGTCTAGTGTGACCCCAAGGCAGCGGACCTGGGGTGAGGTGTTGAGAATAGAGTCTCCAACCATCAGAGAAATGTCAGGTGTTGGATGTCTCGAAGAGGGGGGGGATAAGAAGCAGCTCAGTTTTGGACAGATTGAGTTGGAGGTAGTGTGAAGACATCCAGGAGAAAATTGCAGAGAGGCAGTCAGAAATCTGGTTGAGTAAAGAGGGAGAGATATCAGGAGAGGAAAGATAGATTTGGCTATAAGTTTTCCAAGGCAGGATGTATAAAGAGAGAAATGCAAGGGGCCCAAGACAGAGCCTTGCAAACCAGGAGAGGGCTGTGTCTCGGATGCCAAATGAATGTAGTATTTTTAGGAGGGGAGGATGGTCAACTGTGTCAAAAGCTGTGAACAGGTCAAGGAGAATTAGTAAGGAGTAATGGCCATTTGCTTTAGCTGATAACAGGTCATTTGTTACTTTAGCAAGAGAGGTTTCTGTTGAGTGTTTAGGGCGGAAACCAGATTATAGTGGATCAAGTAAGGAGTTAGTTGTGAGAAATTGAGTTAGCCGAATATAGACTAGTCGTTCCAATAATTTTGAAGCAAAGGGAAGTAAGGAGACCGGTTGATAGTTAGAAGGCGTGGAGGGGTCAATCGAGGGCTTTTTTAGGATCGGTATGATTGACACATGCTTGAAGGTGTCAGGAAATGTGCCAGTGGTTAGAGATTGGTTAAAGAGATGAGTTAGGGTAGGGGTAATTGAAGCAGAGAGAGAGGGAATAAGTCATGAAGGAATAGGGTCAAGTGGGCAGGTTGTGAGATGAGCCAAGGATAGGAGTGCAGAGACTTTTTCCTCTGTTACAGGAGGGAAGTAGCATAGGTTTTTGTTATTAGAAAGGGTGGGTAGGATTGCTGGGTTTGAGGGGTGTGAGGTGCAGATCTCTTTTCTAATGGCGTCAATTTTATTTTTGAAGTGATCAGCAATAATTTGAGCAGTGAGGTTGGTAGTGGGCAGGGGGGCAGGCAGACGTAGAAGGGAGTTAAAGGTTGAGAAAAGTTTTCTGGGGTTGGATGCGTGAGATGACACAAGGGAGGAGAAATAGACTTGCTTGGCCAGGCTGAGCGCAGAGTTGTAGGACTTAAGGGTGAATTTATAATGTTGGAAATCAGCACAGGTGCGTGATTTCCTCCACTGCCGTTCAGCAGCCCGTGAGCATCGCTGAAGATATCTGGTCTGTTTAGTGTGCCACGGTTGCCGTTGAGTGATTGATGTACTTTGAAGAGTGGAGAGTGCAGTTTTGTCAAGTGTTGATTTTAGTGCCGAATTATACTGTAGAGTCCCGAAGTTTGGACAAGAGAGGGATGAAATATCAGAGAGCAGAGGACTCAGTTGAGTGGAAAAGTCTGTGAGATCCAAGTCATTTAAATTCCTGTAAGGTTTTTTGGGGACTTGCAAAGATGTAGCAGGTAGAGTAAGAGAGAAAGTTAGTAGATGGTGGTCAGAGAGAGGAAAGGGGAAGTTAAGGGAGTTGGAAAAAGCACAGAGATTTGTGAAGACCAGGTCTATGGAGTTGCCTTCACAGTGTGTTGGAGATGTTGTCCACTGGGACAGGCCTAAAGAGGTGGTAAGGGATAGAAGTTTAGAGGCAGCAGGCGTGTTAGGCTTATCAAGGGGTATGTTGAAGTCCCCTAAGATGAGAGAAGGGACATTACAAGAGAGAAAATGTGGAAGCCAGGCTTCAAAGTTGTCCAGAAATTGGGATGCTGGGCCAGGGGCCCGATAGATAACTGCAACACGAAGAGCTATAGGGGAGAAGAGGCGGATAGCGTGAACTTCAAAAGATGAGAAGGAAAGAGAGGGGGGTGAAGGAATGCAATGAAAGGTACTGTGTGGAGACAGGAGAATTCCTACTCCTCCTCCTTATTTGTCTCCAGGCCTGGGAGTGTGACTGAAGTGCAGGCCGCCATAGGACAGAGAGGCTACAGCAGTTGTGTTAGAGGAGGAAAGCCAAGTTTCAGTGAGGGCTAACAGGTTAAGTGAACGTGAAATAAATAGGTTGTGAATAGATGTAAATTTATTGCATACTGAGCGTGCATTCCAAAGGGCACATGAGAAATGGGGTGTACTAATAGAGGTGCAGTTAATGAGGTTTACAGGGTTACGTGGGCAAGGTGTATGAGGTGTCATTTGGGGTAGTGATCTGAGGGAAGCAGAGGGTGGACCTGGGTTAGGCGAGACATCCCCAGCTACAAAAAGAAGAGAGATGGTGAGGGAAAGGAGATGAGAATGTGTCTTATGTGAGTGTTTAAGTTTAGGATCAGTGAAGCATGGCTGGCTGAGGGATGTGAGATAAGAATAAAGTTCATGTGTGTTGTAGAGGGGGGAAGGTAGAAGATAAGGAGAAATATGAATGTTCTGAGTGCTGTTTGTGAATGGAAGAGCTGTGACTTTAAGGAGAAGGGAGGAAAAGGTTAATGCAGACATTAGAAAGTGTAGCATGTTTGCATTTAATTGTTGGATTTTGAATAATGTAATAAAAAACTTTGTTAAACCTAAGGTGAAGAACAAGCAAACATACTGAACCCTGTACAAAGTTAAGATACAGATAAATGAAACCAATATAGCAAACATTTGTGAATCATTATTTTTTTGAAAGGTACTTAATACATAATCGATCTATCTACTTTGTGTAACACTTAAATATGACAAAAACCCTAGTACCAAAATATATATGTGATAACACATGAAATACAAGAATACACATCCATTGCCCAATTAAGCAAATTTGCAAATGAAAGCTAGGCAGGGGAGATAATGGGCCACGAAAGGGAGATAACTTGCCAATACAGGAAATATGGATAGTTTTAATGGAATACAAAATGATACAATTTATTGATAAATTATTTTCAAATTTCGAATCAAAACCAAATGGAATTTGAGTACGCAATTTCATGATTCAATAAATCTCCTGTCTAGTCAATAATTGATCCCGTTACAACCCCTCGGTGGGAGTCTCACTGTTTCAATTGCTCGCCACTTGAAAGACTTTGTATCTTTGTTATGTACCTCCAATAAATGTCTCAAAAGGACTGAGCATGGCCTATCATTTTTATATAGCCCAAATGCTCATGAATACGAGTCCTATCATCTCTGCTAGTCATGCCCACATACTGTTTGGAGTGATCAACACACTCAATGAGGTACACAACATAAGAGGTTGAACAGTTCACACAACCTTTGGTAAAAAATGTTTGTTGGGTGTCACATTGCCCTCAGTAATATAGTCACACGCCTTGCTTCTATGGTTACCACATTTGTAGGTACCATTGACCTGTAACCATACTCCAGCATTGTTCTTTTTATTAGGTAATTAACTGGGAGCAAGGATATTACCCAATGTGAGATTCTTAGAGTAAACGCATTTAAAGTCCCTCTCTACTGTTATTTTGTGTCTCCAAGGAGAATGGGAAAATACTTTTTTTACAATATTACATACAGATGAAAAATCCGATGAAGGATAAACCTCTATCATCAGTTTTCCTTTTTATAGAACCTTGCATCGATGGTCTGCCTTCTGTTAGGTTTTTTTTAGATAGATGATCTAGCATTCTAGAGCGATAACCTCTTGACTTGAGCCTATTTTTGATGTTAGTACTTTCAGTTAAGAAATCCTTTTGCTGGCTACATATCCTCCTTGCCCTCAAAAATTGGCTTCTAGCTATTCCCTTAAACACATGGGAGGGATGGGCACTTTTAATATGTAGAACAGTATTCCCAGAGATAGGTTTTCTATATAGTTTAAAGTGAATTTTCTTCTCTTCACTCACACCAAAGGGATATCCAAAAAATTAACACTTTCTTTGTGCCATTCATGGGTACATTTTAATCCATTATTACCGTCATTTAAATATTTAACAAATTCAATGGCCCGTGACTCAGTAGATGACCAGATGACAATCAGGTTGTCTATGAATCATCGATAAAACAATATTTCTGACCTGAAGGGGTTATCCTCACCATAGAGGAAGATGCGTTCAAGCCAGCCCATAAATAAGTTAGCAAATAACGGGGCCAATTTCGCCCCTTTGGCTGTACCTTTTTTCTGTAGGTAGAAAACCCCCTCAAAGTAGAAATAATTGTGTTCCAATAGAAACTGTGTGAAACACAAAATATAATTAATGGTCGGTTCATTCATATCCAAGCTCATAATCAGAAAAAACCTTATGGCTTCCAACCCCATATTATTTGGTATGCTGGAATACAAAGAGACCAGATCAATGGTGAGCCAGCTGTATTCTTCCTTCCATTCTACATCATCCAACATACTCAACACATATGTGGTATCTCTGATATAGCTCGGTAAAGAATGGACAAAAGGTTGTAGTGTCCTGTCCAGTCAGTCACATAAAGGCTCTAATAAAGAGCCTATACCTGACATGATAGGACGTCCTTTAATATCAGTTAAACTTTTATGAACTTTGGGCAGATGATGGAAGACGGGAGTGATGGGATAATCATCAAAATAGAGTACTGGCCGTCTGTTGGTCCATAATACCCAAATAAATGCCATCATCCAAAATCTGCCCAAGCTCATTTTGAAATACAACAACTGGGTTTCTCTTGAGAGCTGAATAGGTGTTATGATCGTTTAGTTGACACATTGCCTCATCCACATACTGGCTATGATCCAGACTGGCGAATCACAATGGAGTCATTGTCTCTTAAAGAGACAACGGCTTTGTTTTCCAATCTGAAGAGGTTGTGTGCAGTGTGGGTGGTAGCCTGGTTTAGTTTGTGCAAATCCTCCACAACTCTCTTGTGGAAGACTTCCAAAGCTTTACCTCTGTTATGGATGGGATAGAAATCAGAACTTGGACTGAACTTAGGAAGTTGCCCAGTGGGATGTACTACATCAAATGTAGATTCAGCCTCTAATGTTTCTAAGGTGGCAATACTACAAGCTTCTTGAAAATTTAAAGTCTGAGTGACAGAAGGATTAGTGGAAGGTCTAGAATCCAGATGATTCACTGACTCATCCGAGTCATTGAATTTCTGGAAGTGATTTTTAAGAGTATTTTTTCTGACAAAATTTTTCACATCGATTATTGTCTGAAAGATATTAAACTTTCTATTGGGGCAGAAGCCTAAGCCATATTCTAAGACCTTGGTTTCTTTCTTGATAATGGCATAAAGGGAGTGCAGAATTATTAGGCAAATTAGTATTTTGACCACATCATCCTCTTTATGCATGTTGTCTTACTCCAAGCTGTATAGGCTCGAAAGCCTACTACCAATTAAGCATATTAGGTGATGTGCATCTCTGTAATGAGAAGGGGTGTGGTCTAATGACATCAACACCCTATATCAGGTGTGCATAATTATTAGGCAACTTCCTTTCCTTTAGCAAAATGGATCAAAGGAAGGACTTGACAGGCTCAGAAAAGTCAAAAATAGTGAGAAATCTTGCAGAGGGATGCAGCACTCTTAAAATTGCAAAGGTTCTGAAGCATGATCATCGAACAATCAAGCGTTTCATTCAAAATAGTCAACAGGGTCGCAAGAAGCGTGTGGACAAACCAAGGCGCAAAATAACTGCCCATGAACTGAGAAAAGTCAAGCGTGCAGCTGCCAAGATGCCACTTGCCACCAGTTTGGCCATATTTCAGAGCTGCAACATCACTGGAGTGCCCAAAAGCACAAGGTGTGCAATACTCAGAGACATGGCCAAGGTAAGAAAGGCTGAAAGACGACCACCACTGAACAAGACACACAAGCTGAAACGTCAAGACTGGGCCAAGAAATATTTCAATAGTGATTTTTCTAAGGTTTTATGGACTGATGAAATGAGAGTGAGTCTTGATGGGCCAGATGGATGGGCCTGTGGCTGGATTGGTAAAGGGCAGAGAGCTCCAGTCCGACTCAGACGCCAGCAAGGTGGAGGTGGAGTACTGGTTTGGGCTGGTATCATCAAAGATGAGCTTGTGGGGCCTTTTCGGGTTGAGGATGGAGTCAAGCTCAACTCCCAGTCCTACTGCCAGTTTCTGGAAGACACCTTCTTCAAGCAGTGGTACAGGAAGAAGTCTGCATCCTTCAAGAAAAACATGATTTTCATGCAGGACAATGCTCCATCACACGCGTCCAAGTACTCCACAGCATGGCTGGCAAGAAAGGGTATAAAAGAAGAAAATCTAATGACATGGCCTCCTTGTTCACCTGATCTGAACCCCATTGAGAACCTGTGGTCCATCATCAAATGTGAGATTTACAAGGAGGGAAAACAGTAGACCTCTCTGAACAGTGTCTGGGAGGCTGTGGTTGCTGCTGCACGCAATGTTGATGGTGAACAGATCAAAACACTGACAGAATCCATGGATGGCAGGCTTTTGAGTGTCCTTGCAAAGAAAGGTGGGTATATTGGTCACTGATTTGTTTTTGTTTTGTTTTTGAATGTCAGAAATGTATATTTGTGAATGTTGAGATGTTATATTGGTTTCACTGGTAAAAATAAATAATTGAAATGGGTATATATTTGTTTTTTGTTAAGTTGCCTAATAATTATGCACAGTAATAGTCACCTGCACACACAGATATCCCCCTAAAATAGCTATAACTAAAAACAAACTAAAAACTACTTCCAAAACTATTCAGCTTTGATATTAATGAGTTTTTTGGGTTCATTGAGAACATGGTTGTTGTTCAATAATAAAATTAATCCTCAAAAATACAACTTGCCTAATAATTCTGCACTCCCTGTATAAAGATACATTGATTACACTGTTTTGTCTTGTCGAGTTACCATTTTTTCAGTCCCTCAGTGTATATCGATGTTGCTGTACCAGAGGTTGTTTCCCCTCCTGTATGTTTCTGGACCGCGTGAAAAACCTGGGTTGGTTTTTCGCTATTTTTGTTTTTAACCCCGGAGTAACAAGCATTGGAATTCAACTGTAAATCTGTACCTTTTTTAGTATTAGGGGTTTGTATGGTTTTTCAAACTTTTGGTCTAGCCCCCAAAGTAGACGAATATTCACCAGTGGCACTCACATTCTGTGTTGAGGGCACTACCTCTATGCCAATAAGCGGTAGTGCAAATTGAGAATCATTACTTGAGCCCTCATCACAGGATGTTGATGCTGCCTGTGAAGATAAATTATCATCAGTAGTTTCAGGATCGGAAAATATCACTAATTTTTTATTATTTTTTGACTTATTCTTTCTCTTTCTAAAGTGAGGAGTATTTTGTTCACCTCCTGATGTAATTGCTAGTTTATCTTTATTTTTGTTATTAAAACCTGATTTGTTAGAGAAATTTCTTCTAAACCTTCTACTTTTCTGCCATATAAACACCTGGCCATCATAACAAACTTTCTGGTCTCATAGAAACTTAGAAAGTGTGTTTAATTTGGATAAGATCTGTTTTTGAAGATTCTACCACTTCCTTTAATAATAAGTCAAATCTTGCATATTCCTCACTATCTTTATAATAGTTTAGATCAGCCTGTAATTTAACAATGTTATTCCTAGCCAAAGCAAGCTGTTCTGATTTATATTTAATAAGCATGGTTATAAGTCGCAAAGAACACTCAGAGAGAATGTCATTCAACTCCTGAATGAAATCTGAATAAGTAACAACAAAATTAGGAAATTTCTTTACTCGCAAACCTCTAGGTATCATCTGTAATATCAAGTATTTATTCAAAATCCAAGAGTCTAATTTTAAGCGTGTCTCCTTAAGTCTAAGTATCTCCAAGTTGTGGAACAAGTCTCCCAATTTAATGTCCTGTGAGACTGTTGAGAAAAATTCCTCTAGTTCCAATCCTTCCAGATCCTGGTCATTCAAGCTCAACAATGATTAATACTGTGTAGGTTCAAGTGTTGTCTCCATGTCGTAAAGCAGTAGGGAGTTAAAGCAGAGTTAAACTGTTCCCTTAGTGGTAAAGGTTTTAGTAAACATCCAGAGTCAAGGAAAAGGTAAAGCAAAAAAAAGGAAAGTTCTGGAGGTCGTCAGAAATCCCAAGAGATGGTTGCCACTCAAGAGCCTCTGAGTTACGAGCTTTTGGGTTCTCAGGTGACTTATTATATATAATCCGCAGAGTGTGAGAGTCCAAATGATTGGAGGAGTTTCATACCTTGATCCGGTGAATAAATGGTGTAGGAGTGGTCTCCATGTTGAAAAACGATCTTCTGGAAATCCCCATCTATACTTTACGATGTGTTGATGAAGGGTTTGGGTGAACTGCTGAAGTGTTCGTCTTTTAGCAAGTGTATGTGGAGAGAGGTCTGGGTAGATTTGGATTGACTGGTATTGGTCTTTCAAGGTTTTGTTGATGAAGGAGACTCTAAGGATTTTCTCCTTATTTGAATAGTAATGCAATCTGATAATAATATCTCTAGGAGTATCCGAGGCTGTGTTCCTAGGGCGGAGAGTCCTATGGGCCCTTTCAATCAGAGGATCCTGGTCTTGAAGCGTTCCTTTTTAATTCTCTGAATACACCAATGAGGTATCCAGGCAAGTCAGGTGTACCAACATCCTCCGGTATGCCTCTTATCCTGAGATTGTTACGGTGTGACCTATCTTCTAGGTCCTCCAACTTAGATTCGAGGTCTGAAATCGGTTCAGCTACAGTAGGTTCTGAGTAATAGAAAGGAGATTTGCATGGTCCACACCTAGATCCTCGTGTTTCCTTTCTAGAGTCGTGTGCTCTCCTAGGGTAGAGATGTCCCTTTTTAGCTCTCTAATGGATTGTTTGAGGTCCTGTTTAAGGGATGTGTAGTGCGTATTCATTTTGTCAAATAAGGCATTGATAGAGTCAAGTATCGATGAATGTGAGAAAGGAAGTCGATCCGTGACCGTGTTAACTGATTTATAGGTTCCTTTGATTAAGATAGTGGGTTCTCTTGAATCATCGTCAGAGGCCTCTTGGTCATAGTAACTTTTACTATTAAAATGGTCTGCCAGAGTCCTTTTAAGGTTTACTTGGTGTTTTTGTTTCTTCTTCATGGCATGGGTCATCTTGTAAAATCCGGTATGTCATCTTTATCAGATTAAAGGTATGTATATTTTAGGCCTTGACTTCCATAATAAATATGGAAACTGGGGGGAGAGAGTCTGACACCCCCTAACTCAGGTGGTTAGAACTGCATGGCCGATCAATTAAGCCAAATGGAAAGTAGGGCTCATGCCGTTAGATTGGTCAGAGGGTTGATTTGTCACCTGGTGGGGCTGGAACGACTTATAAGTGGTTATGAACTGAGATTTTCATGTAAATAGCTCCCATCCTGGGGAGATGCCTCCTATAGGCGAAGTAGGTAAAAGATGCGGGGGTATGACCCGCAGGCAAGTAGGACCTGTGGGAAAGGGAGGAGAGGAGCCCAGCCCTAGGTGTTAGGGGATTATCTAGAGCAAAATAGTTTTTATAAATTATGAAGCAGACTTCAGTTTTTATAGTGTTCACTGATCAAAAAAGTATCCCAGAAGTACTGAGTTAAAATGAGTGTTGGGTTTGTGGTTCCCTTTAAGGAATCTCTGCAGCTCTCAGCTATAAGGTTTTTTTTTTAATGTGGGATGATAGAATGGATCTGGCTTTGCAGGGCAGCCATTTATGTTGATATGCTTGAGAGTCCCAAACTGCATTCAAGGTACACTAGATACAAACAATGTATGTGCGGTATTATGCCACAGTATGCAGGTGAAAAAAGCTTTAGCGGTTCCTCCAAGGCTTTAGCCTGTGCTAGGCCGTGTTGTATGTTAGGGGAGGTAGTGCTGTCCTAGTGGATTAAGGGGGGATATATAAGCAGGACTGTGTATTTTAGTTATCAAGAGCTGTAACTTTAAATAAAGGGGAGGAATTATACCCGTTGTGCTTATCTGACCATAGTTTAGTTCTTGATTAATATCGCAGGTCCTCCTAAGTCACGTCCTGTAGGAAATGTGGTCTCTCCAATTGCTAGTAAGCTTTAGTTGGAGTATGCCGACTAGCTCTGGGACAACCAACTATACTCCTATCCCCAAATTACCAGAACACAGAGTGTTTCTACCCACCTCTAAAAGTGAATGTGAGGACTTCAGAGTGGACTCACTGTTTGTCGCTCCTTCTGTTTAAGTATTGAGGGGTCTGATGGATAGGATGCAGCGATCCAGGCGCTGCACGTAGGTCTGTGTACTGACTAAGTAGCTGAAGTAAGCTTTCTAAGTTATCTCATGGACACGCCAAGTCCAAAGTTATCCGCTTTATATACTACTCTGCCGTGTCATGGAAAATCCAGGCTCTTGTAAAAGGATAGGTGATCGATCCGCATTATAGACTCAGAGCTCAAATCGATCTCCTGCCAGACCCCGCAGAATCTCAGCACTGCAACGGAGCACCCAGCTGTCCGGTATCTCCGTTTCAGGACTCAACGGCCAACAATCTACACTTCGTGTTTAGTCAGCTGTGAAATAACAAGGGAATTAACACATTTTTGGGGTGTCAATAGGGGATATAAGTCTCATTCTTTTGAAGATCTAGAGAGCTCTGCACTGCCACGTCCAGTCAGCTATGTAGTTAGCTCCGCCTCCCCATTGCACCACTTTTTAAAAGATCATAGAGCAAATCAAACTATGCCACCTGGCCGAAAACACTTTTTCATGAATACAAATGTAAAAACATTTATTTAGTCATTTGTGCTGTAAATTAATAAATAGATAAAGGATATATTTTGAGTAGTTTATCTATGAAATGCTGTTCTTTTAGAGTCTCATGGAAGTGCACAGTTAGAGCTTACAACTAAAAACTTTCTATGTTATTTCCATTATCATACCTATTTCTTTTCTTTTGGTATAGCTTTTGAAACTGAGTTCCCTTCCATGAGAACATACCTAGGTAGCCTCAGGTAAGCACAATATTGCAGTAATGTTATTTTGATGTGTTTTTTGACACTTTTTTATTTTGCAAAACTGTAAACCTGAGCTCTGAGGACGCGCTATCCCGATGAGCGTTAACTTAAGTGCGCTCTAGCGATCGCCTTTACTTTCAACTTGCAATATGAGTGCTACATGTCTTCTATTTCTAAACAAAAGGGATCCCAGAGAAGCATTTACAACCATTTGTGCCACAATTGCACAAGCTGTTTGTAAATAATTTCAGTGAGAAACCTAAAGTTTGTGAAAAAGTTTGTGAAAATGTGAAAGATTATTTTTATTTGATCGCATTTGGCGGTGAAATGGTGGTGTGAAATATACCAAAATGGGCCTAGATCAATACTTTGTGTTGTCTACTATAAAAATATATATACATGTGAAGGGTTATTCAGAGATTCCTGACAGAAGATATCAGTGTTCTATTTGTAAATAGCAAAGTGCTACTTGTATTTATTACCCTATAACTTGCAAAAAAAGCAAAGAACATGTAAACGGGTATTTCTAAACTCAGGACAAAATTTAGAACAATTTAGCGTGGTTGTTTCTAGTTGGTTGTAGATGTGTAACAGATTTTGGGGGGTCAAAGTTAAAAAAAAAAAAGTGTGTTTTTTTCCATTTTGTCATCATATTTTATAAAAATGTTTATAGTAAATTATAAGATATGATGAAAATCCATTTAATGGCGAGAAAAACTGTATATAATAAGTGTGCTTACAGTAAATGAGTAAGAGGACAATTACAGCTAAACACAAACACCGCAGAAATGTAAAAATAGCCTTAGTCCCAAACGGTCAGAAAATGGAAAAGTGCTGGGGTCCTTAAGGGGTTAAACACTTAAAGTCAGGTAATGAATAGCAATGCACCCAATCTTTAACTGAACACACCTAGTGATTGACAACTGATGCTGATTGATTAAGCGTCCATGTTTAGCTCTGGGACAGTAATACATTCAGCTAGATTACAAGTTTTGCGTTGCGGCTTGTAACGCTGAAGATATGGTATTTTCAGTGTTAAAACAGTACAGCAGCTATTACAAGTGTTGTCGGTATAGCTTTACTGCACACCTTTTAGCCTGTGCTGCAACGTCAGTCCCACACACATAAAAATTACATTTTTTCATGGGATTCCCATAGCGCCGGTATTACGAGTTTTGCGGTACACCTAAAAAGTGAGCTTTACAACCAAAAACGACAAGATCCGTAACACCATCTAAAGTCAGTAGTTATGAGTTTTATGCTACAAAGCTGTAACATAAAACTCATAACTAAATTGCTACAAAGTACACTAACACCCATAAACTACCTATTAACCCCTAAACCGAGGCCCTCCCGCATCGCAAACACTATATTACATTTATTAACCTCTAATCTGCCGCTCCCGACATCACCGCCACTAAAAAATTGTATTAACCCCTATTCCGCCGCTCCCCGACATTGTCACCACTATAATAAACTTATTAACCCCTAAACCGCTGCCCTCCCACATCGCAAACACTATTTAAATTTTATTAACCCCTAATCTGCCGTCCGCCCACACTGCCGCTATAATAAACCTATTAACCTCTAAACCGCAAGCCCCCCACAATGAAATATACTAAAATAAACTCAAAAAATTCTAAGGATTTGTGCAATTTTTTTCCATTTACAAATATTCTCATTTCTATTTTTAAAATAAACTATTAATCCCTAAACTGAAAGCCCTCCCACAACGAAATAAACTAATTAGTAACCCCTAACCCTAATGACCCTAACTTTATATTAAAATTAAAATTTCCCTAGCTTAAATTCAATTAAAACCTACCTGTCAAATAAAAAAATAAAAATTAAACTAATAATTACATTATTATAATTATTAAACTAAAATTAAACTAACTACCAATAAAAAAAATCCTAACACTACTCTAAAAATTACAAAAAGTATCTAATTTCAAAAAATAAAAACTAACTAAATTCCAAAAAAACCAAACACTTAATTACGAAAAATAACAAACAAATGATCAAAAATAAAAAATAATTACACCCAATCTAATAGCCCTATTAAAATAAAAAAGCCCACCCAAAATAAAAAAAAACCCTAGCCTACAATAAACTACCAATGGCCCTTAAAATGGCCTTTTGCGGGGCATTGCCCTAAAGATATCAGCTCTTTTACCTGTAAAATAAATACAAACACCCCACCAACAGTAAAACCCACCACTCAACCAACCCCCCAAATAAAAAAAAACTATCTAAAATAACCTAAGCTAACCATTGCCCTGAAAAAGGGAATTTGTATGGGCATTGCCATTAAAAGGGCATTTAGCTCTTTTACATTGCTCAAACCCTAATCTAAAAAAAAACCCACCCAAAAAACCCTTAAAAACCTCACACTAACCCCCGACAATCCACTTACAGTTGTTGAAGTCCCGCTTGAAGGATCTTCATCCAGCCGGCGAAGTCCTCATCCATGCAGCAAGAAGTCTTCATCCAGACGGCCTCTTCTATCTTCATCCAGCTGGCGAAGTCCTCATCCAGACGGCAAGAATTCTTCATCCAGCCGGCATGGAGTGGGTCCATCCATTAAACATCCGGCGCGGAGCATCCTCTTTATACGGTCTCCGCCGTACACTCAATCTTCAATGCAAGGAACGCGATTCAAGATGGCGTCCCTTGCATTCCTATTGGCTTAAAAGTTTGAATTAGCCAATAGGAATTAGGGCTGCTAAAATCCTATTGGCTGTTCAAATCAGCCAATAGGATTTAAGCAGCTCTCATTCTATTTTGTGGGTTTGGGGGTTGGGGGCTTGTAATGTTAGTGGATCTTTGTAATTTTATTTAAAAAAAAGAGCTGATATCTTTAGGGCAATGCCCTACAAAAGGCCCTTTTAATGGCCATTGGTATTTTTTTCTAGATTAGGTTTTTTTATTTTGGGGTGCTTTTTTAATGGGTATTAGAATAGGAATAATTTTTTTATTTTTGATAATTTGTTTGTTATTTTGTGTAATGTATAGTGTTAGGGGGCGTTTTGTTTTTTAGTAAGGGCCCTTGGTAGTTAATTCTAGAGTAGGGTTTTTTATTTTGGGGTGGTTTTATTTTTTAAGGGTATTAGAACAGTATCAATCTTTATTTTTTTGGATAATTTCTTTTTTTTGTAATGGTAGTTTTTTATTTTTTGTAATGGTAGGTTTTAGTGGAAGGCACGTTAGGTTTTATTTCACAGGTAAGTTTGTATTTATTTTAACTAGGTAGTTAGTAAATAGTTAATAACTATTTACTAACTAGTAAATTCACTATTTCAATAGAGAGAAACACGAAGAGGACACAGTAGTGTCCTCTCCAAAGAAAGACAGGGCTTTCAGCACTCCAAAAATTGTTTACTCTTTAATAAGAGGTATAAAGTATTCAATTTATATATGTAAAAAATGGTGCTCCCCACCCCAGCGCAACCTTATCAGCGGCCGGGCCCCCTAAATCAAACCACACATAGATAATTAATAAATGAATTTTATTACAAGTGCGAATAAAGATCAAGTGTTTCAAAATGTAAAAAACACATAGAAAAAGCTGGCCAGCTCACATTGGTTGCTAACAATGCAATGATAATAACCTTAAATATAGTTATAACAAAGTTATTTGGCAACACCCCAAGCCAGTGGGTAGCCCTGTGGTAACACAGGAATCTGCTACCATGGATATAGGAGGGGATCCATGCAAAATAACTAAGAAGACAGCAACAAGTATTGGCAACACCTCTCTCAGAGGATAACCCAAACTGATTGGAAATATGTTATCATGAGGTAAGTACCTGAGGATCTATGCCTAATACTTCTAAATATAAGCAAAAAGTTACATTTACACTTTCGTACTAATGGACAACACCCTTACCAGAGGATAGCACAAAAATGATAAAAGGTTACAGCTATCATAGTACACCATATACGGGATCTATGTCCATAAAGTACTACTAGCGTAATCACAGCAAATATGAACCATTAGCATAAGATGTATCAAGCAGGCAAAAAAAGGGGAACATATTAGAGAGATACTTATATTTTATTGCAACATGTAGTAAAAAATGTTGCAAACAGAGATCGCTCTGTTACTTGGTTTCCTAAGGAGTGTGTTCCATTTAGAAAGTTAGACTCGATAGTCCAAAGATACTTATCAAGTGACTCCTGGATATTCAGTTCTCCGTTACGTCCTTATATCATAGCCTGATCTGGATACAAAAACTTGCTTCTTATGGGGATTCCAGGACTGTATTTCCAGCTAATATGGTTCCAAAGCTGTGTTTAACATTTGAATCGAGCAAACAAAGTGAAGCTTGATTCCCAGCTGTGCGATAGTGACGTTCCACGCCAACGGCCGTTTCACCCCCCACGTGACTTAGACGTCATTGGGGCTTCCTCAGGGCATATGATTCAAAGTCCCATACTCGTTCTATTTAAATTCAGCCCTTCTCCTGGATTGGTGAAAATATTTAGCGATAATTAGCACAAAATATGTTTATTTGCTGCACGCAATAAAAGAAAAAACAAACAAAATAAACTCATTATCTAAAGCATGTTAATTCGGTATTTGCAATTATTCCAAGGTTGTATTCACAACACTTGTCTAAGAGTAGCAACAATAATATTAGCACTTGCCTAATATTTAAGCTTTTTTTAAAAAATTTACTAACTAGTCTACCTAGATAAAATAAATACAGGGAGTGCAGAATTATTAGGCAAGTTGTATTTTTGAGGATTAATTTTATTATTGAACAACAACCATGTTCTCAATGAACCCAAAAAACTCATTTATATCAAAGCTGAATAGTTTTGGAAGTAGTTTTTAGTTTGTTTTTAGTTATAGCTATTTTAGGGGGATATCTGTGTGTGCAGGTGACTATTACTGTGCATAATTATTAGGCAACTTAACAAAAAACAAATATATACCCATTTCAATTATTTATTTTTACCAGTGAAACCAATATAACATCTCAACATTCACAAATATACATTTCTGACATTCAAAAACAAAACAAAAACAAATCAGTGACCAATATAGCCACCTTTCTTTGCAAGGACACTCAAAAGCCTGCCATCCATGGATTCTGTCAGTGTTTTGATCTGTTCACCATCAACATTGCGTGCAGCAGCAACCACAGCCTCCCAGACACTGTTCAGAGAGGTGTACTGTTTTCCCTCCTTGTAAATCTCACATTTGATAATGGACCACAGGTTCTCAATGGGGTTCAGATCAGGTGAACAAGGAGGCCATGTCATTAGATTTTCTTCTTTTATACCCTTTCTTGCCAGCCACGCTGTGGAGTACTTGGACACGTGTGATGGAGCATTGTCCTGCATGAAAATCATGTTTTTCTTGAAGGATGCAGACTTCTTCCTGTACCACTGCTTGAAGAAGGTGTCTTCCAGAAACTGGCAGTAGGACTGGGAGTTGAGCTTGACTCCATCCTCAACCCGAAAAGGCCCCACAAGCTCATCTTTGATGATACCAGCCCAAACCAGTACTCCACCTCCACCTTGCTGGCGTCTGAGTCGGACTGGAGCTCTCTGCCCTTTACCAATCCAGCCACGGGCCCATCCATCTGGCCCATCAAGACTCACTCTCATTTCATCAGTCCATAAAACCTTAGAAAAATCAGTCTTGAGATATTTCTTGGCCCAGTCTTGACGTTTCAGCTTGTGTGTCTTGTTCAGTGGTGGTCATCTTTCAACCTTTCTTACCTTGGCCATGTCTCTGAGTATTGCACACCTTGTGCTTTTGGGCACTCCAGTGATGTTGCAGCTCTGAAATATGGCCAAACTGGTGGCAAGTGGCATCTTGGCAGCTGCACGCTTGACTTTTCTCAGTTCATGGCCAGTTATTTTGCGCCTTGGTTTTTCCACACGCTTCTTGCGACCCTGTTGACTATTTTGAATGAAACGCTTGATTGTTCGATGATCACGCTTCAGAAGCTTTGCAATTTTAAGAGTGCTGCATCCCTCTACAAGATATCTCACTATTTTTGACTTTTCTGAGCCTGTCAAGTCCTTCTTTTGACCCATTTTGCCAAAGGAAAGGAAGTTGCCTAATAATTATGCACACCTGATATAGGGTGTTGATGTCATTAGACCACACCCCTTCTCATTACAGAGATGCACATCACCTAATATGCTTAATTGGTAGTAGGCTTTCGAGCCTATACAGCTTGGAGTAAGACAACATGCATAAAGAGGATGATGTGGTCAAAATACTCATTTGCCTAATAATTCTGCACTCCCTGTACAAACTTACCTGTGAAATAAAAGTAAAACCTAAGCTAGCTACAATGTAACTATTAGTTATATTGTAGCTAGCTTAGGTTTTATTTCAGAGGTAAGTATTTCATTTTAAATAGGTATTATTTAGTTAATAATTGTAAATTTAATTTAGATCTAATTTAATTATGTTAAAGTTAGATGGGGTTAGGTTCAGGGTTAGGTTTAGGGGTTAATATAGTTTAGTTTATTTTAGCTTGTTGCGATGTGGGGGGCTGGCGGTTTAGGGGTTAATAGGTTTATTTAGTTAATAATTGTAAATTTAATTTAGCTATATTTTTATTATGTTAAAGTTAGGGGTTGTTAGGGTTAGGTTTAGGGTTACGTTAGGGTTAGGGTTACGTTAGGGTTAGGTTTAGGGGTTAATATAGTTTAGCTTGTTGCGATGTGGGGGGCTGGTGGTTTAGGGTTTAATAAATGTAGTATAGTGGCGGCGATATCGAGAGTGGCATATTAGGGGTTAATAATTGTATTTAGGTAGCAGCAATATCGGGAGCAGCAGATAAAGGGTTAATAACTGTAGACAGGCGTCAGCGATGTTGGGGGCAGCATATTAGGGGTGTTTAGATGTAGGGTTTATGTTAGGTTTAAACTGTATTTTTATTTCCCCATAGACATCAATCTGGCTGCGTTACGGAACTTTTGTTTCTGCCAACTGTCCCTATGGGAAATCGTGCACAAGCGTGTCTCAGCAGTGCTCTGATTGTGTGCGGTATGGAGCTCAACACAACCATATCGCACGCAAAAGGTGTATGTTTGCAAATTTGTAATAGCAGTGCTATAAGAAATGAAATAATGTAACTTTTGCGTTTGTTAATTTCTCTATATCGCTCAAAACTCGTAATCTAGCTCATTGTGATTATAGAGCAAACTATATGTCTTTAACCCATTTGAGAAAGTAAACACCCTTAGGGATCTATCCAAATCATTAAGAAAAAGTATATAGAAAATTATCTGCTAAGCTTTTCGAAAGGATTGCGACAAACCCCATAATTCTTTGAAAACAAAATCACCTAACACAATAGGGCATCTTATTATTATGCAAAGTAAATGTTATGTTAACTAAATTATGTAAATATGTGAAGTTTACTGCGCCTTTTAGAAAAAAATATTGCCCAAGCTTAATTTTATTAAGTATGGTTTTTTTGTATTATCAGTATATAGGTTAGTCATTTCCTATATGTCCTTTCAATGATTTTTATTTCACTGTAAGTACAAAAAAAAAATCATGATCTCTATTCTTCAGGGTCTCGACTTCTGCAACATATTAGCATCTTATTTTTTGTAAGGTTAAAAACTGTTAAGTTGATGCAGCAAAATAACTAGATTAAGAATAGAAATGTGAAGCTTTTTTTCAGAATAAAAAATAAATAAATAAAAAATGACCATGTTCAAATATTCCGAAGTCGTTTGCTGTATGATCATTATATAGGTCAGTCAAATCCTATATAGTCTTTCAATTTCAGAATGGAGAAAAAAAAACACATTATGATCTTTAATGATTACGGTCTAGACTTCAGCAAAGGGTTAACATTTTATTTTAAGCTTAAACACTGTTATGTGGGATGCAGCAAAATAACTAGGGCTATACTGTTACCCTATTTATTTAACACATGAAAGTTTTCAGACGTAGCGAGCTCCATTTCATTCCAGCCAATGTCAAACAGTACATTAACACTACTGATGAAGTGGGCCCACCTAATATGTCAGCAAAAAAAGGCAATAAAGAAGCAACTCGATAGAAATTCCAATAGCCGTAGGAATTGTAACCAAGGTACACTGCTTCTCCTCTCATCCTCCTAATAATTTATATTCTCCAGCACAACTGTAATACGCTGATCTGGGCTGTATAATACAGACACATTGATTTTTAGCGATAGTACATAGAGTTCCAGGTGCTCCGTCAGGGAGACATGTAAATCTGTTGCTGGCTGTGAATAGCTTTTAATGGAAATTTATCCAACATAGATGGAGTTGTACTTGACTTTCAGACCACACCAGTGACATCTCAAAGGGAAATATGCCTGAATAAGTCACTATAAAAAAACAGGTTGTGCATACTCATTGCACCCCTGTGTTATCTATCACTCAATCAGGCCCATTTATCAAGCTCCGTATGGAGCTTGAAGGGCCGTGTTTCTGGCGAGTCTTCAGACTCGCCAGAAACACAAGTTATGAAGCAGCGGTCTAAAGACCGCTGCTTCATAACCCTGTCCGCCTGCTCTGAGCAGGCGGACAGGAACCGCCGGAAATCAACCCGATCGAATACGATCGGGTTGATTGACAGCTCCCTGCTGGCGGCCGATTGGCCGCGAGTCAGCAGGGGGCGGCGTTGCACCAGCAGCTCTTGTGAGCTGCTGGTGCAATGTTAAATGTGGAGAGCGTATTGCTCTCCGCATTTAGCGAGGTCTTGCGGACCTGATCCGACACTGCGGATCAGGTCCGCAAGCCCTTTGATAAATGGGCCCCAATGTCTTAGGCTTTTTGTTCCAAATTAAGGCTTTATTACAAGTGGAGTGCAAATTAGTGCCCCTTCTTGCTCGTTAACTTCACTTGAAATAAGATTTTTTACATGTGTCGGGTTGCGCACGTATTACAAGTTGAAAGAAAAAAAGTTTTCACATGAGCGCTAACCCGGCAAAGAGCCAAACTTATAATATCACAATCACATTACGTATTCCAAAATAGACATTAATGGAGCGAGAAAAGTGTGGGGGGGGGAATAACACCCATACTCGCTCACAAATCCAACATGAAATATGAATACAGTACTTCACATTGCAATGTTTTTCACCTAGCAGAATATGTTCTATTTATTCATATAAATATATGATTTTTTTTGGTAAAATATATATTTATACATATATTTATATATTATTATATATAGGTATAGATCTATACAGATACATATAGGAATATCTATTTAAAAATACTTAAAACATATTCTCCTATGTGAAGAACATTGGAATGTGAAATAATTACAGTAAATACACATTTAAACATAAACACTTTATTGCATAAATATGCTTTTACACATTTTCAGCTACTTGACTTCTAAGGGCTCCAATGCACTTATATATGTCTATGTGTGTATATAAATGCATTTATGTGTTTATATGTGTAAATATGTCTGTAAATACATATATACACATATAAATAAATAAATACATATGTACACACATCTAAACATATATATATATATATATATATATATATATATATATATATATATATATATATATATATATATATATATATATATATATATATACATATTTAGACATGTATATGTATGTATCTCTATGTTAAATCCCTTTGCCTGACTTTTTTTAACAACTGAGACCTCATAACTTTGAGTCCTCTGAAGTCTGCTAACCTGACGCAAGTTAAATTCAATTGTGTTCAAGTGAATGCATTTACTTTCAACTCGTAACACGCTTGCTACTTGCTACTTCTGACACATGCAAAGAGCAGCGATAAATGCTTTATCACTCGCGTGCAACATTTAGCGTGCCACTTGTAATCTAGCCCTAAATCTTACATTAAACACCTTTTGCTTTTATGAAAAATTGTCCTTTGTCCCACACTATAGAGACTTAAAGGGATAGTCTAGTCAAAAATAAACTTTTATGATTCAAATAGAGCATACTATTTTAAGCAACTTTCTAATTTAGTCCTATTATTATCAATGTTTCTTTGTTCTCTTGGAATCTTTATTTAAAAATGCTGGAATGTAAGCTTAGGAGCTGGCCCATTTTTGGTTCAGCACCTGGGTAGCGATTGCTGATTGGATAGCTACATTAAGACACCAATCAGCAAGAGCTATGCAGGTGTTGAACCAAAAATGGGCCGGCTTCTAAGCTTTAATTCCAGCTTTTTAAAATAAAGATAGCAAGAGAATGAAGAAAAATTAATAATAGTAAATTAGAATGTTGATTAAAATTGCATGCTCTAGCTGAATAATGAGTTTAATTTTGACTTACTATCCCTTTAAGAAGAAAAATTTGTATCCGTAGGTATTAAAAATGTTGCAAATTATTATAACCAGCTATTTGATTTGTAGCTAGTTACAGCATTTGCTTTATTGACTCTCTGTGGAGAATAGGACAAGCACAATGTTTTTTTTTAATATTTTCTATGTAAAAAATAAAAACCAAAGGTCTGCATGACAATTTTCTTAGCTTAAAGGTACATTAAATTTAAATGTGAACAGTCATGATTTAGTTAGAGCATGACATTTTAAGCAACTTTAAATTTTTCTCCTGTTATCAATTTTGCATATATCCCTAATTATACGTTGTTAAGAGTAATCCTAGGTGAGCTTAAGAGCATACACACATATCCTTAGTTATCTGGCAGAAGTGTTTGCAACAATGTTTATAGAAATGTTATACATAATTGCAAACTCTGCTGATGTAGAGTGTTAGTAGCATTATATGGTAGCAATGTGTGTAACTATATATAACATTGTTATAAACATTATTGCAAACACTGCTGCCAGATGGCTAAGGACACGTACACACTTGTTACTGTTTAAAAAAATTATACCAAGTGAACGAAACAAAATTGATAATAGAAGTAAATTGAAATGTTGTTTACATTTGTATGCTCTATCCAGTTCATTTAAGTTTATTTATCTTTTTACATTACTGTCCTTTTAAGTTTCCTGTTAAAGGGACACTAAAATCAAAATTAAAGGGAAACTAAAACCCAAATTTTTCTTTCATGATTCAGGTAGAGAATACAATTTTAAACAACATTCCAATTTACTTCTATTATCTAATTTGCTTCATTCTTTAGATATCCTTTTTTAAAGAAATAGCAATGCACATGGGTGAGCCAATCACACAAGGCATCTGTGTGCAGCCACCAATCAGCAGCTGCTGAGCCTATCTAGATATGCTTTTCAGCAAAGGATATCAAGAGAATAAAGCAAATTGGACAATAGAAGTAAATTAGAAAGTTGTTTAAAATTACATGCTCTTTCTAAATCATGAAAGAAAAAAATGTGGTTTTCATGACCCTTTAAGGTTTCATGAATCAGATAGAGCATGTAATTTTAAGAGACATTTAAATATACTACCATTATGAAACTGTGCAAAGTCTTTTTCTATGCACATTTTCCGAGGCACTAGCTACTACTGAGCATGTGCAGGAATGCACAAATCCACAGTGTGCACAGCCCATCCATTGGAACAGATTGCTTACTTGCTGATAAGGACAACCTCCACAACTCTATCTGTGAACACTTGTCACAATTATATAAAGACATTTTTTTGTCAGCACATGTGCACCTATATTAAAAAAAAAAGATAAAAATAACAATTCAAGCTAAACAAGACTGTATGTTAAATAAAGGCATCCTTTAGAAGAGAGAGAGAAAGAGAGCGAGAGAGATTTAGACATGTATATGTATCTGTCTCTATTTTAAAGTCCTTTGTAGCCTTTTTTTTCTAATACCTGAGACCTCATATCTTTGATCCCTTATAACTTTTGATTGCAATATTTTTTACTTAATGTTTATTAGATTGTGTTATTATGAGTGTAATTGTACTTTAAAATTTATTTTTATGTATTTTGTACAACTTTTTATTTGAGCGTAACAGTTAACCAGAGCTCTGAAGTCACGCTAATCCGACACGCATTTAATTCAATTACACTCAAGCAATTGTGTTTACTTTTCATTTGTAATACACGTGCTACATGCGCAAACAATTGCGATAAACCTGCTATTGATCGCGTGTAACAGTTAGCGCACTACTTGTAGTCTAGCCCTCAATAATTTACTATAATAATGTGAGCATTTATTAGTGACTTACGGCTAGATTACGAGTTTTGCGGTACAGCTATTCCTCTGAAAAATTGGCCATTGCGCGTGGAATGGCCGGGAACACATATTACGAGTTGCAGCAGTATAGCTATACCGCAAGCATTTTAGCCTGTAACGCAACGTCCATTCCGCACTCAAAAAAATTATGTTTTTGTATGGGATTTTCATAGTGCCTGTATTACAGGTTGTGTAGTCCGGCTAAAATGCTTGCGTTATAGCTTATACTGACATGATCCATACCACCACCTGAGAGCAGTAGTTAGGGCATTGCCCTAAGTTAAACAGCTCTTTTACCTTAACAAAAAACCCTAAAAGTAAATCCACCCACCCAGCCAACCCCCCCTAAAAAAGAACTACCAATTAAAAACCTAAATTACAAATTTTAAAAAACACTATGGCCTAGATTACAAGTTTTGCGGTAGCTGAAAAAGCAGCATTAACAGGTACTAACGCTGCTTTTTTCCTACCACTGGTATTACGAGTCTTGCAGGTTTAGGGTCACCGCACACTTTTTTGGCCTTACCGCAAAACGACTTACGTAAACTTTGCAAAGTCTTTTTTCTATGGGACTTTTATAGCGCTGGTATTACGAGTCTGTCCTGGGAGGCCAAAAAGTGAGCGGTACACCCTAAACCGTCAAGATTTTCACTGCATTTGAAAGTCAGTAGTTATGAGTTTTATGTACAACGCGGTAACATAAAACTCATAACTAAAGTACTAAAAAGTACACTAACACCCATAAACTACCTATTAACCCCTAAACCAAGGCCCTCCCGCATCGCAAACACTATAATAAAATTATTAACCCCTAATCTGCTGCTCCGGACATCGCCGCCACTTACATTATATTTATTAACCCTTAATCTGCGGCCCCCAACATCGCCGACACCTACATTATATTTATTAACCCCTAATCTGATGCCCCCAATGTGCCTACCTGCACTTATTAACCCTTAATCTGCCACCCTCGACATCGCCGCAACTATAATAAACATATTAACCACTAAACTGCCGCACTCCCACCTCGCAAACATTAGTTTATTATTATTAACCCCTAATCTGCCGTCCCTAACATCGCCGCCACTTTATTAAAGTTATTAACCCCTAAACCCAAGTCTAACCCTAACACCCCTAACTAAAATATAATTAAAATAAATCTAATTAAATATTCCTATCATTAACTAAATTATTCCTATTTAAAACTAAATACTTACCTATAAAATAAACCCTAAGCTAGCTACAATATAACTAATAGTTACATTGTATCTAGCTTAGGGTTTATTTTTATTTTACAGGTAAGTTTGTATTTATTTTAACTAGGTAGAATAGTTATTAAATCGTTATTAACTATTTAATAATTACCAAGCTAAAATAAAGACAAATTTACCTGTAAAATCAAAACTAACCTAAGTTACACTAACACCTAACACTAAACTATAATAAAATAAATTAACTAAATAATATTAAATAAATAAAATAAAATTATCTAAAGTACAAAAAAACAAACACTAAATTACAGAAAATAATAAACAAATTACAGATATTTAAACTAATTACACCTATTAAAATAAAAAAGTCCCCCCAAAATAAAAAAGCCCCCCCAAAATAAAAAAAAAACATCTAGCCTAAACTAAACTACCAATAGCCCTTAAAAGGGCATTTTGCGGGGCATTGCCCCCAACAGTAAAACCCACCACCCACACAATCAACCCCCCAAATAAAACCCTAACTAAAAAAACCTAAGCTCCCCATTGCCCTGAAAAGGGCATTTGGATGGGCATTGCCCTTAAAACGTTAGTTAGCTCTTTTGCAGCCCAAACCCTAACCTAAACCCCCCCCCCCCCACCCATTACACCCTTAAAAAAACCTAACACTAACCCCCTGAAGATCGACTTACCGGGAGACGTCTTCATCCAAGCCGGGCAAAGTGGTCCTCTAGACGGGCAGAAGTCTTCATCCAAGCCGGGCAGAAGTGGTCCTCCAGACGGGCAGAAGTCTTCATCCAAGCTGGGCAGAAGTGGTCCTCCAGATAGGCAGAAGTCTTCATCTAGACGGCATCTTCTATCTTCATCCATCCAGCGCGGAGCGGCTCCATCTTCAAGACATCCGACGCAGAGCATCCTCTTCTTCCAACGGACTAACGACGAATGAAGGTACCTTTAAGTGACGTCATCCAAGATTGGAACAGCCAATAGAATGCAAGCTCAATCCTATTGGCTGATTGGATCAGCCAATAGGATTGAACTTCAATCCTATTGGCTGATTGATTGACAGATTTCAGGGCAATGGGGAGCTTAGGTTTTTTAGTTAGGGTTTTATGTGGAGGGTTGGTTGTGTTAGTGGTGGGTTTTACTGTTGGGTTGTTTGTATTATTTAATTGTAGTGTAGTGTTAGTTGTTAGTGTAACTTAGGTTAGGTTTTATTTTACAGGTAAATGTGTATTTATTTTAGCAAGGTAGTTAGTAAATAGTTAATAACTATTTAGTAACTATTCTACCTAGTTAAAATAAATACAAACTTGCCTGTAAAATAAAAATAAACCCTAAGTTAGCTACAATGTAACTATTAGTTATATTGTAGCTAGCTTAGGGTTTATTTTACAGGTAAGTATTTAGTTTTAAATAGGAATTATTTAGTTATTAATTGTAGGTTTTAATTAGATTTATTTTAATTATATTTAAGTTAGGGGGTGTTAGGGTTAGGGTTAGACTTAGTTTTAGGGGTTAATAAATATAATATAGTGGAGGCGACGTTGGGAGCGGCAGATTAGGGGTAAATAACTGTTTGTGATGCGGGAGTGCTGCGGTTTAGGGGTTAACACAAATATATTGTAATAAATGAATGTAAAGATATGATACCATATATTGATTGTAGATACTCATATCTGTGTATCGTTATCACTTTGATCTGTATATTATAGGTAGAGGTATAAATGTTTTCCCTTTATATATATATTGATAGAATAGGATTTATTTAACAAATAAGGGTATGTACCTTTAATAAAAATGTGAATAAAAGTCAGAAGAGGCTGTGGCTCCCATATGCAGTGAACAATTGCATTGGGCACAAAACATATCTGCTGGGAGCACAGCTTCATTTCCTATGCTACAATTCGTTTATGCTATTTAGCGCATGTTTTTACTCTTTTGGAATAAAGGCTTATTTTTTATAAACTTTTGGCGTTTAAGGTTGGAGCTTTGGACTTTTCTTGTTCTCTATATATGTATATAGTCATATAAATATATATTTAAAAACATGCTGCCATCGCTGTGCTACTTACCCCTACACTGCACGAGGTTCCGATACTATCTCTGACATCATCACAACGAGGCATGGAAGTATGCTCTTGTGAGTGCAATGCTTCCCAGCAATTGCTGTTAAAGGGACATTAACCCCAAACATTTTCATTTATGATTCAGATAGAGAATACAATTTTAAACAACATTCAAATTTACTTATATTATCTAATTTGCTTCATTCTTTAGATATCCTTTGTTGAATAAATAGAAATGCACATTCGTGAGCCAACCACGCAAAGCATCTATGTGCAGCGACCAATCAGCAATCTAGATTTGCTTTTCAGCAAAGAATATCAGGAGAATGAAGCAAGGTAGATAAGAGAAGTAAATTAGAAAGCTGTTTAAAATAGTATGCTCTTTCTAAACCATTAAATACATTTTTGGGGGTTTAATGTCCCTTTAACTTGTAATACCAGTGCACATTAGTGCGCGCTTGTATTACACAGTGGAGCGCAAATATCGCTTTCATGAAAGCAATATTTAGTGCTCCACTTGTAATCTGGCCCCTGGGGACTGGGGTCAAATAAATATTTGCATATAACTGACAAGGCTTGCAATCAAAATAGTAATGTGATCATATGGCAAATAGTCACTATGATATGGCATAATATATATAAAATGTATGGCATAAAATGTGTTTCAGGCAATGGGGTCCTCTCTAGGGATTTAGATAGGATCACCACCACATCTACCTTCACCCCCCAATTGTGCATTACACAGTGCAGACATAATGATTGGCTCAATGTACTAAGCGGCGTAATACTGCTTTTGAGCTCTTGCGGGGCAACAGACCTCTGCTTCTTACATTCTCAATCACCTGTGAGCTGGCAGATAGAAATTACCCCGACTGGTTGTGAGAGAGAAGGAGGGGGGAATTAAACGCATGCAGTGTCCGCTGCCCATTCAATGCAAAGCTGGGCAGAAAGGTTGCCAAGTCAGGAACGTTGTCTCCGCAATATGCTTAGTAATTGAGGCCCATTTATATAAACGGGAGATGAAATTTCTCACCCAAGTTGATGCTGTAAAGGCCTTTACTGAGCCCATATTATACACTATAATCCCACTCTGAACTTTAAACTGAAATTCAGTTGATTACCATAAAAATAACATTAATAAAGATCACACAAAATTGCAATCATAGAGTCCACTATGATTTTAAAAAAATGTCCTTTGTTTATAAAAATGGTGATCATATGCACCCACTAGGCATAAGGGAGGTGTTTCACTGCTTACCTAATATATTTAAAAATGAAAATTCTTTCATATGAGGAATATCAGACTCCATATACAGTAGGTCACAGGTAATTGACAATGGTATTGTAACTTGCTCTAAAATGGGCAAGTGGCCCTCTTTTGAGAAAAAAAAACAAAAAAAACTACAGGCTTCTCTTTCAAAAGATAGGCCAAATGTTCAGCTTATTAGGTGATCACCAGTGGACACCAAAAACAACTATAAACTTGTGGAACAGAATCAGGGGCGTCATATTTGCAACTACAATTCATAGAGGGACATGAGACCCTTTATTTGAAAGCAGCAACCACTTCTAATCTTTATAATGAATAGGCCTGTACTTATCTAGCTGCTAGTTGACTCTGCACAGCATTCTGTGTATATTTGTCTGTAGGGGGTCTGGGATGCTAAATAGACCCTTATCACACACGCAAACATACACACATATATATATATATATATATATACAAGCAACAACTGTTTAAAACCGCACATAGAGACCCTGCATAAATATACGATTGTGAACTCAAAGACAGTACCTGTAGCCACGCTGAGTTTCGGCACGCTATGGAGAGGGGGGGTGTCACACTTCACTTCACTGGAGACCTGCAGCTGATGCGTTCAGAACCCAGTCTGTAAGCCGCGTCACACAAACATAGAAAGATCCAAAGACAGCAGAGCGCATCGTAGCGCAAAAAGACTCCTTGTTTCAATAAAAAATTCACATCTTATTATAAACAGAGTAAAAGCATAACAGCTAACAACAGCTGATAAAAAACACTCAGTGTAAATATATATATATATATATATATATATATATATATATATATATATATATATATATATATATATATATATATATGTGTGAACAAAGTAAGGGAAGGTACATGCAGAATCAAATCAATTCCTTTAATACATCATAAGTGATGTTTCGGGGAAACTCTTATATACACAGTATATATATACACAGTATATATATATATATATATATATATATATATATATATATATATATATATATATATATATATATATATATATATATATATATATATATAAAGAGGAAAGAGTAAAACAGCGCTAGCACCTAGTGTAATAAATTTCAAACTTATGTATCTTCAATGTAAAGAGTAGAGTACACTCAGGTGATTCTACCTCTAACTCATGAGGTATGTTGTAGGCACTTGTATTATACTTGTTGATGACCCTCCTAAGGGAAACTTCCTTACTGGATCCCATGGCTCCTTTAGATGCACATAGACAGCAGGTATACACACGCTTAGGTGTACATCCTGCCACAGTCTTAAATCACTAAACGGAAGGGGACTGAGCCAGTGTCTACTATATACAGGGGTAATTTTATTGGTACATGTAAGTAACAGATACTTCTAAAAAATGGATGGGTTACAGTTGACTATAAAACACAATAAAAAACATGTAAAGGAATAAAAAGCCGTATATATAGATAATTTCGCTCACAGCATGAGCCTGATCAGCACTTTATGCAGAAGATAAACCGCATCAGCTGATCAGCTATTTCGCCATTTGCAAGTAGAGTCAAAATGCAGGGACAGAGCCTGACACACATATTATCGCTATTGGCTACTTCATCAGAGGTAGAGGCCACTCCCTCCCCCCAACACTCCTTCTATACAGAAACACTCCTGGCAGTTTGATGCTTTAATGGCCATCTTGTTTAATGGCATAACATCGCCCCCAATTATTAAAGAAACTGTTAGGGCTCTTACAGTGCTTATGTCCTTGAAATTTGAATCTTCTAGCAGCTTGCTTAACACTCACTATAAGACAATCGCTTCATTTGAAAAAAATTAGAGGTTTCTTGTTAGGGATATCATTAATTAGAGTTTAATAGTTCCCTTTTCATTTTGTATCTTTCATTACAAGAGACCTAATCCAGTAAATTTATAGAGGAAGAATAACATAGAAAAAAACACAGAAAAAAACATAAAAAGTGAACTAAAATGAAATGAGGTGACGTCAGTCAACTATTGCTATTTGAAATAAGTCGACCACCATATATTTATTTATTTGGCGTGTGGGAAGATGGCTATATGAATAACACTATATACAAAGATAATTTTATAATCTATAAAAGGTATATACTGTAGATGATCTGTTTTTTTAATTTGGGATGGCACTGAAAATGATTTAGTATGTTGCCTCAAAGAAATGAATACAAATGAAATAAACCTAGTGTTCACACATACCTATGATAAAGAAAAGACACATTATCTAGATCTAGAAATTTCAATTGAGAATGAGGAAATTACCACCAAAACATACTTTAAAGAAGTTGATGCCAACAATTACATACATTGGGAAAGCTGCCACCTCAAGAAGCGAAAACAAAATATCCCCAAAGGACAATTTCTCAGACTTAAAAGAAACTGTAGAGAGGAGACCACTTTTGAACAGCAATCCATAATATTGAAACAAATTTTTTTAGAAAGAGGGTATCATGAGGAAAAAATAGAATAAGATATAAATTCAGTAAGAAAAATCAAAAGACAAGATATGTTAGGCTATAAAACAAGAGAACGAAGAGGGATCACAAACAAGGACAATGAAAGAATTAATATACCTTTTATCACACAATACGGTGAAGATAAACTAAATCTAGAAAAGATTATAAAAAAAAAAACATTGGAATATTTTAATTTATGACCCAGATATAGAGGGATATTTATCAAGCCGTCAACCGCAAATACGCTGGAATTCCGCAGCGTAATTGTGGCAAGCCTGATTTGACCCATTTATCAAAGCCTACAGACTGGCAAAAGTTGAAATTTGTAACATAACATACGATCCGCCGGTCTCAATCCGACACAGATCGATGCTACATCATTACAAATGTTCTGAATACCAATTCGGCACTATCTGACAACTTTTGCAAGTTATCAAACTTCTAACAGGTACACTCGCCACTATTCCGGCCCAGCGTACCTGGTTTTCAATCCGCCACCCTGGAGGCTGCAGATGCCTTGGAATCAATGGGAGTCTTAAAACAGCGAAAACTTATGTTCGATATTGATTTCTATAGTAGAAAACAGTAACGTTTACACCTAACACCCTAATATGTTCCCCGAGTCTAAACACCCCTAATCTGCCGCCCCAACATCACCACCACCTACATAATGTTATTAACCCCTATCCCGCCACTCCCCAACACTGCCACAACTAAATAAATGTATTAACCCCTATCCTGCTGCTCCTGGAGCCCACCGCAACTAAATAAATGTATTAACCCCTATCCCTCCACTCCTGGAGCCCACCTCAACTCTAATAAAGTTATTAACCCCTATCCCGCCACTCCCGGACCCCTCCGCAACTAAATAAATATATTAACCCCTAAACCCCTGGCTTCCCACATCACTACCACTTACTAAACCTATTATCCCCTAAACCACCAGCCCCCCACATCGCCATAAACTAAATTAAGTTATTAACCCCTAAACCTAACAATCCGCTAACTTTACATTAAATATTAACTCATCCCTATCTTTGATAAAGGGGGAAACCCGAAACGTTCCTAATAAACAAAAGTTTACAGGATTAAGACCGGAGAGTGTTTTTATTTGTGGAAGCAGTTGCATATGTATTTTACTTGCACCCTGGCAATTTACAATTGTGTGGTTTAACGAGAGTGCTTGGTTCTGGATTTTGTGTATATAATTATACTGCAGCACCCGTAAAGAAGAAGAGAGCACTGACACTGAAAACTTCAGTATTTGAACTTGAAGTTTGTGGATTATTGTATCAGACATGTCACAGGAACAGGCGGCAGGCATGGAAGGAGAAATAGAGGGGGCATTTGTCTTCCAGTTTACCAATGAGAATGCTACACGGATACGCTTTGATAGTGGGTTAATAAAAACACAGCGTGAAAATCCACAGTATCTATACAGCCAATTATTAAAATTGAAGAAAAGGAGGATAGACTTCAAGTTGCATGGATGTTATTTGTCAAACTATCATGAGAAAATGAACATACCAAAAGGTTTTAGGACTAAGAATATGCCCACAATTGGCCGGAATAATCATATCTTCTGCAAAAAGTGGTGTGGCATTTTAAATAAATGTTCACTGGATCTTATTTTATTAGTCATTGAGGAAACTAGTGCCACTTTACAACAACTGGATAAAAAAATTAATCAGTTTGAATTGAGTCATGGGGAGAAATTACAACAAGAACAGCTAGATGATTGGCTAGGCAAAATACAAAAACAATTAGTTGAATATGAAGTAGAATTGGTAAACTTCAAAGAGAAAAAGTGGGAAGTAGTTATCTCTGACTATAGGGAAAAGAGGCTATGTCAATGGTCATTAGCTCCTGAAGAAACAATATCTCCCAACAGGAGGAGAAGACAAAGAGTGTTTAAACCTAAGAATTTAAACACTGTGGACAGCTCAGATAATTGCTCAGACAATGACAGACAATAAAATACTGATGAAACTACTGTACCGTCTACTTCCCAGATAATGACGTGCTCAAAAGACGAGGGAAGAATCAACCCCACATCAGGAGGGGGGAGTCAAGAATCATTTCAAGAGGCAGACCCCCATGGCAGGGGTGAAAATAGTAATGGATAACATCATTAATTTAAGTAGTCATCAGTTAACACCAGATGAAACAAGTTTATTAAATAAAGGATTATCATTTGTTCCCACCACCTACACTGATGACTTTGATTTAAAAGTGGATTCCTACCGATTTCAAAGATCCCTAAAATTAAAAGAGCACTTCAGAAAAGCAGTAATCCAAGTATTATTACCTATACTCGCATCACCACAGATGAAATGTTACAATCCAGTAATCACCATAAAAGTGGAATAAGAAACAATTTGACTACTGGAGAGAGAACGGCCTTACAAGGCTTAATAAGAAACACTCAGATAGTGATACGTGAAGCCGACAAGGGGAGCGCTTTAGTGCTACACGATTACCTAGATTATAAAGCAGAAATCAGGGGACAACTAAATGATGAGTTTACATACAAGAGACTTACCAAAGAACTTACAAATTAGTTCAAAAAACAGATTGATGAATACATTAAAGAACAAAACAAAAATGGGGTGATAACAAAAACTTTAATGCAATACTTGTTGGCAGAGTTTCTGATAATCCTGGTAATGTATATTTTGCCTAAAATACACAAGCACCTAACAAGGCCTCCAGACAGGCCTCTTGTGTCTTCAAGGGGCTCTATTTTACAACTGGTGGCTACCTACTTGGATACAATACTACAACCGATGGTTAAAACCATACCGACATATCTAAAGGATTCTACTGAATTAATATATTTCTTGCAGAAAATGGACAACATTGGTGAACAAGATATCCTGATGACCCTTGATGTGGCAAGTCTTTACATGGCCATCCCCCACGCTGAAGGGATAGAAGCTGTCATTCAGGAAGTCCGCAGATCTCCATATGTAGGTCCTCCTGAGGAGGTGATAAGACATCTGCTAGACTTCTGCTTAAGGTATAATTATTTTAAGTTTGAAATAGGGTACTACATACAAACATCTGGAATGGCGATGAGGTCGAATATGGCCCCATCATATGCTAATATCTTTTTGGGTAATTTGGAAAGAAAACTTATTTAGGATAATATTGATCAAACGGTACATTGATGATCTCATTGTGGTTTGGAGGGGCACACAGGTAGATCTGGAACAATGGCTGGATAGGCTTAACAAAGCTAATCCTGTATTGAAATTTAAAGAGACTTGCAGTTTGGAGTCCATTGACTTTTTGGATCTCAGGATTTCAAAGAAAGAAAACATCTTGAATACCACTCTCTATTCCAAAGACACTGACCAAAACTTCTATAGATGCAACAAAAATTAATTGATTGTTTCATACAGCCTGATGAAACAGTGTGTTACACTGAGAAACGCGTTGCTTTTGTTTTTATCATTTTAAATAAATTTTAAGATTCAACCTTCTCCTCACTTGCTGCCGACCTCTTTATCCTTTGAACCATTGACCTCCCTTTATTGGAGTTGCCCTAGTCTCCCTTTCAGCTGCCTGAGGTGTGAGACTGGTCACCGTTGGATCCCTTTACTGTGGACGGACTTCTGTTTGAACATCCCTAAGTATCCCTGGACTCTCCCTGGTGAGACGAGGATCTACCCTTGTGTTAAACATCCATCGGTCTACCGGACGACGAGTGGTTCCGGACTGCTGGTTTTGCACATCTGTGCTTAACATCTTGTGAGTAGGATTCTTATGTCCTCTTTGCATGTTATATTATTTTCCATCTGATCTGCACTATGTGGCGCCCTCTATTCTGATTTGTCTAGATCCTTATTTCATCTATGCGTGGTCTAATAAGAAATTTTGGATCAGATATAGAGTGACCTGGACAACCAAATTCATTGTCTATTTGCTAAATTGTATATGTGGAAAATTTTATGTCAGAAAAACTAACAATGATTTGCGTACAAGAATGACAAATCATCGTTCGGCTATAAGAACTGCTATTGAGAAGGGGGATTCTATACAACCCGTTGCAAAACATTTTGCCAAAGAAAAGCGCAATGTGTACGATTTAAAATATATTATCATAGATCACATTCCTAAACCCCCAAGAGGTGGTGACAGGGCAAAAAGACTACTCCAGTGTGAATCAAGATGGATACATACTTTGGATACTTTGTACCCTAAGGGATTAAATATGTATTGTGATTTGCATTGTTTTTTTATAGAAATGTGAGTCTATGTTAGTATGATAACACTGGAATTCAACCATGGAATTCTTCCTGATAATATCTGTAAATATTGAATCAAGGGTATATCTGTGTTATTGTACACTTAAATAATGGATGCAAATATGTGTTAACTGCAGATTAATATGTGTTGTGCTGCCTACATTGTGTATAGTAGGATATGCCTCAAGTGATAGTTTCTCATGTGATGGCTTAGAATACATGTGTAGGCAACACAAACCCAATAGTCCAAAAACCTTGAGATTCAAAATGTTTTACAAGTAAAGGTTGTTTGTCTGATGTGTAGGAGAATAAATGTAGGGTTAAGTTGATTCTAATAACATATGTAGATGTCAGGTTCTTTTTATAGATCGATAACATAGTGATATGGGTTTACCTGTTATAGCATTGAATAGTTTGGGATCACTATAGAGCATATTGTAATATGTGGTAGGTAGCATAGGATGTAAGAACAGGTTGTGCAGATTAATAATATAATTGTTGAAAGCAAAAATGGAAAAGATTTAATTTAATTTATTCACAGTAAGATTAATCATCAGACATGTCTGATGATTAATCTTACTGTGAATAAATTAAATTAAATCTTTTCCATTTTTGCTTTCAATAGGTTGTTGGCCTGCCGGGGGCTCCGTAGTTCAGTTTGCACATGCACAGTTGTGCGAAGGGGAACGACGGTGGATTTCTGGTATGGCAAATCAATAGACAAGAAGTGTGTATATAGTGTGGTTTAAGTGGTAAGGTATTGTATTAATTTTTGTGGTTTGATAAAGAGGGAAACCCAAAAATGTCCCTAATAAACAAAAGTTTACAGGATTAAAACCGGAGAGTGCTGTTATTTGTGGAAGCAATTGCATATGTATTTTACATGCACCCTGGCAATTTACAGTTGTGTGGTTTAACGAGAGTGCTTGGTTCTGGATTTTGTGTATATATGTATGTAAATAAATATATACTGTACATATACAAATACATAAATACATCTGTACATACATATTTATAATGTATATGTATGCATATATAGGTTAAAGCTGTTTGCAGCCCTTTTTTGTCATGCATCTTATACAATATATCTTTGAGTTCTTGTTAGTTTTTTAAATATTTTTTTTAAATAATTTTGATCAGATAGTGTTTTTATGAGTGTAATTGTACTTTTAAGTGTTTAAGTTGTGTTTAATGCAACTTATTTCTTCCCCTACCCTTTAGTCGCTCTAAACCAACAAACAAAAATCGCAATTGCGCTAAAGCAAATGCGTTTACTTTCAACAATAATACGCACAATATGGGGCTAAATTATCATTGGTGTGTCCGACATGATCCGCTCAGTGGACCATGTCCGACAGACATCAATGAATGACGTTTATTGTGAACTGCTTGTGCAATGCCGCCCCAAAAATCTAACATTATCATAGCCCGAAATTATATTTCAATTCCGTTTGTGTTCCTCACAATATTTGAATAAACAGACTTTACAGACAAAACTTGATGAATCAAGCTATTAAAGGACCACTAAATGCAATATAATTGCATAATTAGCAAGTGCAGAATAAAAAGACGATGATTTAACACCTACTCTGAATGTCAAATAAGCAGTAGATTTTTTTTCTGCCAAATTTATTTTTTCTCCCAATTTCTGGCCCCCTGTAACATTTGACAGACATCAGCCAATCACAGACTAGTATACGTATACCCTGTGAGCTTGCACACATGCTCAGTAGAATATTTTCCCCCAGAAAGTGTGAATATAAAAAGAATATAAAAATGTGATAATGGAAGTAAATTGGAAAGTGTCTTAAAATTGTTACAAGTAGAAAGGGCCCATAGGATTGGGACTATTATGGAATATCCAGATGGTTACAAACGACCACGTATAGTGTTAATTAAGTATCTCAATTTCCAAGACAAAATTAATATAATGCGTCAATATAGAAAGATACAAATACTAACAATAGGCACTAAACAGATATTTATATTCCAAGATTTTTCTATGGAAACTACAGCCAGGAGAAAAAAAATGGCGCCTCTCTGCACTGGGTTAATTAAAGCAGGTCTAAAAGCCAGCATGAGATATCCTGCTAAAATAAAAATAAAATGGAAGACACCATTGTTTTAAACTCAGTAGAAAGAGCTTTCGGCACAGAGAATAATATTGAACTATGAACAGGTAATTTTACCTAGGACACTTCTGATAAGAGGATTTAACTTTAGATGGACAAAGTAAAGATTGGCCACCTTAGTCTACTGTATATGAGATATTAAATGTGTAATTTTCTTATTTTTAACCCCTTTTTGTGTGTGTTCTTCCCTCTCTCGCCTCTCTTCCTTCATCTCCTTAATCATTGAATAGAAAAAGTCTTATGAGCACAGTCCTAAATATTGTATCATGGAATGTGGAAGGGATTACCTCCCTCATTAAACGTAAAAATACTTTGAAATTACTTTGAACGCACAAACCTGATATTATTTTATTACAAGAACTTCAATTAAAGACCACAGAGTTAGATACATTAAAGACCAATTGGATATCTAAAATTACAGCGACATGTAACAAGAGGAAAAGGGGCATGGCCATTCTCTTAAATAAGAACTTTGAATATATTATACTCAATAAAGATTTAGATCCTAATGGGAGATATATAATTTTACAAATAAAAGTAGATAATACAATCTGGACAATCTGCAATATATAAGGCCTGAATAAATTTGAGGAAGAATTCTAGGCATAAACCAAGTGGAAACTCTTATTATTATTATTATTATCAGGTATTTTTAGAGCGCCAACAGATTCCGCAACTCTTACCTCATCTAGGACAAAATTTAATTATGGCAGGGGATATGAACTTCACAAAAATACACCCAGACTTGGATAGATTAAGATTAAAACATAAGCAGGCATACTGCAGAGAATCTAATTTTTTTAAAGAATTTGTTAAGACACTTAAATTTTAGGACATCAGGCACCTGCAGCATCCTGATGAGCATGTATACACGTGTGAATCTTATTATTATTATTATTATCAGGTATTTGTAGAGCGCCAACAGATTCCGCAACTCTTACCTCATCTAGGACAAAATTTAATTATGGCAGGGGATATGAACTTCACAAAAATACACCCAGACTTGGATAGATTAAGATTAAAACATAAGCAGGCATACTGCAGAGAATCTAATTTTTTTAAAGAATTTGCTAAGACACTTAAACTTTAGGACATCAGGCACCTGCAGCATCCTGATGAGCATGTATACACGTGTGAATCTAAGGCACACAGAAATTTCTCAAGAATTTACATGTTTTTATTAGATGAGAAATTATTAAAATTAGATATTGTATCAAGTATTGTGGATATAATAATATCAGATCATGCGATAATCAGTCTCAAGATTTTGTCAAGTAATAGGGCAAATAGTAAGATAAACACATTCTGGTTCCCAGGACATATGAGAAAAAATATGCAGCTCTCTAACTAGCTTAACAACAAATGGAAAGAATATTACTCATTAAACAAAGACTATGTAAATAAGGTTGAAATTCTGTGGGAGACAGGAAAGGCTGTTTTAAGAGGGGAAATCAAAGCTTACATGGTTAAACTGAAACATAAAAGCAAAGCTAGAGAGATACAGTTGGCGAACCAGCTTAGAAATACATATGAGAGGTATCTAGTTAACTCCAACATAGCTAGATGGCGAAAATATATTCAGTCGAAGACGGATAGGGAGAATTATTTGAGGGAAAGTTGGGCGAGTGAAGTCTTAAAGACAAGAGCAATTTATCAAGGACATCAAGGGATATCCGCCAAACATCTAGCTAGGATAGTGAAATTCCGTAAGAAAAGTAATATAATACCATTAATTTAAGAGGAAGATAAAACACATACCAAGGCAGCAGATATTAGAGAGTCATTCTTTGAATATTACCAAAAATTATAAACCTGATAAAAATGATCTGCAATAGACCCAGATCACAAGTATTAATGAATGGGGAACTGTCAAACTTTATAACTCTTCAAAGAGGGAACTCGACAGGGATGCCCATTATGCCCCCTACTGTTCGATATCGCATTAAAACCCTTAGCCATATGTATTAGGAAATAATTGAAACTGATTAAAATAGGCAAACAGAATGTACTGATCTCTCTATATGCGGATGATATCTTATTTTTCTTACAAGATACCTCAAATAGTACTCCTGCTTCTCTGGGGATTATTGAAAGGTATGGTCAATTCTCAGGATGTAAAATAAACCCCAGCAAATCAGAACTACTTTGGGTAAACAAAACTAAGGGAAGCACGAAATCTTGTTTTTAGGAGGTACAGTATATATATTAAAATAGGAAAGGATCCTAAAGATTGGTATCAGCTCAACTATAAAGATCTCTTTGACAATATCCAGCTGGAATTGAACAAGTGGAATTTATACTATTTATCTTTATCTGCCTGTGTCATGGTCATTAAAATAATTATTTTTCCAAAATCGTTATTTATATTGCAAAATCTCCCGTTACTTATATTAAGAAAAGATATAGAAAGATTTAATAGAGCTTGCTCGCAATTCATATGGGGGAAAAAGAAGGTGCGAATGTCATTAGAAAGATTGTCACATACAAAGCAGCACAGTGGTTTTCATTTCTTAATATTAAATATTACAACTATGCTGCATTAGTGAAATTTGGAATAGACTGGTTAACAGAAGCGGATCATGTTACTTACTATAAATTAGAATCTGAGTTTGCAGCGCCCTTTGACTTAAAGGCCATACTTCACTGCCCGTACAGAAAATTACCGAGCAATATAAGTAATAGAGTACCTTTTCTAAATCTGAGACCAATTTTTAAAATATTTTAACCCCCTAGAACCTGAGAGTATTACACAGAGTATAAAAATGGCTGAGGAAGTATCTAATCTGATTAATTGGAGAGGATCTCAATTTAAACTAATTAATAACTTCTATCTGACACCAGAGAGAATAAGTATCTGGACATCGACACAACAAAGTAATTGTTATAAATGTAATAAAATAAGGGCAAATTTATTACACTGTCTATAAGAGTGCCCCAAGATCCGACAATACTGGGCGAAGATACAGTTTTGGCTCAATTAATTTCTCACAGTAGAAACTATTCTGGAACCTGTACAAATATTCTTTTTGGAACAAGAAAAATCTAAGGGAGATAGACTTCTTACAAACATGACTATTCTAGCCACGCGAAACCTAATTCTGAAAATATTGAGACAAAAAGAAGCTCCAAGTCTGATAGAATTTGTAAACACAATATAATTACAGATGATAATAGAACGTCAGGACCTGAAAATAAAATCAGAAAAACAATATAGAACATTTTTCTATAAATGGAAAAAGTTAATCTGTTCATGGCCCCTGTCCGCTCAGAGGCAATTTGTCGAACCACTCAGATTTGCTATACCATTTATGAACTTAGTTGTGGCACAACTGCTACCCTTAAACTGGTTAAGTAATGAATAACATTATTATAGAGAAAGCAGCTTAACATGGAGGGGGGGGTGGGGAGAGAGGAGAGGTCGGAAGAATTATTCTCTTTTTTTTTTTGTGTGTATGTTTGTGTTATCGTTATTTTTTCTCTTTTATTGAAATGCAAATATAATGATAATAATCCTCCAAAGAAAAAAATTGAGGGAGTTCTGGTAACAGACAGCAAGAAAGGTCTGGTAAATATTTACAGAAAATACATACTTTAGTGATATTGAAGGTAGTAATACACAAACTTACTAGGTAATGTTTATGCTGTCTTTTTTTTTTCATGTACATTGGAATGTTATTGTATAAGCGTAAATAATTGTGTTTCAGGATAGTAATGTTTGTAACAATGAATCTTGGGAATCAAGGTCTTAGATTTGTATAATTTTTATAATAAGTGCTATTCCTGAATTCATTAAGTGCGATGTTGAATGGAACTCAATATTCCGTATGTAATTGATTATATGTTGTATACCAGAATTCTCCTCAATCAATAAAAAAAAAAAAAAATTGTATGCTGTATCTGAATCATTGTATTTTTACTTGAGTGACCCTTTAAAGGGACATTAAACCCTAAGGGCCAGATTACAAGTGGAGTGCTAAATTATCCAGCCATTACAAGTGGTTGGTTATTGCTACCATGAGCTGGTATTACAAAGTGGAGCACAAATATTGCTTGCTCGCAAAGGTACATGTTTGCTAGTCATGCCCCATTTACCTCATTTAGAAAGTTTCTTTTAATCACTAAACTTGCTAAAATTGTCAACCATATCTTTAGAACCATAAACTTCTGTTGTTCATAGTTTCTGATATGAGGATAACCATTTTTAATTTGGCTCCAGAAAACATTCTGTTTACTACTTAATATCCCACCTAAAGCAGTGATTGGCCTTGAAGGAAATACTTATCTTCAAGTAACAGGAGGTCTAAGTGACCACAATTATAATTAACTTTGAGCCAGTGTTGTTGACATGTTACCTCATCCTTATCCTGCACGCTGACACACAAATGGGTTTCAGCAACCAGTTTACACTACGGAGAAAGAACAAGCTTAAAACATACTGGTCATGTATTTTCCACTTTAGAATTAGAGAAACAAGTTCAATTTTAACCTTTGTCTAGGCATCAGACTTATGCTGCTGTTTTAAAGCTTTTAATCCACTTCTACTTTGCAATTTGTCACATTTAATTTACTGACTGGGGTATTTTCTCCTCTACTTAAACTTTGACATACGTAATTAAGTATTTAGGCTCTTTATTTCCTTCTGGTATTCTTGTATTTCTTAAAATCCCCTCTATTGGCCCTTATAATACTTGTCAGTTCTGATGTGAACTAAATTGTTTTCCCTTTATCTTGAACGTTCCTTGTTAAAATACAATGGAAACACATCTGTTAACTATTTTCAACTATTCAATACTTGATGTAATAGCCCAAGAGGAACTTCATTTAGAAATGTACTTATACTAAGAATTCTGTTCTCTGTAAATTCTCTATGTGCTCAGCAATTAGACAGCAAGCATGACTATTCAGTCTCTGGAAATAAGTTCGCTTTCCAGGGCTCCAATTCTTCTTCGTCTTTCTATTTGTACAGTTAAGGTCATCTTTCTAATTTTTACTACAGTAAGTCTCTTCAAAGTTACAACATAATGCTTTTTTCCTTCAAGCTAATTGAATGTGGTATAATTATGTTACCCAGGGAGATAATCTTGAATGTTCTTAGGTGTGACAGTTGCCTATGACTAAAAGTGCTGTAGTCATTTTGTAATTTTCCTTTGCAAATACGTTTTGAAATGAACAAACAGCATTTTAAAATAACAGTTCAGATAGAGCAAGCCCCTTGAAAATTCCATAGCAATTCAAGTTAAAAAATAAATAAATAACAGATATGTTCTAAGTTAGTGAAGTTTAAAATAAAGTTTAACCTTTTGCATAATTCTTAATTGGTTGAATTATTTATATGTTCATTGATCCACAATTCAAAGCTTTTCTGGCAGTGTTGGGCCCGGGGAAGTGAATATTTTTTGAAGGTTCTTAAGATTTTTCTTTTTTTTTTTCCTTGTGAAGATTACATTTTTAGTTCTTCTGTTGAAAAAAAATAATTCGATAATGTTTTAGAAGAGAGTTGTAAAGAGTCACACCTAGAGTATATCATAATATCATTTCAGGAGACATTTTATATTGCTTATGAACAGCTTTAACTCCAAGCAATAAATATGTTAATCTATAGGAATGCATACATAATAAATGTTGGTAAATAACAGTAATTATTTACCTAGACGTTTCCATATGGCACATTTTTCCAGGGTTGAATATACATTGACATTGTTGATGGGCACAAATACTTTAGATGCATTTAAATTGGACGGGTAAGAGGGAGGCAAAATAATATAAGCTATCTGACCTTGAATCTTATTTCTGTTTCCAATTTTACACAAGGTGGAAGAAGTTTCACACTATCATTAAACGTAGCAGGTTTGTCTGGATCTGACAAATTTTATGATGCTGGTATCTGACACAGATAATATACTGGCATAAAGCTCTCTTGAGTCACCAAACCATAGCTTCCACTTATTAGTTTTCTTTTAATAACAGTGCCAAACATTTTTACTAGTTAACCCTAAACAAGGCTCCTGCCACAAACACACCCATTAACCCCTCTACATGACACCTACCACAGAAATACACTCACATGTGATCCCCAAAACCACAGTCACCCTCAACCCTAAATAATGCCCTGCTACATGAGTTTCCCATTCATAAGTTCTTACTACACAAGCCCCTCATCAGTATTCCCATACTACACAAGGTCTCCAAACAATAACCCCTCAAAAAATGTACCTCTTAATCATTTCTTAATCACAATGCTCACAAAACCTATTCCCCTCAATAAAGAGATTAAAGATTTAAAAAAAAAACAAAAAAAAAAAACATTAAAATCTCTTTACCTGAATTTTGGCTGAATAATATTCATTTTTTACATGGAAATAACCATTAGTAAATTGTCCAGCTTCCATGGAACCTTAATGTGGTCTGAGACTTTTCTGGGACGGTCGGACCAATCATGTATACAAGAAAACAAATTTAATTCTGATGTGTGAAACATATTAACCAATTAGAACTGTAGACGGGCATGTTTAATGTCTTGTGACTGGTTTATAGCCAGAATTATATTATTATTTTAACTAGTCACAAATAAAAATATATATATGGCAAAAGCAGTTAATATAGAGTGACAGGATTGTGCTATATAGCTTAACTACCTGTAGAAACTCTCGTTGACATGTTGCTACGTTTCCACATGTTGTCACAGCTGCTGCTACTCACAATCTGCAATACTTTTGTATAGCTTGATTTTGATCACTCATGGGTCTAATAAAGTAACAATAGGATTGTAATTATATAGGAACTACATCCTGCAACTGAATTGTAATCTAACACTCTTGTCAGAGCAAAAATAATTTAAATAAAACATTTTAAGTTTCAGATTTATTTATAGATGCAGTTTTTTTTTTATTTGTTTTACACACGTCTTCCATAAATCTATAAATCTTTAATAAATGTGTTAAATCACTTATATTTTACATGCCTTAAAGGGATAGTTAACCAAAAAATGGTTTCCCCTTAAATTTGTTCCCAGTAATCCATTTTACCTGCTAGAGTGTATTCAATTGTTTATAAGTTGCTTGTTTATCCTTATTTTGGCATTGAAATAGCTGATTTAGCCTGTGGTATTCCCACCTATATGGAAAGTTTCTATATTTAAGTTGAGGCTATTGACAGGCAAAGTAAACAAAGCCAGCAGAATTTATACTCCCGGTGGGGTATAGAACAGATTATTAATAAAATAATAATATTCCATTGTTTTCTCTAAAGGCCTAATTCTAAAAAAAATGCAGGTCAAGGTGTGGTTTTCCTCTCTGTCACTCGCATGGGCAGCCCTCATGGATTTCTATAAAAAAAAGTGCTGTCCCTATGAGTGGCGAGATGTCTCCCATACAAATAATGAGAGCTCTCTGCTAGGCAAAAGTTTACCATGAAGGGCAAAGTACAGAGGGTGAAAACGGTGTTTCTTAAAATCTTGAGTATTATGCATAATATAAAATAAATGATGCTGTTTTCAATGTACTGTACCTTAAATTTGCTGTAGGTAATATGCATAGATTTTGTTTTCAGAATGATTAGAACCAGATTACAAATAGAGCGCTAATTTTTTGCGTGGTGGCAAATGTGCGAATTTGCATTACAAGTGGCTGACTATTGCTACAACGAACTCGCAGTAGCAATTAGCGCTCAGAAAATTAACCATAGATTATATCTCTGGTTCATTTTCTAATAGTGCCACAAATGCCCCCCCCCCCCCAGAAAAGGTCTTTTAGTGTTTTTAAAAAAAAATGTAGCTTTTTTTTTCATAAAAAACTAATGCACTAGGCAGTTTTTAAGGGTTAAAAGTTGCAGGTGTGGGGTATTAGAAAAAAACAGCACTGAAAAGTGTCTATACATTGTGGTCTATGGGAACTGTGTATTCCCTGAAAATATATATGTGTAATCTTATATATATGTATATTTATGTGATAATATGTGTATATACACATATTAACACATACATATATGTATATATTCATATACATATATATTTAAATTTGCTGCACGACTTACCTCCTTCCCTTCGTTGCACTAGTCCTCATGCAGTGTATTGTGGCATGAGAACGAGGCTCCCATTGAGGCCTATGGAAGCACACTCTTAGTTTCTTTAGTTTCCTTATTGCAAATTGTAATCTGGCCCATAGGGGCCTATCTATCAAGCTCCGAACAGAGCTTGATGGCCCGTGTTTCTGGCGAGTCTTCAGACTCGCCAGAAACACAAGTTATGGAGCAGCGGTCACAAAGACCGCTGCCCCAAAAACCTGTCCACCTGCTCTGAGCAGGCGGACAGGAATCACCAGAATTCAACCCGATCGAGTACGATCGGATTGATTGGCACCCCCTGCTGGCGGCCAATTGGCCACAAGTCTGCAGGGGGCGGCGTTGAGCCAGCAGCTCTTGTGAGCTGCTGGTGCAATGCTGAATACGGAGAGCGTATTGCTCTCCGCATTCAGCGATGTCTTGCGGACCTGATTGGGTTAGGTCCACAAGACATTTGATAAATAGGCCCCTTAGTGTTTTGAATATTTTGGCGAAAACTCACAAGTTTTTAACTGGCGAGTAAAAAACAATGAAAACTGTAATGCAAAAATGTTTACAGAATTATGCTTGGATTTGAGAGAAAATTTCATATATGCCCATATATTTAATGAAAAAAAACAACAATCATGCTTTGTATTTTGTACTTTTAAGTTAAAATTTCTTGCTTTTTTTGCACAGTGTACTTAAATTACGATTTACGCTGTGCATAGTTAATATGATTTATTCCTGTGTAATTTACCTACAACTTTAAAGGGATAGTCTACAGTCTACTGTTTAAAAAGATAGATAATCCCTTTATTATCCATTCCCCAGTTTTGCATAACCAACACAGTTATATTAATACACATGTTATCTCTGTGATTACCTTGTATCTAAGCCTCTGCAGACTGCCCCCTTATGTCAGTGCTTTTGACAGACATGCAGTTTAGCCAATCAGTGCAGACTCCTAAATAACTCCATGGAAGTGAGCACAATATTATCTATATGACACACATGAACTAGTACTCTCTAACTGTGAAAAACTTTCAAAATGCTCTGAGCTAAGAGCCGGTTTTCAACGGTTTTAAAAATCAGTTTGAGCCTAGCTAGGTTTAGCTTTTCAAAAATACCACCAAGGGAACAAAAAAAATTGATGATAAAAGTAAATTGGAAAGTTGTTTATAACTAAATGCCCTATCTGAATCATGAAAGTATAATTTTGACTAGACTGTCCCTTTAACATTTTTGATAAAATGCAAATTTTGATGCACATTAACAATATAGTTTTTTCCCCTGCATATTTTTGTGTGAACGGTTCAATTATTTGATTTGTAAGATTTTTAAAATTATGAATTTTATTGTGCACTTTAGTAATGTATGTATCTCCTTCCCATACAACAATGCAGTATACGCCCCATAGCGAGACACACTGTTTTAATGGCAAAAAACTGGCTTTATATTATTCCACCAGGGAAATAGAAGAATTGGCGAGATAAATTCTGAAACAATGTCACCAGCCAAGATATCTTTTTAGAATCGGTCCTTTGGTTTACAGACAATTATAAGATAAGGTAGCATGTCTGTGTACACAACGCGATAACATAATGAGATCTAATTTTATCTGAAAGCTAAGCCCATTTTATTAAGCTGTGATTTCAAAGAACAAAACCAGCTATTTCATATACACAAATAAACACAATTACTTATAAATTTTATACTCTGCAGCTTGTATAACAAGTTATTGGAAATACATTAAGCGAAAAACTATTTTACAGTATTTTGTCCCTTTAAGTGTAATGAATGGCTATAAGGATGCTGGACCCTCCAGAGACAAGTGTTCACTGAAATCACTTCTATGTGATGGAAAGAAGGAGCAAACTACCCTTAATTCTTTTATGATCATAGACAAGGGCAGTATGGATGAGGAACATGAGGGTCTATTTTACTGCTAGGCTGAACATAAAATTACATTTAACTAATACAGTATATATTCATATTAAAGTGTATTATTTAGACAAGTTAATATGAAAATAAGTTCACAGTAAAGCTGTATAAATTGATACTGAAGCTAACAGACAGCTAGATTACGAGATTTGCGTTATGAGTGAAAAAGCTGTTATTACAAGTCTTGTAGGTATAGCTGTACCACACACCTTTTGGGCGTCACGCAACATCAGTACCACACTTTAAAAAAGTTCTTTTTCAATGGGACTCCCATAGCGCCGGTATTACGAGTTTGCCTGGGAGGCCAAAAAGTGAGCGGTACAGCCTAAAATGACAAGATCCGTACCGCCATCTAAAGTCAGTAGTTATGAGTTTTATGCTACAAAGCTGTACCATAAAACTCATAACTAAACTATCACAAAGTACACTAACACCCATAAACTACCTATTAACCCCTAAACCGAGGCCCTCCTGCATCGGAAACACTATAATAAAATAATTAACCCCTAATCTGCCACTCCGGACATCGCAGCCCCCTATTAATATGTATTAACTCCTATTCCGCCGCTCCCCGACATCGTCGCCACTATAATAAACCTATTAACCCATAAACCGCAGCCCTCCCGCATCGCAAACACTATTTAAATATTATTAACCCCTAATCTGCCGTCCGCCCACACCGCCGCTATAATAAACCTATTAACCCCTAAACCGCAAACCCCCCACAAACTAAATATACTAAATTTAACTATTGGCTGATTGGAATAGCCAATAGAATGCAAGTTCAATCATATTGGCTGATTGGATCAGCCAATAGGATTAAAGCTTAATCCTATTGGCTGATTGGATCAGCCAATAGGATTTTTTTCCCTTTAATTCCTATTGGCTGATAGAATTCTATCAACCAATTGGAATGTAAGGGACGCCATCTTGGATGACATCACTTAAAGGGAAACTTCATTTTCCAGCAACGATCGGAAAAAGAGGATGCTCCGCGCCGGATGTCTTGAAGATGGAGCCGCTCCACCCCATTCTGCCGCTTGGATGAAGACTTCTGCCGGCTTCGAGGAGGACTTCTGCCTGCTTGGATGAAGACTTCTGCCGGCTTTGATGAGGACTTCTGCCACCTGAATGAGGGTGGATGTCCGGTCTTCGAAAACTGTAAGTGGATCATCGGGGGTTAGTGTTAGGTTTTTTTAAGGGTTATTGGGTGGGTTTTATTTTTAGCTTAGGGTTTGGGCAATGTAAAAGAGCTAAATTCCCTTTTAAGGGCAATGCCCACCCAAATGCCCTTTTCAGGGCAATGGTTAGCTTAGGTTTATTTAGATAGGTTTTTATTTGGGGGGTTTGGTTGGGTGGGTGGTGGGTTTTACTGTTGGGGGGTTGTTTGTATTTACTTTTACAGTTAAAAGAGCTAATTTCTTTGGGGCAATGCCCCTCAAAAGGCCCTTTTAAGGGTCATTGGCAGTTTAGTGTAGGCTAGGGTTTTTTTATTTGGGGGGGGGGCTTTTTTGATAGGGCTATTAGATTAGGAGTAATTCGTTTTTATTTTTGATAATTTCATTTTTGATTTTGTGTAATTTAGTGTTTATTTTTTTGAAATTTAGATGTATTTTAATAATTTAATTTATTTTATTTATTGTTAAAATAAATACAAACTTATCTGTGAAATAAAAATAAAACCTAAGATAGCTACAATGTAACTATTAGTTATTTTGTAGCTAGCTTATGTTTTTTTTTACAGGTAAGTTTGTATTTAGTTTTAAATAGGAACTATCTAGGTAATAATTGTAAGTTTTATTTAGATTTATTTTAATTATATTTAAGTTAGGGGGTGATCGGGTTAGGGTTATGCTTAGGCTTAGGGTTACGTTAGGGTTAGGTTTAGGGGTTAATATATTTATTTAGTGTTAGTGATGTTGGAAGCCAGAAGTTTAGGGGTTAATAACTTTAGTATAGTGGCTGCGACATTGGGCGTGGCAGATTAGGGGCAATAACTGTATGTAGGTGGCGGCGATATCTGGAGTGTCCGATTAGGAGTTAATAGTTTTATGTAGGTTGTGGCGATATCGGGAGCGGCAGATTAGGGGTGTTTAGACGTGGTTTTTATGTTAGGGTGTTAGCTTTAAACATAACTTTTTCTTTCCCCATAGACATTAATGGGGCTGCGTTACGGAGCTTTTGTTTCTGCGATTGCAGGTGTTACGCTTTTTTTTCCCCGCTCTCCCCATTGATGTCTATGGGGAAATCATGCATGAGCAGGTCAAAGCAGCGCTTGTATTTGGGTGAGGTATGGAGTTCAATGCCACCATATCACCTGCACAAGCCTGCTTTTTCAAAACCTGTAAAAGCAGCGCTATAGGGAGGTGAAGTACTGCATTATGTTTTCTGCACAACTGGTCTGTGGGATACAAGCTCACTGGCTAAAAGGAACATTTCCCACAATTCCATTAGTTACCAGTCACAAAACTCACAAGCAAAAAACAAAAACAAAAAAACTATTTTTAAGAATTAGAACAATTATAAAAAAAACATGTAATCATTTTCTTTAAAATTATAGAAGCATTAAATAATAAAAAAAATAACTTGTAATGTAAGAAATGAAATTAGTATTTTTTAATGGTCTTGTTTTAGCAAGTGTAATTGTCAGTTGGGGGTTATGATTTGTGAGGACTTAGATATTAGGAGGTCTAGGGTCATGTGTAGGGTCCATGGATATTAGAGGTGTTTGTAATAGGTAAGCCCTTGGAATTTAAAGGGTGTTGTGATTTACCAGGTTAACTTGGTCAGGGTTAGATAACAGTTATAAATGTCTGGAGCTGGATCTACCTGATTGTGGTTAGTATTTATTGAAGTAGGAGCCAGGTCATGATTAGGGCTTATTTCCTATTCAGTGTGACATTTATTTTTGGTCCATATATTGAGTTTTAGGTTGACATTAGCCTGGTATAAAACCCTTACACCAGTTATTTGCATTAACATTGTGGCCAGCTGCACATAATAACAAAGCAAAGAGTAACGGTCATTATTTAGGTATAGTGGCCCCTTTACAAAATAATAGTTTCCACCATCAAATGGAAGATGTTGCAATAGACCTGCTGGATAATTAATTAATTTCCAACAGAAACTGCATCACTCACAATTCTTTCTTAGTTTAGGTGCGGGTTTGTTTGAAGACAAAAATGAGAAATCATTGGATTTTCGATGCATTCTTTACATTCATATACTGCATGTTAATGGCTCAATAGTAGATCTGAAAAATCTCTAACTTAAAGGACATTTATATCTTTGTTATTAAAAAACAAGCAAACAAACAAAACCTCCTTCCTACTCAGAGGCCGAATATTTACAAGATGAAATGTTATAAAAATTGGAAAAATAAAGAATTCTTTTTTTCTTGCAGTCTTGGACTCACTAATGCATTTTATGATTTTTGTAGCTCCCTGTCTCATACACTAACCTGATTTTCTAGGTCAGATCCCCGAACCATCCCCGTTGCATACCTGAGGAAGATACGCTTCACTTGCTGTAGCATGCAAGTTATTGTCTTGATACAGCAATGAATTATTCATCCAGACCTTATCTCGTGGAATATTGTGTGTAACAAATAAACATGCACTTGCTGCTCCAGTAACCCCATGTAAAATCATCCCACGAGATAGCCCAGCGAAATTCAAAGTAAATACAAAAGAATACGGTATAAAATCAACACCACTAGGCAATGGCATATTCATGTTTGCGTGAAGATTAACTTAGAAAAGAAAATTGTGGTGGTTGCCTGAGTAAAGTTTTCATTCGAGCTTTTGGCGTGTTTACAGAGAACCACTCTGTTTTTCTTACTCCCAAAAAGGCTTTCCTTAAACTCATTTGAGACCCTAATCTCTGAACAACAAAACGCCCTTCAGTATTAAAAATTCATAAGACAAAAAGCCTGGAGAATCTTAAAAATGTACTTCTCCAGACTGCAGTGCTTTGATTGTTTGCTGTTTTATGATGTTATGTTGAAACCATTGTGTTTCTGTTGAAGCTGCATTCATTGTTTATAGTTTAGTTTCCTAATTTGCTGTTAATGCGCAAAATAGGAATTGGATATATTTTATATATTTACATAATAAGTTGTATGCATACTATGCACAATGGTTACATTTATTATTTTTACAAACAGCAATGACAATATTTCTCCATCACACACACACACACACACACATATACTGTATGTATATATATATATATATATATATATGTGCACAATCCAACAATTGCACTCTCTGGATTTAAACCACAGCAACTTTATTGTGTGACGTTTCGGAGCTTTCTTAGACTGAGGAAGGGGAAAATGCTCCGAAACGTCACACAATAAAGTTGCTGTGGTTTAAATCCAGAGAGTGCAATTGTTGGATTGTGCACATATATATATATATATATATATATATATATATATATATATATTCATCTTACTAGCGAGTGGGAGTGCGCTATGCACCTATTTGTATATATATATATATATATATATATAGTCCTAGTGCTTCAGTTTGAACATAAATTGAGTTATCGCTATCTTGTTTGTCTGAGTATTGCACTTGCTGGTTTGCATACGTATTACAAGTTGAAAGTAAGACGTTTGCGTTATAGCGCTATTAACGTTAGAGCAGAAATTATCACTACATTATTTCAAGCACAATCACATTTGCAAAAGGCTGGTATTGCGCCAACGTCCGTCTCGTACCTGCATTTACTTCAACATTCCCCGATTTTTTCAAACACAATTTGGAGATCTACATATTGAAGTAGTAATATTAGCATGGGGTACTTTACTTTGCCATTCTGGATTTTTTTAAAACAATTTGGAGATCTCCATATTGCAGCATAATATTACCATGGGGCACTTTACATCTCCATTCCGTATTTTTTTAAACTAATTTCGAACACAATTAGATGATCTTCATATTGCAGCCGCAATATGGAGAACTCAAAATTGCATTTGAAAAAAATCCAGAATGGTGATTGAATACCAGTATGGAGATCTCCATATTGCGCCCTTCATTTTGTGAAGTAGAACTGCGCATTCCAGGAAACTACATTACTATAAGGTGACCATATTAGGATTCAAAAACATTGCGCAAGTTAAAAAAATATACTTTGAAATAATGTAAACTCCATTATTCAGATAATAAAAAGTACAGTTTCTTCCTATTATTTTTAACAGTACATAATATCATTTTTAAACAGACCACATCTATACTGACAAACAATCAATAGGTTGAATCCAAAAAAAAATTCAATTTACCTGTACCAGTTTCCATTTCCTCCGTGGGCATCAGGTCCCCTTGAAAATTGGCACTAGGTCTCTTTCCTAAGGGACCCGGTTCTTCCTCCCTGTTTAGAGAGCCAGGGAAACTCTCCCCTTCCTCAGAAGGAAAATAAGAGGCAGGTGGGGAAGGGAGTTGCAGGCCCATGAGACAACATAAGGTCTCCTCAAAGCTTTGGAGAACTGGTGGTCAACAGGGTGTTTTCATGCTTTTGAATCACCTCCAGCACGACTACCAGCACTCTGCCGCATTAGTGAGACCTTATGCCTCAACCGCGTCTTCAGGTATGCAAGTCGTTTCCTCACCTGCGACTCGGTCCTCCGGGTGTCTGTTACTGAATTAACCACTTCAGTGCGAGACTCCCAGATAGCTTGCCTCACTGTGGAGCTGATATAGATCACCTGGTCTCCAAACAGCTTGGAGTATTTGGTCTCCAGGGCAGAGACAAGTGCTTCATTCTCTTCTTTGGAGAATCTGATTCCAACCATTTTTCTATAGTTATATCTTTCAGATATATAATGATAAAAACTGGCAAAACAGTATGTATTGCTGAACTTTATCATGGGACTGGGTCTAGTTGTTCTGATAGGATGAGTGTTTTATATTTTGTATCATATATTTGGGTAACACACACTAATGTGTGTTAAATCATGTTTTCTTAAACGTGCTCATGGGTGTGAATGTGAAGGGTATGGGGCCGAATTGACAAGCTTCGAATGGAGCTTGATGCCCCTTTTCCCCGCAAGCCTTCAGTCAATCAGATTGAGCTCGCATTCTATTGGCTGTTCCGATCAGCCAATAGAATGCGAGCTCAATCTGATTGGCTGATTGGATCAGCCAATCGGATTGAACTTGAATCTGATTGGCTGATTCAATCTGCCAATCAGATTTTTTCTACCTTAATTCCGATTGGCTGATAGAATCCTATCAGCCAATCGGAATTCGACAGACGCCATCTTGGATGACGTCATTTAAAGGTACCTCATTCGTCGTTCAGTCGTCGGCCGGGTTGGATGCTCCGTGTTGGTGGAGCGAAGAAAGAAGATTGAAGATGCCGCTTGATGGAAGATGCTGCCAGATGGAAGAAGACTTTGCTGCCGCTTAAATAAAGACATCGCCGGGATGAAGAATTCTTCTTTGCCGCTTGGATAGACATCGCCCGGATCGGATGAGGAGTTCGGCCCGGCGTGGTGAAGATAAGGTAGGGAGATCTTCAGGGGGGTAGTGTTAGGTTTATTTAAGGGGGGTTTGGGTTAGATTAGGGGTATGTGGGTGGTGGGTTGTAATGTTGGGGGGTAGTATTGTGGGTTTTTTTCAGGCAAAAGAGCAGTTTTCTTTGGGGCATGCCCCGCTAATGGCCCTTTTAAGGGCTGGTAAAGTAAAAGAGCTTTGAACTTTTTTTAATTTAGAATAGGGTAGGGATTTTTTTTTTATTTTGGGGGGCTTTATTATTTTATTAGGGGGCTTAGAATAGGTGTAATTAGCTTAAAAATCTTGTAATCTTTTTTTTATGTTTTGTAATTTAGTGTTTTTTTTTTTGTAATTTAGTTTAGTTTATTTAATTGTATTTTTAGATAGATATTTTTAGTTTATTTAATTTATTGATAGTGTAGGTGTATTTGTAACTTAGGTTAGGATTTATTTTACAGGTAATTGGGTAATTATTTTAACTAGGTAGCTATTAAATAGTTAATAACTATTTAATAGCTATTATACCTAGTTAAAATAATTAACAATTTACCTGTAAAATAAATATAAACCCTAACATAGCTACAATGTAATTATTAATTATATTGTAGCTATCTTAGGGTTTATTTTATAGGTAAGTATTTAGATTTAAATAGGAATATTTTAATTAATAATATTAATATTAGATTTATCTTAATAAGAGTTTAGTTAGGGATGTTAGAGTTAGATAGGGTTATTATACTTAATATATATATATAATATAATAACGATATTAACTATATTAACTCTAATATAATTAGGGTTAATATAGTTAATACATATAATATAATAACTATATTAACTATATTAACCCTAATATAATTATGGTTAATATAGTTAATATAGCTGGCGGCGGTGTAGGGGGATTAGATTAGGGGTTAATACATTTATAATAGGTGGCCGCGGTGTAGGGGGATGTAGATTGTAGGCAAAAGAGCAGTTTACATTGTGACAAAGCCCCGCCAAAAGCCCTTTTAAGGGCTGGTAAAAGAGCTGAATTCTTTGGGGCATGCCCCGCAAAAAGCCCTTTTAAGGGCTGGCAAAAGAGCTGTTACTTTGGGGCAATGCCACGCAAAAAGCCCTTTTCAGGGCTATTTGTAGGGTTAGACTTAGGTTTAGTGGTAGGGATAGTTTAGTATTTTAGGGGTTAAATAATTTAATATAGATGGCGGCGGGGTAGGGGGATTAAATTAGGGGTTAATAATTTTAAAATAGATGGCGGCGGGGTAGAGGCTCACTTTAGGGGGTAGGTAAGGTAGATGTCGGCAGGGTAGGGGCTCACTTTAGGGAGTAGGTAAGGTAGATGTCGGCGGGGTAGGGGCTCACTTTAAGGGGTTATAGATTTAATATAGCTGGTGGCGGGGTCCGGGAGCGGCGGTTTAGGGGTTAATACATATTTTATTGTTAGGATAGTGAGGGGGGATAGCGGATAGAGGGTTAGACATGTCGGGCTATGTTAGGGAGGCGTGTTAGACGTGTCGGGCTATGTTAGGGAGGCGTGTTAGACAGTGCGGGTGATTTCATACTTTAGTCAGGTTTTGTAGGCGCCGGCAGTTTCTAACGTGCTGTAAGTCACTGGCGATGCCAGAAATTTGTACTTGCGCAGATTTATGGACATCGCTGGTTTATCCGACTTACGGCACTTTAGCATCTGATGGCGCCGTATATTGGATAGCTCGAGATGCGAGCTGAAACTGCGGGAGACGCGGGTTCCCTCGCTTGCGCCGCAAATTACGCCGTATATCGGATCGCGATGTACTGCAACATTACATGTATCCCCCAAATGTCCAGTCAGTTGTATTTTTTGTTTGTTTGCCATATGTACTTGCAAGTCCCTTTGTTTTTCAGTACAATAATCACAGTAAAAACATAATTTATGCTTACCTGATAAATTTATTTCTCTTGTAGTGTAGTCAGTCCACGGGTCATCCATTACTAATGGGATTATATCTCTTCCCCAACAGGAAGTTGCAAGAGGATCACCCAAGCAGAGCTGCTATATAGCTCCTCCCCTCACATGTCATATCCAGTCATTCGACCGAAACAAGACGAAAAAGGAGAAACCATAGGGTGCAGTGGTGACTGGAGTTTAATTAAAAACTTAGATCTGCCTTAAAAGACAGGGCGGGCCGTGGACTGACTACACTACAAGAGAAATAAATTTATCAGGTAAGCATAAATTATGTTTTCTCTTGTTAAGTGTAGTCAGTCCACGGGTCATCCATTACTAATGGGATACTAATACCAAAGCTAAAGTACACGGATGAAGGGAGGGACAAGGCAGGAACTTTAAACGGAGGAAACCACTGCCTGAAGTACTTTTCTCCCAAAAATAGCCTCCGAAGAAGCAAAAGTGTCAAATTTGTAAAACTTTGAAAAGGTGTGAAGTGAAGACCAAGTCGCAGCCTTGCAAATCTGTTCAACAGAAGCCTCATTTTTAAAAGCCCAGGTGGAAGCCACAGCTCTAGTAGAATGAGCTGTAATTCTTTCAGGAGGCTGCTGTCCAGCAGTCTCATAGGCTAAACGTATTATGCTACGAAGCTAAAAAGAGAGAGAGGTAGCCGAAGCCATTTGACCTCTCCTCTGTCCAGAGTAAACGACAAACAGGGAAGAAGTTTGACGAAAATCTTTAGTTGCCTGCAAATAGAACTTCAGGGCACGGACTACGTCCAGATTATGCAAAAGTCGTTCCTTCTTTGAAGAAGGGTTAGGACACAATGATGGAACAACAATCTCTTGATTGATATTCCTGTTAGAAACTACCTTAGGTAAGAACCCAGGTTTAGTACGCAGAACTACCTTGTCTGAATGAAAAATCAGATAAGGAGAATCACAATGTAAGGCAGATAACTCAGAGACTCTTCAAGCCGAGGAAATAGCCATCAAAAACAGAACTTTCCAAGATAACAGCTTAATATCAATGGAATGAAGGGGTTCAAATGGAACGCCTTGCAGGACGTTAAGAACTAAGTTTAAGCTCCACGGCGGAGCAGCAGTCTTAAACACAGGCTTAATCCTAGCCAAAGCCTGACAAAAAGCCTGAATGTCTGGGATTTCTGCCAGACGCTTGTGTAGAAGAATAGACAGAGCAGAAATCTGTCCTTTTAACGAAATAGCGGATAAGCCCTTTTCTAAACCCTCTTGTAGAAAAGGCAATATCCTAGGAATCCTAACCTTACTCCATGAGTAACTCTTGGATTCACACCAATACAAATATTTATGCCATATCTTATGGTAAATTCTTCTGGTAACAGGTTTCCTAGCCTGTATTAAGGTATCAATAACCGACTCCGAGAAGCCACGCTTTGATAGAATCAAGCGTTCAATCTCCTTGCAGTCAGCCTCAGAGAAATTAGATTTGGATGGTTGAAAGGACCCTGAATTAGAAGGTCCTGCCTCAGAGGCAGAGACCATGGTGGACAGGACGACATGTCCACTAGGTCTGCATACCAGGTCCTGCATGGCCACGCAGGCGCTATCAGAATCACCGATGCTCTCTCCTGTTTGATCTTGGCAATCAGTCGAGGAAGCATCGGAAATGGTGGAAACACATAAGCCATGTTGAAGACCCAAGGGGCTGTCAGAGCATCTATCAGCACCGCTCCCGGGTCCCTGGACCTGGATCCGTAGCAAGGAAGCCTGGCGTTCTGGCGAGACGCCATGAGATCCAGATCTGGTTTGCCCCAACGATGAATCAGTTGAGCGAAGACCTCCGGATGAAGTTCCCACTCCCCCGGATGAAAAGTCTGGCGACTTAGAAAATCCGCTATGCCTCGTGGTCTTAGTACCACCAGAAGTGAGCCCAGAACTTTTGTAAAGATTCTTGGAGCCGTAGCTAACCCGAAGGGAAGAGCTACAAACTGGTAATGCCTGTCTAGGAAAGCAAATCTTTGGTACCAATAATGATCCTTGTGAATCGGTATGTGAAGGTAGGCATCCTTTAAGTCCACAGTGGTCATGTACTGACCCTCTTGGATCATGGGTAGGATGGTTCGAATAGTTTCCATTTTGAATGATGGAACTCTTAGGAATTTGTTTAGGATTTTTAAGTCCAAGATTGGTCTGAAGGTTCCCTCTTTCTTGGGAACCACAAACAGATTTGAATAGAATCCCTGCCCGTGTTCCGTCCGCGGAACTGGGTGGATCACCCCCATTAGTAAGAGGTCTTGTACACAGCGTAGAAACGCCTCTTTCTTTATTTGGTTTGCTGATAACCTTGAAAGATGAAATCTCCCTTGTGGAGGAGAAGCTTTGAAGTCCAGAAGATATCCCTGAGATATGATCTCCAACGCCCAGGGATCCTGGACATCTCTTGCCCAAGCCTGGGCGAAGAGAGAAAGTCTGCCCCCCACTAGATCCGTTTCCGGATAGGGGGCCCTCTCTTCATGCTGTCTTAGGGGCTGCAGCAGGTTTTCTGGCCTGCTTGCCCTTGTTCCAGGACTGGTTAGTTTTCCAGCCCTGTCTGTAACGAGCAACAGCTCCTTCCTGTTTTGGAGCGGAGGAAGTTGATGCTGCTCCTGCCTTGAGGTAACGAAAAGCACGAAAATTAGACTGTTTGGCCTTTGATTTGGCCCTGTCCTGAGGTAGAGCATGGCCCTTACCTCCCGTAATGTCAGCGATAATTTCTTTCAAGCCGGGCCTGAATAAGGTCTGCCCTTTGAAAGGAATATTAAGCAATTTAGATTTAGAAGTCACGTCAGCTGACCAGGATTTAAGCCATAGCGCTCTGCGCGCTTGGATGGCGAATCCGCAGTTCTTAGCTGTAAGTTTGGTTAAATGTACAACGGCATCAGAAACAAATGCGTTAGCTAGCTTAAGTGCTTTAAGCTTGTTCATAATTTCATCCAATGGAGCTGTGCGAATGGCCTCTTCCAGAGACTCAAACCAGAATGCCGCCGCAGCAGTGACAGGCGCAATGCATGCAAGGGGCTGTAAGATAAAACCTTGTTGAACAAACATTTTCTTAAGGTAACCTTCTAATTTTGTATCCATTGGATCTGAAAAGGCACAACTATCCTCCACCGGGATAGTGGTACGCTTAGCTAAAGTAGAAACCGCTCCCTCCACCTTAGGGACCGTCTGCCATAAGTCTCGTGTGGTGGGGTCTATAGGAAACATTTTCCTAAATATGGGAGGAGGGGAAAAAGGCACACCGGGTCTATCCCACTCCTTGCTAATAATCTCTGTAAGCCTTTTAGGTATAGGAAACACGTCAGTACACACCGGTACCGCATAGTATCTATCCAACCTACATAATTTTTCTGGAATTGCAACCGTGTTACAATCATTCAGAGCCGCTAATACCTCCCCTAGCAATAAGCGGAGGTTCTCAAGCTTAAATTTAAAATTAGAAATCTCTGAATCCAGTCTCCCTGGATCAGATCCGTCACCCACAGAATGAAGCTCTCCGTCTTCATGTTCTGCAAATTGTGACGCAGTATCGGACATGGCTCTCACATCATCAGCGCGCTCTGTCCTTAACCCAGAGCTATCACGCTTGCCTCTTAATTCTGGCAATTTAGATAATACTTCTGTCATAACAGTAGCCATGTCTTGCAAAGTGATTTGTAAGGGCCTCCCTGATGTACTTGGCGCCACAAAATCACCTGAGCGGGAGGCAAAGGTACTGACACGTGAGGAGAGTTAGTCGGCATAACTTCCCCCTCGTTGTCTGGTGATAATTTCTTTGCATGTAAAGACTGACTTTTATTTAAAGTTACATCAATGCATTTAGTACACAACCTTCTATGGGGCTCCACATTGGCCTTCATACATAGTGAACAAACAGATTCATCTGTGTCAGACATGTTTAAACAGACTAGCAATGAGACTAGCAAGCTTGGAAAATACTTTTCAAATAAATTTGCAAGCAATATAAAAACGCTACTGTGCCTTTAAGAAGCACAAAAAACTGTCACAGTTGAAATAACAATGAACCAAATTAGTTATAGCAACCAAATTTTCGCAGTAAATGTATTAAGTTAGCAAAGGATTGCACCCACCAGCAAATGGATGATTAACTCCTTAATACCCAAAAACGGATAACAATTTAATAATTAACGTTTTTATCACAGTCAAACACACTGTCACAGGTCTGCTGTGACTGATTACCTCCCTCAAAATGAATTTTGAAGACCCCTGAGCTCTCTAGAGACGTCCTGGATCATGGAGGATGAAGTAGGAAGATTGTGACTGAATTTTTACTGCGCAAAAAAGCGCTAAAATAGGCCCCTCCCACTCATATTACAACAGTGGGGAAGCTCAGTTAACTGTTTCTATGCAGAAACAAAAGTTAGCCATGTGGTAAAAATCATGCCCCAATAAGTTTTATCACCAAGTACCTCACAAAAAACGATTAACATGCCAGTAAACGTTTTGAACATACATGTTAAAAGTTAAGAAGTGTTATTAATAAGCCTGCTACCAGTCGCTTTTACTGCAGTTAAGGCTCACACATTACTTCAGTATTAACAGTATTTTCTGAGTCAAATTCCATTCCCTAGAAAAATACTTCAGTGTACACACACTCCTCAGCCTAATACCAGTCGCTACCACTGCATTTAAGGCTGAACTTACATTACATTGGTATCAGCAGTAATTTCTCAGTCAATTCCATTGCTTAGAAAAAGAATTTACTGCACATACCTCATTTGCAGGGGGGCCCTGCATGCTATTCCCCTTTTCTGAAGTTACCTCACTCCTCAGAATGTGCGAGAACAGCCAGTGGATCTTAGTTACGTCTGCTAAGATCATAGAAAACGCAGGCAGATTCTTCTTCTAATGCTGCCTGAGAAACAAACAGCACAATCCGGTGCCATTTAAAATAACAAACTTTTGATTGAAGAAATAAACTAAGTTTAAAAACACCACAGACCTCTCACAACGACCTATCTTTAGTTAGGTTGCAAGAGAATGACTGGATATGACATGTGAGGGGAGGAGCTATATAGCAGCTCTGCTTGGGTGATCCTCTTGCAACTTCCTGTTGGGGAAGAGATACAATCCCATTAGTAATGGATGACCCGTGGAATGACTACACTTAACAAGAGAAATAATATTTAATTTTAAATCTTTCTAAAAGTAAACTTACCAATTTGTATTTTGCAAAGTAGTTGTAATACAAAGTATACAGGGAGTGCAGAATTATTAGGCAAATGAGTATTTTGACCACATCATCCTCTTTATGCATGTTGTCTTACTCCAAGCTGTATAGGCTCGAAGGCCTACTACCAATTAAGCATATTAGGTGATGTGCATCTCTGTAATGAGAAGGGGTGTGGTCTAATGACATCAACACCCTATATCAGGTGTGCATAATTATTAGGCAACTTCCTTTCCTTTGGCAAAATGGGTCAAAAGAAGGACTTGACAGGCTCAGAAAAGTAAAAAATAGTGAGATATCTTGCAGAGGGATGCAGCACTCTTAAAATTGCAAAGCTTCTGAAGCGTGATCATCGAACAATCAAGCGTTTCATTCAAAATAGTCAACAGGTTCGCAAGAAGCGTGTGGACAAACCAAGGCGCAAAATAACTGCCCATGAACTGAGAAAAGTCAAGCGTGCAGCTGCCAAGATGCCACTTGCCACCAGTTTGGCCATATTTCAGAGCTGCAACATCACTGGAGTGCCCAAAAGCACAAGGTGTGCAATACTCAGAGACATGGCCAAGGTAAGAAAGGCTGAAAGACGACCACCACTGAACAAGACACACAAGCTGAAACGTCAAGACTGGGCCAAGAAATATCTCAAAACTGATTTTTCTAAGGTTTTATGGACTGATGAAATGAGAGTGAGTCTTGATGGGCCAGATGGATGGGCCCGTGGCTGCATTGGTAAAGGGCAGAGAGCTCCAGTCCGACTCAGACGCCAGCAAGGTGGAGGTGGAGTACTGGTTTGGGCTGGTATCATCAAAGATGAGCTTGTGGGGCCTTTTCGGGTTGAGGATGGAGTCAAGCTTAACTCCCAGTCCTCCTGCCAGTTTCTGGAAGACACCTTCTTCAAGCAGTGGTACAGGAAGAAGTCTGCATCCTTCAAGAAAAACATGATTTTCATGCAGGACAATGCTCCATCACACGCGTCCAAGTACTCCACAGCGTGGCTGGCAAGAAAGGGTATAAAAGAAGAAAATCTAATGACATGGTCTCCTTGTTCACCTGATCTGAACCCCATTGAGAACCTGTGGTATATCATCAAATGTGAGATTTACAAGGAGGGAAAACAGTATACCTCTCTGAACAGTGTCTGGGAGGCTGTGGTTGCTGCTGCACGCAATGTTGATGGTGAACAGATCAAAACACTGACAGAATCCATGGATGGCAGGCTTTTGAGTGTCCTTGCAAAGAAAGGTGGCTATATTGGTCACTGATTTGTTTTTGTTTTGTTTTTGAATGTCAGAAATGTATATTTGTGAATGTTGAGATGTTATATTGGTTTCACTGGTAAAAATAAATAATTGAAATGGGTATATATTTGTTTTTTGTTAAGTTGCCTAATAATTATGCACAGTAATAGTCACCTGCACACACAGATATCCCCCTAAAATAGCTATAACTAAAAACAAATTAAAAACTACTTCCAAAACTATTCAGCTTTGATATTAATGAGTTTTTTTGGGTTCATTGAGAACATGGTTGTTGTTCAATAATAAAATTAATCCTCAAAAATACAACTTGCCTAATAATTCTGCACTCCCTGTACCTTCATCTGCAGAAGATGTCACATTCTGTTCTTTCATCCCTTGCAGAATATTTCTTCACTAAAGGAAACACAATAGGGAAACCTATAAGTGTGGGCCACATTATTCTGGATAATCACCCCCTCAACAAGTCTTGGGCCTATAAAAGTGAGCTCAATTCCTCTGTCCAAATGTGTGTCCTCCTTTCTGTAATGTCACTAGGAAAGTTACATGCAGCTTCAACACATACTGTACATTATGTAGACTTACACTCTGATGGAGAACTTGGCAAAGTAGTTTTAATGCAAAGTTTCCCTTCATCTGGACATTCTGTTCTTTCCTCCCTTGCAGACTCTAGGGGAATATATCTTTACTAAATGTGTGTGCTCCTTTCTGTCATATCACTAAGCAAGTTGCATGCAGCTTCAACACATACATTATGTAGCCTTACCCACTGATGGTGTCTTGCTAGTTTAGGGGTGAAGTCATCACTGTTTGTGGCCAATGCAAGAGACATTGGATGTAGAATTCACCTGTGAATGAATAAAGGATGGTATTTGTTTCCTTAGTATCCAACTCCTAACATGTTCAGCCTCACAACATTGCCATTTCACTAACATAAGTAAAGTATAGCAGTGGTCACTAAGATGCATTCTGGTTGTAATTGATGTTGTCTCTGACATTAGCCCCTTCATCAAGGTCATGCCCCTCATATGGTTTTATGTCTTCCTTTGGAGGGCTTGGGGCACTTTGATGTCCTGCAGCAATCCTCCCTGTTGTGGAATGTTGTGTAGGACGTTGAGGGCAATGATGATCTTCACAACTTTCTGCATTGTAGGGCTTCTCCAGATTGATCAAGACACCTGAACCTCATCTTGAAGAGCCCAAACAACCTTTCAATGGCAGCCCGGGTTCTGATGTGAGCCTCATTGTAGAGCTCCTGTGGCTTGTCGGTGGGGTTACGTACTGGTGTTATGAGCCAGTTTCAGCTCATGTAACCCGAGTCACCTATTGAGTATTACAAAAGAAATAGGTCAATATGAGTATTTTTTAAATCAAAAACTCAAAAATATATATTCTTTCTCAGAATTACACAAATTATGTGAAACAAATGTCTCTAATTATCTTTACAGTGCAATTATAATGATTTCATTATTTCTAAAAAAAAAAAAAAACACCTTATAATGCACTGAAACAATTTTAATTTAGAGATATTTATAAAGATTTAAAGAAACCAAATCTCATAAAAAAGCTTGAATGCACATTGGGTTATGCAATTACCCCCAAAAGTGAAAACTCTATCTAGACCTTCCAAGATGCAAAATGTCTGCTGAGAAAAGCTTAATATATATATATATATATATATATATATATATATATATATATATATATATATATATATATATATATATATATATATATTGATGTTAAACTTTGAAAGAGTCTGTCCATTATTTAAAAAATATTCGGCAATACTAAAAAAATGGTAAGATATTGTAGTTAAACTTTGAAAGAGTCTGTCCAAACGCAAAAACATTGTTTACTTAAAGGGACACTGAACCCAAATGTTTTCTTTCGTGATTCGAATAGAGCATGCAATTTTAAGCAACTTTCTAATTTACTCCTATTATCAAATTTTCTTTATTCTCTTGGTATCTTTATTTGAAAAGCAAGAATGTAAGTTTAGATGCAGGCCCATTTTTGGTGAACAACCTGGGTTGTTCTTGCTGATTGGTGGATTAATTGACCCACCAATAAACAAGTACTGTCCAGAGGTCTGAACCAAAAATTGTCTGGCTCCTTAGCTTAGATGCCTTCTTTTCAAATAAAGATAGCAAGAGAATGAAGAAAAATTAATAATAGGAGTAAATTAGAAAGTTGCTAAATATGCCTAGACCCAGGGAGCGATAGAGAGACAGTGAGATTGTTATAGAGAGCATTTTACTGCTTCACATTTGTAAATGTATTGTTTATTTATAAGCAAATATCCAAACACATATGTATGAGAGCATTGGAAAGGGAATTGCAAACCATTGTAAGTGTACTGTGCACGAATACTCACTGATGAGCCATCCGTGAGTAAACTGTCTCCCCTCGAACTGATGCCAGACTGACGATATGTATATGGGAGTGATGACTAGACCCAGGAAATGCTGCAAACACATTCATAATTTGCATGTGTGCCTCGCAAAGAAAGAAAGTGCTTGTTGTTATGGAATACCATTTCCTGGGCCCTTGGAGCATGCAGAGCAATATGGGTGCAGTCTATTGCCCCTAACACATTCAATATGCTACCAATTTTATAGATGTCCCTCTTGAGGTCTCTCCAAACTTCCTCAGTGTGAGGGAATCCTATAAACAGGTTACACTTGTTGTAATGGCATTCAGAAACTTTCCAAATAACACAGAGAACGTGCTTTGAGACAACCTGCTCAAATACCCCTCTGTGGACTGATAATTTCCAGATGCAAACACATGTATGCTGCAGAGCATCTTGGACATGCCAGGAATAGCAGTGTGCATGCACATGCGTGGCTCCAAGTCATCCTTTATGACATTGTATAGGCTAAAAAGCTGCTGCCTATTGAGCCTATACAATTCATAAATCTGGGCATCACTCATAATGTCCGAGGTAAGGCTCACCCTGTGCACCGGAGGTGCTCGCACCCGAGCAAAGGCCTTTCTACCCTCACACATTCCCTGCGCCTCTGTCCGAAACACCGGGCATGCCTGAGTCTGTTGAAAAAAAGTTGTCTAACAGCACCTACAAAAGCTAAGGATCCATATTTGCAAACCCAAACAGTGATAGCCAAATAGTAAAGAAAATGAGCACTGATAAGCAATGGTAATCTAACACTCAAGAGCGATCTGGTACACACTGTTGGTTATATGGTTTGCCAGAGCTTTGGTCTCTGGTAAACGAGTCACAGAATAATCAAGCTTGCGCTTGCATGCAAGGGTTTACCACAAACTTGTGAAACAAAGGTAATTTAATGCTAGAAAATATGAGAAGTGCAATTTATCACGACCTAGTGCAAATTAAGTTGTAGTAACTTACACATAATTTCACTAGTAATATGGATCTGAGGGCAAAATTTTGCGCGACTTTGAGATTGTGTTTGCGAACCTCATGCATACAATAGCACTCCACTTGTAATCTGGCACTTTTTGGAGTTTTAAATCTTTGATTAGAAATTGTATTATAGTTTTTTTGGCATTAATTTGACTTGTTTTATTGTAAAAAAATCTATCTATCATCTATCTTTCTATCTTTTCTAAAAGTGCCTCAAATGCTCTCAAAATAGAGGGCATTATAGTTTTTAATTTTTAAAAAAGTAGCATTTTTTAAAAATTAAAAACAACTGCACTTGGCAGTTTTGAGGTCTAAAGTTGATGGGAGTGAGGTGTTAGAAAAAAACAATGGCACTAAAAAGTGCCTTTACAATGCAGTCTATGGAAACTGTGTATACCCTGTAAATATATATATATATATGCTTATATGCATATATATTTATATGTTAATATGTGCATAAATACATATTAATACATAAATATATACAGTATGTATATCAGCATATACATACATATTTATATTTACTGCCTATCTCTGCACTACTTACCACATTCACTGCATGAGGTTCTGATGCTATCTGCAACGGCATTAGAACAAGGCTCCCAGGAGTCAATGCTTCCCAGCAATGCGAACGTGAGCTTGCATTCACATTGCTGTTAGTGTGCACTGGTATTACAAAGTGGAGCGCTAATAACACTTTCTTGAAAGCGATATTTAGCGCTCCACTTGTAATCTGGCCCTCACCCTGTAGATTCGTTGACTTCAATAGAAGCCGTTATTGTGATGAAGCATGCACGTGCAAAGAATTTTCTCTGACATAATCTAAAATTGAATCAGGAGCATTTAACCTCTTAGACATTATACAGGGAATGCTTTGCGCATGCACAATTGTATCGGGAGCGTGCATTTGGTCTTATGTGTACAGCGGGTGGGACCGTAATAAATGTCACCTCTCTGCAGATAGAATCTAATAAGGGGTGGAGTGAAGCAGTACTCCGGGTTGGAAAAAATAAGTTAAATTTTGAATAAAGTAAGTAAATATAGTAATGATTATTATAGGGTTTCAGGTAATAATTGTATTTAGATTTGATATATAAAAATTTAAATACGGGGTGTTTACCATCACTTTAACTGCATGAACAAATTCATTTTTTATCACATGCATTCAATTGTGTATTGGCTCCTTAAAGGGACATTATACACTCATTTTTTCTTTGCATAAATGTTTTGTAGATGATCTATTTATAAAGCACATAAAGTTTTTTTGTTTTTTTTTAAATGTATAGTTTTGCTTATTTTTAAGTAACATTGCTCTGATTTTCAGACTCCTAACCAAGCCCCAAAGTTTTATGTGAATACCGTCAGCTACCTTCTCCAGCTTGCTCCTGTTTGTGTAAAGGGTCTTTTCATATGCAAAAGAAGGGGGAGGGGGAGGAGTGTCTTATTTGCCACTTGCAGTGGGCTTTCCAACCACCCTTTCAACAGAGCAAAACTTAGAACTTCTAAGTAAGTTTTTAAACAGGTTTTTACTGGATTTTTATATCAGTATATGTGCCTCTTTTTCTTTATAGTAGTGTCTATTACATGCAGTTATATGAAAATGAGTGTATACTGTCCCTTTAAATCTGCAGCTCATTTATTGTATTTCTGACAAATTAAAAAAAAATAAATTGTGAAAATTAGTGAATTTTACTATTCCTCTGAACACTAATGCTCATGCCTAATAGACTGTAAAGTATAGATGGATAGAGTTTAGAACTATCTGTGTGCAATGGAATGTTTTGTAGACTGGGAGCACCGAATTGTACTAAATAATGCTGCACTAAATAACTTTGTATCTAATGCTATTCTAATGCAATTGCTGCATGACTTTGCCAGGAAACACTCTCCAAATTGTGCGCTGAACAGCTTGCCTGGGTGGTAAATGATGTGATCTGTGTGAACTCTCTGCCATGAAATGATTCAATTCATTTTTATTTATTTTCTGCAAAGCAACAGTCCTTTAATTCCGCAGCTCTAAATGAAAATATGATTCAAAACCCAGATTCACTAAACTACATTAAATCCATATAAATGAACTGACATTGCTTAGCCAAATGAGGAAAATAAATAAATACATGTGGTTATTTTGAATTTTGGCATGACTTCTATTCTGGCTAGAGAAAGGGACTGAAATTTAAATATGTTTAACATTTTTTTTTTCTGTAATGTAAATAGTGTCTGTATAAGTATTATATTCATTATTGTTAATATAAAAACTTCCAAAACAAAACTTTATTTCAGGTTGTTAAACAGTATGTGCAACAGTTAAATATGTATATGAGTCTGTGATTGGCTGATGGCTGTCACATGATACATTTATTAATCTGTGAGGGCAGCTTTGGAGCCCCAGCATTCATGCTTGCACAAATGAGCCTGAAACCCTAGTTAAGTAGCAGCCGTGATTGACAGCCAGCATTGCAGAAGCAATGTTAAATACGGGCAGCGTATGCCCACTCGCAGTGAGGCCTGGTAGACAGGTTTGTAGTAGCGAACCGTATCTATCGGGCCATTAATAAATGGAGCCCATGAGGCCTATGTATCAAAGGTCTGTCGGACCTTATCCGACAGTGCAGATTAGGTCCGACAGACCTCGCTGAATGCGGAGAGCAATACGCTCTCCATATTCAGCATTGCACCAGCAGCTCTTGTGAGCTGCTGGTGCAATGCCGCCCCCTGCAGACTCGCGGCCAGACTCGCGGTCTGAAGACTCGCCAGAAACATACGGAGCTTGATAAATGGGCCTCCATGGATGCTCGTGAGGATGCTGAGGATTCCGATTTTTAAAGCAAAACAATGACTGGAATTCATTGAAATTAATCTTTTCTAGTATTTATTTTTAGTGGGCATTTCTGTCATTAGCATGTAAACATTTTTAAAGGGACATGAAACCCAAAAATTCTCTTTCGTGATTCAGACAGAGCATGCGATTTTAAATAACTTTCCAATTTACATCCATTGCCTAATTTGCTTCATTCTCTTGGTATCCTTAGTTGAAAAGGATATCTAAATAGGCCCAGGTGCAGCAATGCATTACTGGGAGCTAGCAGCTGATTGGTGGCTGCACACAAAAACCTCTTTTCATTGATTGTTAATGATATGTGTTCAGTTAGCTCCCATGATATGTCCCTTTAAGTGATCTAATATATAATACCCTGCACAACAAATGAAAATGTCTAGCAACTAGGAAAAGCAATATTTACAGCTAAGATGGGAAAGAAAGAAGGGTGACTCCTAGTGCAGATCAATGAGGTTTTTGTGACCCAATATATAACCCCGGGTATAAGGGTACTCAAGTTTCACAAAGCACCCAATGGTGCAAATGACACCTACTGGATTATTATAGTAGCCCAGAGCACATAACCATCGGTATCCCTGGTGTATTTATGCAAAGGTATCCCTGATGTGCATAAGCGGTAAAAGTATCAAGGAGACTCCATAAAGTGCTAGGTTCGAGTGTAAAAAGTTTATATTTAAAAATACAAGAATGTACAGTACAATGAATAAAAACAAAAGTACTATTAGCTACGCGTTTCTCGGTGTCTACCACGCCTTTTCTTCAGGCATATAGTACTCCCAGCACTCTGAGTCTCGTATATACCGCTACCAATGGTAAGCGAGTAACCTCCCTAATGCACAGGTGTCTAATTAACAAACTATATTTCCAGCGTAGATCAAGGTTAAACATAATATGTGAAATAATCAAAAGATTACAATACATAAATATATAGATATCCTGCACATTGCAATCTTAATAATAAAATTACTGTAGCTCTAACCTACCTGTTACCATAAGAGCATAAGTTGTGAATCTAAACTATTTTTAAACGTGTAAACATATACACATATAAAAATAGTTGTAATGTTTTGATTACTTCACATATTATGCTTAACCTTGATCTACGCTGGCAACATAGTTTGTTAATTAGACACCTGTGCATTAGGGAGATTACGTGCTTAAAATTGGTAGCGGTATTGTATATACGAGACACATAGTGCTGGGAGTACTATATGCCTGAAGAAAAGGCGCGGTAGACACCGAGAAACACGTAGCAAATTGTACTTTTGTTTTTATTCATTGTACTGTATATTTTTGTATTTTTAAATATAAACTTTTTACACTCGAACCTAACACTTTATGGAGTCTCCTTGATACTTTTATCGCTTATGCACATCAGAGATACCTTAGCATAAATACACCAGGAATACAGATGGTTATGTGCACTGGGCCACTATAATAATCAAGTAGGTGTCATTTGCACCATTGGGTGCTTTGTGAAATGTGAGTACCCTTATTCCCGGGGTTATATATTGGGTCACAAAAACCTCATTGATCTGCACTAGGAGTCGCCCTTCTTTCCTTCCCATCTTAGATCTTGGAATCCTCAACTGGTTCTGGAAGGAGCATCTCGCTTCGGTGCACAGTTTGCTGGGACACTGCAAGTGCTCAGTCCGCTTTCCTAGGCATTATCTTTGCCTTCACAAATTGTGAGTATTTTTATTCACATTTCTAAGAAACCACATAATTGTATTGGCTACACTAGGAGGTGCCCTTCTCTTGTTTCTTCTGACTTTTCAATAATTACAGCTGCAACACTTAGGAAAACAGTTGCAAAATGTGCTTTGTAAATGTTTGTAACTGTAATCTATTCACATTTATGTTTTATTAGGGTAAAGTAGTCTCCATGTATAGAATGAGAACCTTCACAGGAACATAGCAGAAGTGAACAAAGGGCTGGCGCGGGTGTTCTAGAGTGTCCTATATATGTGTTGTCAGGGTTTTTAACCTAAAATGTGTTCATGCCTGCACCATTCATAAATGGCCTCAATCTCCTAAGCAGCAGATACTACTTTGAAACCTTGCAGGGTAGGCTCACTCGTTTTAGCCTGCTTACCGCAATGTATGACGCTGTAGTCATATGATCACTGCTTTCATCCCTTTTCTTGTGCAATTGTACATGTGGACATCGGATGTATAGGGTGCACCATACAAAAAGAAAGAAGAGCTCAACCAGGGAAAGAACATTAGCATAATAGCTTGTTCTATGGCTAGTTATCATCCTAGGACCAGCCTCTTTTTGCTCAACATGTGCCTTTCACAGAGAAGAACTTTCCTGTAGTATATCAGTCTGATCCTGCCTAAACAGTGCAGTCCAGTCCCAAAATACCAGGCAATCCTTCTCTGAATGAGAGAAATGGCAAAACCCTAGACGTACGTTTCGGCCTAGTGTGGGTCTCGCCAGTGAGGTGCAGCCATATCCCTCTAGACTCACTGAGCAACTGGTCTAGGTCTGGTTTCCCGTATCACCCTTAGGGTGACTTCCCTCAGGGTCAAAATTTGCATATACCAAAAGAGAGAAGCGCTCAACCTGCTAATCAACAACAGCATAATAGCCTGTTCTATGTCTAGTTACCACCCTAGGACCAACCTCTTTTTGCTCGACATGTGCCTTTTACAGAGAATACCTTTCCTGTAGTATATCAGTCTGATCTTGACTAAACAGTGCAGTCCAGTCCCTACCATTCTTCTCTGAAATAAAGAAATGGCAAAACCCGAGACGCACGTTTCAGTCCAAGGGTGTGCCTCATCAGTGAGCAATGGGTCTACGTCTGGTTTTACTTATCACCCTTAGGGAGACTTTCTTTAGGTTCATATTTTGCATAAACATAAAGAGAAAAGCACTCAACCTGGGAACAAACAATAGCATAAAAGCGTGTTCTATGGCTAGTTACCACCCTAGGAGCAGCCTCTTTGTGCTCAACATGTGCCTCTGTGTCTACATAAAAGGGATCTTTAATGCAATAGATCAATTTGTTATTGAAGTTGTAAGTCTTTTTAAGTAAAATAATAAATATGCTTAGCTGATATGAGTTTAGAATGGTGAAAGAAATCGTACATGGTAAGAACTCTGTGAATCAAATACAAGTATAACATGGATTTTTGCATTTTACAAAGTATTTCTTATTAATTAAGCACCTGCAATAAATATTTAATATATTCTCAACAACACCTTGCCCTGGACAGCAAAGCATTGGAACCCCTTCTAACATGGAAGTGGTTTAAACTAACCATTCATAGGATTTTATGTTATTTCCACTTTGAGGATTATTCAGTGCTATTTGAGTGCTGACATTTAAATAGTAAATCTTGGTAGAATATGAAATCTCTGATAGATGTAGACATAGAAGGTCATAGGAAAGGCAGATTTGCAAGGAATTATTCGGATTATGTGATTTTGACCTGTGATTTTGCTGTGTGTTGTCAACATGCAAGTGGTATCTTTACAAATTACAGCTGACAAATGATGCCTGACAAATTAAAATAATGTGTAGAGTTGTTTTGTGAAGTAGAAATGAGCAAAAAGCAGTTTGTAGATGGTTAATAATTGAATAAGATTTAAAAAGTTGTTCTAGGTAAGTATTTTATGAATAGAAACAGATATAACAAATGAAGCTAAGTTTTGGTTTCTTGGTTTCAAACCATCCAGGTTTCCTCTAATGTCCCAGATGCTGCTCAGAGAGTGTCTGGAGTATTGGTAATATGGGGGCCAATTTATCAAACTGGAGCTTGATGCCCCTTGTTTCCGGCGAGCCTTTCCCTCTTTGCAGTGCGGGGTATTCTGATATGTTGTTATGGTGAGGGGGAAATAAAGGGTGTAACTTTTTATAATTTAAATGAGCTGTATTGACATTAGGGCAATATCATACAAAAGGCCCTTTTAAAGGCTACTGTAATTTAGTGGACACACTATGGCCTCTAGTTATCAAGCTCCGTAAGAAGCTTGATGGCCCCTGTCTTCAGACTCGCCAGAAACAGCTGTTATGAAGCAGCGGTCACAAAGACAGCTGCTCCATAACCTGTCCGCCTGCTCTGTCCGCCTGTTGATTGACACCCCCCTGCTGGCGGCCTATTGGCCGCAAGTCCGCAGGGCGGCGTTGCACCAGCAGCTCTTGTGAGCTGCTGGTGCAATGCTGAATACAGCGAGCGTATTGCTCGCCGTATTCAGCGAGGTCTGTCGGACCTGATCCGCACTGTTGGATCAGGCCCGACAGACCTTGATAACTAGAGGCCTATAACTTTAGTCTATTAATTTTGCAAAAAATAGCTCAAATCCAAACTTTAAGTATAGGTTTCTCTCATATCCACTGTTTAAAGTAGGACATAGGGCAATGGCCATCAACTGCAAAATACTCTGCAATGTCAAAAGCAGCTCCACAAGGGGGGACGGAGCCAGCCACAGATAAGTATGGCCGCAAAATACTAGAGCTCCGTGCCAAGAATATCAAAAGAGTGACAAAACGTCGGATATGATATCCTAAAACATATTTAACATCAACAATATCTACTGACCACATTAGGGGGAAGATAGTGAGGCAGCGCAGGGGAATTTCCCTTGAAACTGACATAACTACTCGGGGCCTATCCAGCCTACAGCCAAGAGCCACATGGTGTAGATCTACAGCAGGCACGCTAAGCAGTAAGCACAAAGGTATTGAAGAATTTCCCGTCTCCCCCTTCCATCAACAGCTACAGTGTGCTTTAGGTGAGATATGGAGGCCACATTACTTTTGCTCATAAAAGACCTAAGCGATAAAATGGATGATCACTTCACCCAGATATCACGGCATATTTTTGAATGCTATGGCGCACATGATCACGCCTGCTTTTCCACAGACGGTGACTTACTTTCCCTACAACACTCACTGAGCCCTCAGCACTTCGCAACACTAAAGCGGTCCGGTTTCTGAGGCAGGATGAGTCCTCCAAAGTCGGCTGTGATAGTTCCGCTTATACGGTGGTGAGAGTGCTGGAGAGAGAGATTGCGGTCAACAGTATTGTGAGCCGGGGGAGGTGTGAGAGCGAGACCCGTCTACCTACTGCAGAATGGAAGGCTAAATCTTTGAGGGTCGGTCAGCCTATTTGCGAGTTAAAGCTGCTGGACGGTCCACAGCCTGTCCAGCTCTGCACCACCCACATATCTCCCACAGTAACACAGGATTCTGGCGTGTGCACGAGAGCGATCAGAGCCATATCAAATATGAGGCCAGCCCGGTATCTCACGGATACTTCCTGCGCCCTTGTCCTGGCTGCAGACTATTGCCCTTTACCACCTCAGAACAACACAGAGGGGGCCAGATGGGATGCAGAACTTGATTTTATAATTAAGTCCCTAGTTTGTGATACAGGGCCTGTATGCTCATTTATCATTGATGTTAACATGTTAACACTACTGGGGACACTGACCATATGTTGTAAAATATATCAGCTTGGTGAATGGAACCCTGGAGGAAATGCCACTAATGAGAAAGAGGTGCAGACTCCCTGCATGAACTCACAGCATGGTCAAGCCTAGTAGCTGGAAATGATGGACATGCTATTGGTCTCACCTCAGTTGGTATAATAGTGCCCATATGCTGTGTTGACTGTGGGAACACATAACGCAGTACTGGTGCACACATGTTAACCCATTAATGAGAGCCACTCAGGAATTTAAGTTATATGGGATGGTGCATGACAGGTTCACTAACACTGGCTCTTGATTATTTCAATTTCATGTTTATCTCTTTAGTTTTAAGTATAGATAGCCTTATGTTTATATTAAAACAGTATATATGTTGTTCATAGACGTTGGCAAAGTCCCCTAGATTACTATATTTTAGCTCAGTAGCCTGATTATAGCTTTTATATACAGGGAGTGCAGAATTATTAGGCAAGTTGTATTTTTGAGGATTAATTTTATTATTGAACAACAACCATGTTCTCAATGAACCCAAAAAACTCATTAATATCAAAGCTGAATAGTTTTGGAAGTAGTTTTTAGTTTGTTTTTAGTTATAGCTATTTTAGGGGGATATCTGTGTGTGCAGGTGACTATTACTGTGCATAATTATTAGGCAACTTAACAAAAAACAAATATATACTCATTTCAATTATTTATTTTTACCAGTGAAACCAATATAACATCTCAACATTCACAAATATACATTTCTGACATTCAAAAACAAAACAAAAACAAATCAGTGACCAATATAGCCACCTTTCTTTGCAAGGACACTCAAAAGCCTGCCATCCATGGATTCTGTCAGTGTTTTGATCTGTTCACCATCAACATTGCGTGCAGCAGCAACCACAGCCTCCAGAGACTGTTCAGAGAGGTGTACTGTTTTCCCTCCTTGTAAATCTCACATTTGATGATGGACCACAGGTTCTCAATGGGGTTCAGATCAGGTGAACATGGAGGCCATGTCATTAGATTTTCTTCTTTTATACCCTTTCTTGCCAGCCACGCTGTGGAGTACTTGGACGCGTGTGATGGAGCATTGTCCTGCATGAAAATCATGTTTTTCTTGAAGGATGCAGACTTCTTCCTGTACCACTGCTTGAAGAAGGTGTCTTCCAGAAACTGGCAGTAGGACTGGGAGTTGAGCTTGACTCCATCCTCAACCCGAAAAGGCCCCACAAGCTCATCTTTGATGATACCAGCCCAAACCAGTACTCCACCTCCACCTTGCTGGTGTCTGAGTCGGACTGGAGCTCTCTGTCTTTACCAATCCAGCCACGGGCCCATCCATCTGGCCCATCAAGACTCACTCTCATTTCATCAGTCCATAAAACCTTAGAAAAATCAGTCTTGAGATATTTCTTGGCCCAGTCTTGACGTTTCAGCTTGTGTGTCTTGTTCAGTGGTGGTCGTCTTTCAGCCTTTCTTACCTTGGCCATGTCTCTGAGTATTGCACACCTTGTGCTTTTGGGCACTCCAGTGATGTTGCAGCTCTGAAATATGGCCAAACTGGTGGCAAGTGGCATCTTGGCAGCTGCACGCTTGACTTTTCTCAGTTCATGGGCAGTTATTTTGCGCCTTGGTTTTTCCACACGCTTCTTGCTGCATCCCTCTGCAAGATATCTCACTATTTTTGACTTTTCTGAGCCTGTCAAGTCCTTCTTTTGACCCATTTTGCCAAAGGAAAGGAAGTTGCCTAATAATTATGCACACCTGATATAGGGTGTTGATGTCATTAGATCACACCCCTTCTCATTACAGAAATGAACATCACCTAATATGCTTAATTGGTAGTAGGCTTTCGAGCCTATACAGCTTGGAGTAAGACAACATGCATAAAGAGGATGATGTGGTCAAAATACTCATTTGCCTAATAATTCTGCACTCCCTGTAGGCATATACCATTTATATATAGGCTGATCTTTTGGACTTTGCTGAAATAACAACCTTTATGTAATCTTACGGCTAGATTTAGAGTTTTGTCGGTAACGACCCGTGTAGCTAACGCATGCTTTTTTTTCCCCGCACCTTTTAAATACCGCTGGTATTTAGAGTTCACAGAATGGCTGCGTTAGGCTCCAAAAGGGAGCGTAGAGCATAATTTACCACCACTGCAACTCTCAATACCAGCGGTGCTTACGGACGCGGCCAGATTAAAAAACGTGCTCGTGCACGATTCCCCCATAGGAAACAATGGGGCAGTTTGAGTTGAAAAAAAACCTAACACCTGCAAAAAAGCAGCGTTAAGCTCCTAACGCAGCCCCATTGTTTCCTATGGGGAAACACTTCCTAAGTCTGCACCTAACACCCCAACATGTACCCCGAGTCTAAACACCCCTAACCTTACACTTATTAACCCCTGCATCGCTGACCCCTGTATATTTTTTTAACCCCTAATCTGCCGCTCCGTACACCGCCGCAACCTACATTATCCCTATGTACCCGTAATCTGCTGCCCCTAACACCGCCGACCCCTATATTATATTTATTAACCCCTAATCTGCCGCCCCCAACGTCGCCTCCACCTACCTACAATTATTAACCCCTAATCTGCCGACCTGACCTCACCGCTACTCTAATAAATGTATTAACCCCTAAAGCTAAGTCTAACCCTAACCCTAACACCCCCCTAAGTTAAATATAATTTAAATCTAACAAAATAAATTAACTCTTATTAAATACATTATTCCTATTTAAAGCTAAATACTTACCTGTAAAATAAATCCTAATATAGCTACAATATAACCAATAATTATATCATAGCTATTTTAGGATTAATATTTATTTTACAGGCAACTTTGTATTTATTTTAACCAGGTACAATAGCTATTAAATAGTTAATAACTATTTAATAGCTACCTAGTTAAAATAATTACAAAATTACCTGTAAAATAAATCCTAACCTAAGTTACAATTAAACCTAACACTACACTATCAATAAATTAATTAAATACAATACCTACAAATAAATACAATTAAATAAACTAACTAAAGTACAAAAATAAAAAAGAACTAAGTTACAAAAATAAAGAAATATTTACAAATATTAGAAAAATGTTACAATAATTTTAAACTAATTACACCTACTCTAAGCCCCCTAATAAAATAATAAAGCCCCCCAAAATAAAAAAATGTCCTACCCTATTCTAAAATTAAAATAGAAAAGCTCTTTTACCTTACCATCCAAGCGGCATCTTCTATGTTCTTCCATCCGATGATGAGCGGCTCCATCTTCAAGACCTCCGACACGGATCCATCCTCTTCTTCCGACGACTAGACAACGAATGAAGGTTCCTTTAAGGGACGTCATCCAAGATGGCATCCCTCAAATTCCGATTGGCTGAACTTGAATCTGATTGGCTGATTCCATCAGACAATCAGAATTTTCCTAACTTAATTCCGATTGGCTGATAGAATCCTATCAGCCAATCGGAATTTGAGGGACGCCTTAAAGGAACCTTCATTCGTCGTCTAGTCATCGGAAGAAGAGGATGGATCCGCGCCGGAGGTCTTGAAGATGGAGCCGTTCGTCATCGGATGGAAGAACATAGAAGATGCTGCTTGGATGAAGATGTTTGCCGGTCCGGATGTCCTCTTCTGCCCGGATAGGATGAAGACTTCTGCCCGAAGATGGACTTCTTCAGCCGCCGCTTGGATCAAGACTTCAGCCGGAGGATGGACGTCTTCAGCCCCCGCTTGGGCTTGGATGAAGACATCGGAGCCTGGACCGATCGGTGATACCTGGCGTGGTGAAGATAAGGTAGGAAGATCTTCAGGGGCTTAGTGTTAGGTTTATTTAAGGGGGGTTTGGGTTAGATTAGGGGTATGTGGATGGTGGGTTGTAATGTTGGGGGGGGGTATTGTATGTTTTTTTTTTCCAGGCAAAAGAGCTGAATTTTTTGGGGCATGCTCCGCAAAAGGCCCTTTTAAGGGCTGGTAAGGTAAAAGAGCTTTTCTATTTTAATTTTAGAATAGGGTAGGGCATTTTTTTATTTTGGGGGGCTTTGTTATTTTATTAGGGGGCTTAGAGTAGGTGTAATTAGTTTAAAATTGTTGTAATATTTTTCTAATGTTTGTAAATATTTTTTTATTTTTTGTAACTTAGTTCTTTTTTATTTTTTGTACTTTAGTTAGTTTATTTAATTGTATTTATTTGTAGGTATTGTATTTAATTAATTTATTGATAGTGTAGTGTTAGGTTTAATTGTAACTTAGGTTAGGATTTATTTTACAGGTAATTTTGTAATTATTTTAACTATGTAGCTATTAAATAGTTATTAACTATTTAAAAGCTATTGTACCTGGTTAAAATAAATACAAAGTTGCCTGTAAAATAAATATTAATCCTAAAATAGCTACAATATAATTATTGGTTATATTGTAGCTATATTAGGATTTATTTTACAGGTAAGTATTTAGCTTTAAATAGGAATAATTTATTTAATAAGAGTTAATTTATTTTGTTAGATTTAAATTATATTTAACTTAGGGGGGTGTTAGGGTTAGGGTTAGACTTAGCTTTAGGGGTTAATACATTTATTAGAGTAGCGGTGAGGTCCGGTCGACAGATTAGGGGTTAATAATTGTAGGTAGGTGGAGGCGACGTTGGGGGCAGCAGATTAGGGGTTAATAAATATAATATAGGGGTCGGCGGTGTTAGGGGCAGCAGATTAGGGGTACATAGGGATAATGTAGGTGGCGGCAGTGTGCGGTCCGCAGATTAGGGGTTAAAAAAATGTAATAGAGTGGCGGCGATGTGGGGGGGCCTCGGTTTTAGGGGTACATAGGTAGTTTATGGGTGTTAGTGTACTTTAGAGCACAGTAGTTAAGAGCTTTAGGAACCGGCGTTAGCCCAGAAAGCTCTTAACTCCTGGCTTTTTTCTGCGGCTGGAGTTTTGTCGTTAGATTTCTAACGCTCACTTCAGCTACGACTCTAAATACCGGCGTTAGAAAGATCCCATTGAAAAGATAGGATACGCAAATGGCGTAGGGGGATCTGCGGTATGGAAAAGTTGCGGCTGCAAAGTGAGCGTTAGACCCTTTCCTGACTGACTCCAAATACCAGCGGGCGGTAAAAACCAGCGTTAGGAGCCTCTAACGCTGGTTTTGACGGCTAACGCCAAACTCTAAATCTAGGCGTTAGACTTTTAGTCAAGTCATGTACCTAACCTCTCCTCTCTAACCCACTCCTAGTTCTGCTACCATTGAACAGTGCTCTGCTAGCGGCTGTGTCTATGTGTTTGGGCTAGGGATAGTGTTATGTTATATATACATCTGAAAAATAGGTGAGACCCTAATTACAGTGCATCTGTTATGCAGTATCTTATTCAGTTTCTATTTGTGTATATGCCAGATGTTATTTTTATCATTACTATATAAGATGGGGGAATTAGTATTGTCCTATTTCCTATGATATTGATATCTTCTATGTATGCACTTGGCTGAAAGAATTATTGATTTAGGATGGAACAGACTGGTCAATCAAATGAGGCACCCTAAAAGCAAACGGTCTGGTATAGGCTAATCCCCCCCCTGGCCTCTTGGCCATCTGCATGCTCTTAAAGCCTGCTGCAAACGTTCTCATTCTTAATTTTGTTCACTAGGGGTTCCTTTAGGTTAGCACTAATAACTTTATCTTCTGTAATTTGAGAGACCTAACTTTATATATATCTAAGAGCTTGGAGAATGTTTACCCACTACTTTGAGTTATAGGGAACCATTCCCTGCCCTTTGCATCTAATAAATTCTCTCATGTTATATTTATTTTGCATAGTTCTAATCTAAGGTCACTAGTTATCTGAGTATGTTTCCCTTTATTTTGCAGCTTCCTTCATCTCAGTTAATGAGTTTAGTCAGAATCATTAACATCCATCCCTGCACATGGTTACATTCGTTTGGATGAACGACTCCGTTAGTGGTACACTGATGATATAATACAGCTTATCTCTAAGTCCCAAATTTCATTTGCCCCAATTTTAAGGGAATATATTCCCTATTATCTTACTATTGTCTTTTCTAGCTGTCCGGGGATTAATATGCTATATAGTTTAGGGTACAACTGCTCACACAGCATTAGCTAAACCAATGTATTTGTATCTGACATTGTCACCCGCAGCAACCCAGGCATGCCCTAAAGCACTATTTATATCTTTAAATAGTATATCAAGATATTCCTGGGCATCCTAATTATGCACACAGGATTATAGCTGTTCATGATGTCAGGTCTATATATCTTTCATCTGTCTGGTGACAGTCAGGTTTTGCTCTACTGTTTTATACCATTGTTATGACTGCATACATCCCCTACGTATCCATATCAAGCAATATACTCTCCTTATTACCCTACATCAGTTATTGCCCTGATGGAGCTTTTAGCCTAAGTAATTCTCTGTGTGGCTCCTAGTTAAACAATAAATAGTATCTATACCTGCCCACTGATACCTACCATTGGGAACATCTACCCCTCTAATTGTGCTATTTACCTTCTTCTCTCTTCCTCAGTCACTCTACAGCCTGGCTATAATTGGCTCCGCCCTCCTCCTCTCCCATTTTCCCCTATAACTCGAGCGGCTCTTGCCCGCTGAATTGCCTTCCCCTTCCCATTTACCGCGGCCCAAGTGTGGCCGTCACAAAAGCCAACTTCCCACATCTTGTTATCATTTGCATAGAAAGTTATAGTGTATCTCGCCTACAGATGTGGGGATTATTTCCCAATTAATATAACATAAAATGAAGTTCCATTTTCGTTAGCCCAAACCCTCCTCTTACACCTCATTAAGACATGATAAGTGATCTCATCTTTCACGGTTGACCTTTTGTTATTATTGCTATTGTTATGGTTATTGTTTTTGCAACTACCAATATTAGAACACAGATTTGTTGAAAGGAACCGCAACCTTGGTTCTAGTTTGATGGATAATCTTCATGTAACAGCAATGTATGTCATGTTCTGATGTAAATACTATTAATGGGCGTATTCTGTATTTTATTCTCCCTTGAAACTTCAATAAAAAATTGTTAAAAAAAAAAAAAAAAAAAAAAGCAGCTCCACAGATTGCAGGGCCATTCCCCTTTGACACTGTTTCCTGTAGTTTCAGAGAAACTGACAAATTAGTAGATATAGCTGGCCCCTCTGAATGCGAGAAGGCGATATTTTGTTTCACACCTGACACCAAGAGAGCCGCTGGAAGTCTCAAATAGTGTCGTTCCCAGAGACACCCCTATGCACACAAATTGTATTAATTCACAATATGTAAAGTCCAGCAATACGCATGGTGTTATTTAAAAATAAAGTTTATTTCCACAATTTAAAAACAAAAGGTACACACTCCCCTCACACTCAGTTACTGCAATCCGACACGCTTCCTGCCCTTCCGGCACTTGAAGTGTGTAGCTTTTGTTTTTAAATTTGTGGAAATAAACTTCATTTCTGGACTTTGCATATTGTGAATGAATATCAGGGGACCCCCAGCATATGAGAGATAATGGAGCAATGAGAAAGAAGGCATGTTTTACTATCAGTTGAGAAGTTCTGATGCCATTCTCTGCAGTCTGCACTTCAGTCACTTACAAGACACAGATGATGTGCAGATGTGAGGACAGCGCCAGTACTTCTCAGCCAATAAAGTTTTCAAAGTTTTCCTGCACTTAATAGTGCACTAGTCAACCATTAAAATCCTCATAATAACAAAAAATTGCTGCTTTTCTGTTCTCCGCTGTGCACACTTGTAAAGCTGTGTGTGCACAAGAGATTGAGGACCAGGAAGAAGCATAATACGGGACCCGGGAGTAATAAAAAAATAACGTTTAAAGATGGGAGAACCCAGGATATATAGTGTAATTTTTGTGGGATATTTCCCTATGAGACCAAACTTGGCCAATAGTCTTCTTATCCCGGTGTTAAGTGGAAAGATAAGAAAATATCCCAGAACAAAGTGAGTGTAAGAAATTAGGTAAGCAGTACTCATGGTAGACAGGGTAGTCCTTCATGGCAATAAGATTAAGGCAGAGAATGGTCAGAGACAGGCAGAGTTCGGCAACAGAAAGGCAATGCAGCAGTATAGCAGTTCAGGGGTAAACCAATAGAATGGTCAGGAACAGGCAGAGGTCAGCAACAAAAGGTAATCCAGCAGTTTAGCAGTTCAGGTGTAAACCAGGCAGAATAGTCAGACAGGCAGAGTTCCTTTCCTTTATCTTCTTCCTTTTGTAAAAGATAAAAAACTTGACCCCACATTGTCAAGTCATTCCCAGTTACAAGCCCAATAACTAAGCTCAACACCAGATTTCGGGTATGACATCAACAAGATTTAAAACCATAACACTGACACTTGTATAATCCCAACCGCCCTGCTTGCCCTTTTACCACTCACATCCTTAAGAAATACCTCCCCTGCTAACCTAACAGGAGGTTCCAGCCACTTCCTACCAAGGCATAAGGTTCTAGAAATCAGAGCAAGCAACCTGTCAAAGCTGCGACTGTAAAATCACCATCAACTCCACCGTACTAAAAGAGCAAAGGAGCAAAATTAGCCAATAGAATGAGAGCTGCTTAAATCCTATTGGCTGATTGTCAGCAATATGTAGAACAGCTGCCAGGCAAAATACTGTGCTCGTGTCGACCGTGGAAATCTGCCCAATTCCACTATAACAATATGCAACATGGGAATGTCCACAGCACAATTTGCTTAAAAAAGTATCTTTATTGACAAAAGATAGAGCGACGTTTCGTGACTACTGTCACTTAATCATGCTATACATACAATGCTCAGAGGTGGTTCTTTTAAACAGTTATCTTGGCGCCAATACATTTTACTCTTGGGCGCCACCTGCTGCACAAAATATCTTACTCTTCAAACTTTCAAAATTTATACAATTTGCAACAAGATACTTTTTGTTCGAGATACATAGTTTAAACATTTTTACAGCAGACATACTATCTTTAATAATAATAATTTAATTAAACCTATTCTTCACCAAAAGACTGACCAATCAAAGTCCCTATTCATACCATGTGGTACTAATGATCCCAATCTATGAATCCAATGCATTTCTTTTTGTTTCAATATTATCTCACGGTCACCACCCATTCTCTGCGGACCCACATAGTCTATAACCTGCCATTGGAGCTGACTGATACTGTGTCCCTTCTCTAAGAAATGATTGGATACAGGTGCCTCCCTGTTCCCACATCTAATATTGGAGCGGTGCTGGCTAAGCCTATCTTTCACTTTTCTTACCGTCTCTCCAATATAGATGAGGGAACACGGACACTTAATTAAATAAATTGCATATGTGGTGTCACAAGTAAAGAAATTCCTAATAGTGTACCTTTTACCACTTCTAGGGTGAACAAACTCTTTGCCCCTTATTACTGAATTACAACTAATGCATCCTAAACCAGGATAACATCCTATATTCTTCTTAGTTAAATGACTCTGCTGTGACTGCTTAGCTGGTCCTATGTCAGACTTCACAAAGTAGTCCCTCAAATTCTTTACCCTTTTATAGGCCATAATTGGTCTCTCTTTAAATTCAACAATGTCATTATTACACCTCTGTAAAATAGGCCAATGTTTATTAATGATTTTAGCTATTTGCCTCCCATGGGCACTAAACTGTGATGTAAAAATCATTCTCTTGTTCTTCTCCTTATGATCTTTGTTAGTGGTAAGGTTATTGCTGCATTTATCTAATACATGTTGGGGGTAACCTCTATTGCGGAATTTTTCTTGCATTTCTTTAATCCTTTTATTTAGATTATCTGTCTCTGACACGATACGGTGGACTCTCATCAACTGACTCTTAGGTAAGGATTCTACCAAATGACGTGGATGGAAACTATTGAATTCTAGCAATGTATTCCTATCTGTTTCTTTTGAATATAAATCAAATTCCAATTTAGGACCTTTCTTATACACTCTAGTGTCCAAAAACATTATATTCTCCTCACTGTAATTCAGTGTAAATTCCAAATTTCTCACAGAAGAATTAAGGTCTGTTACAAATTGAACCAGGGAGTCCACGGGGCCCCACCATACGCCAAATATATCATCTATGAAGCGCCACCAGGCTCCTCCTTAGTCTTTAAACCATTTATTTTCATAAACTATATTCTCTTCAATCATGCTCATAAATAAATTGGCGTATGATGGGGCCACGTTGGACCCCATGGCTGTACCTCTTATCTGTATGTACCAATCATCCTGAAACATAAAGTAATTCCAATACAGAATCAAGCCCAACAATTCTTCTATGAAAACATTTTGTTGTGGGGTATAACCCCCATTTACATGTAAAATTTTCTTAATAACCCCCATACCTGTCTCATGCTTTATGCAGGTATAGAGGCTTTTAAAGTCTAATGTATACAATACAAAGCGGTCGCTAGGTAAATGCAATTCTCTCACCTTTTGCAAAAAATCACCTGTGTCTTTGATGTATGAACTACATTTTACGACCTCAGGCTGCAACAATTTGTCAATAAAAATAGATACATTAGAAAAGGCAGAATCTATACTGGAAATAATTGGCCTGCCTGGAGGAGCAGCAAGGTTTTTGTGAATCTTTGGTATAGTATAAAAAACCGGTGTTCTTGGTGACTTATTATATAAAAAATCTCTCAATTTTAAGTCAATCACCCCAACCTTTACTGCCCTCTCCAGGCAGGCCAATAATTCTTTTTGTATCCTGTGGACGGGATTTTGTGACAATTTTCTATATGTTTCAGGGTCATCCAGTTGTTGTCTGATTTCCCTAATGTAGTACTGTCTATCGATAACCACAGATGCACCTCCCTTATCGGCTCCCTTCAGGATAACATTTTTCAATTTACCCTGAAAGGACTGTAATGCTTTCTTTTCAACATTGTTTACATTACTTTTTACCTTCTTACCATCTCTAAGGACCTGGTGTTGTAATTTATTTACGTCTAAATTCACAAGTTGTATAAACGTATTTATACTATCGTTATGGATTAATGGTGTATAATTACTCTTTTTCCATAGACCCAACTTTTTAAGAGTCCAGTTCCCAGAGTCTTTATCGGGGGTATTATGCTTTGCACTCACATCACCAAATTGTACTCTCAATTTAATGTTCCTGTAGAACCTATTCAGATCTTTATTTATTTCAAAAAAGTCAGTCTGTTTGCTTGGGCAAAACGAAAGTCCTCTATTGAGGAGTGCTAGCTCACCATCATCCAGTGTGACTCCAGATATGTTCACTACTGTCGATTCCTCTGATGTCCTCCGCCCCTCTGGTTGGATTTCCTGACCGGTGCCTTTCTTGCGGTGCTTTCTACCCGCTCTCCGCTTGTATCGCTTTCGCTCAGACTCGTGGAACTTGACGTCACATCCGTCGAGTCGCCTTCCGTATCACGTGCGGCTTTCTTGTGTTGCTGATTGGTCGTACGTCTACCTCTGGTTTGTTTACCCCGGTTGCCATGGGGACCCTGTCGCCATCTGTAGACCCAGCCTTGTAAGTAATCTTGTTCATCCCGAACAAATTTCGTCCGCTTTCTTTCTTTTAGCTCTTTTTGTAGGCGATCCATTCTTTCATCTGTCTGTGTTATCAGATTTTTAAGATCCTCCTCAGAGATTTGACCGGAAAGTTCCTCTTTGACGGTCGCCAGTTCCATTTCTTGTTTAGCCATTTCCCTGGTAAGGGATTCCACTGTATGTACTATTAGATCAAATGAGCACTTGTTGATAATTGCCTCAAACTTGTCACAGAATTCTTTGTTATTTTTCAACAAAGTAGGGCAAGTGCTCATTCGTAACCCCCTCGGGATCCTCTTAACACGATAGTATTCTGCAAGGGTTGTTATATGCAGGTCCCAGGCTGTATTCCTGTATCGCAACTTTTCATATTGCTTGGTAAGTTCATCAACTGGGTTAACTCTTAGGAAGTCTCTAGACCCCCTGGTGAGGGTCGTTATTCGAACTGCATCGGCCTCTGAGTATGCAAACATATTACCTCCCACAGGAGACTTGCCAACAAGATCCATCTTTAAATTTGAAAATCTTGCAAAATGCCGGCTGCACGTTCTGGGGCAGTGTTAATCAATCCTCAGCAATATGTAGAACAGCTGCCAGGCAAAATACTGTGCTCGTGTCGACCGTGGAAATCTGCCCAATTCCACTATAACAATATGCAACATGGGAATGTCCACAGCACAATTTGCTTAAAAAAGTATCTTTATTGACAAAAGATAGAGCGACGTTTCGTGACTACTGTCACTTAATCATGCTATACATACAATGCTCAGAGGTGGTTCTTTTAAACAGTTATCTTGGCGCCAATACATTTTACTCTTGGGCGCCACCTGCTGCACAAAATATCTTACTCTTCAAACTTTCAAAATTTATACAATTTGCAACAAGATACTTTTTGTTCGAGATACATAGTTTAAACATTTTTTTAAACATTTTTTTTTTAAAACATTTTTTTTCACGAAACGTCGCTCTATCTTTTGTCAATAAAGATACTTTTTTAAGCAAATTGTGCTGTGGACATTCCCATGTTGCATATTGTTATAGTGGAATTGGGCAGATTTCCACGGTCGACACGAGCACAGTATTTTGCCTGGCAGCTGTTCTACATATTGCTGAGGATTGATTAACACTGCCCCAGAACGTGCAGCCGGCATTTTGCAAGATTTTCAAATTTAAAGATGGATCTTGTTGGCAAGTCTCCTGTGGGAGGTAATATGTTTGCATACTCAGAGGCCGATGCAGTTCGAATAACGACCCTCACCAGGGGGTCTAGAGACTTCCTAAGAGTTAACCCAGTTGATGAACTTACCAAGCAATATGAAAAGTTGCGATACAGGAATACAGCCTGGGACCTGCATATAACAACCCTTGCAGAATACTATCGTGTTAAGAGGATCCCGAGGGGGTTACGAATGAGCACTTGCCCTACTTTGTTGAAAAATAACAAAGAATACTGTGACAAGTTTGAGGCAATTATCAACAAGTGCTCATTTGATCTAATAGTACATACAGTGGAATCCCTTACCAGGGAAATGGCTAAACAAGAAATGGAACTGGCTACCGTCAAAGAGGAACTTTCCGGTCAAATCTCTGAGGAGGATCTTAAAAATCTGATAACACAGACAGATGAAAGAATGGATCGCCTACAAAAAGAGCTAAAAGAAAGAAAGCGGACGAAATTTGTTCGGGATGAACAAGATTACTTACAAGGCTGGGTCTACAGATGGCGACAGGGTCCCCATGGCAACCGGGGTAAACAAACCAGAGGTAGACGTACGACCAATCAGCAACACAAGAAAGCCGCACGTGATACGGAAGGCGACTCGACGGATGTGACGTCAAGTTCCACGAATCTGAGCGAAAGCGATACAAGCGGAGAGCGGGTAGAAAGCACCGCAAGAAAGGCACCGGTCAGGAAATCCAACCGGAGGGGCGGAGGACATCAGAGGAATCGACAGTAGTGAACATATCTGGAGTCACACTGGATGATGGTGAGCTAGCACTCCTCAATAGAGGACTTTCGTTTTGCCCAAGCAAACAGACTGACTTTTTTTAAATAAATAAAGATCTGAATAGGTTCTACAGGAACATTAAATTGAGAGTACAATTTGGTGATGTGAGTGCAAAGCATAATACCCCCGATAAAGACTCTGGGAACTGGACTCTTAAAAAGTTGGGTCTATGGAAAAAGAGTAATTATACACCATTAATCCATAACGATAGTATAAATACGTTTATACAACTTGTGAATTTAGACGTAAATAAATTACAACACCAGGTCCTTAGAGATGGTAAGAAGGTAAAAAGTAATGTAAACAATGTTGAAAAGAAAGCATTACAGTCCTTTCAGGGTAAATTGAAAAATGTTATCCTGAAGGGAGCCGATAAGGGAGGTGCATCTGTGGTTATCGATAGACAGTACTACATTAGGGAAATCAGACAACAACTGGATGACCCTGAAACATATAGAAAATTGTCACAAAATCCCGTCCACAGGATACAAAAAGAATTATTGGCCTGCCTGGAGAGGGCAGTAAAGGTTGGGGTGATTGACTTAAAATTGAGAGATTTTTTATATAATAAGTCACCAAGAACACCGGTTTTTTATACTATACCAAAGATTCACAAAAACCTTGCTGCTCCTCCAGGCAGGCCAATTATTTCCAGTATAGATTCTGCCTTTTCTAATGTATCTATTTTTATTGACAAATTGTTGCAGCCTGAGGTCGTAAAATGTAGTTCATACATCAAAGACACAGGTGATTTTTTGCAAAAGGTGAGAGAATTGCATTTACCTAGCGACCGCTTTGTATTGTATACATTAGACGTTAAAAGCCTCTATACCTGCATAAAGCATGAGACAGGTATGGGGGTTATTAAGAAAATTTTACATGTAAATGGGGGTTATACCCCACAACAAAATGTTTTCATAGAAGAATTGTTGGGCTTGATTCTGTACTGGAATTACTTTATGTTTCAGGATGATTGGTACATACAGATAAGAGGTACAGCCATGGGGTCCAACGTGGCCCCATCATACGCCAATTTATTTATGAGCATGATTGAAGAGAATATAGTTTATGAAAATAAATGGTTTAAAGACTAAGGAGGAGCCTGGTGGCGCTTCATAGATGATATATTTGGCGTATGGTGGGGCCCCGTGGACTCCCTGGTTCAATTTGTAACAGACCTTAATTCTTCTGTGAGAAATTTGGAATTTACACTGAATTACAGTGAGGAGAGTATAATGTTTTTGGACACTAGAGTGTATAAGAAAGGTCCTAAATTGGAATTTGATTTATATTCAAAAGAAACAGATAGGAATACATTGCTAGAATTCAATAGTTTCCATCCACGTCATTTGGTAGAATCCTTACCTAAGAGTCAGTTGATGAGAGTCCACCGTATCGTGTCAGAGACAGATAATCTAAATAAAAGGATTAAAGAAATGCAAGAAAAATTCCGCAATAGAGGTTACCCCCAACATGTATTAGATAAATGCAGCAATAACCTTACCACTAATAAAGATCATAAGGAGAAGAACAAGAGAATGATTTTTACATCACAGTTTAGTGCCCATGGGAGGCAAATAGCTAAAATCATTAATAAACATTGGCCTATTTTACAGAGGTGTAATAATGACATTGTTGAATTTAAAGAGAGACCAATTATGGCCTATAAAAGGGTAAAGAATTTGAGGGACTACTTTGTGAAGTCTGACATAGGACCAGCTAAGCAGTCACAGCAGAGTCATTTAACTAAGAAGAATATAGGATGTTATCCTTGTTTAGGATGCATTAGTTGTAATTCAGTAATAAGGGGCAAAGAGTTTGTTCACCCTAGAAGTGGTAAAAGGTACACTATTAGGAATTTCTTTACTTGTGACACCACATATGCAATTTATTTAATTAAGTGTCCGTGTTCCCTCATCTATATTGGAGAGACGGTAAGAAAAGTGAAAGATAGGCTTAGCCAGCACCGCTCCAATATTAGATGTGGGAACAGGGAGGCACCTGTATCCAATCATTTCTTAGAGAAGGGACACAGTATCAGTCAGCTCCGATGGCAGGTTATAGACTATGTGGGTCCGCAGAGAATGGGTGGTGACCGTGAGAAAATATTGAAACAAAAAGAAATGCATTGGATTCATAGATTGGGATCATTAGTACCACATGGTATGAATAGGGACTTTGATTGGTCAGTCTTTTGGTGAAGAATAGGTTTAATTAAATTTGATTTATAATGGTATGTAGATATGTAGTACTGTTATCAGGGTTAGTTATAACTGCTTTAAATGTTGTAGGATAGTATGTCTGCTGTAAAAATGTTTAAACTATGTATCTCGAACAAAAAGTATCTTGTTGCAAATTGTATAAATTTTGAAAGTTTGAAGAGTAAGATATTTTGTGCAGCAGGTGGCGCCCAAGAGTAAAATGTATTGGCGCCAAGATAACTGTTTAAAAGAACCACCTCTGAGCATTGTATGTATAGCATGATTAAGTGACAGTAGTCACGAAACGTCGCTCTATCTTTTGTCAATAAAGATACTTTTTTAAGCAAATTGTGCTGTGGACATTCCCATGTTGCCTATTGGCTGATTGAATAGCCAATAGGATTTTAGCAGCCCTAATTGCTATTGGCTGATTCAAATCTTTCAGCCAATAGGAATGCAAGGGACGCCATCTTGAATCGCGTCCCTTGCATTGAAGATTTAGTGTACGGCGGCGACCACATGAAGAGGATGCTCCGCGCTGGACCCGCTCTGCACCAGCTGGATGAAGATCGAAGATGCTGTCTGGATGAAGACTTCTTGCCACCTGGATGAGGACTTCGCCGGCTGGATGAAGATAGAAGAGGCCGCCTGGATGAAGACTTCTTGCCGCATGGATGATGACTTCGCCGGCTGGATGAAGATCCTTCAAGCGGGACTTCAACAACTGTAAGTGGATCTTCGGGGGTTAGTGTTAGTTTTTTTTTAGTTTTTTTGGGTGTTTTTTTTTTAAATTAGGGTTTGGGCAATGTAAAAGAGCTAAATGCCCTTTTAAGGGCAATGCCCATACACATGCCCTTTTCAGGACAATGGTTAGCTTAGGTTATTTTAGATAGTTTTTTTTATTTGGGGGGTTTGGTTGGGTGGTGGGTTTTACTGTTGGGGGTGTTTGTATTTTTTTTACAGATAAAAGAGCTGATATCTTTGGGGCAATGCCCCACAAAATGGCCTTTTAAGGGCTATTGGTAGTTTATTGTAGGCTAGGGTTTTTTTTTTTGGGGGGGGGGTTTATTTTGATAGGGCTATTAGATTAGGTTTTTTATTTTTGATCATTTGTTTACTATTTTTCGTAATTTAGTGTTTTGTTTTGCAATTTAGTTAGTTTTTATTTTTTGTAATTAGATACTTTGGTAGGATTTTTTATTGGTAGTTTAGTTTTATTTAATTAATAGTTAGTTTAATTTTAGTTTAATAATTATAATAGTTTGTTAGTTTAATTTTTTTTTTTTTAATTTGACAGGTAAATTTTAATTTAAGATGGGAAAATTGCAATTTTAATATAAAGTTAGGAGGTCGTTAGGTTTAGGGGTTACTAGTTTATTTTACTATTTCATTGTAGGGGGCATGCGATTTAGAGTTAATAGATTTATTATAGCGGCGGTGTGGGCGGACAGCAGATTAGGTGTTTATAATATTTAAATTGTGTTTGTGATGCGGGAGGGCGGCGGTTTAGGGGTTTGTAAGTTTATTATAGTGGCAACAATGTCGGGGAGCGGCAAATAGGTGTTAATACATTTTTTTAATGGCGGCGATGTCAGGAGCGGCAGATTAGGGTTTAATAAATGTAATATAGTGTTTGCGATGCGGGATGGCCTCGGTTTAGGGGTTAATAGGTAGTTAATGGGTGTTAGTGTGTTTTATAACACTTTAGTTATGAGTTCTATGCTACTGCTTTGTAGCGTAAAACTCATAACTACTGACTTTAGATGGCGGTACAGATCTTGTTATTTTAGGCTGTAATGCTCAGTTTTTAGCCTGACCACAAAACTCCTAATACCAGCGCTATGGGAATCCCATGAAAAAACATAATTTTTACGTGTGCAGGACTAACGTTTTGTTACAGGCTAAAAAGGTGTGCGGTGCAGCTATACTGACAACTCTTGTAATAGCTGCGGTTCTGTTTTAACGCTGAAAGTACCATATTTTCAGTGTTACAAGCCGCAACGCAAAACTTGTAATCTAGGTGATTGTTAATCATCAAACCAAAGCAACTGTTTCTCTGGCTTCTGTAACTTGGCAATCAGCTGACTGGCAAACTCAATGGAAACTGTAGTTAACACATAGGGCCAGATTACGAGTGGAGCAGTATCATGCGCTAACTCAGCTAGAAGTGCGATTTTTTCACTCACCCTACTCGAGTGCAAACCGGATAACATATTCTCAAGTGCACTAGCCCGACATGAAGATCTTTCACAATCCAATGTTCTTCATATAGAGGAATATGTTCTATTTATTCATAAATACATATTTTTACATACATCTGATAATATTTTGGTGCAGTATATGTATATATATATATATATATATATATATACAGATATATATATACGTATATCTATTTATAAATACTTAGAACATATTCTGCTATGTGCAAAACATTGGAATGTGAAATATTTACAGTAAATACAGAGTAAAACACTTTATTTAAAATGAATATTGCATAAATATGAATTTTCATGTTTTCATCTACTTGAGTGCAAAGGGCTCCAATGCACTTATTTTTATGTCTATTTATGTATACATATGTATTTATATGTGTATATTTGTCTGTAAATACATATATACACATATAAATACGTAAATACATATGTACACACATATAAACATATATATATATATATATATAAACCCAGAATATACAGGACAAATGCTTAATCTAAATAAGTGATTAGACTTAAAACACTGTTAATAATACAAATTTCTCTAGATGGTGCAGACCCTATTACATAGAATCTTTACTGAAGACTATAAGAAAAGAAATGTGACATTTAAATTAATGAACCATACAAAAGATAGGGAATCAAGCACTCTTTTATAAATAATCAAGCGCAATTTAATATGCTAACATAGAAGCTACATCTCTGATCCGTATCATATCTCACAAGGTTACCATATCAAACCATAGATAACCGGTAAGTATATATCATAACATCACATTTGTAATATACCACCAAGTCACGTGACAAAAAACAGTACCCTAAAGGTGTGCACACCTTTTTAGCCTCATGTCAATGTACTCATCATCCGGATAGTGCCCACACATACTACACCCATGCTGCACACAGTACCCAAGAATATACAAGGGATAATACTGGGCAGGTTAAATACTAGGATCTAAGTATGGTAGAATACTAACGATGTGCAACTGTATAATAAATATTGCAAATTTTCTCAGCCTAGCCAGCAGTGCAATAGACTCTAGCATTGTGTAAAAATCGTATATTGCAGCAATCAAACAGGTATGATGACAGTTCCCAATGTCTCTGTGCAAGCAAAGTCAAACCAGGATGACCCTCCACAAATTGCGGACTAGCCAGAGTTTTCAAACATCGATATAGCAAAAAGTTATGTGTATCAATACACTTATCTGTATCCAGAATTAGGAGCTGTAATCCAAAAGTGGTTGTTTTAAATTCCTGCTGTAATGCTCCTTATACTTAACCGGCTGCTGCTAGATGCGCTGTGAACTGAAACCCCCGAAAGATACATGGCGTGGATAGACAGCGTGCCTTCACTTCCGGGTACGTCATGTGCTTGAGCGATCCAATGCCTACAATCGTTTCACCCCCAACGTCACATTTAGCATCTGAGGTAGAATTGACCTTCAAACTATCATCTCATTTTAAAAAAAAGATCTACGTATATGCCCCAGCTGTCTTTCTCCCCACCTGTCAATTTGTTTGTTAAATTAGTAGAAAAAGACATCCAGAGCTTGACACTTACTGGTATTGTCAATGACAATTTAACAAAAAAGGAAAGGAAAGCTTTGAAAGATCTCAAAGAGGCCCCCAACGTTGTGTTTAAATCGGCCGACAAGGTGGGCAATGTTGTTTTGTGGGATGAATCAATGTATTACAAAGAAGTGATGTGACAATTATCTGATAAGGATCAGTATTTGAAACTTGGTTTCAATCCAATTTCTAATTTGCAATCAAAACTATTAACGATTCTTAATGATGCCAGAAATGATGGGACTATAACTAACACTGAATTTGGGTACCTTATGGTAGATAACCCTGTAATGCCTATTTTTTACTGTATCCTGAAGGTTCATAAAAATTTAAAGAACCCTCCGAGTCGTCCCATCATTTCAGGCATTGGCAGTCTTGTTGAACATGTTGGTCGGTATATTGACCATGCCCTCCGTCCGTTTCTTGTAACATTACCATCATTTGTTTTGGATACGACTGATTTTTTGAGAAAAATGATATGCCAGTTGAAGAGGGATCGATTTTGGTCACTCTGGATGTGGAAGGGTTGTATTCCTCTATCCCCAATGACATTGGAATAAAAGCCTGCAAGGAATTTCTGTCTAGAAGAGGCCCTAGATTTCAGCACCACACTGAATTGGTTGTTAACCTTTTGAGATTTATTTTGAATAATAATGTATTCATGTTTAATAATAAAATTTTTAAACAACTAAGAGGGACTGCCATGGGGGCCACTTGCGCACCAACGTATGCGTGTTTGCATTTAGGTAAATGGGAGATGGATACTGTGTACCAGAATGACTTATTTGTAAAACATGTTAATTTCTGGTTGAGATATGTGGACAACGTATTTTTAATTTGGGAAGGTGACTGCGTTTCATTATTGAAGTTCTTGGAAGAATTAAATCATAACAGCTTCAATATACGATTAACGATGCATTATAGTCAATCAGAAATTGATTTCTTAGATATCAAGATTAGAAATGTGAATAATCTTTGGGTTTCTGAGAATTTCAGAAAAGCAACTGCTACTAATAGTTTGCTCCTTGCGAGCAGCCACCATCCCCAACATCTGATTGAAGGAATACCTAAGGGGCAGTTTTTACGCCTGCAGCAAAACTGCTCATCCAAAGAGAAATTTGATGTACACGCACAAATGATGCAGAATAGATTTTTAGAGCAAGGGTATTCAAAAGGGAAGATTAATCAAGCAAAGATTTTTGCAAGATGAGCAAATAGAGAGGATCTATTGTTCAACAAGACAAAACATTCAGATTCTGTCATACGTATGACTACTACTTAAAATTGTCACTGGCAATCCATTAAGTCGATTTTACAGAAACACTGGCTAATTTTGCTAAGTGATGAAAGCATTGCAAATGAGGTGGGGAGCTAACTGAATCTGACAGCCAAAAGAGCCATGAATATAAGCGATAACCTGGTTAAAAGTAAATTTAAAAGGTCTATCCCTAAAGAGAATTGGCTACATAAACACATACCCAATGGAAATTTCCCCTGTGGCAAGTGTGTAACCTGTGAATTTATGAAAAGGACGAAAGTATTCACTGGTAATTGCCAAAAAGAATTTCGCATTAACCATTTTTTTAATTGCAACACAGAAGAGGTTGTTTATTTACTTGAATGCTCGTGTCCCAGGTTCTACGTGGGCAAAACTAAGAGGATCTTTAAGGATCGGATCAAAGAGCATCGAGATGATATAAAAGGCGAGGTAAAAATGAGCAGTGTAGCAAGGCACTACCAAGAGAAGCACAATAGTAATCCTAGTTGCCTAAGGTTTTCAGGTATCGATAAGGGTATTTTACATGGAAGAGGAGGAGACAATGACAAGTGTCTCCTCCAAAAAGAATGTAAATGGATATATACCCTCAATACACTTTCCCCAGTAGGTCTCAATGAAAAATTAGACATGGCCATTTTCATCTAAAAATAGTTCATAGTGTTTATAATACGATAAAAATAATGGTACTATCCAATATGACATTTTAAATTTGTTCTCCCTCTGTATTGATTGTAGATATGTGTACAATAATGTCATATTATGTTCGCATGATTGGTGAGCTCGTTCTCACAATTCTTTATTCTCTATTTTTAGTCTCTATTTTTGCTCTAATAACAATTTTTAATTCATAAATCTGTACCATTGACTCATGATATGAGTATTGGACGCCATACAAAATTTGTTTAAGTAATGCTTAAATTGTCTAAGATGACATATGAAAATTGAGGATTGTGCACTTTGACATTTTGTTTCATGATTGCATCACTTTGTATATACATTTAGCATTTTTCTGATTTGTTTAGTATTACACATGTCAATAGGAGGTGGAGCTCTTTGCCAATATATTCTCTAATAGCAGGGCTCAGATTCATCAGCCCTGAGGAAGCCCAGTCTTTCATGTGACATTGGGGGTGAAATGATCGTAGGCATTGGATCGCTCAAGCACGTGACGCACCCGGAAGTGAAGGCACGCTGTCTATCCACGCCATCTGTCTTTCGGCATTTCAGTTCACAGCGCATCTAGAAGCAGCCAGTGAAGTATAAGGAGCATTACAGCAGGAATTTAAAACAACCACTTTTGGATTACAGCTCCTAATTCTGGATACAGATAAGTGTATTGATACACATAACTTTTTATTGGGAACTGTCATCATACTGCGATTATTGGGAACTATCATCATACCTGTTTGATTGCTGCAATATACAATTTTTACACAATGCTAGGGTCTATTGCACTGCTGGCTAGGCTGTGAAAATTTGCAATATTTATTATACAGTTACACATCGTTAGTATTCTACCATACTTAGATCCCAGTATTTAACCTGTCCAGTATTATCCCTTGTATGTTCTTGGGTACTGTGCGCAGCATGGGTGTAGTATGTGTGGGGCACTATCCGGATGATGAGTACATTGACATGAGGATAAAAAGGTGTGCACACCTTTAGGGTACTGTTTTTTGTCACGTGACTTGGTGGTATATTACAAATGTGATGTTATGATATATATTTACTGGTTATCTATGGTTTGATATGGTAACCTTGTGAGATATGATACGGATCAGAGATGTAGCTTCTATGTTAGCATATTAAATTTTGCTTGATTATTTATAACAGAGTGCTGATTCTCTATCTTTTGTATGGTTGATTCATTTAAATGTCCCATTTCTTTTCTTATAGTCTTCAGTAAAGATATATATACATATATACAGGGAGTGCAGAATTATTAGGCAAATGAGTATTTTGACCACATCATCCTCTTTATGCATGTTGTCTTACTCCAAGCTGTATAGGCTCGAAAGCCTACTACCAATTAAGCATATTAGGTGATGTGCATCTCTTTAATGAGAAGGGGTGTGGTCTAATGACATCAACACCCTATATCAGGTGTGCATAATTATTAGGCAACTTCCTTTCCTTAGGCAAAATGGGTCAAAAGAAGGACTTGACAGGCTCAGAAAAGTAAAAAATAGTGAAATATCTTGCAGAGGGATGCAGCACTCTTAAAATTGCAAAGCTTCTGAAGCGTGATCATCGAACAATCAAGCGTTTCATTCAAAATAGTCAACAGGGTCGCAAGAAGCGTGTGGAAAAACCAAGGCGCAAAATAACTGCCCATGAACTGAGAAAAGTCAAGCGTGCAGCTGCCAAGATGCCACTTGCCACCAGTTTGGCCATATTTCAGAGCTGCAACATCACTGGAGTGCCCAAAAGAACAAAGTGTGCAATACTCAGAGACATGGCCAAGGTAAGAAAGGCTGAAAGACGACCACCACTGAACAAGACACACAAGCTGAAACGTCAAGACTGGGCCAAGAAATATCTCAAGACTGATTTTTCTAAGGTTTTATGGACTGATGAAATGAGAGTGAGTCTTGATGGACCAGATGGATGGGCCCGTGGCTGGATTGGTAAAGGGCAGAGAGCTCCAGTCCGACTCAGACGCCAGCAAGGTGGAGGTGGAGTACTGGTTTGGGCTGGTATCATCAAAGATGAGCTTGTGGGGCCTTTTCGGGTTGAAGATGGAGTCAAGCTCAACTCCCAGTCCTACTGCCAGTTTCTGGAAGACACCTTCTTCAAGCAGTGGTACAGGAAGAAGTCTGCATCCTTCAAGAAAAACATGATTTTCATGCAGGACAATGCTCCACACGCGTCCAAGTACTCCACAGCGTGGCTGGCAAGAAAGGGTATAAAAGAAGAAAATCTAATGACATGGCCTCCTTGTTCACCTGATCTGAACCCCATTGAGAACCTGTGGTCCATCATCAAATGTGAGATTTACAAGGAGGGAAAACAGTACACCTCTCTGAACAGTGTCTGGGAGGCTTTGGTTGCTGCTGCACACAATGTTGATGGTGAACAGGTCAAAACACTGACAAAATCCATGTATGGCAGGCTTTTGAGTGTCCTTGCAAAGAAAGGTGGCTATATTGGTCACTGATTTGTTTTTGTTTTGTTTTTGAATGTCAGAAATGTATATTTGTGAATGTTGAGATGTTATATTGGTTTCACTGGTAAAAATAAATAATTGAAATGGGTATATATTTGTTTTTTGTTAAGTTACCTAATAATTATGCACAGTAATAGTCACCTGCACACACAGATATCCCCCTAAACTAGCTAAAACTAAAAACAAACTAAAAACTACTTCCAAAAATATTCAGCTTTGATATTAATGAGTTTTTTGGGTTCATTGAGAACATGGTTGTTGTTCAATAATAAAATTAATCCTCAAAAATACAACTTGCCTAATAATTCTGCACTCTCTGTATATATATATATATATATATATAAATAAATATATATATATAAATATAAATATATATATATATATATATATATATATATATATATATATATATATATATATATATATATATACTAAACACGGAAGGGAACTGTACTCCAAGACCGGACCAGGTACACATCCAGTAACTCAGCAACATCCCAGCCCTGGGTGCTAAATAGCACTCCAAAAAAGCTGTGATGTCACCAGAGCCACAGGCAGTTAACCCCAGTCCGGAATGGGTGCAAGAAACAAGGGGGATTACAAACAAAAAGTAATACAACACATAGAAACACTCAGCACTCACCAGATAGCTCACAGCTAAGATAAAATCACAACTGGAAAGGTTAGTTACCGCATCTGGCCAAATGGGAAAAGCTCAGGCACCACGTCAAGGTCCTTTCCACTGCCTGAGTCCCTGGACTGGGGTTAACTGCCTGTGGCTCTGGTGACATCACAGCTTTTTTGGAGTGCTATTTAGCACCCAGGGCTGGGATGTTGCTGAGTCACTGGATGTGTACCTGGTCCGGTCTTGGAGTGCAGTTCCCTTCCATGTTTTGTATTTCTCTGGGTGATTACATCCACCTGTGCACCCCTCCTTTGTTCTCAGTTTGTTTGGCTTTGTGAGCTCGCATGGTGTGACTGTGTTAGGGACTCAGGCAGTGGAAAGGACCTTGACGTGGTGCCTGAGCTTTTCCCATTTGGCCAGATGCGGTAACTAACCTTTCCAGTTGTGATTTTATCTTAGCTGTGAGCTAGCTGGTGAGTGCTGGGTGTTTCTATGTGTTGTATTACTTTTTGTTTGTAATCCCCCTTGTTTCCTGCACCCATTCCAGACTGGGGTTAACTGCCTGTGGCTCTGGTGACATCACAGCTTTTTTGGAGTGCTATTTAGCACCCAGGGCTGGGATGTTGCTGAGTCACTGGATGTGTACCTGGTCCGGTCTTGGAGTGCAGTTCCCTTCCATGTTTTGTATTTCTCTGGGTGATTACATCCACCTGTGCACCCCTCCTTTGTTCTCAGTTTGTTTGGCTTTGTGAGCTTGCATGGTGTGGCTGTGTTAGGGACTCAGGCAGTGCAAAGGACCTTGACATGGTGCCTGAGCTTTTCCCATTTGGCCAGATGCGGTAACTAACCTTTCCAGTTGTGATTTTATCTTAGCTGTGAGCTAGCTGGTGAGTGCTGGGTGTTTCTATGTGTTATATATATATATATATATATATATATATATACATATATATACATACAGTACATATACATATTTAGACTTGTATATGTATGTATCTCAATGTTAAAGTGATGGTAAATCCAAGCGTTGAACGAACGCTAGGATTTATCATCACTAAAAATCAAGGGGAGTTTAAGTGATCAGATCTAAAAAAAAAGGTGCTAAACTCACCCTTTCTGTACCTTTGCACAGCTCTAAACTCCGCGACTCCAGCTGTCCACGGCACACCGCTCTCCTTCAATGAGGTGACATTTGCACCTTTGAACCAATAGCGGTGCATGTCAACTGACAGGGATCTGTATGCACGCATGGCTATTGGTTCAGAGGTGCAAGCGGCATCTCATTGGTAGAAGACCGATGTGCCGTGGGTGGCCGGAGCCGCTGAGTTTAGCGCTGTGCAATGGCACAGAAAGGATGAGTTAGCACCCTTTTTGTAGATCTGATCACTTAAACTCCCCTTGATTTTAAGTGATGGTAGACCCTAGCGTTTGTTGAACGCTTGAATTTACTATCACTTTAAAGCCCTTTGCCTGCCTTTTTTTTTCTAACACCTGAGACCTCATATCTTTCAGCCTTATAACTTTTTTGTGCAATAACTTTTTAAAATAATTTTTATTAGATAGTGTTATTATTGTAACTGTTCATTGTGATGTATTTTTTATGTGTTTTGTGACACTTTTCTATGTCGCAAAACATTTAACCAGCATTCTGAGGATTCAATATCCCGACGTGCATTAACTACAATTGCGCTCAATTGATGGCATTTACTTTCAACTAAAAAAAGGAGCGCTACATCAGACACGCACAAACAGCGCATAACAGTGCACCATTCATAATCTGGCCTTTAGTGTTTAATGTCCCTTTATTGTAATACAACTATATAAATACTGTAAATTAAGTATTGCCTATGGGGGATATTTATTAAAGCGTCAATCTCAGTGCATTCTCCAGTGTTAATACGCTCGCCAGACATCACCAGACATTGCTGGCGCGGATCCACATATGATGTCCTTATTTATTAAAAAAACTTCAAAAACACGCGTGTCAAGTACGGTGCGATGAGCATCGGACTATTGTTAACTAACAGTCATCGATGTCGCGGTTATTCAAGTTTTTTCCAACTTTATTTATACCATTTCATTACTGTCCATGAACAAGCACATTTCTCTAAAGCTAATCATTTATTTTTCAGCTGTTAATGTCCAAAAAATAGCTACATTTATACCTCAACAAACAATATCTCATAAAAAAGTTATTTTTATATTTATTTCTTATACAAAACAAATCTGTTATATACTTTCACATAAATTAATGTGTATTTGTATTCTAGAAGTCATGATATGTTTTATCTCATGCTTTTTTTTTAGAAATGATTATTAATACTAGAATTTGTACATATATCTTTGCACATACTTGTGTGTGTATATATATATATATATATATATATATATATATATATGTGTGTGTGTGTGTGTGTGTGTGTGTTATGTCAGAAATCTTTTGCAAACATATTTACATGTCCCTAAGTTCCTTTATTTGTTCTAAACAATGTTGTATGTCATATCTCTGTGTTTATTTATACCACTATATGTTTATAGTGTAAATGTATTATTATTCTGAGCAGGAATAATTGTGAATATAACATGTAATCAGGGTATCAAATGTATTTATTTGCAATCAATGGATATTTTAAGAGCTGGGCCAGTTTTCTCTCTGTACCTGTGTAACCCCTCCTGATTGCAATCTAGTTTTAAAAACCACCCCTACACAGGTGTTATAAAATGGACTGGTATATAAAATGACATTTCTTATTGAAAAAGAAATTCAAGAGAAGGAAAAAAAACACTGAAAATATCATGACAGTAAAGAGGTGATTTTAATTTCTGCTGTATCTGAATCATGACAGTTTAATGTTAGGTGGATTATCCCTTTGAGCTATCAGTTTAAGATTATATTGAATCAAACATCAAATTGAATTTTAAAATCATTGTCTAAAATATTACTCTGTGTCCTAATGTCAGCATCAATGTTTATCTTTAAAGGATTCCAAAACTTTAGTTTTTTTTCCACCAACTTACCATCAATATCATATGTAACATGTTTACATATCCTCACATACCTATTTGTAGTCTGAAACGAAGTTTCTAAACATGAAAAATATTCATTTTAATAATCGTCTATTGCGTCATATCAGCCAACCCTCGATACAACAAACGTAACAGTAGTAATTTCAATAATTGCATCTCATTAACTTGAGATGTTGTCACTGTTCGCATGCGCAAATTGTTTTGTCTACCCACGCATGCGCATATCCTTTCACTTTGCATCTCATTAACTTGAGATGTTGTCACTGTGCGCATATCCTTTAAAGGGCCACTGTAAGTAAATATTTTCTATGCCTATTACTAACTAACTACCCCAAATACGCTTTTTATCAATAGCATTTCATTAACATATCTCTACCGTATATCAGAAATCTTGTCTGCAAATTAATTGTTTTCCAAACCCACTCCGTGGGTAACCTTTGCTCTGTACCAATCCGTTTACAATACCTAGGTTTCAAAATGGCGCTTTAAACACAAAGTTATTGGTTTAAGTATTTTGAACATGCAGTGCTGAAAATAGTGGGCAGGATAACGTGACATCATCGGCGAATAAAAGATATAACTTTTAGAACGTTATGAAACTTCGTTTTGGAGAAAATATAGGTCAGTAGGTTTTAATTAATGTTTATTAACTTTAATATATTAGTTGTTTAGCTTAAAAATTATAACAGAAAGTAATCCTTTAACTTTGCATCTCATTAACTTGAGATGTTGTCACTGTTCGCATGCGCAAATCGTTTTGTCTACCCGCGCATGCGCATATCCTTTCACTCACTCCACATTGAGCCATAAGCGGCTTGTATGTTTTCTTCCAGTGACGTTTGCTAAAATCGCGCATGCGCATAGCGGCGGTAATCCGCCATGTTGATAACTTGGGTTATCAGTTTGGATTGGAGAATTAGAAGTTATTGCCGGCTGTGGGTTCGGAATTCTATTAAATTTCGGGTGATGATTACTAAGAAAGGGTAAACATATGAAGCGCAATGATATTTACAAAAAGTACGTATTTATATTGATCTGGCTAATGGAGGTAACTTTTATGATGGGTTTAGTGTCCCTTTAATACTAATTTCACATATACATACTTTCAAAGTATAATACACAATGTAACAAATGGCACTTACAAGTTCTAATGAGTGATCAATGACACAAGTATCGAGCAATTTGATTCGTTAGTGATAGTTTAAAATGTATATTTGAATCAGATTGGCTGATGTCATAAATCATGTGATTATGCATATTCTAATCAAAAGTGATTGAAAAATTCACTAGTGTGTGGGTTGTTTAGGAGTTTGCGTCATAATTAGTGCGAAAAGTGTTGCGTCAAATTTGGTGCAAAGTGGAGAGTGGGACTTTTATTACATGACTTAAACATGGTGCAAATAGATTTTTCAAAAATAAAATAAAAAAGAAGTTAGCTATATTATGTTGTGTATTTATTCCATTTTTATCTATATATCTATTAGTGCGACAAGTTTTGGGCAATACTTTTAAAAAAATTTTGAGAAATAATATTGTCCCCTTGCTTTGTAATGAGAGACAAAGGGGCCTATTTAAGAACGTGCGAGCGGACATGATCCTATATTGCAGATCATGTCCCCTGCACATCGATAAATACCAACAGCAGACGCTGTCAACATTTATCATTGCACCAGCAGTTCTTGTGAACTGCTGGTGCAATGCTGCCCCCTGCAGATTCGTGGCTAATCGGTTGCTAGCAGGGGGTGTCAATCAACCCGATCGTATTGGATCGGGTTGATTTCCGGCGATATTTGTCCACCACCTCAGAGCAGGCGGACAGGTTATGCAGCAGCGGACTTTAGACCGTTGCTTCATAACTTGTGTTTCTGGCAAGCCTGATTGTTTGATTTAGAAATGGTATACAAGGGTATACAATTTTAATAAAGTTTCTAATTTTATTACTTTCATTATGTAATATACTTCATTCTCTTGCAGCATCCAGCATAAGCTTACTGTGTTTTCAGACTCCCGTTGATTTCTATGGCATCTGCGGACTTAAGGGTGACGGATTGAAAACTAGGTACGCTGCTTTGGAATAGACGCGAGCGTACCTGTTAAATGTTTGATAAGTTGGGAAAATGGTCAAATAGAGTCGAATGTGACGATCTTGACGCTGTGATAACTACGCCGGATCAATCTTGTGACAAATACGATGCAGGATTCAAGCGTATTTTCAGTTGACGCTTTGATAAATATCTCCCCATTATCTCTGTTTATCTATATTTATTTACACTGTATATAGCTATATATATCGTCAATCAGATTAATCTCGCATTCTATTGGCTGATCGGAACAGCCAATAGAATGCAAGCTCAATCTGATTGGCTGATTGGATCAGCCAATCGGATTGAACTTCAATCTGATTGGCTGATTTAATCAGCTAATCAGATTTTTCCTACCTTAATTCCGATTGGCTGATAGAATCCTATCAGCCAATCGGAATTCGAGGGACGCCATCTTGGATGACGTCACTTAAAGGAACCGTCATTCGTCGTTCAGTCGTCGGTGGAAGAAGATGGCTCTGCGTCGGCTCGTCTGAAAAAGGCTCCGCTCCGCTCCGGATGGATGAAGATTGAAGACGCCGCCTGGATGATGACTTCAATCAGATGGAAGACTTCTTCAGCGCCGCCTGGATATTGACTTCAATCGGATGGAAGACTTCTTCAGTGCCCCTTGGATGATGACTTCTGCCGCTCCGGATGTCTTCATCTGTTCCATCGGTGGTCGGCTGGCTGAAGACGGCTAAAGGTAGGATGATCTTCAGGGGGGTAGTGTTAGGTTTATTTAAGGGGGGGTTTGGGTTAGAGTAGGGGTATGTGGGTGGTGGGTTTTAATGTTGGGGGGTTGTATTTTATTTTTACAGGCAAAAGAGCTGAATTCTTTGGGGCATGCCCTGCAAAAGGCCCTTTTAAGGGCTGGTAAGGTAATAGAGCTGTTAACTTTTTAATGTAGAATAGGGTAGGGCATTTTTTTATTTTGGGGGGCTTTGTTATTTTATTAGGGGGCTTAGATTAGGTGTAAGTAGCTTAAAATTGTTGTAATCTTTTTTAAAGTTTTGTAACTTATTTTTTTTATTTTTTGTAACTTAGTTTATTTATTTTTTGTACTTTAGTTAGTTTATTTAATTGTATTTAATTGTATTTATTTGTAGGTAATTTATTTAATTAATTTAATGATAGTGTAGTGTTAGGTTTAATTGTAACTTAGATTAGGATTTATTTTACAGGTAATTTTTTATTTCTTTTAGTTAGGTAGTTATTAAATAGTTAATGACTATTTAATAACTATTCTAACTAGCTAAAATAAATACAAAGTTACCTGTAAAATAAATTTAAATCCTAAAAAAGCTACAATGTAATTATTAATTTCATTGTAGCTATCTTAGGGTTTATTTTACAGGTAAGTATTTAGTTTTAAATAGGAATAATTTATTTAATGATAGTGTAGTGTTAGGTGTAATTGTAACTTAGGTTAGTTTTTATTTTACAGGTAAATTTCTCGTTATTTTAACTAGGTAGCTATTAAATAGTTAATAACTATTTAATAACTATTGTACCTAGTTAAAATAAATTGAAATTTGCCTGTAAAATAAAAATAAATCCTAAAATAGATACAATATAATTATTATTTATACAGGGAGTGCAGAATTATTAGGCAAGTTGTATTTTTGAGGATTAATTTTATTATTGAACAACAACCATGTTCTCAATGAACCCAAAAAACTCATTAATATCAAAGCTGGATAGTTTTGGAAGTAGTTTTTAGTTTGTTTTTAGTTATAGCTATTTTAGGGGGATATCTGTGTGTGCAGGTCTGTGCATAATTATTAGGCAACTTAACAAAAAACAAATATATACCCATTTCAATTATTTATTTTTACCAGTGAAACCAATATAACATCTCAACATTCACAAATATACATTTCTGACATTCAAAAACAAAACAAAAACAAATCAGTGACCAATATAGCCACCTTTCTTTGCAAGGACACTCAAAAGCCTGCCATCCATGGATTCTGTCAGTGTTTTGATCTGTTCACCATCAACATTGCGTGCAGCAGCAACCACAGCCTCCCAGACACTGTTCAGAGAGGTGTACTGTTTTCCCTCCTTGTAAATCTCACATTTGATGATGGACCACAGGTTCTCAATGGGGTTCAGATCAGGTGAACAAGGAGGCCATGTCATTAGATTTTCTTCTTTTATACCCTTTCTTGCCAGCCACGCTGTGGAGTACTTGGACGCGTGTGATGGAGCATTGTCCTGCATGAAAATCATGTTTTTCTTGAAGGATGCAGACTTCTTCCTGTACCACTGCTTGAAGAAGGTGTCTTCCAGAAACTGGCAGTAGGACTGGGAGTTGAGCTTGACTCCATCCTCAACCCGAAAAGGCCCCTTGCTGGCGTCTGAGTCGGACTGGAGCTCTCTGCCCTTTACAAATCCAGCCACGGGCCCATCCATCTGGCCCATCAAGACTCACTCTCATTTCATCAGTCCATTAAACCTTAGAAAAATCAGTCTTGAGATATTTCTTGGCCCAGTCTTGACGTTTTAGCTTGTGTGTCTTGTTCAGTGGTGGTCGTCTTTCAGCCTTTCTTACCTTGGCCATGTCTCTGAGTATTGCACACCTTGTGCTTTTGGGCACTCCAGTGATGTTGCAGCTCTGAAATATGGCCAAACTGGTGGCAAGTGGCATCTTGGCAGCTGCACGCTTGACTTTTCTCAGTTCATGGGCAGTTATTTTGCGCCTTGGTTTTTCCACACGCTTCTTGTGACCCTGTTGACTATTTTGAATGAAACGCTTGATTGTTCGATGATCACGCTTCAGAAGCTTTGCAATTTTAAGAGTGCTGCATCCCTCTGCAAGATATCTCACTATTTTTTACTTTTCTGAGCCTGTCAAGTCCTTCTTTTGACCCATTTTGCCAAAGGAAAGGAAGTTGCCTAATAATTATGCACACCTGATATAGGGTGTTGATGTCATTAGACCACACCCCTTCTCATTACAGAGATGCACATCACCTAATATGCTTAATTAGTAGTAGGCTTTCGAGCCTATACAACTTGGAGTAAGACAACATGCATAAAGAGGATGATGTGGTCAAAATACTCATTTGCCTAATAATTCTGCACTCCCTGTATTGTAGCTAGATTAGGGTTTATTTTACAGGTAAGTATTTAGTTTTAAATAGGATTAATTTAGTTAATAATAGTTATAATATTTAGATGTATTTAATTAATATTTAAGTTAGGGGGGTGTTAGGGTTAGGGTTAGACTTAGGTTTAGGGGTTAATAATTTGAATATAGGTTAATTGCGGCGGTATAGGGGGGGCAGGATAGGGGTTAATAAGTTTAATATAGGTGGCGGCGGGGTCCGGGAGCGGCGGTTTAGGGGTTTAACAATTTATTTAGTTGCGGCAGGGTCCGGGATCGGTAGGATAGGGGTTAATACATTTATTATAGGTGGCGGCGGTATAGGGGGGCAGGATAGGGGTTACTAGGTATAATGTAGGTGGCGGTGGGCTCCGGGAGCGGCAGTTTAGGGGTTAATACATTTATTATAGTTGCGGGGGGCTCCGGGGGCGCTGGTATAGGGGGTAGAACAGTGTAGTTTAGTGTGAGTGCTTAGTGACAGGCTAGCAATAAAGCTGTCAAAAAGCCGAAGAGCAGACACGTTGATAACTAGAGTCCAATGTGTCTGTTTTTTTTTCTCTCCATATTTTGTTTGTGTGTGTGTTTGTAAATGTGTATGCACGTAGTGTGTAGTATGTGGGTCATTTGTTAAGTGTGTGTAGTTTATATATATAATCTATTTTTACCTATAGATACATATGCTACAGGATGCTACTGCAGGTAATCACTGCCTTCCAGGCTAGAGATAAATATCTGGGAGTACACTTTTTTAAAAAAAACTCTGCTGCCTGCTACTGCTGAAATGGCTTAAAATAAATCAAAGTACACAACTTTAAACCTTTATATCTCAGCAATTACTGCTCATTATTTTTAACAAACCACACAACTACTAGATAAGACAAAAATCTATTTGCCTGCCAAATTTCATAGATTTGTAGTGCAGATTCTGTTGTAGATTTGGCTGATAAGTTTCACTCATAAGAGAGAGGGTCTTAACAACATAATACCAAAAATACTCAACTAATTTACTTCAAATTATCAGCAAACAAAACTACCAAATTTTAAATAAATTTGTTTACACATCTGAAGGTACAAGCACCTGAAAAGCAGAGTTTAGCCTTGAATTTTGTGATGAAAATACTATAGTGGTACTACTCAATTTCCAGTTACAAGGACAAAAAAAATAACACTTTTTTGCTCACTAGAGAAGGAAAAAAGCAGGGACCAATGAATTAAGAACAATTTACATAAATGCAAGAAGTGTTTAAGGCCCTTTAACACCAAACTGCACTTGTTACAACATTGCTAATATTTCTAGATTTCCTGGTGTCAGCATTGCAATAGAACATTACACTGATAGCACTGGAAACTTCAGTTAACATCATTTAACATCATTGGGGCATATGTATCAATGTGCGAGCAGACATGATACAAAGTATCATGTCTGCTTCACATCGCTACGCATACGCTGTCGGCATTAATCATTGCACCAGCAGTTCTTGTGAACTGCTGGTGCAATGGCCAATCAGCCGCTAGCAGGGGGTGTCAATCAACCCGATCGTATTCCATCGGGTTGATTTCTGTTCGCCACCTCAGAGCAGGTGGACAAGTTATGGAGCAGCAGTCTTTAGACCGCTGCTCGATAACTTGTCCGCCTGCTCTGAGGCGGCGGACAGAAATCAACCCGATCGAATACGATCGGGTTGATTGACACCTCCTACTAGCGGCCAAGGTGAGATCATGGGGCATATTTATCAAGCTCCGTATGGAGCTTGATGCCCCGTGTTTCCTGCGAGCCTTTAGGCTCGCCAGAAACACAAGTTATGAAGCAGCGATCTAAAGAGGCGACGGACAGACATCGACTGAAATCAACCCGATCCAATATGATCAGGTTGATTGACACCCCCTGCTAAGGGCCGATTGGCTGCAAATCTGCAGGGGGCGGTATTGCACCAGCAGTTCACAAGAACTGCTGGTGCAATGATAAATGCCGACAGCGTATGCTGTCTGCATTTATCGATGTGCAGCGGACATGATCCGCAATATTGGATCATGTCCGCTCACACCATATTAAATAGGTCCCCATGTCTGGAATTTGAGCATTGCTTCAGCTATATTTTCCACAGTTTCATTAGAAGGGGTTCCAGCCATTACCATCTATAGTTGTGTGAGGTGCCCAACACATGATACCTCAAACTTCTAGCAACCCACGTGAGAAACAATAATTAAAAACACAACACTTTGGAAACACGCTTTCAACATGCTTTATGTAAAAGTTTGTAATTGCAAAATGCTCATATGTCTGTATATTTATGGTAAAGAAGTCTCGCTGGATAGAACTAAACTTGCCTTTAGAGGCTGGCTGAAGACTATCCGGGACATTTTAGAAGCATGGTCAGGATTATTTACTTATACTTAGGCCCCGAGTGCAGTATTTAAATACATTCTTTCACCTTGTGACAAATCTCATCTCATAGTCATCTCTCACAATTTCAAAGCTGACATGGTTGTTATTTCTCTTTAAAGGGGGATATTACCCATATGCTGCATTGTTTTTAAGTGGGTATAATTTACAGTTTAACAGTTTTTCAAGTTTTATTTTGTGTATATGTTAGTATACTGTTTTATAGAAGTATTTTTTGTTTTTGTTTTAAAGGAACACTAAAGCTTAAATTAAACTTTTGTGATTCAGATAGATCATGCAATTTTAAGGGATTCTCCAATTTACTTCCATTTTGCAATTGTGCAGTAATTTTCTATGCACAGTTTCTGAGGCATCAGCTACTACTGAGCATGTGCAAGAGTTCACAGTTTATACGTATATGAGTCTGTGATTGTCTGATGGCTGCCACGTGTTATGGGAGTCAGCAAGTTAAAATACATTTTTCAGAAAAAATGGCCATTGCTTTATTTTTATTATCCACTTTTTAATTATGAAAATCTACTGTATTGAATGGTCCTTTAAGTTGTTATTTAACATTTTGAATGCTGGTATCCTGGTATTGATGCTGGAATCCTTCACATGCATCAAGAGGTGAGAACAGGGCATATTAGAGCCTAAGCAAATAAGGCACATGCCTAGGGCAGCAGATTGGGGGGAGGCCACACTTTTTGGAGCCTCTGTAGGAGTGATGTTCCACTAAAAATAATAATAGAATTAAGTCTGCCTTCAGTTCTCACTAATGTGTACTCATCTACTGCTGTCTCCAAATGTGTACCTGCCGCAGTCCTAACTCCCTCAGATGGTACAGACCTGAAGTTGCAGTTGTTACAGGAGGGGACCAGAACCAGTGAAGCACAAATAGCAGCAGCCAGCAACTGAATTAACTTTCTAGTATTGCTATATGAGCACAGTCAGGTTGCCTACTGTTGGTAGATCTGACTGCACTCATATCACAGTTGTAGATAGCCATTTATCGCGGCAGCGCTTGGCAGGGACCAGCTACTGAAGCAGAGGGTTACCCAGTGTGAGCAAAAATTAAACTAAGAAAAAACTGCAGATCAACTCATAGGCCAGCAGAATAGCTACCTGGATGTGTATTGTAATGAAAACAAAGGTTTGCAGATTTGAAAAAGCAAACTTTCATGACAGGGGTTAGATATTTACTGAATGCGCAAAATATACCATATATACTCTACAGCTATATTTATCAGGACATGGTATTCATAGTTTATATATATCCATACTGTATACATGAGCCAATGAAAGTATCAGGACTTACTTGCCATTAACTTGGCATTTCTTTGCTGTCATTGATTTAGAGTCCACAAATGCACAAGTTAATTATTAAATACTCATAATTAATTTATTAGATCAATCAGCTTGAATATGATTATATTCAATATCTGTTTAGTTAATATATATATATGGCATCTGCACAAATAACCAGTAGTAGGAACGGTAATAGAAAGGAATGCTAAGATGTTCTGAGGTTTTATTTCAACATTAAAATGGACTAGATCTTTTTCTGTAGTGACATTTTACAACAAAAGACAGTAATATTTCAACTAATTATGGTCTAAATTAAACAAAGTATCCTTGAAGGAGCACAGATAAATGATGGTTTATTTTTCATGATTTATAATTCTGTTCCAATTTGCTCATGGAGTTTGTGCAACTTTATGGCACTTAAGTTGTCTATCTGTTCCTTTTGCTTTGCTTTTACAGAGGTTGTTAAGACATGCATTATGCAATTTACCCCAGCATGTTTTTATTATTATTATCATTTTATTTATTTTTTTGTAAATGGTCAACTTTTTTTTTTTATATTGCAGAGTATGCTCTGAACTTGTTCTTAAAAAAAAAGGACAACAGAAAAAAAGAATCCCTCTTGAATATTTACTTAAAACTAGTAAAAAATACTTAGGTCCTGATTCTGTAAACCTCTCTGGGCTGGCAAGTAGATATATAAATTCTACTGATTTAAAGCAATTCCACCACTAAGGGACAAGCTCCCTATATAAAAGATTTATTTAAATCTCATTAGAATAGTACTGTAATATATAGTGTTATAGGGAGGGGTGCTTCGTACAACTGAATAATTCAACACAAAATTTGGGAATAAAGAGAAAATTCTCACTAAAGAATGCGAATTAGCACTTGCTGCCCTGACTACTAGGCAGAAATTAAGGACAACTGAATTAAAACATAACGTTTAATAATTACACTATAAAATTGGGTACGAAATATTTAAAACCATGGACGGAGAGGTGAAATAATAATAGCCCTAAAAATAAATATAATCCTCAATATGCCTTGAGGTTTGGTAACCTCAAGTTGAAATTAGGGTTAAATGAGAAGCATGGATCTATTCTAAAAGAATAATATATTCTTAGATATAATATAATCCTAGTCAGATTAAGGTGAAGCGTCATCCATGCAGTTCAATCCCATTTCACTAGGGTAAGTGATGAACGTAATGTCTATGAAAAGGATGCACTGCTAGGATGTATGAGATGCCCCCTTAATTTAATTATTTTATTTTTTTAAAATTTTATAAAACTCACTATTGATTTTCACTTTTTTCTACAAGTAATTTATGCTCAGAAACTGGGCTGCACAATTATATAATAGAATTGTTTGTGATACATAATATTTAGACTAATGCACTACTCTTAGGACTATCAATATATAGCATTGCAACAAACTGTTATTATTATTGTCATCTCTTTATCTATCCAACTTAATAGCGATTAATGTGGAAATATATGTGGATGAGTAATTTTACTCTTTACCATTATTGTTAGCAATTCGATAACAACAGAGTTGCTTATTATTTATATATTTAGACTAAGACATAGGGACATATTTATCAAGGTCTGGCGGACCTGATCCAACACTGCGGACCAGGTCCGCCAGACCTCGCTGAATACGGCAAGCAATACGCTTGCCATATTCAGCATTGGGTAAGAGCTGCTGGTGCAACGCCGCCCCCTGCAGACGCGCGGCCAATGGGCCGCCAGCAGGGGGTGTCAATCAACCCGATCGTACTCGATCGGGTTGTATTGTGTCGATGTCTGTCCGCCTGCTCAGAGCAGGCGGACAGGTTTTGGAGCAGCGGTCTTTGTGACCGCTGCTTCATAACTGCTGTTTCTGGCGAGCCTGAAGACTCGCCAGAAACAGGGGCCATCAAGCTCCATACGGAGTTTGTTAAATAGAGCCCTTAGTATCTGCAATGTACAAATTTTAGTGGTAAGATAATCGGGGCTTAGTGTATTTACAAGGGCTCCTCCGATATCCATTTAAGCATTAGATTGTTTTTTACCAGGCGGTACTAAATGCCATCCAACTACCGTACATGTGTACAAGCATAACATTACACCAATACAGACTAGGTCCCAGGAGTTACCTGGCGGTACCTATTATCATCATATACATGTGTATAAGCACTATACTATACTCACACTAACTGTATATAAGGTCAATACTTTTATTTGTTATATTTGCTATATAGCTTTAATGATACTTTGTAATTTATTATATATAAGAACTCACATAATCAATCCGGAATTAGTCGCTACAAATATTCAATTATATATTTTTTATTTCCCTTTTCATTTAAGGGAGCGTCTCATACATCCTAGCAGTGCATCCTTTTCATAGACATTACGTTCATCACTTACCCTAGTGAACTGGGATTGAACTGCATGGATGACGCTTCACCTTAATCTGACTAGGATTATATTATATCTAAGAATATATTATTCTTTCAGAATCGATCCATGCTTCTCATTTAACCCTAATTTCAACTAGAGGTTACCAAACCTCAAAGGCCTATTGAGGAATATATTTATTTTTAGGGTTATTATTATTTCACCTCTCCGTCTGTGGTTTTAAATATTTCTTACCCAATTTTATAGTGTAGTTATTAAACGTTATGTTTTAATTCAGTTGTCCTTAATTTCTGACTAGTAGTCAGGGCAGCGAGTGCTAATTCACATTCTTTAGATTTATAAATTCTATTTATGCTGAAAACAGGGTGTCTCGTTAATGCTATGGGAAGGAAATGCATTCATTACACAAGTGCACAATGAAAATCGTAATTTACAAATCATACAAAACAAATATTTGAACCATTACTAAAAATGCACAGGAAACAATTGTATTGTTAAGATGCATCAAAAATCGTAACAGAATTATTCATAAAAAAATGTATTTTATCATAAACATAACATTTGTATGTAAATTACAAATGAATAAATCGTATTAAATATGCACAGCATAAATCATTTTTTAAGTATACTGGATATGCAAAAAAACACTTAGAAATTCACACTTATAAGTACAAAATAAAAAGCATAATTGTTATTTTTTTTTAAAAATGGACTAAACATGGGCATTCTATAGGTGTTTATGAAATCGTCTCTACAATCCCAGCATAATTCTATAAACATTTTGGACCTGCAGGTCTCACTGTTTTCTCTCACACCTTAAAAGCTGGTAAGCTTTTATAAATATACTCAAAACAATAATTATTCTCAAAGGGAAACTTACTTGTACAAAAATAACAGCATAATTTCATTTGTATTAGGTGTAATATTAAAGTTGAAACATACACAGGTTTCTCCCTGTATACTTTATCCTGCATTGCAAACATGTGGGTTGCCCCGTGAATGTTGAAGTGGAAAAACCATCTATAGACCAGCAATTTTTTTTAGAATCTGAATATGCTTTCATTATTTATTTATTTTGCCCTATTTTCTGTAATTAATCTCTAAAAATTGTGTGTTTTCCTCTGCCTCAAAGAGGTTAGATTGTATCCAAAACTATAACCCTACCCCATTCCTCACAATCGGCGAGATTACGAGTTTTGCGTTAGGAGCTATGCGATGCTAACGAGCAGTTTTCTCTCACCGCTTACTTACATGCAGCGCTGGTATTACAGGTTTTCAGAAACCCGGCGTTAAAAGACAAGAAGTGAGTGTAGAGCAAAATTTAGCTCCATATCTCACTTCAATACCAGCGCTGCTTAAGTCAGCGGTGAGCTGGTCGTATGTGCTCATGCACGATTTCCCAATGGGGAGAGCCGGCTGAGAAAAAGTCTAACACCTGCAAAAAAGCAGCGTAAAACTCAGTAACGCAGCCCCATTGATTCCTATGGGGGAATAAAATTTATGTTTACACCTAACATGAACCCCGAGTCTAAACACCCCTAATCTTACACTTATTAACCCCTAATCTGCCGCCCCCCACATCGCCAACACCTGCATTATATTTATTAACCCCTAATCTGCCGCTCCGGACACCGCAGCCACCTACATTATACTTATGAACCCCTAATCTGCTGTCCCCCAACATTGCCAACACCTACATTATATTTATTAACCCCTAATCCGCCGTCCCCAACGTCGCTGCCACTATATTAAATTTATTAAACCCTAAACCTAAGTCTAACCTTAACCCTAACACCCCCTAACTTAAATATAATTTAAATAAATCTAAATAAAATTACTATAATTAACTAAATAATTCCTATTTAAAACTAAATACTTACCTGTAAAATAAACCATAAGCTAGCTACAGTATAACTAATAGTTACATTGTAGCTAGCTTAGGGTTTATTTTTATTTTACAGGCAAGTTTTTATTTATTTTAACTAGGTAGAATAGTTACTAAATAGTTATTAACTATTTAATAACTACCCAGCTAAAAAAAATACAAATTTACCTGTAAAATAAAACCTAACCTAAGTTACAATAACACCTAACACTACACTACAATTAAATAAATTACCTAAAATAAATACATTAAATTAAATTTGCTAAATCACACAAAAACCCCACTAAATTACAGAAAATAAAAAATAAATTACAGATCTTTAAACTAATTACACCTAATCTAAAAGCCCTATCAAAATAAAAAAGCCCCCCCAAAATAAAAAGAAAACCCCTAGCCTAAACTAAACTATCAATAGCCCTTAAAAGGGCCTTTTGCGGGGCATTGCCCCAAAGTAATCAGCTTTATCTTCTTAGCTAATATTCAAGAATACAGGGCCAGCCCTAGCTATTGCGGGGCCCAAGGAAGGATGACAAAATGGTGCCCCTTTCTCCCCGCCCCAACCCCGCCCAATCCCCACCCAATCTCCACCCAACCCGCCCAATCTCCGCCCCCAACCCCGCCCCACAGCTTTTAAAATTATTATTTTTTTTTTAAGAAAAATCATTTAAGGTAATGTACACCATTTTTATATATATATATAAAAAACATAAATCCACTAATGTGGAGCACTATAACATTGTATATATTGCAATATACCATTTGTACTATTAGAACAACTGTTTCAGTATATAATGAAGAATTATGCTGACAATTAGGAACAGTTGAGTTGAACTGGACCTTATTTTTATGTGTTTTCTTATGATAACAAGAACATTACAGAGACGCCAGGGCCGGCCCTAGCAAGTGCAGGTCCCTAGGCAAATTGACAGCCCGGGTCCTCTACCCAGAACAAAAAATACTTAAAAGAAATGGGGCAATGCACTGTAGAACACAAACGCACAGATATAATACACACAGATATACTTATATACACATACATCCACACACTCAGACACATACACAGGTACACAGATATATACATACAAAGGTGTACACACAACACACAAAGCCCACACACACACAGCCACAGCTCACATACACACACAGCCCACACACACACACACAGCCCTTCCCCCCCACACACACAAACAGCCCCCCCACACACACAGCCCACACACACACACAGCCCCCCCCCCACACACAGCCCATACACACACACAGCCCCTACACACACAGCCCACACACACACAGCCCCCACACACACAGCCCACACACAGCCCATGCACACAGCCCACACACACTCACACAGCCCACACACAAAGCCAACACACAATAACATAAATGATGCCCCCACCAATAAAATAAAGCCCCCAGCAATAAAATAAAGCTCCCAGCCCCCCAGCAAAAAAATTATGCCCCAGCCCCACTGCAATAAAATGATGCCCCCAGCCCTACTGCAATAAAATGATGCCCCCAGCCCCACTGCAATAAATGATGCCCCCAGCAATAAAATGAAGCCCCCCTGCAAAACAATGATGCCCAGCCCCCTGCAAAAAATGATGCCCCCTGCAATAAAAATATGCCCCAGCCCCCCTGCAGAAAAATTATGCCCCCAGCACAAAAATGATGCCCCAGCAATAAAATGATGCCTCATCTCCCCTGCAATAATATGATGCCCCAACAAAAATATGATAATCCCCCTGCAATAAAATGATGCCTCAGCCCCTGCAATAAAATGAAGCCCAGTCCTCCTGCAATAAAAGTATGCCCCCAGCCTCCTGCAAAAAATTATGCCCCAGCCCCCCTGCACAAAATGATGCCCCTGCAATAAAATGATGCCCCCAGCAAATATATGATGCCCCCAGCCCCCCTGCAATAAATTATGCCCCCAGCACCCCTGCAATAAATTATTCCCCCAGCCCCACTGCAATGATGCCCCCAACAATAAAATGAAACCCCCAGCCCTCTGCAATAAAATGATACCCAGTCCCCCTGCAATAAAATGATGCCCCATACCCACTGCAATAAAATGATGCCCCATCCCCACTGCAATAAATGATGCCCCCAGCAATAAAATGAAGCCCCCTAGCCCTCCTACAATAAAATGATGCCCCCAGCCCCACTACAATAAAAATGTCCCCAGCACAAAAATGATGCCCCGTCTCCCCTGCAATAAAATGATGCCCCCAACAAAATTATAATGCCCCCAGCAATAAAATGAATCCCCCCTGCAATAAAATGATGCCCCAGTCCCCTCTAATAAAATGAAGCCCCCTGCAATAAAATGAAGCCCAGTCCCCCTGCAATAAAATGATGCTCCCAACCCCCTGCAAAAAAATTATGCCCCAGCCCCCTGCAAAAGAATTATGCCCCTTCACAAAAATAATGCCCCTGCAATAAAATGATGCCCCCAGCAAAAATATGATGCCCCAGCCCCCCTGCAATAAATTATTCCCCCAGCCCCACTGCAATGATGCCCCCAGTAATAAAATTAAACCCCAGCCCCCCTGCAATAAAATGATGCCCAGTCCCCTTGCAATAAAATGATGCCCCATCCCCACTGCAATAAAATGAAGCCCCATCCCCGCTGCAAAAAATGATCCCCCTGCAACAAAATGATGCCCCAGCCCCACTGCAATTAAATGAATTCCCCCCTGCAATAAAATGATGCCCCGGCCCCCTGCAATAAAATGAAGCCCAGTCCCCCTGCAATAAAATTATGCCCCAGCCCCCTGCAATAAAATGATGCCCTGAAGAATCTGTTGGCGCTCTACAAATAACCGATAATAATAACAATACCCCATCCCCACTGCTATAAAATGATGCCCCATCCCCACTGCAATAAAATGATGCCCCATCCCCACTGCAATAAATGATGCCTCCAGCAATAAAACAATGCCCCCAGCCCCCCTACAATAAAATGATGCCCCCCTGCAATAAAATGATGCCCTAGCCCCACAGCAATAAAATTATGCCCCATCTCCCCTGCAATAAAATAATGCCCCCAACAAAAATATGATGCCCCAGCAATAAAATGATGTCCCCAGCCCCCCAGCAATAAAATGAATCCCCCCTGCAATAAAATGATGCCCCAGCCCCCTGCAATAAAATGAAGCCCCCCTGCAATAAAATGAAGCACTCCTGCAATAAAATGAAGCCCAGTCTCCCCACAATAAAATTATTCCCCCAGCCCCCCTGCAAAAATATTATGCCCCCTGCAAAAAAATGATGCCCCCAGCAAAAATATGATGCCACCCAGCCCCCCTGCAATAAATTATTCCCCCATCCCCATTGCAATGATGCCCCCAGCAATAAAATTAAACCCCCAGCCCCCCTGCAATAAAATGATGCCCCATTCCCACTGAAATAAAATGATACCCCAACCCCACTGCAATAAAATGATGCCCCAGACGTACTGCAATAAAATGATGACCCAAGCTCCACTGCAATAAAATTATTCCCCTAGCCCCACTGCAATAAAATGATGCCCCCAGTCCCACTGCAATAAATGATGCCCCAGCAATAAAATGAACCCCCGCCCTGCAAAAAATGATGCCCAGCCCCCCTGCAAAAAAATGATGCCCCCCTACAATAAAAATATGCCCCCAGCCCCCCTGCAAAAAAATGTTGCCCCAGCACAAAAATGATGCCCCAGCAATAAAATGATGCTCCATCTCCCCTGCAATAAAATGATGCCCCCAACAAAAATATAATGCTCCCAGCAATAAAAAAGATGTCCCCAGCCCCCCAGCAATAAAATGAATCCCCCCTGCAATAAAATTATGCCACAGCCCCCTGCAATAAAATGAAGCCCCCCTACAATAAAATGAAGCTCAGATCCCCTGCAATAAAATAATGCCCCCAGCCCCCCTGCAAAACAATTATGCCCCCAGGCCCCCGCAAAATAATTATTCCTCCCTGCACAAAAATGATGCCCCTGCAATAAAATGATGCCCCCAGCAAAAATATGATGCCCCCAGCACCCTGCAATAAATGCAATACATGATTCCCCCAGCCCCCCTGCAATAAAATGATGCCCAGCCCCCCCTGCAACAAAATGATGCCCCAGCCTCCCTGCAACAAAATGATGCCCCAGCCCCACTGCAATAAAATGATGCTCCAGGCTCACAGCAATAAAATGATGCCCCATCTCCCCTGCAACAAAATGATGCCCCTGCAATAAAATGATGCCCCCAACAAAAATATGATGCCCCCAGCAATAAAATGATGTCCCCAGCCCCCAGCAATAAAATGAATCCCCCCTGCAATAAAATGATGCCCCAGTCCCCTGCAATACAATGAAGCCCCGCTGCAATAGTCCCCCTGCAATAAAATTATGCCCCCATCCCCCCTGCAAATAAATTATGCCCCTGCAATAAAATTATGCCCCCAGCCCCCTGCAATAAATGATTCCCCCAGCCCCACTGCAATGATTCCCCCAGCAATAAAATTAAACCCCCAGCCCCCCTGCAATAAAGTGATGCACCATCCCCACTGCAATAAAATGATGCCCCATCCCCACTGCAATAAATGATGCACCCAGCAAAAAACTGAAGCCCCCAGCCCCCCTGCAATAAAATGATTCTCCCCTGCAATAAAATGATGCACCAGCCCCACAGCAATAACATTATGCCCCATCTCCCCTGCAATAAAATGATGCCCCCAACAAAAATATGATGACCCCAGCAATAAAATTATGTCCCCAGTCCCCCAGCAATAAAATGAATCCCCCCTGCAATAAAATGATGCCCCAGCCCCGTGCAATAAAATGAAGCCCCCCTGCAATAAAATGAAGCCCAGTCCCCCTGCAATAAAATTATGCCCCCAGCCCCCCTGCAAAAATATGATGCCCCCTGCAATACAATTAAACCCCCAGTCCCCCTCCAATAAAATGATGCCCAGTCCCCCTGCAATAAAATTATGCCCCATCCTCACTGCAATACATTGATGCCCATCCCCACTGCAATAAACGATGCCCCCAGCAATAAAATGATGCCCAGCCCCCTGCAATAAAATGATGCAACAGCCCCCTGCAATAAAATTATGCTCCAGCCCCACTGCAATAAAATGTTGCCCCCAGTCCCACTGCAATACAATGATACCCCCAGCCCCACTACAATAAATGATGCCCCCAGCAATAAAATGAAGCCCCCTGTAAAAAATGATGCCCAGTACCCGTGCAATAAAATGATGTCCCCTGCAATAAAAATATGCCCCCAGCCCCCCTGCAATAAAATGATGCCCCCAGCACAAAAATAATGTCCCAGCAATAAAATGATGCCCCATCTCCCCTGCAATAAAATGATGCCCCCTGCAATAAAATGACACCCCCAACAAAAATATGATGCCCCCAACTCAGGCACAATGACTGTTACATGTACACATTTGTGTTATTGATAACATCATACATACACACTGCTGATATTCCTATTCCACGTATTTTATGGTGGGAAAGTTTTCTGAGGATATGAGATGTTCCACTCACTATAAAATACCCCTGTGCTGCATCCTCCATACTCTGTACTATAACAGAGTATGTAATGGAGGATGCCGGGGTAGTTTATAGTGAGTGGAACATCTGAGGTCACTGAGGCAAGCATTGTGCGCACAAACCCTGCTTACTTACCACCTATCTGCACTGCAATCTGGCTCAGACAGTCTCTGCAGAGTTAGGTGTCGGTGAGTGCTGCCGCCGCATGTGTGAAGGCTGTGGTCGTGCTCAGTATAAGTGGCAAGTGGGTCATGTGACATTGCGTGGTGACGTCACTGCCTGCCCTGCCCACGAGATCTATTGGAGACAGTGCCTGTCACTCACCTGTGCCCGGACGGGCAAAAAATTGTGGGCAAAAAAATTTAAAAAAATGGCGGCAAAAAAAATTTATATATTTTTTTGTTTAAACCGGTGCGGCAGGGCCCCCTAACTGCGGGGAACGAGGCGGACACCTCGCTCACCTTGCCCTAAGGCCGGCCCTGAAAGAATATGCAATTTAGATAAGCTATTAGGTTAAATCTCATATGTATTTACTATTATGCTATTCATATATAAACATATTGCTAACTACAGGGAGTGCAGAATTATTAGGCAAATGAGTATTTTGACCACATCATCCTCTTTATGCATGTTGTCTTACTCCAAGCTGTATAGGCTCGAAAGCCTACTACCAATTAAGCATATTAGGTGATGTGCATCTCTGTAATGAGAAGGGGTGTGGTCTAATGACATCAACACCCTATATCAGGTGTGCATAATTATTAGGCAACTTCCTTTCCTTTGGCAAAATGGGTCAAAAGAAGGACTTGACAGGCTCAGAAAAGTCAAAAATAGTGAGATATCTTGCAGAGGGATGCAGCACTCTTAAAATGGCAAAGCTTCTGAAGCGTGATCATCGAACAAGCGTTTCATTCAAAATAGTCAACAGGGTCGCAAGAAGCGTGTGGAAAAACCAAGGTGCAAAATAACTGCCCATGAACTGAGAAAAGTCAAGCGTGCAGCTGCCAAGATGCCACTTGCCACCAGTTTGGCCATATTTCAGAGCTGCAACATCACTGGAGTGCCCAAAAGCACAAGGTGTGCAATACTCAGAGACATGGCCAAGGTAAGAAAGGCTGAAAGACGACCACCACTGAACAAGACACACAAGCTGAAACGTCAAGACTGGGCCAAGAAATATTTCAAGACTGATTTTTCTAAGGTTTTATGGACTGATGAAATGAGAGTGAGTCTTAATGGGCCAGATGGATGGGCCCGTGGCTGGATTGGTAAAGGGCAGAGAGCTCCAGTCCGACTCAGATGCCAGCAAGGTGGAGGTGGAGTACTGGTTTGGGCTGGTATCATCAAAGATGAGCTTGTGGGGCCTTTTCGGGTTGAGGATGGAGTCAAGCTCAACTCCCAGTCCTACTGTCAGTTTCTGGAAGACACCTTCTTCAAGCAGTGGTACAGGAAGAAGTCTGCATCCTTCAAGAAAAACATGATTTTCATGCAGGACAATGCTCCATCATACGCGTCCAAGTACTCCACAGCGTGGCTGGCAAAAAAGGGTATAAAAGAAGAAAATCTAATGACATGGCCTCCTTGTTCACCTGATCTGAACCCCATTAAGAACCTGTGGTCCATCATCAAATGTGAGATTTACAAGGAGGGAAAACAGTACACCTCTCTGAACAGTGTCTGGGAGGCTGTGGTTGCTGCTGCACGCAATGTTGATGGTGAACAGATCAAAACACTGACAGAATCCATTTTGAGTGTCCTTGCAAAGAAAGGTGGCTATATTGGTCACTGATTTGTTTTTGAATGTCAGAAATGTATATTTGTGAATGTTGAGATGTTATATTGGTTTCACTGGTAAAAATAAATAATTGAAATGGGTATATATTTGTTTTTTGTTAAGTTGCCTAATAATTATGCACAGTAATAGTCACCTGCACACACAGATATCCCCCTAAAATAGCTATAACTAAAAACTACTTCCAAAACTATTCAGCTTTGATATTAATGAGTTTTTTGGGTTCATTGAGAACATGGATGTTGTTCAATAATAAAATGAATCCTCAAAAATACAACTTGCCTAATAATTCTGCACTCCCTGTACTGAAGAATCCGCAATTCAGATAAGTTATAAGGTTAAATCTCATATGTTATTACTATTTTACTATTCATATATCTATATATTGTTAACTACTGAAGAATACACAATTCAGATAAGATATAAGGTTAAACCTCATTTGTTATTACTATTTTACTATTTAACTATATACACATCGCTAACTACGAAAATACAAATGGCTAGATTACGAGTTTTGCGCTATACAAAATGAGCGGTACCGCACTTTCCATAGCGCTGCCATTATGAGTTACTGAAAAACCTCCTTGTGCTGTGCGGTATGGTGCGTTAAGCTCCATACTGCACAAAAGTCAAGGGCTGAGTTTACATGCTCGTGCACGCTTTTCCCCGATAGACATCAATGGGGAGAGAGTGTTAGAAAAAAACAAACACCTGTGATCGCGGAATGGCAAATTTCCGTAACGCAGCCCCATTGATGTCTATAGGGAAAATAAAGTTACGTTTAAACCTAACACCCTAACATAAACCCTAGTTTAAACACCCCTAATCAGCTGCCCCGACATCGCCAACACTAAATAAAGTTATTAACCCCTAAACCACCACCACACCGCATAGATAACACCTAACTAAACCTAATAACCCCTAAACCCCCGGGCCCCCCACATCGCTACTACTATAATTAAACTAATAACCCCTAAACCCCCACCCCCGACATCGCCCCGACACCTAAATAAAGTTATTAACCCCTAATCCGCCGCTCCCCAACATCGCCGACACTAAATAAACCTATTAACCCCTAAACCACCCCCCCCCACATTGTAACTAATAAACTAAATCTATTAACTCCTAAACCGCCGGACTCCCACATCGAAAAACACTAAATGAAACTATTAACCCATAACTTTAAATTAAAAGTTACAATATAACTATCTCTAAATAAATTAAAACTTACCTGTGAAATAAAAAAAAACTAACATTAAACTATAAATTAACCTATTCTAATAAAATAAAAATAAACTACCAATTAACCCCTTAACGACTCATGTCGTACAGGGTATGTCTTGCACAAACTGGTCTTTAAAGACCAGCGACGTACCCTGTACGACATTAGGGGTTTAAAGCGACTGGAAGCGATCCTGATTGCTTCCAGACACTTTCCGGTTATTGCAGTGATGCCTCGATATCAAGGCATCCTGCAATAACACCCCTTGGCCATCCGATGCAGAGAGAGCCATAATTGCACAAGCTGTTTGTAAATAATTTCAGTGAGAAACCTAAAGTTTGTGAAAAAGTTTGTGAAAAAGTGAACGTTTTTGTTTTATTTGATCGCATTTGGCGGGGAAATGCGATCAAATAAAACAAAAACAAAAAATTATGCCATAATTGCACAAGTTGTTTGCAAATAATTTCAGTGAGAAACCTAAAGTTTGTGAACAAATTTGTGAAAAAGTGAACAATTTTTTTTATTTGATCTCATTTGGCGGTGAAATGGTGGCATGTAATATACCAAAATGGGCCTAGATCAATACTTTGGGATGTCTTCTAAAAAAAATATATAAATGTCAAGCGATATTCAGGGATTCCTGAAAGATATCAGTGTCCCAATGTAACTAGGGCTAATTTTGAAAAAAAGTGGTTTGGAAATAGCAAAGTGCTACTTGTACTTATTGCCCTATAACTTGCAAAAAAGCAAAGAACATGTAAACATTGGGTATTTCTAAACTCAGGACAACATTTTGAAACTATTTAGCATGGGTGTTTTTTGGTGGTTGTAATGTGGATCAAATAAACAACGTGTAAAGCGCCAATAGGAAAATACAAAGGATTTAATATAAAATCAAATATAAAAACATGTGGTCTATCTGACCAACTGGGGATATATCCAAACACAGTCACAGTAAATAACGCATTAAACAGTATATGCAAAAATAAAACAAACCAGATAAGATAAAACAATAAAATTAGGTGCACCTAAAGATGTATAGAGTACCGTCTATAGGTAAAGGCGGAGACGTGTCCTACTCCGTATAATCCATAAACAAAGTCAAAGAGTTACAATGTCAATTGTGTCCAAGAAGTGAATAAAGTGATGAGTGGCTCCGATGTGTGTTCGTGAGTAATCCAGTGGGTGTGCAAAAAACAGAATTTATGCTTACCTGATAAATTACTTTCTCCAACGGTGTGTCCGGTCCACGGCGTCATCCTTACTTGTGGGATATTCTCTTCCCCAACAGGAAATGGCAAAGAGTCCCAGCAAAGCTGGTCACATGATCCCTCCTAGGCTCCGCCCACCCCAATCATTCGACCGACGGACAGGAGGAAATATATATAGGAGAAACCATATGATACCGTGGTGACTGTAGTTAGAGAAAATAATTCATCAGACCTGATTAAAAAACCAGGGCGGGCCGTGGACCGGACACACCGTTGGAGAAAGTAATTTATCAGGTAAGCATAAATTCTGTTTTCTCCAACATTGGTGTGTCCGGTCCACGGCGTCATCCTTACTTGTGGGAACCAATACCAAAGCTTTAGGACATGGATGAAGGGAGGGAGCAAATCAGGTCACCTAAATGGAAGGCACCACGGCTTGCAAAACCTTTCTCCCAAAAATAGCCTCCGAAGAAGCAAAAGTATCAAATTTGTAAAATTTGGCAAAAGTGTGCAGTGAAGACAAAGTCGCTGCCTTACATATCTGGTCAACAGAAGCCTCGTTCTTGAAGGCCCATGTGGAAGCCACAGCCCTAGTGGAGTGAGCTGTGATTCTTTCAGGAGGCTGCCGTCCGGCAGTCTCATAAGCCAATCGGATAATGCTTTTAAGCCAAAAGGAAAGAGAGGTAGAAGTCGCTTTTTGACCTCTCCTTTTACCAGAATAAACAACAAACAAGGAAGATGTTTGTCTGAAATCTTTAGTAGCCTCTAAATAGAATTTTAGAGCACGGACTACGTCCAAATTGTGTAACAAACGTTCCTTCTTTGAAACTGGATTCGGACACAAAGAAGGTACAACTATCTCCTGGTTAATATTTTTGTTGGAAACAACTTTCGGAAGAAAACCAGGCTTAGTACGCAAAACCACCTTATCTGCATGGAACACCAGATAGGGCGGAGAACACTGCAGAGCAGATAACTCTGAAACTCTTCTAGCAGAAGAAATTGCAACCAAAAACAAAACTTTCCAAGATAATAACTTAATATCTATGGAATGTAAGGGTTCAAACGGAACCCCTTGAAGAACTGAAAGAACTAGATTTAGACTCCAGGGAGGAGTCAAAGGTCTGTAAACAGGCTTGATCCTAACCAGAGCCTGAACAAATGCTTGAACATCTGGCACAGCTGCCAGTCTTTTGTGAAGTAAAACAGATAAAGCAGAGATCTGTCCCTTCAGAGAACTTGCAGATAATCCTTTCTCCAAACCTTCTTGTAGAAAGGATAGAATCTTAGGAATTTTTATCTTGTTCCATGGGAATCCTTTAGATTCACACCAACAGATATATTTTTTCCATATTTTATGGTAAATTTTTCTAGTTACAGGCTTTCTAGCCTGAATCAGAGTATCTATTACAGAATCTGAAAACCCACGCTTTGATAGAATCAAGCGTTCAATCTCCAAGCCGTCAGTTGGAGGGAAACCAGATTCGGATGTTCGAATGGACCCTGAACAAGAAGGTCCTGTCTCAAAGGTAGCTTCCATGGTGGAGCCGATGACATATTCACCAGGTCTGCATACCAAGTCCTGCGTGGCCACGCAGGAGCTATCAAGATCACCGAGGCCCTCTCCTGATTGATCCTGGCTACCAGCCTGGGGATGAGAGGAAACGGTGGGAATACATAAGCTAGGTTGAAGGTCCAAGGTGCTACTAGTGCATCTACTAGGGTCGCCTTGGGATCCCTGGATCTGGACCCATAGCAAGGAACCTTGAAGTTCTGACGAGACGCCATCAGATCCATGTCTGGAATGCCCCATAATTGAGTTATTTGGGCAAAGATTTCCGGATGGAGTTCCCACTCCCCCGGATGGAATGTCTGACGACTCAGAAAATCCGCTTCCCAATTTTCCACTCCTGGGATGTGGATCGCAGACAAGTGGCAGGAGTGATCCTCCGCCCATTGAATTATCTTGGTCACTTCTTTCATCGCCAGGGAAGTCCTTGTTCCCCCCTGATGATTGATATATGCAACGGTCGTCATGTTGTCTGACTGAAACCTTATGAATTTGGCCTTTGCTAGTTGAGGCCAAGCTCTGAGAGCATTGAATATCGCTCTCAGTTCCAGAATGTTTATCGGGAAAAGAGACTCTTCCCGAGACCATAGACCCTGAGCTTTCAGGGATTCCCAGACCGCGCCCCAGCCCACTAGGCTGGCGTCGGTCGTGACAATGACCCACTCTGGTCTGCGGAAGCTCATTCCCTGTGACAGATTGTCCAGGGTCAGCCACCAACGGAGTGAATCTCTGGTCTTTTGATCTACTTGAATCATCGGAGACAAGTCTGTATAATCCCCATTCCACTGTCTGAGCATGCACAGTTGTAATGGTCTTAGATGAATTCGTGCAAAAGGAACTATGTCCATTGTTGCAACCATCAATCCTATTACTTCCATGCACTGCGCTATGGAAGGACGAGGAACAGAATGAAGTACTTGACAAGAGCTTAGAAGTTTTGATTTTCTGACCTCTGTCAGAAAAATCCTCATTTCTAAGGAATCTATTATTGTTCCCAAGAAGGGAACTCTTGTTGACGGGGACAGAGAACTTTTTTCTTTGTTCACCTTCCATCCGTGAGATCTGAGAAAGGCTAGGACGATGTCCGTATGAGCCTTTGCTTTTGACAGGGACGACGCTTGAATCAGGATGTCGTCCAAGTAAGGTACTACTGCAATGCCCCTTGGTCTTAGAACCACTAGAAGGGACCCTAGTACCTTTGTGAAAATCCTTGGAGCAGTGGCTAATCCAAATGGAAGTGCCACAAACTGGTAATGCTTGTCCAGAAAAGCGAACCTTAGGAACTGATGATGTTCCTTGTGGATAGGAATATGTAGGTACGCATCCTTTAAATCCACGGTAGTCATAAATTGATTTTCCTGGATAGTAGGTAGGATCGTTCGAATAGTTTCCATTTTGAACGATGGTACCCTGAGAAATTTGTTTAGGATCTTTAGATCCAAAATTGGTCTGAATGTTCCCTCTTTTTTGGGAACTATGAACAGATTGGAATAAAATCCCATTCCTTGTTCTCTTATTGGAACTGGATGTATCACTCCCATCTTTAACAGGTCTTCTACACAATGTAAGAATGCCTGTCTCTTTATTTGGTTTGAAGATAATTGAGACCTGTGGAACCTTCCCCTTGGGGGTAGTTCCTTGAATTCCAGGAGATAACCTTGAGAAACTATTTCTAGTGCCCAAGGATCCTGAACATCTCTTGCCCAAGCCTGAGCAAAGAGAGAAAGTCTGCCCCCCACTAGATCCGGTCCCGGATCGGGGGCTATCCCTTCATGCTGTTTTGGTAGCAGTGGTAGGCTTCTTGGCCTGCTTACCCTTGTTCCAGCCTTGCATTGGTTTCCAGGCTGGTTTGGGTTGTGAAGTATTACCCTCTTGCTTAGAGGATACAGAATTAGAGACTGGTCCGTTTCTGCGAAAGGGATGAAAATTAGGCTTATTATTAGCCTTAAAAGACCTATCCTGTGGGAGGGCGTGGCCCTTTCCCCCAGTGATGTCTGAAATAATCTCTTTCAAATCAGGTCCAAATAATGTTTTACCTTTGAAAGGAATGTTAAGCAATTTTGTCTTGGAAGACACATCCGCTGACCAAGACTTTAGCCAAAGCACTCTGAGCGCCACGACAGCAAACCCTGAATTTTTCGCCGCTAATCTAGCTAATTGCAAAGCGGCATCTAAAACAAAAAAGTTAGCCAATTTAAGTGCTTGAACTCTGTCCATAACCTCCTCATACGAAGATTCTTTACTGAGCGATTTTTATAGTTCCTCGAACCAGAAACACGCTGCCGTAGTGACAGGAACAATGCATGAAATTGGTTGTAGAAGGTAACCTTGCTGTACAAAAATCTTTTTAAGCAAACCCTCTAATTTCTTATCCATAGGATCTTTGAAAGCACAACTATCTTCGATAGGAATAGTAGTGCGTTTGTTTAGAGTAGAAACCGCCCCCTCGACCTTGGGGACTGTCTGCCATAAGTCCTTTCTGGGGTCGACTATAGGAAATAATTTCTTAAATATAGGGGGGGAACAAAAGGTATGCCGGGCCTTTCCCACTCTTTATTTACTATGTCCGCCACCCGCTTGGGTATAGGAAAAGCGTCGGGGGGCACCGGAACCTCTAGGAACTTGTCCATCTTACATAATTTCTCTGGAATGACCAAATTGTCACAATCATCCAGAGTAGATAACACCTCCTTAAGCAGTGCGCGGAGATGTTCTAATTTAAATTTAAATGTCACAACATCAGGTTCAGCTTGATGAGAAATTTTTCCTGAATCTGAAATTTCTCCATCAGACAAAACCTCCCTCATGGCCCCTTGAGATTGGTGTGAGGGTATGTCAGAACAGTTATCATCAGCGTCCTCTTGCTCTTCAGTGTTTAAAACAGAGCAATCGCGCTTTCTCTGATAAGTAGGCATTTTGGATAAAAGATTTGCTATGGAGTTATCCATTACAGCCGTTAATTGTTGCATGGTAATAAGTATTGGCGCACTAGATGTACTAGGGGCCTCCTGTGTGGGCATAACTGGTGTAGACACAGTAGGGGATGATGTAGTATCATGTTTACTCCCCTCATTTGAGGAATCATCTTGGGCAATATCATTATCTGTTGCATTACTGTCCTTACTTTGTTTGGACACTATGGCACAATTATCACATAAATTTAAATGGGGAGACACATTGGCTTTCATACATATAGAACATAGCTTATCTGATGGTACAGACATGTTAAACAGGCTTAAACTTGTCAACAAAGCACAAAAAACGTTTTAAAATAAAACCGTTACTGTCACTTTAAATTTCAAACTGAAAACACTTTATTACTTAATATGTGAAAAAGTATGAAGGAATTGTTCAAAATTCACCAAAATTTCACCACAGTGTCTTAAAGCATTAAAAGTATTGCACACCAAATTTCAGATCTTTAACCCTTAAATTAACGGAACCGGAGCCGTTTTTACATTTAACCCCTATACAGTCCCAGAATGAGGCTCTGTCTATAACTAGAAAGGCCCCCATCTGAAAAAGGTGTCCAACACAGTGCCTGCCGTTTTTCTAAACGTTCCCCAAGATTATAATACCAATAATTAGTTAGAATCTGCATAATATGCCTAGTAAAGCAATTGTTTTAGCCCAGAAAAATGTCTACCAGTTTTTAAGCCCTTTTTGAAGCCCTTTATTCTTTTATGTTTAACTAAGAAAATGGCTTACCGGTCCCCATGAGGGGAAATGACAGCCTTCCAGCATTACATGGTCTTGTTAGAAATATGGCTAGTCATACCTTAAGCAGAAAAGACTGCTAACTGTTTCCCCCAACTGAAGTTACTTCATCTCAACAGTCCTGTGTGGAAACAGCAATCGATTTTAGTTACTGTCTGCTAAAATCATCTTCCTCTTACAAACAGAAATCTTCATCCTTTTCTGTTTCAGAGTAAATAGTACATACCAGCACTATTTTAAAATAACAAACACTTGATAGAAGAATAAAACTACATTTAAACACCAAAAAACTCTTAACCATCTCCGTGGAGATGTTGCCTGTGCAACGGCAAAGAGAATGACTGGGGTGGGCGGAGCCTAGGAGGGATCATGTGACCAGCTTTGCTGGGACTCTTTGCCATTTCCTGTTGGGGAAGAGAATATCCCACAAGTAAGGATGACGCCGTGGACCGGACACACCAATGTTGGAGAAAGTAAAAAATAAAAATCAAAAATGTGAAAATACAAAAATATAAAAATATATAAAACAATGTTGAACCTTCAAAATGTGTAAAAAAATGAAAAAAGTGTACAGAAAAAATGTAAAAAACCAAATGGAGAACAAAAAAGTGTGGTTAGTTGTTCCTTTGGTGTATAGGATCTTCTAATCTTCTTCAAATACCTGTGGAAAATAATATAACATAGTGCAATATTGCTAGTGATCCAATAAAACAAATTGAAATAAGGCTTACCAATACTATCAACGCGTTTCGGCCTTCTGTCATAGGCCTTTATCAAGACTAGTGTATGGTAATGCCTCTAAGCCTTATATAGTGTTTGTCCTAGTATGTTAATTGGTCCTTCCTGTGTTATTTTGGCGCCAAAAGTATCTGTTAACTTCCTGCGTCCCATATAACTCTTCCCCTTCCTATTGTGTGAAGTATGGGCAGAAGTGATGTCATGAGTTGATAGTATGGGCAGAAGTGATGTCATGAGTTCAAAGTGTCCCTCTGGTTATGCAGCCTCTCACATGAGCGTTTCCCCCTTCCTATTGTGTGAGGTATGGGCGGATGTGATGTCATAAATAGATATTGTCCCTATCGTTATCCAACCTATAAGAATGAGCATTTACCCACCTCTAATGTCATTACAGTTCTTTATTGGGTATCGTTTTTGCCTTTCTAGTTGTTTCTAACACTATTATGATTGCTTTTCCTTTCAAAATTAATACCGCGACTTACTGGGATTTGCATTCGTCACTTCCGGTTTCATGCGGTTGGATTATTCTAATTGTTAGTGACATTGATGGTTACTTTCTCTATCACTTGCGCGTGGTGAATCGGAAGTGATACACACACTTACATCACTTCCGGTTCCCCGAGTTTATGTGGCACAAAGTATGTCCCTTATTTACTCTATACTATGAGATTCCGTCTCATCGTTCCAGAGCTATTGGTATCTATTAAGCCTAAGTACTTCTTTGTTAAAAATAAATAACAATCAGTGGCTATAGATATTTGTGACCGATCGGCTCCTATTTTGAGTGTGCATGTTATTACTCCGTTGTTAAGGAGATTGCGTCTTGTTGTCTTGGTAACTAGTGTTAAGACGATATTGCGTCTCGGCACTGGTTATAGATATTCCGCTATAATTGTCAAGCCCTTTCTTTTAATGGTGAAATATATATAAGTACATTAGTTTGATATATTGTGTAAAAGGGGATATTAGGATGATACTATGTGATGTTATATAACGTTATGTTTTTTGGTGGTTGAACAGATTTTGGGGGTCAATGTTAGAATAAGTGTGTTTTTTTCCATGTTTTTCCTCATATTTTATAATTCTTTTTATAGTAAATTATAAGATATGATGACAATAATGGTATCTTTAGAAAGTCCATTTAATGGCGAGAAAAACGGTATATAATATGTGTGGGTACAGTAAATGAGTAATAGGAAAATTACAGCTAAACACAAACACCGCAGAAATGTAAAAATAGCCCTGGTCCTTAAGGGAAAGAAATTGAAAAATGGCCTTGTCCTTAAGGGGTTAAAAAACCTAAATTCCAAATTTAAAAAAAAACTAATACTACGAAAAAAATAACAAAATCTAACATTAGAAAAAATAATAAATTCTTCAAATACGAAAAATAAAAAACTCTAAGATTACAAAAAATAATAAACAAAATTACAGCTAATCTAATAGCCCCCGCAAAAAAACACCCCCTAACCTATAATAAACTACCAATAGCCCTTAAAAGGGCCTTTGTAGGGCATTGCCCTAAGTTAAACAGCTCTTTTACATTAAAATATTACAAAATCCCCCTAAAAGTAAACCCCCCCACCCAACGAACCCCCCAAAATGAAAAAGCTAAGTCTAAATAAAACCTAAGTTACCCATTGCCCCTAAACAGGCATTTGTATGGACATTGCCATTAAAGGGTAATTCAGCTCTTTTACTGCCCTTAAAAGGACATTCAGATTTTTTACATTGCCCATCTCTAATCTAAAAAAAAAACACCCCCCAAAAAAACTAACACTAACCCCATAAAATTTAATCACGATTCATGAAGTCTAGACATCCGTCTTCATCCAGTCGGTGACATCTTCATCCATGACAGGGCCATCTTCTTTCTTCATCCCGGTGTTGTGGATCTGTGGAGCCGGGGAGCTGTGGAGGCACGGAGCATCGTCGCCAGTGGCGCAGACATCCAGCATTGAGGATCCTCTTCATACGGTCACCGTAATACACTGAAGCTTGAATGTAAGGTACTCATTTAAATATGGAGTACCTTGTATTCCTATTGGCTGACATTTTCAAATCAATCAATAGGATGAGAGCTACTGAAATCCTATTGGCTGATTTGAACAGCATATAGGATTTCAGTAGTTCAGTAGCCCATACAAATGCTCCTTTAGGGGCAATGGGTAGCTTAGATTTTATTTAGACTTAGGTTTCTTATTTTGGGGGGTTGGTTGGGTAGAGGGTTTTTACTTTTAGGGGGGGCTTTGTAATATTTTAATGTAAATATGTTAGGTTAATTTATAGGTTAATCTTAGTTTTTTTGATTTCACAGGTAAGGTTTTTTTTTTATTTTAAGATAGTTATATTGAAACTTTTAAATTCCCCTTCAGGGAATTCCAGACTGCACCCCAGCCTAGTAGACTGGCGTCCGTTATCACTATCACCCATGAGGGTCTGCGGAAACACGTCCCTTGGGACAGATGATCCGGCAAAAACCTCCAAAGAAGAGAATTTCTGGTCTCTTGATCCAGATTTATCGGAGGAGATAAATTTGCATAGTCCCCATACCACTGTCCGAGCATGCACAGTTGCAGTGGTCTGAGATGAAACTGAGCAAACGGAATGATGTCCATTGCCGCCACCATCAATCCAATTACCTCAATACACTGAGCCACTGACGGCCGAGGGTTGGACTGAAGGGCTCAGCATGTATTTAGAATTTTTGATTTTCTGACCTCCGTCAGAAAAATCTTCATTGCTATAGAATCTATCAGAGTTCCCAAGAAGGGAACCTTTGTCTGTGGATTTAGTGAACTCTTTTCTAGATTCACCTTCCACCCGTGAGTTCTCAGAAAGGACAACACTGTGTCTGTATGAGACTTTGTCAGATGATAAGTTGACACCTGAATTAAAATATCGTCCAGATAAGGCGCCACTGCTATACCCCGTGGCCTGAGAACCGCCAGAAGGGACCCTAGAACCTTTGTGAAGATCCTGGGTGCTGTGGCCAACCCGAAGGGAAGAGCCATGAACTGAAAATGTTTGTCCAGGAAGGCAAACTTTAAGAACTGATGATGATCCTTGTGGATAGGAATATGAAGGTATGCATCCTTCAAGTCCACGGTAGTCATATATTGACCCTCCTGGATCATTGGTAAAATTGTTCGGATGGTCTCCATCTTGAAAGATGGGACTCTGAGAAACTTGTTTAGACTCTTGAGATCTAAAATAGGTCTGAACGTTCCCTCTTTTTTGGGAACCACGAAAAGATTTGAGTAAAACCCCTGTCCCTGTTCTAGTCTTGGAACGGGACGAATTACTCCCATAGTAGAGAGGTCTTTTACACAACGTAAGAACGCCTCTCTTTTTATCTGGTTTACAGACAATCGTGAAAGAAGAAATCTCCCTCTTGGGAGAAAATTTTTGAATTCCAGTTGATACCCGTGGGTCACGATTTCCAGTGCCCAGGGGTCCTGAACATCTCTTGCCCAAGCCTGGGCAAAGAAAGAAAGTCTGCCCCCTACTAGATCCGGTCCCGGGTCGGGGGCCGCCCCTTCATGCTGTCTTTGTAGCAGCAGCGGGCTTCTTGGGTTGTTTACCCTTGTTCCAAGCCTGGTTGGGTCTCCAGACGGACTTGGCCTGAGCAAAATTCCCTTCCTGCTATGTGGAGGAAGAGGAAGAAGAGGGTACTCCTTTAAAATTCCGAAAGGAACAAAAATTATTTTGTTTACCCCTCATCTTAACAGACTTATCCTGAGGTAGAGCATGACCTTTACCTCCAGTAATGTCAGAAATGATTTCCTTCAACTCAAGCCCGAATAGGGTCTTACCCTTGAAAGGAATAGCCAAGAGCTTTGACTTAGATGACACATCAGCAGACCATGATTTTAACCATAACGCTCTACGCGCTAAAATGGCAAATCCTGCATTTTTAGCAACCAACTTAGCAATTTGAAAGGTGGCATCTGTAATAAAAGAATTAGCGAGCTTGAGAGCCTTAATTCTATCTAAATATCCTCTAAAGGGGTCTCAATTTTAAGAGACTCTTCTAAGGCATCAAACTAGAAAGCCGCTGCAGTAGTAACTGGAACAATGCAGGCTGTTGGTTGCAAAAGGAAACCCTGATGAATAAATAACTTCTTTAGAAGAACCTCTAATTTTTTATCCATAGGGTCTTTGAAAGCACAGCTGTCCTCAATAGGAATAGTTGTACGCTTAGCCAGGGTGGATATAGCTCCCTCCACCTTAGGGACAGTTTGCCAAGAGTCCCGAATGGTGTCTGATATGGGATACATTTTCTTAAAGTTAGGAGGAGGAGAGAACGGTATACCCGGTCTATCCCACTCCTTCTTAATAATATCTGAGATCCTCTTGGGAACTGGAAAAACATCAGTGTAAGTGGGAACTTCCAGATATTTGTCCATTTTACACAATTTCTCTGGTGGTACCATAATAGGGTCACAGTCATCCAGAGTCGCTAAGACCTCCCGCAGTAACAGGCGGAGGTGTTCCAGCTTAAATTCAAAGGACATGACATCCAAATCTGTCTGAGGTAACACACTTCCCGGTTCCGAAAGTTCTCCCTCAGACAAAAGTTCCCTGACCCCCAACTCAGATCCCTGTGAGGGCACATCGGAAATAGCCAACAAAGCATCAGAGGACTCAGTATTCACATTGATCCCTGTCCTACTGCGTTTACCCTGTAACACTGGTAACTTAGATAATACCTCTGTAAGGGTAGTTGACATAACTGCAGCCATATCCTGCAGAGTAAATGAATTAGACGCGGTTGAGGAACCCGGCGTCGCTTGGGTGGGCGTTAAAGGTTGTGACACTTGGGGAGAATTAGGCGGCATATCCTGATTCTCTTCAGATTGAGAATCATCCTTAGGCACACTTTCTTTACATAAAATATGCTTTTTACATTGTAAGGCCCTTTCAGTACAAGAGGTACACAAAGAAAGAGGGGGTTCCACAATGGCCTCTAAACACATAGAACAAGGAGTTTCCTCAAGTTCAGACATGTTAAACAGACTTGCAATAGCCACAATAGTCGTTTTTAACCTTATTTATTGCTTCAGAAAATTTTTAGAAAGAAATGTACTGCGCCTTTAAATAATAAAGAGCAAGTGCCTGCTGCCTTCTAGAGAGAAGAAACTGCACGTCTGAGCGAGCAAAATAGGCCCCGCCCATCATGGACTTTGCATCAACAGTCTGTCTAACCGCATGGGAAGCGGTTTGTAATAAGCCATGTGGTCCCCTTCACTCACAATTATATCACACATAACTGCAGCCATTCAATATTAAATATATAAGTGTCACAGCTGCCTCTCCCAGTGTCAAGCCCCTTATAGATATACATAACCATAGTATCAATATGAATAAAAACAGGAATTTCAGTAACACCCTAATCCATATAGGTCTACTGCTTACCCCTTCCTTTACAGGGAATAATGTCAGCCAGTTCTGATATAACAAGTCTCCTCAGAAATAAAAGACTGAACATACCTCAATGCTGCTTGTAGCATGACACCATTCTCCACACTGAAGATTTTTCTTGCACTATCCTCAGAAGCTCTGTGGGAACCAGAATGGATCTTAGTAACGTCTGCTAAGATCATCAAAATCAGGGCAGAAAAAATTCTTCATTCCTTAATCCATTTCTCCCTGAGGAAAATAGTACTCATCGGTACCATTTTAAAATAAAAACATTCTTGATTGAAGAATCTAAAACTAACACCTCACTTTACCTCTTCCTATTACTAACACAGGCAAAGAGAATGACTGGAGGTGGAGGGAAGGGAGGAGCTATATATACAGCTCTGCTGTGGTGCTCTTTGCCACTTCCTGTTAGCAGGAGGATAAATCCCACAAGTAAGGATGAAATCCGTGGACTCGTCATATCTTGTAGAAGGAAAACAAACACAGAAAACAGAAAACAGTTAACAAATTACAAGATTTTTAAATTAATTACACCTAATCTAACCCCCCTAACAAAATAAAAAAAGCCCAACAAAGATAAAAAAAGCCCTACCCTACACTAAATTACAAATAGCCCTTAAAAGGGCCTTTTGCGGGGCATTGCCCCAAAGTAATCAGCTCTTTTACCTGTAAAAATTTTTACAAATCCCCCCCAACATTAAAACCCACCACCCACACAACCAACCCTACTCTAAAACCCACCCAATACCCCCTTAAAAAACCTAATACTAACCCCCTGAAGATCACCTTACAGGGAGAAGTCTTCATCCAACCGGGCCGAAGTCCTTAACGAAGTCGGGAGAAGTCTTCATCCAAGCCAGGCAAAGTGGTCCTCCAGACGGGCAGAAGTCTTCATCCAGACGGCATCTTCTATCTTCATCCATCCGGCGCGGAGCTGGTCCATCTTCAAGACATCCGAGGCGGAGCATCCTCTTCATCCGACGGCTAACACTGAATGAAGGTTCCTTTAAATGTCGTCATCCAAGATGGTGTCCCTTCAATTTCGATTGGCTGAGAGAATTCTATCAGCCAATAGGAATTAAGGTAAAAAAATCCTATTGGCTGATGCAATCAGCCAATAGGATTGAGCTGGAATTCTATTGGCTGATTGGAACAGCCAATAGAATGCCAGCTCAATCCTATTGGCTGATTGCATCAGCCAATAGGATTTTTTCTACCTTAATTCCGATTGGCTGATAGAATTCTATCAGCCAATCGGAATTGAAGGGACGCCATCTTGGATGGTGTAATTTAAAGGAACCTTCATTCAGTGTTAGCCGTCGGATGAAGAGAATGCTCTGCGTCGGATGTCTTGAAGATGGACCCGCTCCACGCCGGATAGATGAAGATAGAAGATGCCGTCTGGATGAAGACTTCTGCCCGTCTGGAGGACCACTTCGCCCGGCTTGGGGGGGATTTGTAATTTTTTTAAAGGTAAAAGAGCTGATTACTTTGGGGCAATGCCCCGCAAAAGGCCCTTTTAAGGGCTATTTGTAATTTAGTGTAGGGTAGGGCTTTTTTTATTTTGGGGGGGCTTTTTTATTTTGTTAGTGGGATTAGATTAGGTGTAATTAGTTTTAAAATCTTGCAATTTGTTTATTATTTTCTGTAATTTAGTGTTTTTTGTTTTGTTTGTAATTTAGCTAATTTTATTTAATTGTATTTAATTGTATTTAATTTAGGGAATTAATTTAATTATAGTGTAGTGTTAGGTGTTAGTGTAACTTAGGTTAGGTTTCATTTTACAGGTAAATTTGTATTTATTTTAGCTAGGTAGTTATTAGATAGTTAATAACTATTTAATAACTATTCTACCTAGATAAAATAAATGCAAACTTGCCTGTAAAATAAAAATAAACCCTAAGCTAGATACAATGTAACTATTAGTTATATTGTAGCTAGCTTAGGGTTTATTTTACAGTTTTAGTTTTAAATAGGAATCATTTAGTTAATGATAGTAATTTTTATTTAGATATCTTTTAATTATATTTGTTAGGGGGGCTAGGGTTAGGGTTAGACTTAGATTTAGGGGTTAATAACTTTAGTATAGTGGCGGCGACGTTGGGGGCGGAAGATTAGGGGTTAATAAATGTAGGTTGGTGTCGGCGATGTTAGGGACAGCAGATTAGGGGTTAATAATATTTAACTAATGTTTGCGAGGCGGGAGTGTGGCGGTTTAGGGGTTAATATATTTATTATAGTGGCGGTGATGTCCAGTTTGGCAGATTAGGGGTTATTATTTTTTTAAGTGTTTGCAATGTTGGAGGGCCTCAGTTTAGGGGTTAATAGGTAGTTTATGGGTGTTAGTGTACTTTTTAGCACTTTAGTTAAGAGTTTTATGCTAAGGCGTTGTAGTGTAAAACTCTTAACTACTGACGTTAGAATGCGTTACCAATCTTGACAGGAGAGGGTCTACAGCTCACTTTTTGGCAGACTCGTAATACCGGTGCTATACAAGTCCCATTGAAAAAAGAGGATACGCAATTTACGTAAGTGGATTTGCAGTATTTCCAAGTCTGGCCAAAAAAGTGAGCGGTGAGCCTGTACCTTCAAGACTCGTAATACCAGCGGGCGTTAAAAAGCAGCGTTAGGACCGGCTAACGCTGCTTTTTAAGCTTACCGCAAAACTCGTAATCTAGCCGTATGTAAATAATTTTTATAGAAAAATCGATAGAATATACTGTGTGTATATATATATATATAGGGAACTGCACTCCAAGACCGGACCAGGTACACATCCTGTGACTCAGCAACATCCAGCCCTGGGTGCTAAATAGCACTCCAAAAAAGCTGTGATGTCACCAGAGCCACAGGCAGTTAACCTCAGTCCGGAATGGGTGCAAGAAATAAGGGGGATTACAAACAAAAAGTAATACAACACATAGAAACACCCAGCACTCACCAGCTAGCTCACAGCTAAGATAAAATCACAACTGGAAAGGTTAGTTACCGCATCTGGCCAAATGGGAAAGCTCAGGCACCACGTCAAGGTCCTTTCCATTGCCTAAGTCCCTAACACAGCCACACCATCATGCAAGCTCACAAAGCCAAACAGACTGAGAACAATGAAGGGGTGCACAGGTGGATGTAATCACCCAGAGAAAATACAAAACATGGAAGGGAACTGCACTCCAAGACCGGACCAGGTACAATTCCTGTGACTCAGCAACATCCAGCCCTGGGTGCTAAATAGCACTCCAAAAAAGCTGTGATGTCACCAGAGCCACAGGCAGTTAACCCCAGTCCGGAATGGATGCAAGAAAAAAGGGGGATTATAAACAAAAAGTAATACAACACATAGAAACACCCAGCACTCACAAGCTAGCTCACAGCTAAGATAAAATCACAACTAGAAAGATTAGTTACCGCATCTGGCCAAATGGGAAAGCTCAGGCACCACGTCAAGGTCCTTTCCATTGCCTGAGTCCCTAACACAGCCACACCATCATGCAAGCTCACAAAGCCAAACAGACTGAGAACAAAGAAGGGGTGCACAGGTGGATGTAATCACCCAGAGAAAATACAAAACATGGAAGGGAACTGCACTCCAAGACCGGACCAGGTACACATCCTGTGACTCAGCAACATCCAGCCCTGGGTGCTAAATAGCACTCCAAAAAAGCCACAGGCAGTTAACCCCAGTCCGGAATGGGTGCAAGAAAAAAGGGGGATTACAAACAAAAAGTAATACAACACATAGAAACAGCCAGCACTCACCAGCTAGCTCACAGCTAAGATAAAATCACGACTGGAAAGGTTAGTTACCGCATCTGGCCAAATGGGAAAGCTCAGGCACCACGTCAAGGTCCTTTCCATTGCCTGAGTCCCTAACACAGCCACACCATCATGCGAGCTCACAAAGCCAAACAGACTGAGAACAAAAAAGGGGTACACAGGTGGATGTAATCACCCAGAGAAAATACAAAACATGGAAGGGAACTGCACTCCAAGACCGGACCAGGTACACATCCTGTGACTCAGCAACATCCAGCCCTGGATGCTAAATAGCACTCCAAAAAAGCTGTGATGTCACCAGAGCCACAGGCAGCTAACCCCAGTCCGGAATGGGTGCAAGCAAAAAGGGGGATTACAAACAAAAAGTAATACAACACATAGAAACACCTAGCACTCACCAGCTAGCTCACAGTTAAGATAAAATCACAACTGGAAAGGTTAGTTACTGCATCTGGCCAAATGGGAAAGCTCAGTCACCACGTCAAGGTCCTCTCCATTGCCTGGGTCCCTAACACAGACACACCATCATGCGAGCTCACAAAGCCAAACAGACTGAGAACAAAGAAGGGGTGCACAGGTGGATGTAATCACCCAGAGAAAATACAAAACATGGAAGGGAACTGCACTCCAAGACCGGACCAGGTTCACATCCTGTGACTCAGCAACATCCAGCCCTGGGTGCTAAATAGCACTCCAAAAAAGCTGTGATGTCACCAGAGCCACAGGCAGTTAACCCCAGTCCGGAATGGGTGCAAGAAAAAAGGGGGATTACAAACAAAAAGTAATACAACACATAGAAACACCCGGAATGGATGCAAGAAAAAAGGGGGATTATAAACAAAAAGTAATACAACACATAGAAACACCCAGCACTCACCAGCTAGCTCACAGCTAAGATAAAATCACAACTGGAAAGATTAGTTACCGCATCTGGCCAAATGGGAAAGCTCAGGCACCACGTCAAGGTCCTTTCCATTGCCTGAGTCCCTAACACAGCCACACCATCATGCAAACTCACAAAGCCAAACAGACTGAGAACAAAGAAGGGGTGCACAGGTGGATGTAATCACCCAGAGAAAATACAAAACATGGAAGGGAACTGCACTCCAAGACCGGACCAGGTACACATCCTGTGACTCAGCAACATCCAGCCCTGGGTGCTAAATAGCACTCCAAAAAAGCTGTGATGTCACCAGAGCCACAGGCAGTTAACCCCAGTCCGGAATGGGTGAAAGAAAAAAGGGGGATTACAAACAAAAAGTAATACAACACATAGAAACACCCAGCACTCACCAGCTAGCTCACAGCTAAGATAAAATCACAACTGGAAAGATTAGTTACCGCATCTGGCCAAATGGGAAAGCTCAGGCACCACGTCAAGGTCCATTCCATTGCCTGAGTCCCTACCACAGCCACACCATCATGCGAGCTCACAAAGCCAAACAGACTGAGAACAAAGAAGGGGTGCACAGGTGGATGTAATCACCCAGAGAAAATACAAAACATGGAAGGGAACTGCACTCCAAGACCGGACCAGGTACACATCCTGTGACTCAGCAACATCCAGCCCTGGGTGCTAAATAGCACTCCAAAAAAGCTGTGATGTCACCAGAGCCACAGGCAGTTAACCCCAGTCCGGAATGGGTGCAAGCAAAAAGGGGGATTACAAACAAAAAGTAATACAACACATAGAAACACCCAGCACTCACCATCTAGCTCACAGTTAAGATAAAATCACAACTGGAAAGGTTAGTTACTGCATCTGGCCAAATGGGAAAGCTCAGGCACCACGTCAAGGTCCTCTCCATTGCCTGGGTCCCTAACACAGCCACACCATCATGCGAGCTCACAAAGCCAAACAGACTGAGAACAAAGAAGGGGTGCACAGGTGGATGTAATCACCCAGAGAAAATACAAAACATGGAAGGGAACTGCACTCCAAGACCGGACCAGGTTCACATCCTGTGACTCAGCAACATCCAGCCCTGGGTGCTAAATAGCACTCCAAAAAAGCTGTGATGTCACCAGAGCCACAGGCAGTTAACCCCAGTCCGGAATGGGTGCAAGAAAAAAGGGGGATTACAAACAAAAAGTAATACAACACATAGAAACACCCAGCACTCACCAGCTAGCTCACAGCTAAGATAAAATCACAACTGGAAAGATTAGTTACCGCATCTGGCCAAATGGGAAAGCTCAGGCACCACGTCAAGGTCCTTTCCATTGCCTGAGTCCCTAACACAGCCACACCATCATGCAAACTCACAAAGCCAAACAGACTGAGAACAAAGAAGGGGTGCACAGGTGGATGTAATCACCCAGAGAAAATACAAAACATGGAAGGGAACTGCACTCCAAGACCGGACCAGGTACACATCCTGTGACTCAGCAACATCCAGCCCTGGGTGCTAAATAGCACTCCAAAAAAGCTGTGATGTCACCAGAGCCACAGGCAGTTAACCCCAGTCCGGAATGGGTGCAAGAAAAAAGGGGGATTACAAACAAAAAGTAATACAACACATAGAAACACCCAGCACTCACCAGCTAGCTCACAGCTAAGATAAAATCACAACTGGAAAGGTAAGTTACCGCATCTGGCCAAATGGGAAAGCTCAGGCACCACGTCAAGGTCCTTTCCATTGCCTGAGTCCCTAACACAGCCACACCATCATGCGAGCTCACAAAGCCAAACAGACTGAGAACAAAGAAGGGGAGCACAGGTGGATGTAATCACCCAGAGAAAATACAAAACATGGAAAAGAACTGCACTCCAAGACCGGACCAGGTACACATCTTGTGACTCAGCAACATCCAGCCCTGGGTGCTAAATAGCACTCCAAAAAAGCTGTGATGTCACCAGAGCCACAGGCAGTTAACCCCAGTCCGGAATGGGTGCAAGAAAAAAGGGGGATTACAAATAAAAAGTAACACAACACATAGAAACACCGAGCACTCACCAGATAGCTCACAGCTAAGATAAAATCACAACTGGAAAGGTTAGTTACCGCATCTGGCCAAATGGGAAAGCTCAGGCACCACGTCAAGGTCCTTTCCATTGCCTGAGTCCCTAACACAGCCACACCATCATGCGAGCTCACAAAGCCAAACAGACTGAGAACAAAGAAGGGGTGCACAGGTGGATGTAATCACCCAGAGAAAATACAAAACATGGAAGGGAACTGCACTCCAAGACCGGACCAGGTACACATCCTGTGACTCAGCAACATCCAGCCCTGGGTGCTAAATAGCACTCCAAAAAAGCCACAGGCAGTTAACCCCAGTCCGGAATGGGTACAAGAAAAAAGGGGGATTACAAACAAAAAGTAATACAACACATAGAAACAGCCAGCACTCACCAGCTAGCTCACAGCTAAGATAAAATCACAACTGGAAAGGTTAGTTACTGCATCTGGCCAAATGGGAAAGCTCAGGCACCACCTCAATGTCCTTTCCATTGCCTGAGTCCCTAACACAGCCACACCATCATGCGAGCTCACAAAGCCAAACAGACTGAGAACAAAGAAGGGGTGCACAGGAGGATGTAATCACCCAGAGAAAATACAAAACATGGAAGGGAACTGCACTCCAAGACCGGTCCAGGTTCACATCCTGTGACTCAGCAACATCCAGCCCTGGGTGCTAAATAGCACTACAAAAAAGCTGTGATGTCACCAGAGCCACAGGCAGTTAACCCCAGTCCGGAATGGGTGCAAGCAAAAAGGGGGATTACAAACAAAAAGTAATACAACACATAGAAACACCCAGCACTCACCAGCTAGCTCACAGTTAAGATAAAATCACAACTGGAAAGGTTAGTTACTGCAGCTGGCCAAATGGGAAAGCTCAGGCACCACGTCAAGGTCCTCTCCATTGCCTGAGTCCCTAACACAGCCACACCATCATGCGAGCTCACAAAACCAAACAGACTGAGAACAAAGAAGGGGTGCACAGGTGGATGTAATCACCCAGAGAAAATACAAAACATGGAAGGGAACTGCACTCCAAGACCGGACCAGGTACACATCCTGTGACTCAGCAACATCCAGCCCTGGGTGCTAAATAGCACTCCAAAAAAGCTGTGATGTCACCAGAGCCACAGGCAGTTAACCCCAGTCCGGAAAGGGTGCAAGAAAAAAGGGGGATTACAAACAAAAAGTAATACAACACATAGAAACACCCAGCACTCACCAGCTAGCTCACAGTTAAGATAAAATCACAACTGGAAAGGTTAGTTACCGCATCTGGCCAAATGGGAAAGCTCAGGCACCACGTCAAGGTCCTTTCCATTGCCTGAGTCCCTAACACAGCCACACCATCATGCGAGCTCACAAAGCCAAACAGACTGAGAACAAAGAAGGGTGCACAGGTGGACGTTATCACCCAGAGAAAATAAAAAACATGGAAGGGAACTGCACTCCAACCCATAATCTACTGCCCCAACATCGCCGACACCTACATAATGTAATTAACCCCTAATCTGCCACCCCCAATGTCGCCACCACTATAATAAACATATTAACCCCTAAACTGCCGTACTCCTGCATCACAAAAATTAGTTAAATATTATTAACCTGTAAAATAAAAATAAACCCTAAGCTAGCTACAATGTAACTATTAGTTATATTGTAGCTAGCTTAGGGTTTATTTTATAGGTAAGTATTTAGTTTTAAAAAGGAATTATTTAGGTAATAATAGTAGGTTTTATTTAGATTTATTTGAATTATATTTAAGTTAGGAAGTGTTAGGGTTAGAATTAGACTTAGGTTAAGGGGTTAATAAAATTAGTATAGTGGCGGCGACGTTGGGGGCAGCAGATTAGGGGTTAATAATATTTAACTATTGTTTGTGAGGTGGGAGTGCGGCGGTTTAGGGGTTAATATGTTTATTATAGTGGCAGCGATGTCCGGAGCGGCAGATTAGGGGTTAATAATTTTATTTTAGTGTTTGCGATGCAGGAGAGCCTCAGTTCAGGGGTTAATAGGTAGTTTATTGGTGTTATTGTACTTTTTAGCACTTTAGTTATGAATTTTATGCTACAGCTTTGTAGTGTAAAACTCATAACTACTGACTTTAGTTTGCGTTACGAATCGTGCGGTATAGTCTGTACCGCTCGCTCACTTTTTGGCCTCCCAGAAAAAGCTTGTAATACCAGCGCTATGGAAGTCCCATTAAAAAAACTTTACACAAATTGCGTAAGTTAATTTGCGTACGTCCAAAAAAGTGTGCGGTGTCCCTAAATCTGCAAGACTCGTAATACCAGCGGTAGTGAAAAAGCAGCGTTATGAGCCTTAACGCTGCTTTTTCACTCATACCGCAAAACTCGCAATCTAGCCGAGTGTTTTTTGCAAAAAGACAGTGGATAACTCAGAGCACTCCAGTAACAAGTTGCTACCTCTACAAAAGGCATGTGGTGTGTGTGTGTGTGGGGGGGGGGTTGTGGCTGTTGAAAAACAATTGCAGCAACCAAGACATTTTAACCCTCTAACCTTATCTTGCTGAACCTTTAAAAGTAAGAGCTGAATTATATACTGTAAAATGATATTAAAAAGTCTGCACCATCTCCAATTCATTATTCTAAGCCTGGTGCATAATGGCTTACAAACCAGGATTAGTCACATTAACTATGCACTGTCTAGAGAGTCAAGTAATCTCCTGTTATTTTTATGGATGTATGGAGTTTTCACTGCAGGGTCACATATTTCTCTAAATTACCCAGTGACTAATTTAAAGGGACATGAAACACCATTTTTTTTTCTTTCATGATTCAGATAGAACATGCAATTTTAATCAATTTTTCTAATTTACTTATTTTATCAAAATGTATTTGTTCTGTTTTTTATCTTTTGTTGAAAAGCTCAGGATTGTGCACTTGCCTGGACCACTATATGGCAGCAGTTTCACAAGAATGTTATCCATTTGCAAGAACTCTAGATCAGTGGTTGCCAACCGCGGTCCTCAAGGACCCCCAACAGTCCTGGTTTTCATTATAGCTAAACCAGTGCACAGGTGAAGTAATCAGCTGATCTGTAACCAACCTGCTCTCATCCATCAGCTGATTATTTCACCTGTGCTCTAGTTCAGCTATAATGAAAACCAGGACTGTTGGGGGTCCTTGAGGACCGCGGTTGGCAACAACTGCTCTAGATGGCAGCACTATTTCCTGTCATGCAGTGCTACAGACACCTACCTAGGTATCTCTTCAACACAGAATACCATGGTAATAAAGCAAATTTGATAATAGAGTTTTTTTTTATATATATATATATATATAATTACATACTCTGCCTGAATCACAAAATATATATTTTTTGCATTCAAATGGATAACATCTTTTGCTTTATTTTACTGCCTACTCCTAGGGTCAAAATTGGGGAGGGGGGTATTTTAATCCTTATGCACCGTCCCCATTGACTCCAAAAAAAAAGCTGTGATGTCACCAGAGCCACAGGCAGTTAACCCCAGTCCGGAATGGGTGCAAGCAAAAAGGGGGATTACAAACAAAAAGTAATACAACACATAGAAACACCCAGCACTCACCAGCTAGCTCACAGTTAAGATAAAATCACAACTGGAAAGGTTAGTTACTGCATCTGGCCAAATGGGAAAGCTCAGGCACCACGTCAAGGTCCTCTCCATTGCCTGGGTCCCTAACACAGCCACACCATCATGCGAGCTCACAAAGCCAAACAGACTGAGAACAAAGAAGGGGTGCACAGGTGGATGTAATCACCCAGAGAAAATACAAAACATGGAAGGGAACTGCACTCCAAGACCGGACCAGGTTCACATCCTGTGACTCAGCAACATCCAGCCCTGGGTGCTAAATAGCACTCCAAAACAGCTGTGATGTCACCAGAGCCACAGGCAGTTAACCCCAGTCCGGAATGGGTGCAAGAAAAAAGGGGGATTACAAACAAAAAGTAATACAACACATAGAAACACCCGGAATGGATGCAAGAAAAAAGGGGGATTATAAACAAAAAGTAATACAACACATAGAAACACCCAGCACTCACCAGCTAGCTCACAGCTAAGATAAAATCACAACTGGAAAGATTAGTTACCGCATCTGGCCAAATGGGAAAGCTCAGGCACCACGTCAAGGTCCTTTCCATTGCCTGAGTCCCTAACACAGCCACACCATCATGCAAACTCACAAAGCCAAACAGACTGAGAACAAAGAAGGGGTGCACAGGTGGATGTAATCACCCAGAGAAAATACAAAACATGGAAGGGAACTGCACTCCAAGACCGGACCAGGTACACATCCTGTGACTCAGCAACATCCAGCCCTGGGTGCTAAATAGCACTCCAAAAAAGCTGTGATGTCACCAGAGCCACAGGCAGTTAACCCCAGTCCGGAATGGGTGCAAGAAAAAAGGGGGATTACAAACAAAAAGTAATACAACACATAGAAACACCCAGCACTCACCAGCTAGCTCACAGCTAAGATAAAATCACAACTGGAAAGGTAAGTTACTGCATCTGGCCAAATGGGAAAGCTCAGGCACCACGTCAAGGTCCTTTCCATTGCCTGAGTCCCTAACACAGCCACACCATCATGCGAGCTCACAAAGCCAAACAGACTGAGAACAAAGAAGGGGTGCACAGGTGGATGTAATCACCCAGAGAAAATACAAAACATGGAAAAGAACTGCACTCCAAGACCGGACCAGGTACACATCTTGTGACTCAGCAACATCCAGCCCTGGGTGCTAAATAGCACTCCAAAAAAGCTGTGATGTCACCAGAGCCACAGGCAGTTAACCCCAGTCCGGAATGGGTGCAAGAAAAAAGGGGGATTACAAATAAAAAGTAATACAACACATAGAAACACCCAGCACTCACCAGATAGCTCACAGCTAAGATAAAATCACAACTGGAAAGGTTAGTTACCGCATCTGGCCAAATGGGAAAGCTCAGGCACCACGTCAAGGTCCTTTCCATTGCCTGAGTCCCTAACACAGCCACACCATCATGCGAGCTCACAAAGCCAAACAGACTGAGAACAAAGAAGGGGTGCACAGGTGGATGTAATCACCCAGAGAAAATACAAAACATGGAAGGGAACTGCACTCCAAGACCGGACCAGGTACACATCCTGTGACTCAGCAACATCCAGCCCTGGGTGCTAAATAGCACTCCAAAAAAGCCACAGGCAGTAAACCCCAGTCCGGAATGGGTGCAAGAAAAAAGGGGGATTACAAACAAAAAGTAATACAACACATAGAAACAGCCAGCACTCACCAGCTAGCTCACAGCTAAGATAAAATCACAACTGGAAAGGTTAGTTACTGCATCTGGCCAAATGGGAAAGCTCAGGCACCACCTCAATGTCCTTTCCATTGCCTGAGTCCCTAACACAGCCACACCATCATGCGAGCTCACAAAGCCAAACAGACTGAGAACAAAGAAGGGGTGCACAGGAGGATGTAATCACCCAGAGAAAATACAAAACATGGAAGGGAACTGCACTCCAAGACCGGTCCAGGTTCACATCCTGTGACTCAGCAACATCCAGCCCTGGGTGCTAAATAGCACTACAAAAAAGCTGTGATGTCACCAGAGCCACAGGCAGTTAACCCCAGTCCGGAATGGGTGCAAGCAAAAAGGGGGATTACAAACAAAAAGTAATACAACACATAGAAACACCCAGCACTCACCAGCTAGCTCACATATATTTGAATTATATTTAAGTTAGGAAGTGTTAGGGTTAGAATTAGACTTAGGTTAAGGGGTTAATAAAATTAGTATAGTGGCGGCGACGTTGGGGGCAGCAGATTAGGGGTTAATAATATTTAACTATTGTTTGTGAGGTGGGAGTGCGGCGGTTTAGGGGTTAATATGTTTATTATAGTGGCAGCGATGTCCGGAGCGGCAGATTAGGGGTTAATAATTTTATTTTAGTGTTTGTGATGCAGGAGAGCCTCAGTTCAGGGGTTAATAGGTAGTTTATTGGTGTTATTGTACTTTTTAGCACTTTAGTTATGAATTTTATGCTACAGCTTTGTAGTGTAAAACTCATAACTACTGACTTTAGTTTGCGTTACGAATCGTGCGGTATAGTCTGTACCGCTCGCTCACTTTTTGGCCTCCCAGAAAAAGCTTGTAATACCAGCGCTATGGAAGTCCCATTAAAAAAACTTTACACAAATTGCGTAAGTTAATTTGCGTACGGCCAAAAAAGTGTGCGGTGTCCCTAAATCTGCAAGACTCGTAATACCAGCGGTAGTGAAAAAGCAGCGTTATGAGCCTTAACGCTGCTTTTTCACTCATACCGCAAAACTCGCAATCTAGCCGAGTGTTTTTTGCAAAAAGACAGTGGATAACTCAGAGTACTCCAGTAACAAGTTGCTACCTCTACAAAAGGCATGTGGTGTGTGTGTGTGTGGGGGGGGGGGGTTGTGGCTGTTGAAAAACAATTGCAGCAACCAAGACATTTTAACCCTCTAACCTTATCTTGCTGAACCTTTAAAAGTAAGAGCTGAATTGTATACTGTAAAATGATATTAAAAAGTCTGCACCATCTCCAATTCATTATTCTAAGCCTGGTGCATAATGGCTTACAAACCAGGATTAGTCACATTAACTATGCACTGTCTAGAGAGTCAAGTAATCTCCTGTTATTTTTATGGATGTATGGAGTTTTCACTGCAGGGTCACATATTTCTCTAAATTACCCAGTGACTAATTTAAAGGGACATGAAACACCATTTTTTTTTCTTTCATGATTCAGATAGAACATGCAATTTTAATCAATTTTTCTAATTTACTTATTTTATCAAAATGTATTTGTTCTGTTTTTTATCTTTTGTTGAAAAGCTCAGGATTGTGCACTTGCCTGGACCACTATATGGCAGCAGTTTCACAAGAATGTTATCCATTTGCAAGAACTCTAGATCAGTGGTTGCCAACCGCGGTCCTCAAGGACCCCCAACAGTCCTGGTTTTCATTATAGCTAAACCAGTGCACAGGTGAAGTAATCAGCTGATCTGTAACCAACCTGCTCTCATCCATCAGCTGATTATTTCACCTGTGCTCTAGTTCAGCTATAATGAAAACCAGGACTGTTGGGGGTCCTTGAGGACCGCGGTTGGCAACAACTGCTCTAGATGGCAGCACTATTTCCTGTCATGCAGTGCTACAGACACCTACCTAGGTATCTCTTCAACACAGAATACCATGGTAATAAAGCAAATTTGATAATAGAGTTTTTTTTTTATATATATATATAATTACATACTCTGCCTGAATCACAAAATATATATTTTTTGCATTCAAATGGATAACATCTTTTGCTTTATTTTACTGCCTACTCCTAGGGTCAAAATTGGGGAGGGGGGTATTTTAATCCTTATGCACCGTCCCCATTGACTCCAAGGGGTCAATTTATCAAGCTCCGTACGGAGCTTGATGCCCTGTGTTTCCAGCGAGCCTTCAGGCTGCTCCATATCCTGTCCGCCTGCTCTGAGGCAGCGGACAGAAATCAACTCGATTTAATATGATCGGGTTGATTGAGACCCCCTGCTAGCAGCCGATTGGCCACAAATCTGCAGGGGGTGGCATTGCACTAGTAGCTCACAAGAACTGCTGGTGCAATGATAAATGCAGAGAGCGTTTACATCATATCATGTCTGCTCGCACATTAATAAATTGACCCCCAAGGGGCTCAATTTGTAATCTGTGGAGAATTAATGTCAACCTGTTAAATCTCACTGTGCTTGTTTTACTATTTAGAGGTCTACAGTAGGTAATAAAAATGGTATTTATGTTCCAAATTATATAGAAAACAACCAGTACTATGTATATCACGCAAGAGCCATTTTCTTACTAGTGAATGGGACTTTACAATCTCCATTTTAAACCAAACATGTTGTTCCTACTTCTGGCCATCCATCCTGTAGGCTGGAAAGTGCGAGCTCCTCTTTTCTCCGATTAGAGAAGCCTCCTGCTTTACACATTTAAAAAGCTTCTTTGCGCTACCAACCAAGCTCATAAAAGGAAACAGAAGTGCAGACTTTGTTACGCTATTAATATTGCAACACAGGTTGTGCTGATAATAAAAGAAAACCATTAATGCTCACACCGATGCATTATAAGGACATAAACTATACTTATGGTCTCAGTGCATCCAGTAATAATAATTTATTGAAAGTTCTGAAATCCCAATAGTGCTGTCAGCTCCTCCTCACTCACAGTGGTAATGGAAATGACTAGTGATGTCGCGAACCTAAAATTTTGGGTTCGCGAATGGCGAACTCGAACTTCCGCAACTGTTCGCGAACGGGCGAACCGGGCAAACCGCCATAGACTTCAATAGGCAGGCGAATTTTAAAACCCACAGGGACTCTTTCTGGCCACAATAGTGATGGAAAAGTTGTTTCAAAGGGACTAACACCTGGACTGTGGCATGCCGGAGGGTGATCCATGGCAAAACTCCCATGGAAAATTACATAGTTGATGCAGAGTCTGGTTTTAATCCATAAAGGGCATAAATCACCTAACATTGCTAAATTGTTTGGAATGACATGCTTTAAAACATCAGGTATGATGTTGTATCGATCAGGTAGTGTAAGGGTTACGCCTGCTTCACAGTGACAGACCAACACCAGAATTTTATTGTTTTAAAAGATAGATAATCCGTTTATTACCCATTCCCCAGTTTTGCATAACTAACACATTTATAATAATACACTTTTAACCTCTGTGATTATCTTGTATCTAAGCCTCTGCAAACTGCCCCTTTTTTCAGTTCTTTTGACAGACAGGCAGGCACTTAAATGCACACGTGTGAAGGAAACTGACTGCTATTATTTAACACAGTCAAAAAAGTGTTGTTTTTTTTAAATCTACACTACTGTTACACCAGATATGAGTTGCACTGGGGTGACACTGTGCCCAGGCAGGCAGGCACTTAAATGCACACGTGTGAAGGAAGCTGACTGCTATTATTTAACACAGTCAAAAAAGTGTTGTTTTTTTTAAATCTACACTACTGTTACACCAGATATGAGTTGCACTGGGGTGACACTGTGCCCTGGCAAGAAGGCACTGAAACGCACACGTGTGAAGGAAACTGACTGCTATTATTTAACACAGTCAAAAAAGTGTTTTTTTTTTTAAATCTACACTACTGTTACACCACATATGAGTTGCACTGGGGTGACACTGTGCCCTGGCAAGCAGGCACTGAAACGCACACGTGTGAAGGAAACTGACTGCTATTATTTAACACAGTCAAAAAAGTTTTTTTTTTTTAAAATCTACACTACTGTTACACCAGATATGAGTGGTGGCACTGGGCAAGTGGGCACAGTATACGCTGTGAGCCTGACACACACACACTGGCAGGCAGGCAACTGCAATTAGATTACACAGGGAAAAAAAGCAGATGTTCTAGCCCTAAAAAGGGCTTTTTGGGGTGCTGTCCTTACAGCAGAGATCAGATGAGTCCTTCAGGACTGTAGTGGACACTGAATACACTAGCCTAGCTATCGATTTCCCTATTAAATCAGCAGCAGCTACACTGTCCCTCCTCTCACTAACAATGCAGCTTCCGAATGAATCTAAAATGGATGCTGTCCAGGAGGTAGGAGGGTCTGGGAGGGAGTGTCTGCTGCTGATTTGCTGGAATGTATCTGCTGACTGTGAGGTACAGGGTCAAAGTATTACTCAATGATGACGAATAGGGGGCAGATCGAACATCGCATATGTTCCACCGCCGTGGCGAACGCGAACATGCTATGTTCGCCGGGAACTATTCGCCGGCGAACTATTTGCGACATCACTAGAGATGACACATCTAAAGAAGGAATACAGCAAACAGAAAGGATACGAAATTGTGCATTAACTTCCAAAATGATTCCAGTATTAAGGAGAAATATATGAAATACACAAGAATGAAGCACCTGACTAATTTACAGGCTCACGTGGAGACAGGACAGCTTCCAACCAACCCAGTGCAGGAACAACAAAACCAAATGTATAATGTTAATAAAAATGGACTGTTTACTCCACTTGTTGGAATTAAAACAACAATAACTTTTATTCTTAAAATGATACTTAAAAAGATTTCACAGCTCTCTCATAGCATGGCTATTTTATCCGGTTAAAGGGACACTAAACCCAAATAGTTTCTTTCATGATTCAGATAGAGCATGCAATTTTAAGCAATTTTCTAATTTACTCCTATTATCAATTTGTCTTTGTTCTTTTGCTATCTTTATTTGAAAAAAGCAGGAATCTAAGCTTAGCAGCCGGCCCATTTTTGCTTCAGAATCCTGGGTAGCGCTTGATGATTGGTGGCTACATTTGGACACCAATCAGCAAGCGCTACCCAGGTCCTGAACCAAAAATGGGCAGGTTCCTAATCTTAGATTCCTGCTTTTCAAATAAAGATAGCAAGCTAATGAAGAATAAATGTTAATACTGTTAGTCCGCAGTATCTCATTGTGTTGTTTAAACATAACTTCACAACTTAGATCCCATTGTATATCTGCCCTGCTCTCTACCTTCTTGGTGATTTCTGGCAGGTGTAGGTGCCAGATTGGGTGTAGTTGGTTTAGCTTGTTGTTGACACTTCAATATGTTTTACACTATCATGTGCTCCTATATGAGTACCACTGTATTCTCCTAGTTGTGACCGGTCACTATTCTCTTAAATATTATTGTTTATTATTGGAGATATTTTGTTTTCTTACTTTCTTGGGTTTGTGAGCATCCCACTACTTTGTTAATGTGTTGGTTATTATTTTTGTGCAACAAAATTCTCTTATATTGTCTCCAAGAAAAGAGTGCAGTAGTACCAGTCTTTTTCAGACAAATGTATGGATTTTGTGATTTCTTTTTCTTAGTATATTTATTATTATATGGGTTTGCACCATTAGCCTTTATGTAGGCATTTAAGAAACCTTGGCATATGAGAATTAGATTGGTCAGCTTAGATCCTTTTCTAACCTCTTCCTTTTTTATAACTTTCAAATTGTTAAGCTTGCGCATGTTCACACATTGCAATATCCTTTGAAAGGATAGGCTGCGCTTGAGCGAAGTCGGCCGTGATAACCCTTCTCTGGGTTGAGCTCTTCTCTAGTTGAGCCTAAAAACACGATCGCATGATTGCAATTGCTATTTACGCTAGAATCATTACCACAACTTCAGAGCTCTGTTTCATGAAAATAAAAAGTTGCACAAAACACTTCAAAAATACATTACAAAGTACACTTACACTCATAATAACACTGTCTAATAAAAAATATTTGAAAAAAAAAATATTGTACAAAAAAGTTGTAAAGGCTCACAGATATAAGATCTTGGTTTTTAGAAAAAAATGTTAATGCATTTACAGACAAATATACACATATAAACACATACATACATATGTAGACATTACAGCCCTTTGCCGTTAAGTAGATGAAAACATGTAAAAGCACATTTATGCAATATTCATTTTTAATGAAGGTTTTAACTATGTATTTACTGTAAATATTTTACATTCCAATGTTCTTACATAGCAGAATATGTAATCTAGCCCTTAGTGCTTTATATCCATTTCACCTAAATCCCATAGAAAACACCTGGCCCCACCTCTTGCTCCTGATCATAGGTTATATAATGAAAATGACGACAGGTTTGCCTTAATACTTATGAAAAAGAAATTTCACTTGAGAAGAAAGACTGAGTACTCCAAGGCACTGATGCTTATTTGTGTACTGATTGTTCTGGTACGTAAAAGAGTCTAACTTGCTTACACGTATTTATAGAACATACACATACATTGTCCTGTTAAGCACTAGGTTACCTTGTCATTATATATAATAGCACTAGAGAGAGCACTTTAGATTATATTCATAATTCTTTAAAAGCTGGTGTTCTCAGCTTTATCTTAAAGAGGCCCTTAGGTACCATGTTGCCTTTATGCATGACAACTCCCTCATTAAATAACAAAATTTACATTTTATAAAATTAAGGACTTAGCAGGTTTTTTTTTTCTATCGGTAGAGCGGTTTAATTTTTTATTATAATTTTTAATTAAAATTTGAAGGGAAAAGAAAACCTGAAGGAGTTTTTATAATGGAATTATGAAGCTCAATTGGTTCTCTTTAATTTAATGATATCATTTTCATTACTTTGACCAAAAAGACTCTTGAGGCAGACCTATAATTTAATTATAGGAATTCAGGAGCATATTCGAAGGGTAATCCCATGTTTTGTTACTTAACTCGTTGACAATCGACAATACCTAATACTGAAGGAGAATTCAAAGATACAATGGTATACAAACACAAGTGCACTTTTCTGCATGTGTACATATATTCTTCACAAAGACAGATTGTCTAGTGTTCATAGGCTCACTCAATCTTCGCTTTACTACATGTATAAGTCAGCGTTTCAAAACGTTTCTCAGGTATTGTAGCAGTTATGTAAATGGCCTTGGAATATGGGATTTAAGAATAAAGACACTTGTACGACCTTTAGCTCACAAATAAAAATATAGAAATAGGTTTTATATATATATATATATATATATATATATATATATATATTTATATATGTGTATATAGTCTTTATTGACTACAAAATATAAAAAGCTTATCAGCTAATGACCATCATAAAACAATTTACTACATGACATCATCTAAAATGAGTTCATTACTTTTGCATACATCCTGCACTGCTGCCAAAACAGGTATTCCTAGTTTAGTTCTACTCTTGTAGGCTAGTAAAATGTGGTTCTACCAGACCCATAAATACATTGGCCTCTCAGTCCGACACAGATCAATTCTTACATCACTACAGATGTTCCGAACGCAAGTTCGGCACAATCTGACTACTTTTGGTAGTTATCAAACTACTACCAGGTACGCTCGCCACTATTCCGGGCCAGCATACCTAGTTTTCAATCTGCCGCCCTGGAGGCGGCAGATCCCATATGAATCAATGGGAGTCTGACCATAGCGAAAGTTCATGTTCGCTGCAGCCCGATATCCCATTGATTCCTATGTGAAACGTCTGCACCTAACACCCTAACATGTACCCCGAGTCTAAACACCCCTAATCTGTCCCCCCCTACACCGCCACAACTAAATCAATTTATTACCCCCTAAACTGTTGCTCCCGGACCCCACCGCCACCTACATTATACATATTAACCCCTAATCTGCCGCCCCCTATACCGCCGCCACCTACATAAACATATTAACCCCTATCCTGCGGATCCCGGACCCCGCCGAAACTAAATACATTTTTTAACCCCTAAACCGCCACACCCGGAGCCCACCGCCACCTATATTAAACTTATTAACCCCTATCCTGCCCCCCACTACACCGCCGCAACCTACATTAAACTCATAAATGTTTAACCCCTAAACCGCCGCTCCCAGACCCCGCCGCCACCTATATTAAACGTATTAACCCCTAAACCTAAGTCTAACACTAACACCCCCCTAACTTTAATATTATATTAATAAATCTAAATCAAACTTACTCGTATTAACTAAATTATTCCTATTTAAAACTAAATACCTATAAAATAAACCCTAAGATAGCTACAATATAACTAATAATTATATTGTAGCTATTTTAGGATTTATATTTATTTTACAGGCAACTTTGTATTTATTTTAACTAGGTACAATAGCTATTAAATAGTTAATAACTATTTAATAGCTACCTAGTTAAAATAATTACAAAATTACCTGTAAAATAAATCCTAAACTAAGTTACAATTAAACCTAACACTACACTATCATTAAATAAATTACCTACAATTACCTAAAATTAAATTAAATAAACTATAGTACAAAAACAAACAAACACTAAATTACAGAAAATAAAATAGAATTACAAGAAGTTTAAACTAATTACACCTAATCTAAGCCCCCCAATAAAATAATAAAGCCCCCCAAAATAAAAAAATGCCCTACCCTATTCTAAATTACTAAGTAACCAGCTATTTTACCAGCCCTTAAAAGGGCTTTTTGCAGGGCATTGCCCCAAAGTAATCAGCTCTTTTACCTGAAAAATAAAATACAACCTCCCCCCCAACATTAAAACTCACCACCCACATACCCCTACTCTAACCCACCCAATCCCCCCTTTAAAAAACCTAACACTAACCCCCTGAAGATCTCCCTACCTTGAGCCGTCTTCACCCAGCCGAGCCGAATTCTTCATCCAATCTGGGCGATGTGGTCCTCCATTCAGTAGAAGTCTTCATCCAAGCGGCAAAGAAGAGGTCCTCCATCCAGGCGATGTCTTTCTCCAAGCGGCATCTTCTATCTTCTTTCTTCCGGCTCCATCTTCCGACCGCTGACGCGGAACAGCCACCTTCCCTGACGGACTAACGACGAATGACGGTTCATTTAAGGGACGTCATCCAAGATGGCATCCCTCGAATTCCGATTGGCTGATAGGATTCTATCAGCCAATCGGAATTAAGGTAGGACAAATCTGATTGGCTGATTCAATCAGCCAATCAGATTGAAGTTCAATCCGATTGGCTGATCCAATCAGCCAATCGAATTGAGCTTGCATTCTATTGGCTGATCTATTGAGCCAATAGACTGCGAGCTCAATCCGAGTGGCTGATTGGATCAGCCAATCAGATTGAACTTCAATCTGATTGGCTGATTGAATCAGCCAATCAGATTTTTCCTACCTTTAATGTTGGGGGGGAGGTTGTATGTTATTTTTCAGGTAAAAGAGCTGATTACTTTGGGGCAATGCCCCACAAAAAAACCCTTTTAAGGGCTGTAAAAGAGCTGGTTACTTGGTAATTTAGAATAGGGTAGGGCATTTTTTTATTTTGGGGGGCTTTATTATTTTTTTAGGGGGCTTAGATTAGGTGTAATTAGTTTAAACTTCTTGTAATTCTTTTTTATTTTCTGTAATTTAGTGTTTATTTTTTTTTGTACTATAGTTTATTTCTCTTGTTAAGTGTATCCAGTCCACGGATCATCCATTACTTGTGGGATATTCTCCTTCCCAACAGGAAGTTGCAAGAGGATCACCCACAGCAGAGCTGCTATATAGCTCCTCCGCTCACTGCCATATCCAGTCATTCTCTTGCAACTCTCAACTAAGATGGAGGTCGTAAGAGGACTGTGGTGTTTTATACTTAGTTTATTTCTTCAATCAAATGTTTGTTATTTTTAAATGGTACCGGAGTGTACTGTTTATCTCAGGCAGTATTTAGAAGAAGAATCTGCCTGCGTTTTCTATGATCTTAGCAGAAGTAACTAAGATCCTTTGCTGTTCTCACATATTCTGAGGAGTGAGGTAACTTCAGAGGGGGAATAGTGTGCAGGTTTTCCTGTAATAAGGTATGTGCAGTTAAAATATTTTTCTAGGGATGGAATTTGCTAGAAAATGCTGCTGATACCGAAGTAATGTAAGTAAAGCCTTAAATGCAGTGATAGCGACTGGTATCAGGCTTATTAATAGAGATACATACTCTTATAAAAGTGTATTTTAAAACATTTGCTGGCATGTTTAATCGTTTTTTACATATGTTTGGTGATAAAACTTATTGGGGTCTAGTTTTTTCCACATGGCTGGCTTGAATTTTGCCTAGAAACAGTTCCCTGAGGCTTCCCACTGTTGTAATATGAGTGGGAGGGGCCTATTTTAGCGTTTTTTTGCACAGCAAAAATTACAGACACAGACATCCAGCTTCTTCCTGCATGATCCAGGACTTCTCTGAAGGGCTCAAAAGGCTTCAAAAGTCGTATTGAGGGAGGTAAAAAGCCACAGTAGAGCTGTGGCAGTTTTTGTGACTGTTTAAAAAACGTTTTCGTCATTTGTTATTCCGTTTTTGGTATTAAGGGGTTAATCATCCATTTGCAAGTGGGTGCAATGCTCTGCTAACTTATTACATACACTGTAAAAATTTCGTTAGTGTAACTGCATTTTTTCACTGTTATTTCCAAATTTGGGAAAATTTGTGTTTCTTAAAGGCGCAGTAAAGTTTTTTATATTGCTTGTAAACTTGTTTTAAAGTGTTTTCCAAGCTTGCTAGTCTCATTGCTAGTCTGTTTAAACATGTCTGACACAGAAGAACCTACTTGTTCATTATGTTTGAAAGCCATGGTGGAGCCCCATAGGAGAATGTGTACTAAATGTATTGATTTCACCTTAAACAGTAAAGATCAGTCTTTATCTATAAAAGAATTATCACCAGAGGGTTCTGTCAAGGGGGAAGTTATGCCGACTAACTCTCCCCACGTGACATCTCCGACTCGGGGGAAACCTGATTCAGAGATTTCTAATTTTAAATTTAAGCTTGAGAACCTCCGTGTATTGCTTGGGGAGGTATTAGCTGCTCTGAATGACTGTAACACAGTAGCAATTCCAGAGAAATTGTGTAGGCTGGATAGATACTATGCGGTGCCGGTGTGTACTGACGTTTTTCCTATACCTAAAAGGCTTAGAGAAATTATTAGTAAGGAGTGGGATAGACCCGGTGTGCCCTTTTCCCCACCTCCTATATTTAGAAAAATGTTTCCAATAGACGCCACTACACGGGACTTATGGCAGACGGTCCCTAAGGTGGAGGGAGCAGTTTCTACTTTAGCAAAGCGTACCACTATCCCGGTTGAGGACAGTTGTGCTTTTTCAGATCCAATGGATAAAAAATTGGAGGGTTACCTTAAGAAAATGTTTATTCAACAAGGTTTTATTTTACAGCCCCTTGCATGCATTGCGCCTGTCACTGCTGCGGCGGCATTCTGGTTTGAGGCCCTGGAAGAGGCTATCCAGACAGCTCCATTGAATGAAATTATTGACAAGCTTAGAACGCTTAAGCTAGCTAACTCATTTGTTTCTGATGCCATTGTTCATTTGACTAAACTAACGGCTAAGAATTCCGGATTCGCCATCCAGGCGCGTAGGGCGCTATGGCTTAAATCCTGGTCAGCTGACATGACTTCAAAGTCTAAATTACTCAACATTCCTTTCAAGGGGCAGACCTTATTCGGGCCTGGCTTGAAGGAAATTATTGCTGACATTACTGGAGGCAAGGATCATACCCATCCTCAGGACAGGGCCAAATCAAAGGCCAAACAGTCTAATTTTCGTGCCTTTCGAAATTTCAAGGCAGGAGCAGCATCAACTTCCTCCGCTTCAAAACAAGAGGGAACTGTTGCTCATTCCAGACAGGCCTGGAAACCTAACCAGCCCTGGAACAAGGGCAAGCAGACCAGAAAGCCTGCTGCTGCCCCCAAGACAGCATGATGGAACGGCCCCCTATCCGGAAACGGATCTAGTGGGGGGCAGACTTTCTCTCTTCGCCCAGGCGTGGGCAAGAGATGTTCAGGATCCCTGGGCGTTGGAGATCATATCTCAGGGATATCTTCTGGACTTCAAAGCTTCTCCTCCACAAAGGAGATTTCATCTTTCAAGGTTATCAGCAAACCAGATAAAGAAAGAGGCATTCCTAAGCTGTGTGCAAGACCTCCTAGTAATGGGAATGATCCATCCAGTTCCGCGGACGGAACAAGGACAGGGATTTTATTAAAATCTGTTTGTGGTTCCCAAGAAAGAGGGAACCTTCAGACCAATCTTGGATCTAAAGATCTTAAACAAATTCCTCAGAGTTCCATCATTCAAAATAGAAACTATTCGGACCATCCTACCCATGATCCAAGAGGGTCAGTACAAGACCACAGTGGACTTAAAGGATGCCTACCTTCACATACCGATTCACAAAGATCATCATCGGTTCCTAAGGTTTGCCTTTCTAGACAGGCATTACCAATTTGTAGCTCTTCCCTTCGGGTTGGCCACTGCCCCGAGAATTTTTACAAAGGTTCTGGGCTCACTTCTGGCGGTTCTAAGACCGCGAGGCATAGCGGTGGCTCCGTATCTAGACGACATCCTGATACAGGCGTCAAGCTTTCAAATTGCCACGTCTCATACAGAGATAGTTCTGGCATTTCTGAGGTTGCATGGGTGGAAAGTAAACGTGAAAAAGAGTTCTCTATCACCACTCACAAGAGTCTCCTTCCTAGGGACTCATAGATTCTGTAGAGATGAAAATTTACCTGATGGAGTCCAGGTTATCAAAACTTCTAAATGCTTGCCGTGTCCTTCATTCCATTCCACGCCCGTCAGTGGCTCAGTGCATGGAAGTAATCGGCTTAATGGTAGCGGCAATGGACATAGTGCCATTTGCGCGCCTGCATCTCAGACCGCTGCAATTATGCATGCTAAGTCAGTGGAATGGGGATTACTCAGATTTGTCCCCTCTACTAAATCTGGATCAAGAGACCAGATATTCTCTTCTCTGGTGGCTTTCTCTGGTCCATCTCTCCAAGGGTATGACCTTTCGCAGGCCAGATTGGACGATTGTAACAACAGATGCCAGCCTTCTAGGTTGGGGCGCAGTCTGGAACTCCCGGAAGGCTCAGGGATCGTGGACTCAGGAGGAGAAACTCCTCCCAATAAATATTCTGGAGTTAAGAGCAATATTCAAGGCTCTTCTAGCTTGGCCTCAGTTAGCAACACTGAGGTTCATCAGATTTCAGTTGGACAACATCACGACTGTGGCTTACATCAACCATCAAGGGGGAACCAGGAGTTCCCTAGCGATGTTAGAAGTCTCAAAGATAATTCGCTGGGCAGAGTCTCACTCTTGCCACCTGTCAGCGATCCACATCCCAGGCGTAGAGAACTGGGAGGCGGATTTTCTAAGTCGGCAGACTTTTCATCCGGGGGAGTGGGAACTCCATCCGGAGGTGTTTGCTCAACTGGTCCATCGTTGGGGCAAACCAGAACTGGATCTCATGGCGTCTCGCCAGAACGCCAAGCTTCCTTGTTACGGATCCAGGTCCAGGGACCCGGGAGCAATGCTGATAGATGCTCTAGCAGCTCCTTGGTTCTTCAACCTGGCCTGTGTGTTTCCACCGTTTCCTCTGCTCCCTCGACTGATTGCCAAAATCAAACAGGAGAGAGCATCAGTGATTCTGATAGCGCCTGCATGGCCATGCAGGACCTGGTATGCAGACCTAGTGGACATGTCATCTCTTCCACCATGGACTCTGAGGCAGGACCTTTTAATACAAGGTCCTTTCAATCATCCAAATCTAATTTCTCTGAGACTGACTGCATGGATATTGAACGATTGATTCTATCAAGGCGTGGCTTCTCCGAGTCAGTCATTGATGCCTTAATACAGGCTCGGAAGCCTGTCACCAGGAAAATCTACCATAAGATATGGCGTAAATATCTTTATTGGTGTGAATCCAAGAGTTACTCATGGAGTAAGGTTAGGATTCCTAGGATATTGTCCTTTCTCCAAGAGGGTTTGGACAAAGGCTTATCAGCTAGTTCTTTAAAAGGACAGAGCTCTGCTCTTTCTATTGTTTTGCACAAGCATCTGGCAGAAGTTCCAGACGTCCAGGCATTTTGTCAGGCTTTGGTTAGGATTAAGCCTGTGTTTAAAACTGTTGCTCCTCCGTGGAGTTTAAACTTGGTTCTTAAAGTTCTTCAGGGAGTTCCGTTTGAACCCCTTCATTCCATTGATATTAAACTTTTATCTTGGAAAGTTCTGTTTTTGATGGCTATTTCCTCGTCTCGAAGAGTCTCTGAGTTATCTGCCTTACATTGTGATTCTCCTTATCTGATTTTTCATTCAGACAAGGTAGTTCTGCGTACCAAACCTGGGTTTTTACCTAAGGTGGTTTCTAACAGGAATATCAATCAAGAGATTGTTGTTCCATCATTGTGTCCTAATCCTTCTTCAAAGAAGGAACGTCTTTTGCATAATCTGGACGTAGTCCGTGCCTTGAAGTTTTACTTACAGGCTACTAAAGATTTTCGTCAAACATCTGCCCTGTTTGTCATTTACTCTGGACAGAGGAGAGGTCAAAAAGCTTCGGCAACCTCTCTCTCCTTTTGGCTTCGGAGCATAATACGCTTAGCCTATGAGACTGCTGGACAGCAGCCCCTTGAAAGGATTACAGCTCATTCTACTAGAGCTGTGGCTTCCACCTGGGCCTTTAAAAATGAGGCCTCTGTTGAACAGATTTGCAAGACTGCGACTTGGTCTTCGCTTCACACCTTTTCAAAATTTTACAAATTTGACACTTTTGCTTCTTCGGAGGCTGTTTTTGGGAGAAAGGTTCTACAGGCAGTGGTTCCTTCCGTTTAAGTTCCTGCCTTGTCCCTCCCATCATCCGTGTACTTTAGCTTTGGTATTGGTATCCCACAAGTAATGGATGATCCGTGGACTGGATACACTTAACATGAGAAAACATAATTTATGCTTACCTGATAAATTTATTTCTCTTGTAGTGTATCCAGTCCACGGCCCGCCCTGTCCTTTTAAGGCAGGTCTAAATTTTAATTAAACTACAGTCTCCACTGCACCCTATGGTTTCTCCTTTCTCGTCTTGTTCCGGTCGAATGACTGGATATGGCAGTGAGGGGAGGAGCTATATAGCAGCTCTGCTGTGGGTGATCCTCTTGCAACTTCCTGTTGGGAAGGAGAATATCCCACAAGTAATGGATGATCCGTGGACTGGATACACTACAAGAGAAATAAATTTATCAGGTAAGCATAAATTATGTTTTTATTTTATTTAATTTTAGGTAATTGTAGGTAATTTATTTAATTCATTTAATGATAGTGTAGTGTTAGGTTTAATTGTAACTTAGGTTAGGATTTATTTTACAGGTAATGTTGTAATTATATTAACTAGGTAGCTATTAAATAGTTATTAACTATTTAATAGCTATTGTACCTAGTTAAAAAAAATACAAAGTTGCCTGTAAAATAAATATAAATCCTAAAATAGCTACAATGTAATTAATAGTTATATTGTAGCTATCTTAGGGTTTATTTTATAGGTAAGTATTTAGTTTTAAATAGGAATAATTTAGTTAATACAAGTAAGTTTGATTTAGATTTATTAATATAATATTAAAGTTAGGGGGTGTAAGTGTTAGGCTTAGGTTTAGGGGTTAATAAGTTTAATATAGGTGGCGGCGGGGTCCGGGAGTGGCGGTTTAGGGGTTAAACATTTAATTTAGTTGCGATGGGGTCCGGGAGCGGCGGTTTAGGGGTTAATGAGTTTAATGTAGGTTGCGGCGATATAGTGGGGGGCAGGATAGGGGTTAATAAGTTTAATATAGGTGGCGGTGTGCTCCGGGTGCGGCGGTTTAGGGGTTAAACAATTTATTTAGTTGCGGCAGGGTCCGAGATCCGCAGGATAGGGGTTAATAAGTTAAATATAGGTGGCAGCGGTGTAGTGGGGTGCAGGATAGGGGTTAATAGGTATAATGTAGGTGGCGGCGTGGTCCGGGAGCGGTGGTTTAGGGGTTAATATATTTATTATAGTTGCGGCGGGGTCCAAGAGCGGCGGTTTAGGGGGTAATAACTTTAATTAGGTGCGGGGGGCTCCGGGAGTGGCGGTTTAGGGGGTAAAACAGTGTAATTTAGTGTGGGTGCTTAGTGACAGGCTATCAAAAAAGCTGCGAAGAAGCCAATGAGCAGTGAGATCGATGACTGTTAATTAACAACAGTCCGCTGCTCATCACTCCGTACTTGGTGCGCGGCTTCTTGACAGATTTTTTGATAACTTTAGCGAACGTATTCAGGTCTGCGGCGGTGATGGTAGGCGAGCTTAGGCGAGCGTATTGGGCCGGCGAATGCAGCTAAGTAGACGGCTTCATACATAGAGACCATTGTGTGTATATGTGTGTTTAGTTATTTTTTTCCCTATATAAACCTCCTCAATACAGATACAATATTATTGATTATAGTTTAAGCCTTACAATGCCATAAAAATTTTATGTCGACTGGAAACCATTACTGTTGTGATGTTATCTTGAACCTGGCTATCTTGAGGCTCAAACTATATAATTGTGAAAAAAATGTTTTATACAACTCTTTTATTGATATGATTTGAAGATAGTAGTTTAGTGAGTAAATCTGATGACGTTTCATATCCTAGACTTTTTTTTTATTGGTATCAAACTTACATAAGCAAGTGAGTAGGGTTTCACAAATAACAACCAAAATAATGACATAGTTAATATTTCTCTCATGAAGGGCCCGATGATATAAAGCTCTTTGCTCTGGTGAGATGATCTAAGCAGTCTCAACAGTCCTGTGAGGTCCCTCAAACCATTTTAGAAGGGCAATTTTGTCCTTGAGAGATGTTAGATTAGCTATGCAGAGCACTGGGTGTGAAGGAGAGACACATACATTACAATATAATGCTCAAAAAATCCCCCAAAGATTTATCAGTGCCGGCAAATTTTTGATCAATTAACATTTATAAGGACTAAAACCTATTATAATATTCTGGCGATGCATGGAACACCCTCACACACAAATAATTGTATTGCATTATAGATACCTTTATATATAATTTTTACCTTATGCTTGAACTTCTCACCAAGGGCCCTATGATCTAAAGCTCTCTGCTCAGACAAAGTGATCTAAGAAGTTTCATCAGTTTGACGATGTTCTGCAAAGATTTTAAAAAATGAAAATTTTTAATTGAGAAATGTTTATGTTGCTATACAGGGCTCTGGGTATGAGGCTCCTATATTACAATATGTTGTCTAAAGAAAAATATTTTGCGTGATTTCTCTCTTTGGCCTAGTTTCCATCGAGGTGGTAAAGTTTGGAAATTGGTGGTAACATAAAAAATCTCAAAAGCTTTAATGGATATGTTTTTATCACCAGTTTCCACAATTTACCACATCAATAGAAACTAGGCCTTTGTTTTTACTTCACATTTTTTTCAGGGAAAGACAACTTTGCCAAGGATTTTTTTTTGTTATATGAACAATAGAAAATAATGTTGTGCAGTTTCCTTTTAACAAAAGCTAAATACTGTTAGTCTTTGTAGAACAGCAGAGACATTGATAAACAGCTATGTTTAGAGGATAGATTTCACTCTTTTCAATCAGCTTTTTAAACAGGCTAGGCTAATTTAGTGCAATAAGACAAATTACAATTTAAATATATTTCATTTAATTAGAAAAATGTTCTTTCAAATCATTTTCATATGGCTTTACACCCATTAATCATGTGAGACACCTATCAATGATTCCCCTTACAAACCATATTTAACATTTTCAGAAAACATTTTCACATAAGTTTTTGAGCAGGCTCTTTACTCTGTTATAAACTTTTAACCACTTTTGCACATCAAGCATAAGTTTTTTTTTTTACCCACGCAGTTTTCTTTTGCCCCACCCATTGCACTTATATTCAGTTGCTATTTCAAAAAACATGTCTATTTCTAGTTTCATTGGGCAAGATTACAAGTCGTGCGTTATGAGTTTCCCGCACAATATGTTTTTTCTGCAATAAATTTCCATTGCGCAGCTATTACAAGTCTTGAAAAATTGTGATTGCGCATTCACCTTTTATGCAACAATCCTTTCCGCGCTCGAAGAGCTGTAGTTAACAGTTTTCTGCAACATGAATTTTTCACAAAACACTTAAAAAATACATTAAAAAGTACAGTTACACTCATTTTAACACTGTCTAATAAAAATTAATAAAAAAAACCCATATTGCACACAAAGTTATAAGGGCTAAAAGATACAAGAACTCGGGTGTTAGAAAAAAAGAGCTGACGCAGGAATTTTACATTGACAAACATACACATACATAGAGAAACATGCATTTATATGTACAGACATATGTTAACTATGGATATATTGAAAAGATTTTACATTACAATCTTATGCCCATAAAACAATATCTGAGAGGGGTTTTTAAAGAGATATTCACATATAGATCTCGAGATATCTAGACATATACTGTTTATATTCATATACATATCTCGCTATAAATAGATATATCAGTCCAAAAATCATCACATATATAGATAAATAATTATTTAGGAAAAAAAAGAACATCATCTGTTACAAAATTTTTTCGCAATATCAAATATTCGCATTTTCATGTACACTTTTTGAGGAGAATACGTCATGGGCTTTGCGCAACAGATTAGGATTTTAGTGTTTTTGTTTCTATTTGTCTTCTCCATTGACTTCTATGGGGAATACCTGAAAGCGCGCACGTGATTTGGCTGTTTGGATTACACGGCTTAACACACTTGAAGAAAAGTTATTTCGCAACTTTTAATAGCTGCACAATACCAGAAGCGAAAAACGTGCGTGGTGTTTTCACAACTGTTTTGCCGCGCGACTTGTAATCTTGCCCTTTGAAAGTGACATTCCAATGCATTTTAGTTTTGAATAAAAAAAATTGTAAAATGCACATACTTCTAGTAATACCTGTCACTGTTTCATTGAGATTTTTTTAATGTGCACATGAAGCATATCTAGATATGTCCTGTGTAACAGCACTTTAAACATCGAAACCTAGATTTAGAGTTTGGCGTTAGCCGTCAAAACCAGCGTTAGTTTTGGGCTACCGCTGGTATTTAGAGTCAGTCAGGAAAGGGTCTAACGCTCACTTTCCAGCCGCGACTTTTCCATACCGCAGATCCCCCTACGCCAATTGCGTATTCTATCTTTTCAATGGGATCTTTCTAACGCCGGTATTTAGTCTTGGCTGAAGACTCCAGCCGCAGGAAAAAGCCAGGAGTTAAGAGCTTTATGGGCTAACGCCGGTTTATAAAGCTCTTAACTACTGTGCTCTAAAGTACACTAACACTCATAAACTACCTATGTACCCCTAAACCGAGGTGCCCCCACATCGCCGTCACTGTAATAATTTTTTTAACCCCTAATCTGCCGACTGCACACTACCGTTATCCCTATGTACCCCTAATCTGCTGCCCCTAACACCGCCGACCCCTATATTATATTTATTAACCCCTAATCTGCTGCCCCCAACGTCGCCGGTACCTACCTACACTTATTAACCCCTAATCTGCCGACCGGACCTCACTGCTACTATAATAAATGTATTAACCCCTAATCCGCCTCACTCCCGCCTCAATAACCCTATAATAAATATTATTAACCCCTAATCTGCCCTCCCTAACATCACCAACACCTAACTTCAAGTATTAACCCTTAATCTGCCGACCGGACCTCACCGCTACTCTATTAAATTTTTTGTATTTATTTTAACCAGGTACAATAGCTATTAAATAGTTAATAACTATTTAATAGCTACCTAGTTAAAATAATTACAAAATTACCTGTAAAATAAATCCTAACCTAAGTTACAATTAAACCTAACACTACACTATCAATAAATTAATTAAATAAAATACCTACAAATATCTACAATTAAACCTAACACTACACTATCAATACATTAATTAAATAAAATACCTACAAATAAATACAATTAAATAAACTAACTAAAGTACAAAAAATAAAAAAGAACTAAATTATAAAAATAAAAAAAATAATTTACAAACATTAGAAAAAGATTACAACAATTTTAAGCTAATTACACCTACTCTAAGCCCCCTAATAAAATAACAAATCCCCCCAAAATGAAAAAATGCCCTACCCTATTCTAAAATACAAATAGAAAAGCTCTTTGACCTTACCAGCCCTTAAAAGGGCCTTTTGCGGGGCATGCCCCAAAGAATTCAGCTCTTTTGCCTGTAAAAAAAAACATACAATACCCCCCCCCCAACATTACAACCCTCCACTCACATACCCCTAATCTAACCCAAACCCCCCTTAAATAAACCTAACACTAAGCCCCTGAAGATCTCCATACCTTATCTTCACCACGCCGGGTATCACCGATCCGTCCAGAGGAGCCTCCGAAGTCTTCATCCAAGCCCAAGCCCAAACCTAACTTCAAGTATTAAGCCTTAATCTGCCGACCGGACCTCACCGCTACTCTATTAAATTTTTTGTATTTATTTTAACCAGGTACAATAGCTATTAAATAGTTAATAACTATTTAATAGCTACCTAGTTAAAATAATTACAAAATTACCTGTAAAATAAATCCTAACCTAAGTTACAATTAAACCTAACACTACACTATCAATAAATTAATTAAATAAAATACCTACAAATAAATACAATTAAATAAACTAACTAAAGTACAAAAAATAAAAAAAGAACTGTTACAAAAAAAAAAAATTTTTTTTACAAACATTAGAAAAAGATTACAACAATTTTAAGCTAATTACACCTACTCTAAGCCCCCTAATAAAATAACAAAGCCCCCCAAAATGAAAAAATGCCATACCCTATTCTAAAATACAAATAGAAAAGCTCTTTTACCTTACCAGCCCTTAAAAGGGCCTTTTGCGGGGCATGCCCCAAAGAATTCAGCTCTTTTGCCTGTAAAAAAAAACATACAATACCCCCCCCAACATTACAACCCTCCACCCACATACCCCTAATCTAACCCAAACCCGCCTTAAATAAACCTAACACTAAGCCCCGGAAGATTTCCCTACCTTATCTTCACCACGCCGGGTATCACCGATCCGTCCAGAGGAGCCTCCGAAGTCTTCATCCAAGCCCAAGCGGGAGCTGAAGAAGTCCATTATCGGGCTGAAGTCTTGATCCAAGCGGGCGCTGAAGAGGTCCATCATCGGGCTGAAGTCTTCTATCAAGTGGCATCTTTAATCTTCATCCGGAGCGGAGCCATCTTCTTCCAGCCGATGCGGATCCATCCTCTTCTACTGACACCTACTCGCCGAATGAGGGTTCCTTTAAATTACATCATCCAAGATGGCATCCTTTGAATTCTGATTGGCTGATAGGATTCTATCAGCCAATCGGAATTAAGGTAGGAAAATTCTGATTGGCTGATGGAATCAGCCAATCAGATTCAAGTTCAATCCGATTGGCTGATCGGAACAGCCAATAGAATGCGAGCTCAATCTGATTGGATCAGCCAATCGGATTGAACTTGAATCTGATTGGCTGATTCCATCAGCCAATCAGAATTTTCCTACCTTAATTCCGATTGGCTGATAGAATCCTAACAGCCAATCGGAATTCGAGGGACGCCATCTTGGATGATGTCATTTAAAGGAACCCTCATTCGGCGAGTAGGCGTCGGTAGAAGAGGATGGATCCGCGTTGGCTGGAAGAAGATGGCTCCGCTCCGGATGGATGAAGATTGAAGATGCCGCTTGATAGAAGACTTCAGCCCGATGATGGACCTCTTTAGCGCCTGCTTGGATCAAGACTTCAGCTCGATGATGGACCTCTTCAGCCCGATGATGGACTTCTTCAGCCCCCGCTTGGGCTTGGATGAAGACTTCGGAGGCTCCTCTGGACGGATCGGTGATACTCGGCGTGGTGAAGATAAGGTAGGGAGATCTTCAGGGGCTTAGTGTTAGGTTTATTTAATGGGGGTTTGGGTTAGATTAGGGGTATGTGGGTGGTGGGTTGTAATGTTGGGGGGGTATTGTATGTTTTTTTTACAGGCAAAAGAGCTGAATTCTTTGGGGCATGCCCCACAAAAGGCCCTTTTAAGGGCTGGTAAGGTAAAAGAGCTTTTCTATTTGTATTTTAGAATAGCGTAGGGCATTTTTTTTATTTTGGGGGGCTTTGCTATTTTATTAGGGGGCTTAGAGTAGGTTTAATTAGCTTAAAATTGTTGTAATCTTTTTCTAATGTTTGTAAATTATTTTTTTATTTTTTGTAACAGTTCTTTTTTTATTTTTTGTACTTTAGTTAGTTTATTTAATTGTATTTATTTGTAGGTATTTTATTTAATTAATTTATTGATAGTGTAGTGTTAGGTTTAATTGTAACTTAGGTTAGGATTTATTTTACAGGTAATTTTGTAATTATTTTAACTAGGTAGCTATTAAATAGTTATTAACTATTTAATAGCTATTGTACCTGGTTAAAATAAATACAAAGTTGCCTGTAAAATAAATATTAATCCTAAAATAGCTACAATATAATTATTATTTATATTGTAGCTATATTAGGGTTTTATTTTACAGGTAAGTATTTAGATTAGGGGTTAATACTATTTATTATAGGGTTAGTGAGGCGGATTAGGGGTTAATAACTTTATTACAGTAGCGGTGAGGTCGGGTCGGCAGATTAGGGGTTAATAAGTGTAGGTAGGTGGCGGCGACATTGGGGGTGGCAGATTAGGGGTTAATAAATATAATATAGTGGTCGGCGGTGTTAGGGGCAGCAGATTAGGGGTACATAGGGATAACGTAGGTGGCGGCGGTGTACAGAGCGGCAGATTAGGGGTTAATAATTAAATGCAGGGGTCAGCGATAGCGGGGGCGTCAGATTAGGGGTTAATAAGTGTAAGGTTAGGGGTGTTTAGACTCGGGGTTCATGTTAGGGTGTTAGGTGCAGACTTAGGATGTGTTCCCCCATAGGAAACAATGGAGCTGAACGCTGCTTTTTTGCAGGTGTTAGGTTTTTTTTCAGCTCAAACTGCCCCATTGTTTCCTATGGGGGAATCGTGCACGAGCAAGTTTTTGAAGCTGGCCGCGTCCGTAAGCACCGCTGGTATTGAGAGTTGCAGTGGTGGTAAATTATGCTATACGCTCCCTTTTTGGAGCCTAACGCAGCCCTTCTGTCAACTCTAAATACCAGCGGTATTTAAAAGGTGCGTGGGGAAAAAAGCATGCGTAGCTAACGCACCCCTTTGGCCGCAGAACTCTAAATCTAGCGGTGAGATTGCAGACAATACAAGCCACAGATGCTTTTTGTAAAAGCTTTCACTGTTTAGGATAGAGTTTGTATTATGTACGGGCATTTCATGTTCAATGTACAAGCATTTTAAGCAACATCTTTGCTTAGAGAGCCACTGGATGCTTCTGTCATGTCAACACCAACATGATACAAGACGCTACTAGCTTTTGGAGAATATATGCTGTTTAAAATGTATAGTATCTTACTTATGTTTTGAATCTTATTTTGCAGTTTCCTTCTGCGTGATGAATTTTAATTCTCTGCCCGGATTCTATGATAGCCGTATCAGTATCAGTTGGATACATCTGAGAATCCTCCTATGTTATACGTACAATTGGTAAAATATGACTATCTTTGTTTTTGACCAATGAGTATACACCTCTTAGCACTTTGTAGAAACTCTGCTGTCTATTGGGATGCTTTCACTAAGTTGCCATTGAGCTTGAGTGAATTTTTTTTTTTTACAAGATTAAAAATGAAAGATAAGTTTCTTGTGTAATTATATATAGTGTATGCATGTGAAAGTAAAGTTAACAAACAGCCTATTGCTGGTATATTAATCTCCTCCTTCTGCGTCGAAAAAATCAGGGACTGTGTTCCTTTCTATCATTCCTATATAAATAATAAATTGTACCCTTGCTTTGTAATGAACTCTACATCAGAGTGTAGCATCTCCCTACTTGATTTTATTTAGTAATAAGGGCTGATCTTAATATATTTTTTAGCACAAAAAGGTTATAGGGACATGAAACATTTGTATTAGACTTTATGATTCATATGGTTCATTAATATCCCCCTTCTCCATCATAAAAGTATTGCAAATTTAAAGATATTCTGCATGTTCATTGTTAACTGTCTGCAACGACAAACAGCATAGAATAAAACCTTTTCAGACTACCATTGATTTCTATGGCATTCGCGGCCTCAGAGGTGGAGGTTTGAAGGATAGGTACTCTGTGTCGGAATAGACGCGAGTGTTCCTGTTGAATGTTTGATAAATTGGTAAGAGGGTCAAATATAGTCGAATGCGAAGGCGGATAATCAGTATTACACTCAAATATAGTCGAATGTGAAGGCAGATCATCAGTATTACACTCAAATATAGTCGAATGTGAAGGCAGATCATCAGTATTACACTCAAATAGAGTCGAATGTGAAGGCGGATCTTCAGTATTACACTCAAATAGAGTCGAATGTGAAGGCAGATCATCAGTATTACACTTGAATAAAGCAAGCATCGATTTGCATCGGATTGATCTCGCGGGAGCGTATATTATTTCAAACATTTCAACATTGACGCTGTGTTAACTATGGCGGATGAACCTGGCATCACAGTTGAAGCTTTGATAAATCAGCCCCTGAATATCTACACTTTATCAGTTTTTTTGGACATAAATGTATTAAAGATTCTTAACTATTTTGGAACATTTGTTAAACAAAACAAATTTTGGACATATTCATTTATTCTAAAAGGATTTTAAAAATTGACAAAATAGATAGAAAATAATTTTCCATTTACTGCAAGTAAGATTTAAAAAGCAAACATTGCATTCAAATGTTAGAAGAATAATAAAAGCAAGCAAGCATTCATTTTTTTTTAGAACTTTTAGACTAAAAGAACAAATATCAAAATTTGTTTCACTATTTAAATGACCTCCTCTAATATGTATGTGTACACAATTTTATGATTTTTCCAATTATATTTTTAAAAGTCCTGCTTGTTTTTGCTGCTTCTCATGTTCTCAGTGACAACACCATATTTTGAGGGACTTTTGGCATCGAATCCAGATGCTTGTCCCGGGACAAACAAGGGATTGTGCACCAAGCATGTGTAGGTACAGTCACTTTCTTTTCCACCTCAGTTCAAGAAAGATTACTCTGACACCTCATGAGATCATGATAAAATCCCACAAGATTATGACATAATCCTGCAAGATCACAGCTAAGCAGAGTGACATCGTAACATAGTAGATGATGTTGAAAGAAGACAAAATCCATCAAGATCAAGCAATACAGATCCTACCTGAATTACAATAAAGAAGTTGCCAATTGAACTTACTTCAATATAATTAAAAAGCTGACCAATTTGACATTAGAAATCATGTATCCCTGAATTATGTTTTAGTCATAGATTAAAATTTATATTGAAACTATATTTTTACTTTTAAATTGTTAAAAATATTTCACTATTCCATATAAAAGAGTTTAAAATATATTGCAGTGCTTTTTCTTTTCTTTTTTTTTATTTAATGGATGTTTACAGTATTTTTCTGAGATGTTCCCGTCAAATATTGTGCTATAATGCTCCAGGAATCATTTTAAATACAAACTGCTTTTACTCAACCTCTATTCATAATATATATATATATATATATATATATATATATATATATATATATATATATATATATATATATTAACTACTGCTATCTGCTGCTGCTGAGTATCATGTCCATTTAACAGTTGAACTGAGCATGTACTAGATCTTTAACATAGGGATGGGCGAATGTGTTTATATTCGAATGTTAAAAAGAATGCTATTGTAGAAATTCAATTTAAATAATCGAATGTTGATAAGAACGAATATTCTTAAAAATTCTATTATCGAATGTTATTTACAGTTTTAGAATGTCACTTTCAAATTCGAATGTCACATTTGAATTTAAATGTCACATTCAAATTTGAATATTACATTTAGAAAACACAGTTGCAGACTAGGGGGGATATCTATCAAACCGTCAACTGTGTTGCATTCGCCGGCATTAATACGCTCGCCAAACATCGTGGCCGCAGATCTCAATACGATCTCCATATTTATAAATAAAGCCATCAAAAACACGCGCACCAAGTACGGGCGATGAGCAAGGGACTGTTGTTAACTAACAGTCATCGATGACGCTGCTATTCATGTTTTTCCCAACTTTATTTATATCATTTCACTAAACGCTGCCACTATACTAAAATGTCTAAGCCCTATCCCACCACTCCATGACCCCGCTGCAACATAAATAAACTTATTAACCCCTATCCCGCCACTCCCCGACCCCGCGTCAACCTAAATAAACGTATTAACCCCTATCCCGCCGCTAAACGAAATAAACCCTAAGCTAGCTGCAATATAACTAATAGTTACATTGTATCTAGCTTAGGGTTTATTTTTATTTTACAGGCAAGTTTGTATTTATTTAACTAGGTAGAATAGTTACTAAATAGTTATTAACTATGTAATAACTACCTAGCTAAAATAAATACAAATTTACCTGTAAAATAAAACCTAACCTAGGTTACACTAACACCTAACACTACACTACAATTAAATAATTTACCTAAATTAAATACAATTAGCTAAATTACAAAAAAACAAACACTAAATTACAGAAAATAAAAAACAAATTACAAGATATTTAAACTAATTACACCTAATCTAAGAGCCCTATCAAAATAAAAAGCCCCCCAAAATAAAAAAAACCTAGCCTAAACTAAACTATCAATAGCCCTTAAAAGGGCCTTTTGCGGGGCATTGCCCCAAAGAAATCAGCTCTTTTACCTGAAAAAAATACACACAACCCCCCCAACAGTAAAACCCACCACCCACACAACCAACCCCCCAAATAAAACCCTAATTAAAAAAACTAAGCTCCCCATTGCCCTGAAAAGGGCATTTGGATGAGCATTGCCCTTAAAAGGGCATTTAGCTCTAATGCTGCCCAAAGCCCTAACCTAAAAATAAAACCCAGGGGCGGAGCCAGCTATTGAGGCATCCAGACGTGGTTTTGTGGAGCTCCTCATAAAATCCTGAACTAATTCATCAATATAAGATCTAAATCTCCACAACTACACTAAAAGACCTTTAAAGACACTAAGGGATACAGAGATGCCTTACTTTGGATATGCTTAGCCGACATACACCTTTTAATAACGCCATGTGGTAAGAACCACCACTCTACCTACAGGCCTGGGCTATCGTACCTTCCCTTTGCTAAGATTCTTGGCTCAAACGGCTGTCTTCAATATAATGTAACCAGAAGAGGATCTGACACTAAATCGGTTACTCTAACAGAAATATATACTGAAGCTACCTAATTAAGTATACGTATAAGGCGGAAGAAAGCCCTAAACAGAAGCTGCATGCGGAGGTCCAGCCTTTTAACTTTTCCACGTGGGCAAGAGAACGAAGTCAGCGACATAACAGATATCAATCCAAAGGAACCGATTACTAAAGATATGGCTCATCAGATGACTGCCTGGGGCATTATTGCAGAATTAGCCCGCATACTGGCAAAGCACCATACTACACTTGAAGAGGCCCTACACACGGCGCTCCATGGGAGTGACTCCGGAGATGTCCAGCTACCTGCTCAGTCAGATCTCAGACAGAGAGAACATACTGACGGTACAGGATTCAGACATCCTACAAATAGAGATCGAGGTACAACCTGTCTGGGGTCTGAACAGCCTGTACAGGAGTCGGCCCCTGCTGAAAGAAATGGAGGACTAGGTCCTATATCTTTGGGCGCAATACAGAAGGTAACACTTAAGATCATGGCACCTGTTCCTCAGACTGTTATGACTCACCTGCATCTGTCATCTCGACCGGTGACAGCTGGTCCGGCCGGTATGTCATTTGCGCAACTCTACAGGGGGCAGGCGCCAGAAAAAGCTTTGGCATCCCTAAATATATGCAAGGGCTGGTTGAGGTCAGTAGCGGGAGGCCAGCTAAATCGCACCCAAGTGACCAGACATCTGGTGACTCTCTATTCAGCCTCTAGATCTGGTATTGGTTAAAACAGCCTTAGTAGTTGCAGAACATTTTATAGCACAATATCAAACGTACTGTTCGGGACTTGTTTTTCTTTACCTGCTGAATTTGTTTGTTTGTTTAATGGTATACTGACAAAAAGTTTAAAACTATATGCAATAATTGCTTTATATGTATAAGGGGTGGTAAGTGGAGATCTCGCACAAAAATTGCTGTACTATAAGTTATACCTCTCTCTTGCATTGTTCATATGTCTCTTGCCACCCCCTGTTAGCATTCATATAGAAACTTAATGGCTATTCATATATAAGTTATTCTCTGCATTAATATGGACTTGCTTGCTTCAGTTAGTAGCTAAAGTGTTACTGTTTGCATGGGGCAGCTTGAGAGCCGGTATATAAATATAAATATAAATAATCTGTTAATGATCCTGTTAATCACAGACAGCTCTTATAGATAGTTGTTATGCTTTTCATATTTCTGTTGCAGGAGTTAACTTGGGGTAATGTAAGCCATGCTACAACTGGTGTATCTGTTTACTGTGGAGTGTTTATAGTCTCTGTGATGAGTGTCAACTGACATCAGATTAGTCTATGGGGTTAGTGTCCTCTGAGCTCCAAATAATCCAGGCAAGTCATAATCTATCCATATTGAGGGTAAACTCCAATCATCAGAGTCACACATAAGCCCACCACATAGGTAGTTAACTCTACTAGTCACTTGGGAACTCATCTTACATATAACTCCACATGATGAGTATTAACCCCCTGTTTATTCTTACATATATCTTGTTGGTTTCCTTTAAATGTGCACACATTTGTGAGTACTCTGCCAACATTGCACTCTAGAAACTCCTCACATGCCTTTATACTGCCGCAGAGAGTCTACTGCAGAGGTTTAAGTTACACGTCTCATTTAATTTCATTGGAATGTCTCCACACTAATATTAATGACCTTATTAAATGGGGGGCGGTCTGCCAGCGGTCGGGGCAGCAAGATCCCCTCTTGCATGGTTTTAGTGGAGTGTAGGCTCTCACATATAATTTGGACCTTTGTGACAGGTTTATGCATGTACACAATATGGGCTCTATCAGGGCTCCTACTGTAACCATTAAGCATGCAACTACCAAGCTGCCAATATAGGGTGCATATTTGTTATATCCCGCTTGTTATACCCAAATTCTCACCTTCCTCCCCCCCATAATATACCCCCCTATCTTGGAGGGATAACCACAAGGTTTCTCTTTCCTATACCGCATCCTAGATATTATACCACACTAAGGCCTAGATTTAGAGTTTGGCGGTAGCCGTCAAAACCAGCGTTAGAGGCTCCTAACGCTGGATTTAGGCTACCGCCGGTATTTGGAGTCAGTCAGGAAAGGGTCTAACGCTCACTTTCCAGCCGCAACTTTTCTATACCGCAGATCCCCTTACGTCAATTGCGTATCCTATCTTTTCAATGGGATCTTTCTAACTCTGGTATTTAGAGTCGTGGCTGAAGTGAGCGTTAGAATTCTAACGACAAAACTCCAGCCGCAGAAAAAAGTCAGTAGTTAAGAGCTTTCTGGGCTAACGCCGGTTCATAAAGCTCTTAACTACTGTGCTCTAAAGTACACTAACACCCATAAACTACCTATGTACCCCTAAACCGAGGTCCCCCCACATCGCCGCCACTCGATTAAATTTTTTTAACCCCTAATCTGCCGATTGCCACCTACGTTATCCTTATGTACCCCTAATCTGCTGCCCCTAACACCGCCGCCCCCTATATTATATTTATTAACCCCTAACCTGCCCCCCACAATGTCGCCGCCAGCTACCTACAATAATTAACCCCTAATCTGCCGACCGCAAAGCGCCGCTATTTACGTTATCCTTATGTACCCCTAATCTGCTGCCCCTAACACCGCCGACGCCTATATTATATTTATGAACCCCAAATCTGCCCCCCACAACGTTGCCTCCACCTGCCTACACTTATTAACCCCTAATCTGCCAAGTGGACCGCACCGCTATTATAATAAAGTTATTAACCCCTAATCCGCCTCACTAACCCTATAATAAATAGTATTAACCCCTAATCTGCCCTCCCTAACATCCCCGACACCTAACTTCAAACATTAACCCCTAATCTGCCGACTGGAGCTCACTGCTATTCTAATAAATGTATTAACCCCTAAAGCTAAGTCTAACCCTAACACTAACACCCCCCTAAGTTAAATATAATTAAAATCTAAGGAATTTAATTAACTCTTATTAAATAAATTATTCCTATTTAAAGCTAAATACTTACCTGTAAAAAAAATCCTAATATAGCTACAATATAAATTATAATTATATTATAGCTATTTTAGGATTTATATTTATTTTACAGGTAACTTTGTATTTATTTTAACCAGGTACAATACAATATTACAATATTAAATATTTAAGAACTATTTAATAGCTAAAATAGTTAAAATAATTACAAAAGTACCTGTAAAATAAATCCTAACCTAAGTTACAATTAAACCTAACACTACACTATCAATAAATTAATTAAATAAAATACCTACAATTACCTACAATTAAACCTAACACTACACTATCAATAAATTAATTAAATACAATATCTACAAATAAATACAATGAAATAAACTAACTAAAGTACAAAAAATAAAAAAGAACTAAGTTACAAAAAATAAAAAAATATTTACAAACATCAGAAAAATATTACAACAATTTTAAACTAATTACACCTACTCTAAGCCCCCTAATAAAATAGCAAAGACCCCCAAAATAAAAAAATGCCCTACCCTATTCTAAATTACTAAAGTTCAAAGCTCTTTTACCTTACCAGCCCTGAACAGGGCCCTTTGCGGGGCATGCCCCAAAGAATTTAGCTCTTTTGCCTGTAAAAAAAACACATACAATACCCCCCCCAACATTACAACCCACCACCCACATACCCCTAATCTAACCCAAACCCCCCCTTAAATAAACGTAACACTAAGCCCCTGAAGATCTTCCTACCTTATCTTCACCATACCAGGTTCACCGATCGATCCAGAAGAGCTCCTCCGATGTCTTGATCCAAGCCCAAGCGGGGGGCTGAAGATGTCCATGATCCGGCTGAAGTCTTCATCCAAGCGGGAGCTGAAGAGGTCCATGATCCGGCTGAAGTCTTCATCCAAGCGGGAGCTGAAGAGGTCCATGATCCGGCTGAAGTCTTCTATCAACGGCATCTTCAATCTTCTTTCTTCCGGATCCATGTTCATCTTCCAGACCTCCGACGCGGAACATCCTGCTGGCCCGACGGACTACCGACGAATGAAGGCTCCTTTAAAGGACGTCATCCAAGATGGCGTCCCTCGAATTCCAATTGGCTGATAGGATTCTATCAGCCAATCGGAATTAAGTTAGGAAAATTCTGATTGGCTGATGGAATCAGCCAATCAGAATCAAGTTCAATCCGATTGGCCGATCCGATCAGCCAATCAGATTGAGCTTGCATTCTATTGGCTGATCGGAACAGCCAATAGAATGCGAGCTCAATCTGATTGGCTGATCAGATCAGCCAATCGGATTGAACTTGATTCTGATTGGCTGATTCCATCAGCCAATCAGAATTTTCCTACCTTAATTCCGATTGGCTGATAGAATCCTATCAGCCAATTTGAATTCGAGGAGCGCCATCTTGGATGACGTCCCTTAAAGGAGCCTTCATTCGTCGGTAGTCCGTCGGGCCAGCAGGATGTTCCGCGTCGGAGGTCTGCAAGATGAACATGGATCCGGAAGAAAGAAGATTGAAGATGCCGTTGATAGAAGACTTCAGCCGGATCATGGACCTCTTCAGCTCCCGCTTGGATGAAGACTTCAGCCGGATCATGGACCTCTTCAGCTCCCGCTTGGATGAAGACTTCAGCCGGATCATGGACATCTTCAGCCCCCCGCTTGGGCTTGGATCAAGACATCGGAGGAGCTCTTCTGGATCGATCGGTGAACCTGGTATGGTGAAGATAAGGTAGGAAGATCTTCAGGGGCTTAGTGTTAGGTTTATTTAAGGGGGGTTTGGGTTAGATTAGGGGTATGTGGGTGGTGGGTTGTAATGTTGGGGGGGGGTATTGTATGTGTTTTTTTTACAGGCAAATGAGCTGAATTCTTTGGGGCATGCCCAGCAAAGGGCCCTGTTCAGGGCTGGTAAGGTAAAAGAGCTTTGAACTTTAGTAATTTAGAATAGGGTAGGGCATTTTTTTTATTTTGGGGGTCTTTGTTATTTTATTAGGGGGCTTAGAGTAGGTGTAATTAGTTTAAAATTGTTGTAATATTTTCTGATGTTTGTAAATATTTTTTTATTTTTTGTAACTTAGTTCTTTTTTATTTTTTGTACTTTAGTTAGTTTATTTCATTGTATTTATTTGTAGATATTGTATTTAATTAATTTATTGATAGTGTAGTGTTAGGTTTAATTGTAGGTAATTGTAGGTATTTTATTTAATTAATTTATTGATAGTGTAGGTTTAATTGTAACTTAGGTTAGGATTTATTTTACAGGTAATTTTGTAATTATTTTAACTATTTTAGCTATTAAATAGTTCTTAACTATTTAATAGCTATTGTACCTGGTTAAAATAAATACAAAGTTACCTGTAAAATAAATATAAATCCTAAAATAGCTATAATATAAATATAATAATAGTTAGATTTAAATTATATTTAACTTAGGGGGTTTTAGTGTTAGGGTTAGACTTAGCTTTAGGGGTTAATACATTTATTAGAATAGCGGTGAGCTCCAGTTGGCAGATTAGGGGTTAATGTTTGAAGTTAGGTGTCGGCGATGTTAGGGAGGGCAGATTAGGGGTTAATACTATTTATTATAGGGTTAGCGAGGCGGATTAGGGGTTAATAACTTTATTATAATAGCGGTGCGGTCCGCTTGGCAGATTAGGGTTTTATAAGTGTAGGCAGGTGGAGGCGACGTTATGGGGGGCAGATTAGGGGTTAATAAATATAATATAGGGGTTGGCGATGTTAGGGCAGCAGATTAGGGGTACATAGGGATAATGTAGGTGGCAGGGGTGTATGGAGCGGCAGATTAGGGGTTAAAAATAATATGCAGGGGTCAGCGATAGCGGGGGCGGCAGATTAGGGGTTAATAAGTGTAAGGTTAGGGGTTTTTAGACTCGGGGTACATGTTAGAGTGTTAGGTGCAGACGTAGGAAGTGTTTCCCCATAGGAAACAATGGGGCTGCGTTAGGAGCTGAACGCGGCTTTTTTGCAGGTGTTAGGTTTTTTTTCAGCTCAAACAGCCCCATTGTTTTCTATGGGGGAATCGTGCACGGGCACGTTTTTGAAGCTGGCCGCGTCCGTAAGCAACTCTGGTATCGAGAGTTGCAGTGGCGGTAAATATGCCTGTAAGCTCCCTTTTTGGAGCCTAACGCAGCCATTCTGTGAACTCTCAATACCAGAAGTATTTAAAAGGTGCGGCCAGAAAAAAGCCAGCGTTAGCTACGCGGGTCATTACCGACAAAACTCTAAATCTAGGCGTAAGTCACCATACTGTATTGTTTGAATCTATAAATAGCACCTTCATTTTTGATACCATGTGAATTGTTATCTTCTAAGCTATATATCGCGCTTTAATTACTGCATAATACTTGCATACTTTAGCATAATATTTAAGCGGTTGACTGGCGCTCTTAGTGTTAATATTTTGGGACACACTAAATGTCAACCTATTCTAGATTTCCTTCAATTATTCACTTTCCTCCTTAAGAGTTTATAACAAGTACCAAGAGGTGCAGGTATTGTCCCCAGTGTTCAACGAGGAAACATCTTGTACCTTGGATTTTGTGAGTAGTTTACATAATAATAGAAAAGAGGCTCCAGACTCTTCCATAGTATTGCCTATGTTGTAAATCTTATCTATTAAGATGGAAGTAGTATATGTGAAATGTACCATTTATATATGTTCTGTACCATATTATTTTGCATAATTCATATTGGTTTCCGCATATCCTCAATAAAAATCTTTAAAAAAAATAAAATAATAAAACCCACCCATTACACCCTTAAAAAATCCTAACACTAACCCCCGAAGATTCACTTACCAGGAGAAGTCTTCATCCAAGCGGCAAGATCCTCCAGATGGGCAGAAGTCTGCACCCAGACGGCATCTTTTATCTTCATCCTTCCGACGCAGAGCGGTTCCATCTTCAAGACATCCGGCATGGAGCATCCTTTTCCAATGATGGCTTCTTGCTGAAAGAAGGTACCTTTAAGTGACGTCATCCAAGATGGCGTCCCTTAGATTCTGATTGGCTGATATAATTCTATCAGCCAATCGGAATTAAGGTTGAAATAATCTTATAGGCTGACCCAATCAGCCAATAGGATTGAACTTGCATTCTATTGGCTGATTGAAACAGGATTTTTTCAACCTTAATTCAGATTGGCTGATAGAATTCTATCAGCCAATCAGAATCTAAGGGACGCCATCTTGGATGACATCACTTAAAGGTACCTTCATTCAGCAAGAAGCCGTTGGAAGAAGTATAATGTAGGTGGCGGCAATATCCGGAGCGGCAGATTAGGGGTTAATAAGTATAATGTAGGTGTCGGCAATGTCGGGGCGGCAGATTAGGGGTTAATAAGTGTAAGATTAGGGGTGTTAAGACTCAGGGTTCATGTTAGGGTGTTTGGTGTAAATATAAATTTAGTTTCCCCATAGGAGTCAATGGGGCTGCGTTATTGAGTTTTACGCTGCTTTTTGGCAGGTGTTAGACTTTTTCTCAGCCGGCTCTCCCCCTTGATGTCTATGGGGAAATTGGGTACAAGCGCGTACAACCATCTCACCGCTGACTTAAGCAGCGCTGGTATTGGAGTGCGGTATGGAGCTCAACTTTGCTCTACGCTCACTTCTTGCCTGTTAATGCCGGGTTTGTAAAAACCCATAATACCAGTGCTGCAGGTAGGTGAGCGGTGAGAATAAACTGCAAGTTAGCAGCGCACCCTTCATAACGCAAGACTCGTAATCTAGCCGCAAATTATCAAAAATATTTTTTTTTACACCTAATCTAATAGCCCTATCAAAATAAAAAAGACTAGCCTACAAAAAACTACCAATGGCCCTTAAAAGGGCCTTTTGTGGGGCATTGCCCCAAAGATATCAGCTCTTTTACCTGTAATAAAAAATACAAACAACCCCCCAACAGTAAAACCCACCACCCACCCAACCAACCCCTCCCCCAAATAAAATAACTATCTAAAATAACCTAAGCTACTTATTGCCCTGAAAAGGGCATTTGTGTTGGCATTGCCCTTAAAAGGGCATTTAGCTCTTTTACTGCCCAGACCGTAATCTAAAAATAAAACCCACCCAAAAAACCCTTAAAAAAACCTAACACTAACCCCCGATGATCTACTTACAGTTATTGAAGTCCCACTTGAAGGATCCATCCAGCCGGCAAAGTCCTCATCGAGGCGGCAAGAAGTCTTTATCCAGCCGACAAAGTCTTCATCTATGCGGGAAGAAGTCTTCATCCATGCGTATTTGCGGTTGACACTTTGATAGATAGGCCTCTAGAAATACTATTTCGAATTTGAATGTGACATTGGAATACGAATGTCACATTCAAATTTGAGTATTACATTTTCAAATTGAATGTGATATAAAATACATAGCTAAACATTCTATTATTCAAACAAATTTGAGCCAATGACAATCGGTATATATATGCAGCCACCAATCAGCAACTAGAACCTAGATTCTTTGCTGTACCTGAGCGTACCTAGATTCAGTAAAGGATAACAAGAGAAGGAATCAAATTAAATAATAGACGTAAATTGGAAAGTTGTTGAAAATTGTATGCTCTGTCTAAATCATGAATGTCTAGATGTTACTTTACTGTCCCTTTAAGCATATGACAAAATTAAAGGGATGATCACAATCTTGCTCTCACTTGTTTTCGCCTGATAATGATCTCTAAACAATGTGTCCGGTATTTTCAGTGTGTTTTTTTAAGTGATAATACAAAATGTTTTCATGCTGTTAATACCCCTGAAGCTTGGCACTGTTACCTCCCAAAAAAACAACACAAAATCATCATCTGCACTGTTATTTGTAAACCAAAAAGCAAATAAGCAAGATTTATGTCCAAAGGAAAAAAAAAGTGATTTGCTAGGATTGACAATTACATCACAGGTTTAAGGGCCTATATGTTGATTAATCCCTTTTAATATTGTGTAGTGACGCTAAGAGGTGATGTGTGTAATTAACCTATTAAAACCATAGAAATGCATGTGTCTTTTTTATGGGTTTTTAACAAGGACATTATTAGTATATTGTACATGTGTATTTATCGTGTTATGGCTTTGACTAATTTTTATTAGTGTAAAAATGTATATTATTACAGTGATGGCAAATTTTAGACTTTAAGAATGTTGCAATGAAAAATATATTAGTGTGTATATATATATATATATATATATATATATATATATATATATATATATACTGTATATTTTATAATAAAATATTTATAATCCTACTTGGTATTTTCTGTCCCTCTACATAGGCTTCCTACGGGCTTTTCAAAGAGCTGGACTTCAAGGGGCTTATTTATCAAGCCCCGCCAGAAACACAAGTTATGAAGAAGCGGTCTAAAGACCTCTGCTTCATAACCTGTCCATCTGCTCTGAGGCAGTGGACAGACATCGCCGAAAGTCAACCCGATCCAATACGATCGGGTTGATTGACACCCCCTGCTGGCGGCCGATTGGCCGTGAATACTGCAGGGGGCGGTATTGCACCAGCAGTTCACAAGAACTGCTGGTGCAATGATAAATGCCCGAGAGCGTATGCTATCAGCATTTATTGATGGGAGGCGGACATGATCTGCAATATCTGATCATGTCCGCTCGCACCTTCTTAATTATGCCCCCAAGAGTATCATATGACACACACTGATTGAATGTTAATTGGAATCACCAAAAAAATTAATCCCATTGGGCCGGCATAACATTGTAATAGAAATATTACTATAGGCAATACCCTTTTAACTGATAGATTAAAAAAGGTACACATATACTTTTTAATGGCAAAAAAATATATATATGGCATTTGTTTAGCTAAAGTTTACCATCACTTTAATGGTTTGACTCTGTTCAATGGAGCAGGTAATGTTTGTGTCTAGTAATGTTGCTTTTTAACTTATCCAATACGGCGGGGGTTAATGTCAATGCTACATTTAAAAACTTTTTAAGGTGCGCAAAATAATTTGAAAATCTTTGACTGGGGTTAATCAAGTTATTTTAGCTATAAAATTTAGTAAGTGAAAAATCTCCCCATAATGTGTTGTTAAGCATTACAAATTTAGATTGTGGTTAGTAAAACAGGACTGACACATTTTAAGTATACCTACATTTTTTATTAAAACTATTTATGAAAATAAAATGCTGCCGATAAACAATGAAATGTTTTGCTTGTGATTGTGTCAATATTGAAAGGGCTCATCTCATAGCCTTTAACATGCCAATAATTATTAGACATGTGCGATTCGGTTCGGTCCGAATCGAAATTCGGACGAATGTTGTCGAATTCGGAATTCGGATCGATTCGAATTTCCGAATTGCGGCAGTGCCGAATCTACCGAATAAATCCGAAACGATTCGAATTTATACGGATGGATGTGGATGGATTCGGATGGCCATGTATTACACTAGTATTGTACAGTATACTAGTGTAATACACAGCACATCCCACTTAACAGTGCCGAAATTCCGAAAATCCAAATCGAATCGAACCGAATCGAACCGAATTTCCCACGAATCCGAAAGAATCCGAATGAATCCGAAACAAATTCATTCGATTTCTTCCAAATTCGAATCGAGCCGAACCGAAATTCGAATCGGTCCGAATCGATCCGAACCGAACCAAATTTTTCGCGGCTGCACATGTCTAATAATTATCAGACAATAGATTGTGACCTAAATGATCCCCAGTTACATGAAACTAAAAGATGATTCTTTTTTCTATCATGATATATCATGAGAAATTTCCATCATCATAAACATAATATTGCAAAAACATAATAAAGGGTATCAGGGCACCTAAAAGATTGGCATAATTTGTGGTGTTTATCGGAAAACCTTATGAGTACATTAGTATCAGTACTGATCAAGTATTGTTAGAGAACCAATAACATCAAAATTGCTGGGGAAAGCAAAAGGGGCAACTGTGTTTAGCAAAATTGAAGCATCATCTGGAATTTTGTAGTTTCCATTACAGAGAGAAAACATGAAACTTTGTATATCTAATATTCCATATGGTATGTATTGTGCTAAAAAAAAGTCTGCCCTTTGATCTCTACTCATTCACCAGAAATCTTTCAAAGCACCTCCTGCAACTTCTTGAACAAATACCAGACACAACAATATTCATTGATTAACATTATGATATGGGGTACAGAAAACAAGCACATGATAAAAGGCTGAATGTTGTATCACAGCATAATAGAGAAACCCTTTGTACCCCCGTAGGCTGAAAACACAGCTCTGAAAAAAAAACTACAATAGAACAATTCACAGGAGATTGTACTTTAGCAGACAAGTAAAATATATAAAAATCACAGAAAAAACACACAAAATAAACAAAATATAAAATAAATAAATTGATAACTACCTGGGAAAGGTTTTCAACCGCAACAACTCTGAAGTGAGAGCTGTTCAGAAAATATTGTGGCCTAGATTACAAGTGGAATGCTGTTCTGATATTACAAGTCCATGGTAAAACTAAATAACCAGAGTGTGGCTGGCATCCCCTTAGCATAACCTATACTTTCAATGGATCACACAGCCACACTAAACATCTCTCATATTACTAGACATGTGCGTTTCGATTTGTACCGAATCGAAATTCGTCCGAATTTGTTAAATTCGGAGATTTGGATCGATTCGAATTTCCGAATTATTGTAGCACTGAATCTACAGAATAAATCCGAATTAGTTTGGATTTATTCGTTACATTCGGATGGCCATGGATTACACTAGTATTGTACAGTATATTATGTTATATCACTCTGCTATGGGTTACACCTAATATACAGTACATAATACGAGTCTAATACACAGCACATCCCATCTAACACATACCGAAATTCCGAATTTCCGAATCTAGCCGAATTTATTTGAATCCGAATGAATCCGAAACGAATCCGAAACGAATTCAATTGAATTTTTCCGAATTTAAATCGATCCGAAACGAAATTTGAAAACATTCGAATCGATCCGAACCAAACCGAAACAAATTTTTCGGCCGTGCACAAGTCTACATATTACAAGTTAAATGTATTGTGTTCTATGTGAGTGCATGAATCAAGCTACGTACAAGGTTATCCTGGAAGAAAACTTTCTTCCTTCTGCTCTGACAATGTTCCTCAACTCTGAGAATTGGTTTATCCAGCAGGACAATGCTCCATGCCACACTTCCAGGTCAATTAAGGTGTGGATGGAGGACCACTAGATCAAGACCCTTTCATGACCAACCCAATCTCCAGACCTGAACCCTATTGAAAATCTCTAGAATGTGATCAAGAGGAAGATGGATGGTCACAAGCCATAAAAAAAAGCCAAGCTGCTTGAATGTTTGCGCCAGGAGTGGCTTAAAGTCACTCAACAGCAATGTGAAAGATTGGAGGAGAACATGCTAAAACGCATGAAAGCTGTGATTGAAAATCAGGGTTATTCCACCAAATATTGATTTCTGAACTCTTGCTTAGTTAAAACATTAGTATAATGTTGTTAAAAAATGAGTATAAATTTGTTTTCTTAGCATTGTTCAAGGTCTAAAAACACTGCATGTTTTTTGTTATTATGACCAGTTGTCATTTTCTGCAAATAAATGCTCTAAATGAAAATGTATTTATTTGGAATTTGGGAGAAATGTAGTCAGTAAAAATGTTCATTTTGATTTAACACCTACCTAAATAAAATAAGAGAAACTGATCATTTGCAGTGGTCTCTAAATTTTTTCCAGAGCTATATAATTAATAATTAATTAATTAATTAATTAATTATTTTTTTTCATAGCAAAATAGATTTCAGAGCAAGATTTATCATTGATATTCCCCCATATTTGTGCAAGAATTGATGCCCTTATTTATGATTTAAAAATTGGTCAAGTTCGACGGTACAATTTTCCTACTTGGTTCGCGTTTGCTTAGGTGCACAGGAGTGCCAAAAAAAGTGTTAAATTAGATTGTTGCAGCTGAATTCCATATAGTACCCCTTTATCAAATTAACTAGTTACTCATTTACCATATCTTTGTGTCTATAATGAACTTAAAGTTCTACAAATTCATGCACTGAAGTTTACCATAAGTACTGTGGAGAACAGCATTATAAATCCTTACTCTTTGAGTTCTTGTTGGGTGAACAAGGAATTTTTTTTTATTTGTTTTATTATGGATATTATAGTGAAAACTATTTATAAGTATCCTGTCTTAATAATATCCAGCAGCTCGTTATAATGCTGTAGCACTCTTTTAACAATAATAGAATTATGTGGGTACGTGAACTGGACATTTCTTCCATTTTCAATAGTGACAGAAGCCATAAAAATATATTCTGTAAAAGGGCTCATAAATAAAATACAAATAAGCGCAGAAAAAATTAGGAACTTGCAAGTTATTTTCACCGCTCACCGTTAACAGCTCTGGTATTACAGGTTTTCAAAAACCCGGCGTTAGCAGGCAATATGGCAGCGTTGAGCTTCATACCGCACCCAAATACCAGCGCTGCTGTGAGCTGCTTTTACGTGCTTGTGCACGATTTCCCCATAGACATCAATGGGGAGAGCCGGCTAAAAAAAAGCCTAACACCTGCAATAAGGGAGCGTAAAGTTTCATAACGCAGCCCCATTGATTCCTATGGGGAAAGAAAATATATGTTTAAACCTAAACACCCCTAATCTGCCGCCCCCGACATCGCCGACACCTACATTACACTTATTAACCCCTAATTTGCCGTCCCCAATGTCACGCCACCTACATTACACTTATTAACCCCTAATCTGCCGCCCCAATGTCACCGCCACCTACCTACACTTATTAACCCCTAATCTTCCGCCCTCAATGTCACCGCCATATATATATAAACTTGAATAATCACAAATGTTTGTATATTTTTTTTCTAAAAATGAGTTTAGCTCAATATCCATATATATATATCCCTTTCTCTATCTATCTATCTATCTATCTATCTATCTATCTATCTTACTTTATCTATCTATACAGTATCTATCTATATCTATCTATCTAGCTATCATCTATCTATCTATCTATCTATCTATCAACTATCATCTATCTATCTATCTATCACCTATCATCTATCTTACTTTATCTATCTATCTATACAGTATCCATCTATACAGTATCTATCTATCTACAATATGGGGTAGATTACTATTAAGTGCTTCCGCTCAAGTGTAAGCTTCGCTAGAAGTTAGCTTTTTGCTAGCATCTGGTACTGTGCGTATTACAAGTTGGAAGTAAAAAGTTAGCACAAGAGCTAAACCCGACACACACTAAGTTGAAGAATATTATGAATGCTCTAATGCATTCGCCTCACAGACTAAAATGGAGAGCATAGAAGAAAAAAACACTTGTCGCTAGCACGCTAACTCAACAGGAGTTATTACAATTTCACATTCCAATATTCTTCACATACAGGAATATGTTATTTTTATTGTAAACACGTATTTCTATGTATATATCTGTATATATATTTCTATATATACATAGGCATAGAAATCTATTTTATATGAACATTGTCAGATATACAGTATAAAGAAATATATATTTAATAATAAAAATAATTTTTTTTATGTGAAGAACATAGGAATGTAAAATATGTGTGACGTGCTTGGTGATTTGCATTTTAGGTCTAATGAGGTATAATGTATTTATAATTACAAACATTTATATAAACCACTTTGCAAATATGTTTCAGTTGTAAATAATTTTTTTCCATGTTGCAAAATGTTCTTGTTTGTTGCTCAAGATATCTTGAGTTGAGCAACACCTTACACAACTATAGATGTTGATGGCTGAAACCCCACTAATGCAATGGTGAAATAAATTAAAGAAGTTAAGTAAAACTTGATGAATTCTAAACAAAATCTCATGTTTACAATGAGATTCCTTGACAACCTTTAAAAGCATTTATGAATCTATGTGGATCCATTGATATCTAGCCAGCATGTGAGGCCATGTGTCTCCATTGTGATCTAGCTCATAGTGAGCACATGAGGCCAACATGTGACTCTATTATGATATAGCGCATAGTAAGCACATGAAGCCAACACACCACTGAAAAATTGGCCTTTGCTCGCGGAATATGCTGGTCTCCCGTATTGCAAGTCGTAGGGGTACAGCTATACCGCAAGAGCTTTAGCCTTTACGCAACTCTCCATTCTGCACTCAAAATTATTAGACTTAGGTTTTTTTTATTTTGGGGGTTGGTTGGGTGGGGGGGTTTACTTTTAGGGGGGACTCTGCAAGTTTATTATGTAAAAGAGCTATTTAGCTTAGGGCAATGCCATACAAAAGGCACTTTTAAGGGCTATTGGTAGTTTATTTTTTTATTAGGGGGTGTTTTTATTTTGTTTGTTTTTTAGTTTTTATAGGGGGTATTATATTAGGTTTAATTTTATTATTTTGGATAATTTTGTTTATTATTTTTTGTAATAATAGATTTTTTTTATTTTTCATAATTTTAGTTTTTTTTGTAATTTTAGTTTTTTTGTTTTTTATAGTGTTAGGATTTTTTACTTTTGTAACTTAGGTTTTTTATTTTTAGTTTATTTTATTTTTTTAAAATGGTAATGTTGGGTTAATTTATAGTTTATTTTATTTCATAGTTTTTGTTTTTATTTAAAGGTAGTTATATTGTAAGTTTAATTTAAAGTTAGGGGGTGTTAGGTTTAGGGGTTAATAAGTTTATTATAGTAGTTGCTATTTGGGGGTCGGCGGCTTAGGGGTTAACAATTTTTTTTAGTCTCTGCAGTGTTGGGGGTGGCGGGTTAGGGGTTAATAGGTTTATGATAGTAGTTGCGCTGTGGAGGGTCAGCGGTTTAGGGGTTAACTTTTTTAGTTTCAGCGATGTCGGAGGGCGGCGGGTTAGGGGTATTTAAACTAGGGTTTATGTTAGGGTGTGAGGTTTTAACGTAACTTTATTTTTCTTTTAGACATCAATGGGGATTGCGTTACAGCAATCGCCATTCCGCGATCGCAGGTGTTAGTTTTTTCTCTTTCTCTCTATTGATGTCTATGTGGGAAAACGTGAACGAGCACAACAAGTCAGGCCTTGGGTTTTGTGCAGTATGGAGCTTATTGCACCATATCGCACAACAAAAAACGTGTAGTGGCAGCGCTATGGAGAGTGCGATAGCGCTATTTTTTTTTTAGTTATTTACGCACCCGGTTTATCGCACAACTTGTAATCTTGGTCAATGTTATTTACAGTGTTTATATTTTTAGAGCCCCCTCTTGTGAAAACTAAAGTATAAATACTACCTGTTATGGGATGGCAGTATTGGTTGTACTATATATATATATATATATATATATATATATATATATATATATATATAAAACAGGCAAATAATTTCAAGCACTCTCTGGACTTTAGACAGCAAAAGCAAAAATCTTTTATTGTAGTGACGTTTCGGGACCAAAAACCGCTCCTTCTTCTGACAAACAAACAGTGCACTTATCAAACTTAAATAGGCCCACTACACCCTCCCCTGTGAGGCCACTAATCACAAGAGGCCATTTGCAAAATTAAGACCAAACCAAAACATAAGGAATGGATAAATAGTGTAATATTCAGTAATTAAAAGTATAATAATAAATGTGCAAAAGTGTATTTGTGTTGTATGATTTCCTATGACCAAAAATGAGTACTGATGCCGCAAATTATAATGCAGAAAAAACATAATGTGAGTTTTAAAATACACCAGAGATTCAAACCTCCAAATAAATGCACGTAGTGGATTCAACCACTACAATATAAACGCCCCTCACTGCTGATAGGTTCTCCCGCGCTGTCACAACAAAAAAAATTTCATGGATAGCCCTGCTTGAAGAAAACCATATTAGTATAAAATAAATAAATGCATGATTGTATACACAGAGGGATAATTCTCCCAATAACAAACTATATATAGCTACTCTTTCATAAATCACTCGCCTATATCCTCAGGCAATAATCCGATCGCCGAAAATTGCCGACAACTAAACAAAGACATCACCACGTCATGCTAGATCCTGATAGGTGTTCCTCCACACACCTACATAATACACTCAAAACAGGCAGATCCAACCCATATTGCTGATAGGCTCAGGGTTGTATGATGTCACCCGTATTAGGCACCCCCCCGCAGCAACGAAAACATTGTCACCGTTATCTACAGCTAGAATGCAAACACCACAAGTGTCACAACATGATGCCAAGATATATCAAAACAGTGTGCAAAACATTACAACACTGGCAAAAATAATCTGGATATTCACGATAAGAGCTACAGATCAAAGGCCATCGCATTATCACAGCACGCCGCTCCGTTAGTCCATCATAAAAACCGACACTGTTATATATATATATATATATATATATATATATAAAACATAGAGAAAAGTTAGTGCTGGTTGACGGTTGGAAATCCTACACGGAGAGAGGGAACTGCTCCAGTGTCTCCCCTGCAGCTCAAATGCTGACAAGCCAGGACTGGGCAGGTAGCGATAAATACACAACAAAGGGTGAATTCCCTGAGCCTAAAACCAGTGGATCAATGTACACTTAGAACAAAGGCATCACACTGCTGGAAAGTATTAGGATTAAAACATACCTTTTAATTTTACATAGTAAAAGAACAGATCAGTCTCAGTGAAAAAGACAGTGATCTGGAGCATAGTACATACGGAGATGACATCAACTGATGCATTTCACGCCCTTCTGGTTCTTTGACCAAGTGTCAGGAGGGAGTGAAACGCATCAGATGATGTCATCTTTGTATGTACTATGCTCCAGTTCACAGTTTTTCACTGAGACTGATCTGTTCTTTTACTATGTGAATTAAAAGGTATTTTTTAACCTGATACTTTCCAGCAGTGCAATGCCTTTGTTCTACCTGTTTTGGGCTCAGGGAATTCACCCTTTGTTGTATATATATATATATATATATATATATATATATATATATACTTAACACAATCCAGTTTAACCCACCAATCGTCAGCAGCCTGGGTGCAAAAATGAGGCAAAAATACAGGAACAAACGTTTGCACTCACAGGTCTTTCTCAAAGTTTTAATGTGGAACGTTTCCGAGGTTTAATACCTGATGAAGGGGTATTAAACCCTCGAAAACGTTCCACATCAAAACTTTGAAAAAGACCTGTGAATGCAAGCGTTTGTTCCTGTATATATATATATATATATATATATATATATATATATATATATATATATTTATATATATATTTATATATATATATATATATATATATATATAAAATTACTCACTGGACTGTAGACATCAGTGACAAATTCAAACTTTATTGTGTGACGTTTCGGGACCAGCAGCGTCCCTTCCTCTGACAAACATCAAGTGCACAAATGAGACTTTTATAGGCCTACAAAACACTCCCCTAGTAGGCTTCCAAACAAAGTGAGCCGTGTACAAAAATTCACAAGTCTGTGTAAATAATCCTATAACAATGTGAAACTTGAAAATCAAACATAATAATAATATATTAGTGAAATAGTGCAACATGATGCATCATAATGAATATATATACCCCCCCATGTGCACAACCTGAGGTCATGATCGTTAAAATGATAAACAGACACGGCAGCATCAATCTGGGCAAAAAACAACAGAAGACCTCATTGGTGGAGATAAATCACACCGCCACTCCGGATTGGCCATCTGCAGAATGTATCCACCACACCACTAACTCATATGAGCATCAGCCAGAGTATAGCTACTATGCTACTAGCAACCCTCAATTTGGGAACAGAATAGGGCTCTAAAAGTAAAACTAACCTGCCCCAGGGACTTTACTGTGACAAATACCATGATCGTAAACCGCAACACAGCACACGCCCCTTCAGTGTGCAAAGACACAGCAGCTGCAGCTCTCATTGGACCAGGTCTGTCACACCCATCTATATGATTCGTCCAGAGGGTTACCTTGCTCAAGACAACTGCCCCACAACAAAAACAGACAAAATATGTGCTGATCGCCAGTGTTACAGCGATATATCAGAGCACAAAAACACAACCTCCTCCCGATCTTTATGTATACCAGTAGAGGAATAATGCCAGAACTCGATCACAAGACAACTCTGTGACAACTCACATCAATCACATCTACAGCATAACGAAAGCTCTAAACAGTATAAATAGACCCCGCCTCACGACTAGAGGAACCAGTGCAGTGTATACCCGTCTCCATGGCAACACCTGTCTAACCGCAACATTTAGAGTCCCACACTAGGATCATAGTTTACATCAAGTGAAAGAGGCAGACTGACAGCACCAAAATATAATCAAAAGACTGTAGAGTAACGCGCAAAATTAGCGCAGAGCAACACTCACGACTCAAGATCTAAAGGAAAGTGTCTGCATTGTCAACCAACATCGAAATAATTGTATAAACAACCTTATCCCAACACTCAGATTGGATAAGCCACATGTGTTATTTACGCTATTCAGTATTCAGCAGTCACCATGAATAGTAAGCCCCAAATTATATAAGCGATTTAAGCCCCAATGTAATCGTGCACCCTATCAAACCTAATGCGCAAAGATCCTCTACACCATAAATATAGTGTTAGTGCTAACCAATCACTACAACTACTGTTATCACTGCATAGTATGTCCACTATTCAGGAGAACACACCATAATACGTCCGTGTAATACCCTCTATGTAAACAATATATATAGAGATCCAAACGACTGTATAAACATTATACTAAATTCACATATCAAAAACCATAACATCAAAATAAATAAAATAAAATAAAATATAGATGCCTTAACATCCCTACATGTAGGCACTCCCAAAGTGTGAGCATACATGTGAATTCATACAACTTGACTTAATAGCTGACAGCCTATAGTGCCAAAAAAAAAAAAATACTAGTGGTCTAAAAACATCTATACTCCATAATAAGACCCAAATCTTATAAGAAACCGCCCCTATCTGTTATATGGTCCTAGATCCCTGTTGACCCAACATGTCCTGAAGCCCCAGGAGATGCTACATCCAGTATCCAGACCCATGTGTAGAGTCTACACAAAGGGTCCAACCATCACTCAATGATCGTGCACAATCAGGGGGAATATATCACAAAAAACAAACAAGTGTGAGTGTAAGTGTATGTATGATATAAAACATATGAACAAGACATGATTAAAAACACATATTAAAAACACCTCATTTTAGTTGAAATACTACATAGACTACCTGTGAGTAATCCATAGTGGCTGTTAATAGGGAGCACTATATGGAACAAAGCATTTAAATCTAATAAATCCTATCAATCTACATATACACCAGCAAGACACGGAATGATGAAGTGGACTCTCATATATAGGAACAAATCCCCTCTCATGAATAGACCCGCGGACTCTCACAAATAAGAATGCTTAGACATTCACTTCATAGGAAATTCTGCCATCCACTTCATAGGAAATTCTGCCATCCCGTCTGGACATTAAGACCTCTCGGTGCCAGGGTACAGAGTTCATGTATCCATCGTGCTTCTTTTTGTAAAAGTATTTTGGCTCTATTGCCACCTCTTCTTCGGATAGGCACATGATCTATAATCCTAAACCGTAAGTCACTCACTGTGTGTCCTGCGTCTAGAAAATGATGGGCTACAGGATGTTCAGCCTTACCAGTCTTCAAAGATGTTCTAATGTTGGAACAATGATTTGCCATTCTTATTCTGGCATCATCAGTCGTCTTTCCTGTTTAAAACTTCCCACAGGGGCAATTTAGAAGATACACAATGAACTGGGTGGTGCATGTGAGGAAGAATTTTATCTGATATTTCTTCCTACAATCCGGATGTTGAAATATAGTGCCTGTATGCATACTATTGCATGTGACGCAACTGATGCACTTAAAGCATCCCATCTTCTTTTTCAACCACTGTTGGTTGTCACTCTTTAAAGGGATATCTGTCTTGACCAACATGTCTCTTAGACTCCTTCCCCTGCGGTAAGCCAGTCAAGGTGCCATCCATTCATTGAAAGGCAATGTGGGATCACTTTGAAGTATTTTCCATTCCTCTTTTATTGCCTTCGTAATGTGATGTTGTTCTGGACTGTAAGTGGTGATAAATGTGAGCTGTGGTTTCTTGATACCTTCCTCAGTGAGCTGTTGCTTCTTGATACCACACTCAGCGATCTGGGCATCTAATGATTGTAACAATGTTTCTTGTTGTTCCCGTAGGGTCTCTTTATTGTATCCACGTTGGATAAATCTTTGTGTCATCTCTGACAGTTGTATTTTCATCTTATTCTCATCTGTGTTGTTTCTGATGACACGCTGGAATTGTGCCTTCGGGATATTGCAAATTAAGGCTGGTTGGTGACAGCTTCTCACATGCAGAATAGTGTTACGGTCAGTCCCTTTTCTAAATAAGGTAGTACCTAATCCATCAAGGTCCTTGAACACCCTGACATCAAGATAATCTACTATATCAGTACTAGTGGTGTATTGGAACTTAATGGTGCTGTCCATCTCATTCAAGGTGTCAATCCAAGTAGTAAGGGCTGTTTCGCCATCTTGCCAAATTAGAAACACATCGTCTATGTACTGACAGTAGAACCTGATGGCCTTAGTATCATAAACCTTCATCTGTGTAGCTTCATAATCCGCCATAAATAGATTTGCCAATGATGGGGCCATGTTAGACCCCATTGCAGTCCCTTCTATTTGCAGATAAAAGGTATTTTCAAAACGAAATAAGTTGTTCTCCAGACATATGGTTAAAAGATCAACTATTATCTCCTCAGGTGGGCCCACTTAAGGTGTTTTTCTCAGGTGATTGACCACTGCTGCAATCCCCATTTTATGGGGTATCACTGTGTAAAGATTACACACATCCAGCGGCTTATCCAATCTGAGTGTTGGGATTAGGTTGTTTATACAATTATTTCGATGTTGGTTGACAATGCAGACACTTTCCTTTAGATCTTGAGTCGTGAGTGTTGCTCTGCGCTAATTTTGCGCGTTACTCTACAGTCTTTTGATTATATTTTGGTGCTGTCAGTCTGCCTCTTTCACTTGATGTAAACTATGATCCTAGTGTGGGACTCTAAATGTTGCGGTTAGACAGGTGTTGCCATGGAGACGGGTATACACTGCACTGGTTCATCTAATCGTGAGGCGGGGTCTATTTATACTGTTTAGAGCTGTCGTTATGCTGTAGATGTGATTGATGCGAGTTGTCAGAGAGTTGTCTTGCGATCGAGTTCTGGCATTATTCCTCTACTGGTATACATAAAGATCGGGAGGAGGTTGTGTTTTTGTGCTCTGATATATCGCTGTAACACTGGCGATCAGTACATATTTTGTCTGTTTTTGTTGTGGGGCGGTTGTCTTGAGCAAGGTAACCCTCTGGACAAATCATATAGATGGGTGTGACAGACCTGGTCCAATGAGAGCTGCAGCTGCTGTGTCTTTGCACACTGAAGGGGCGTGTGCTGTTTTGCGGTTTACGATCATGGTATTTGTGCTTTAAGAGAAGAATTATTCATTCAAGAATTAATGCACTTATTTATGATTTTAAAAAGTGCTTAAAATTGGTCATATCAATCTATGTTGCTCCATTGTGATCTAGTCTATAGTAAGTACATGAGGCCAACATGTGACTCCATTGTGATCTAGCCAATAGTAAGCACATGAGGCCAACATGTGACTCCATTGGGATCTAGCCCATAGTAATCATATGAGGCCAACATGTGACTCCATTGTGATCTAGCCCATAGTAAGCACATGAGTCCAACATGTGGCTCCATTGTGATCTAACCCATAGTAAGCAAATGAGTCCAACATGCGGCTCCATTGTGATTGAGCCCATAGTAAGCAGATGAGGCCAACATGTGACTCCATTGTGATCGAGCCCATAGTAAGCACATGAGGCCAACATGTGACTCCATTGTGATCTAGCCTATAGTAAGCACATGAGGCCAACATGTGACTCCATTGTGATCGAGACGATAGTAAGCACATGCAGCCAACATGTGACTCCATTGTGATCTAGCCCATAGTAAGCACATGAGGCCAATATGTGACTCTATTGTGATCTAGCCCATAGTAAGCACATGAGGCCAACATGTGTATCCATTGTGATTGAGCCCATAGTAAGCACATCAGGCCAACATGTGACTCTATTGTGATTGAGCCCATAGTTAGCACATGAAATTAATTTTGTTAATCTCCTATTCTGTGACCACTTAGGAAAAGATGTATTTGTACTTGCTTTATTTCTATTTATCTAAATAGCCTTAGGGTGTTTTTGACTAGTATGTCATATTATTTTCATATCTTTGCCCCTCAAATCCTTTTATCAACCCCATAATACCAAATTAATCTAACAGTTCTCAAATGCATTCAGCCCTTGTCAAAACCCCTGTTCAAAATGCATTCAGCCTCACTTCACCTATCTTTACAAGCCTATTGCATGTGGGCGTTCCTGGAAATAACATACTGTATATAATTGCTTAAGGTGCCAACTACATTATATCTCGCACATAAAATCAGAACTGCTAGCAATGTATAAAAACAGTAATTATATCCGCAATACTTTGGAAACACATTTGCAAAATACAGATGTGAAGAAGGTTCTAACTGTATGTTCTGGGCTATCTTCGAGAGCTGGTCGGGCAATTTTTTACCTAAAACTCAACTTTATGTGCGGAATAAGACACAATTCCTCTTGTGAAATACCTTGTTTCACAGTTTTGCCTTGTTATTTCAAAGATTACATTTTCTTTGTTTTGATTTTACTTCATTTCTCATGAATTTTTTTAATGTTTTCTTTTTTGCATAAATTAGAGTGTACTGATGTTTTCTATGTCTTTTTAAAAAAAAAAAAAAAAAAAAATCCTGAATGGTTTAAAAGCTTTTTTGTGGTACTTGATATCCTTCACAGTGGAACTATTCAAGAAAGTGTAGGTGCATTGATTATGATGGAGCAAACTTGCTGTGACAAGGGACAGTTACACATTTTATTAGAATTACACAATTATCACGTTGCAAAGCTGAGGCTAATTTTTTTAAGTGAGATGGATTTTTTTTTTTTTTAAATCTAGGACAAATAGTTATAGTACAGCCTTGTTAGCGCAAACTGCACACATCATAACATCAATATGTAGGTCCATCAGCTCAACTGAAAAAAACAGCAGTGAAATCACTCTTGCATAGGGTTATACAAATGTAACAATTTGTTTATTGGTTTATTCATTAGGTTAATTTAAAATAATATGCTGAACCAGAGAGCAAGCATATAATTCTATTTATTACGGCCTTTTCAGCATCAGATGTAGTAACTGTTTAAATATGTATCGATATCTGTCAACAGTGCAACATGTGCAAGTTTATTATCAGGTTCATGGTGGCTTGAAAACATACCAGGTAGGTGGGTGATACAATTTAGTTTGTTATTGTTGTAACCTATCTAAATGTCTGTGTTTTTTAATATTTATTTAATATATTTTATATTTTAAAAATAGAAAGCGCAGAATGTTCACAGGCATATACTCTATATAGATTTTTTTGCCTGTTGAATAAATCTTTTTATAAGATGCAACAAAATCTATGAGTGCTCATGTTACTATATATAACTATATATATATATATATACACATACACACACATATATATACATACAGTTTATATATATATATATATATATATATATATATATATATATACATACACACATATATATACATACAGTTTATATATATATATATATATATATATATACATACACACATATATATACATACAGTTTATATATATATATATATATATATATATATACATACACACATATATATATATACATACAGTTTATATATATATATATATTTATATACATACACACATATACATACATACAGTTTATATATATATATATATATATATATATATATATATATATATATACATACACACATATATACAGTTTATATATATATATATATAAATATATATATATACACACACACACATATATATATATATATTCACATACATACAGTTTATATATATATATATATATTTACACACACACACACACATACATATATATATATATATATACATATATACAGTTTATATATATATATATATAAATATATATATATATATATATATATATATATATATACACACACACACATATATATATATATATACACATACATACAGTTTATATATATATATATATATATATATATACACACATATATATATATACATAAAGTTTATATATATATACCTATATTTATAACTCAGGGTATTTTTTATATCAGTAAAAATTTTGTCCTGATATATAATTAGAAAAAAACTAAAAATGTAAATAGCTGTTACAGGCCTGATATCTACCTGTTATGTTAAGCAGCCTAATGTGTGCCTGAGAACAAAAGAGCACACAGCATACAGCATGATGTAGCAGATTATTCTGGTATCAGAGGAGTTAATCAAATGCAGTTAATTTGAATCTTCTAAGTGGCCAGCAAAATGAAGACACTGGCTTTTTTCTTCACCAGTCCCAATTACACGACACACTTTTCTTTGCGAGGCAGCTATAATTGCTAATATGCCAGAAAACATCAATTTGCTGCTTCTATTTCCCATTTTAATTGCTCGTTCTTGAAGTGACATTCTCCTGTCCTCAGACCTTTCCCTGATAATTTTACAGGCTCTTGTAGACGGCATTTTCCTACACAAATACAAGGGGCTTGTTAAAGTCTCAGGCAGTTGTCCGTGCTTGTGTAGTGTGGGCTATGAACCTATGCACTATGTTCCTGACAATTTGGGTGCGGCATCCATTTTGTGTATAAGAGGGAATTTATGCAACTTAAATACTGAAAAGAGATAAGGGAAATATTTAAAGATAAAGCACAGTTTGAATGATTAATGCTAGGTTTAAGCTCTTTAAAACTCATGAATCACTATAATATTAAGAAATATATTTCCACAGGATGATTTGCAGTAAGAATAATTGTGAATTAAATGTGTCTATTCCCCTTTGATGACAAATTCTAGCTGTGGTGACTTTATACTGACTTGAGGCTCGATCCTAATCTATTGGCTCCAAAAAACGTTTTTGAATAATGGCTGAAATCAACACTGAATTTCTCGAGTGATCACAATGCTATAGTATATACTTGTTAAAAACACGCCACTGTGAACACGTTTTCAACAGAAAAGTTCCCAAAATTTTCATTTTTAGTTTTTAACTATCTCTTTTTTTTAAATAGAATCTGTGAGGTCTCCCGCAATTAAAACAGACAGTGGCCCATTCACAAAATACACCCTCAACACCCAGTATCCATATGAAGGCACTGGGGGGTAGTTATCAAGCCGTCAACCTCAAATACGCTGGAATTCCACAGTGTATTTGTGGCGAGGCTGATTCGCCTTAGTTATCAAAGGCTAGAGACCGGCAAAAGTAGAATTTTGTGACGTAAGCTTCGATCCGCCGGACTCAGTCCGACACAGATCGATTCTTACGTCACTCCAGATGTTCCGCACACAAGTGCGGCACAATCTGACTACTTTTGCTAGTTATCAAATGACTAGCAGGTACGCTCGGCACTTTTTTCGGCCCAGCGTACCTGGTTTTCAATCCGCCGCACTGGAGGCGGCGGATCCCATAGGAATCAATGGGAGTCTGACCATAGCGAAAGTACAAGTTCCCTGCTGCCAGACATCCCATTGATTCCTATGGGAGATGTCTGCACCTAACACCCTAACATGTTCCCCGAGTCTAAACACCCCTAATCTGCCCCCCCTACACAGCCGCAACTAAATAAATATATTACCCCCTAAACCGCCGCTCCCGGAGACCACCGCCACTATAATAAATATGTTAACCCCTAAACCGCCGCTCCCGGAGCCCACCGCAAGCTTTATACATATTAACCCCTAAACCGCCGCACCCGGAGCCCACCGCAAGCTTTATACATATTAACCCCTAAACCGCCGCTCCCGGAGCCCACCGCAAGCTTTATACATATTAACCCTAAACCGCCGCTCCCGGAGCCCACCGCAAGCTACTCTATACATATTAACCCCTAAACCGCCGCTCCCGGATACCGCCGCAACCTACATTATACCTAGTAACCCCTATCCTGCCCCCCCTATACCGCCGCCCTCTATAATAAAGTTATTAACCCCTAATCTGCCCCCCCTACACCGTCGCCACCTATAATACATTTATTAAACCCTATCCTGCCCTCCCTACACCGCCGCCACTGTAATAAAATTATTAACCCCTAAACCTAAGTCTAACACTAACCCTAACACCCCCCTAACTTAAATATTAATTAAATAAATATAAACAATATTTATATTATTAACTAAATGAATCCTATTTAAAACTAAATACTTATCTTTAAAATAAACCCTAATATAGCTACAATATTAATAATAATTATATTATTATATAGCTATCTTAGGATTTATTTTTATTTTACAGGCAAATTTCAATTTATTTTAACTAGGTACAATAGCTATTAAATAGTTATTAACTATTTAATAGCTTACCTAGCTAAAATAAAGAGAAATTTACCTGTAAAATAAAAACTAACCTAAGTTACAATTACACCTAACACTACACTATACTTTAATAAATTTTTCCTATTTAAAACTAAATACTTACCTGTAAAATAAACCCTTAGGCCTAGATTTAGAGTTGGGAGGTAGCCGTGAAAACCAGCGTTAGAGGCTCCTAACGCTGGTTTTTACCGCCCGCTGGTATTTGGAGTCAGTCAGGAAAGGGTCTAACGCTCACTTTCCAGCCGCGACTTTTCCATACCGCAGATCCCCCTACGCCATTTGCGTATCCTATCTTTTCAATGGGATCTTCCTAATGCCGGTATTTAGAGTCGTGGCTGAAGTGAGTGTTAGAAATCTAACGACAAAACTCCAGCCGCAAAAAAAAGTCAGTAGTTAAGAGCTTTCTGGGCTAACGCCGGTTTATAAAGCTCTTAACTACTGTGCTCTAAAGTACACTAACACCCATAAACTACCTATGGACCCCTAAACCGAGGTCCCACTACATCGCCGCCACTATAATTCAATTTTTTAACCCCTAATCTGCCGTCCGCACGCCACCGCAAGCTACATTATTCCTATGTACCCCTAATCTGCTGCCCCTAACACCGCCGACCCCTATATTATATTTATTAACCCCTAATCTGCCCCCCTCAACGTCGCCTCCACCTGCCTACACTTATTAACCCCTAATCTGCCGACCCGACAACGCCGCTATTATAATAAAGTTATTAACCCCTAATCCGCCTCACTCCCGCCTCAATAACCCTATAATAAATAGTATTAACCCCTAATCTGCCCTCCCTAACATCGCCGACACCTAACTTCAAGCATTAACCCCTAATCTGCCGACCGGAGCTCACCGCTACTCTAATAAATTTTTTAACCCCTAAAGCTAATTCTAACCCTAACCCTAACACCCCCTAACTTAAATATAATTTAAATCTAACGAAATAAATTAACTATTATTAAATAAATTATTCCTATTTAAAGCTAAATACTTACCTGTAAAATAAACCCTAATATAGCTACAATATAAATTATAATTATATTGTAGCTATTTTAGGATTAATATTTATTTTACAGGCAACTTTGTATTTATTTTAACCAGGTACAATAGCTATTAAATAGTTAATAACTATTTAATAGTTACCTAGTTAAAATAATTACAAATTACCTGTAAAATAAATCCTAACCTAAGTTACAATTAAACCTAACACTACACTATCAATAAATTACTTAAATAAAATACCTACAATTATCTACAATTAAACCTAACACTACACTATCAATAAATTAATTAAATACAATACCTACAAATAACTACAATTAAATAAAATAACTAAAGTACAAAAAATAAAAAAGAACTAAGTTACAAAAAATAAAAAAATATTTACAAACATTAGAAAAATATTACAACAATTTTAAACTAATTACACCTACTCTAAGCCCCCTAATAAAATAACAAAGACCCCCAAAATAAAAAAATGCCCTACCTATTCTAAATTAAAAAAGTTCAAAGCTCTTTTACCTTACCAGCCCTGAAAAGGGCCATTTGCTGGGCATGCCCCAAATAATTCAGCTCTTTTGCCTGTAAAAGAAAAATACAACCCCCCCCAACATTAAAACCCACCACTCACATACCCCTAATCTAACCCAAACCCCCCTTAAATAAACCTAACACTAAGCCCCTGAAGATCTTCCTACCTTGTCTTCACCACACCGGGTATCACACCGATTCGTCCTGGCTCCGAAGTGTTGATCCAAGCCCAAGCGGGGGCTGAAGAGTGACGTCCATCCTCCGGCTGAAGTCTTGATCCAAGCGGGCAGAAGAGGACATCCGGACCAGCAAACATCTTCATCCAAGCCGCATCTTCTATGTTCTTCAATCCGATGACGACCGGCTGATCTTCAAGACCTCCAGCACGGATCCATCCATCTTCACCAACGACTTCCCGACGAATGACGGTTCCTTTAAGGGACGTCATCCAAGATGGCGTCCCTCGAATTCCGATTGGCTGATAGGATTCTATCAGCCAATCGGAATTAAGGTAGGAAAATTCTGATTGGCTGATGGAATCAGCCAATCAGATTCAAGTTCAATCCGATTGGCTGATCCAATCAGCCAATCAGATTGAGCTTGCATTCTATTGGCTGATTGGAACAGCCAATAGAATGCGATCTCAATCTGATTGGCTGATTCAATCAGCCAATCAGATTTTTCTACCTTAATTCCGATTGGCTGATAGAATCCTATCAGCCAATCAGAATTGAAGGGACGCCATCTTGGATAACGTCCCTTAAAGGAGCCTTCATTCGTCGTTAGTCCGTCGGGGAAGAAGGATGTTCCGCGTCGGCGGGATGAAGATGGATCCTGAAGCAAGAAGATTGAAGACCCCGCTTGGAAGATGACATCGCCTGGATGGAAGATGATCTTCAGCGCCGCTTGGAAGATGACATCACCCGGATGGAAGACTTCTTCAGCGCCGCTTGGAGGATCACTTCATCGGATGGAAGACTTCTTCAGCGCCCCTTGGAGGATCACTTCTGGCGCTCCGGATCTCCTCTTCAGTTCCATCGGTGGCTCGGCTGAGTGAAGACGACTCAAGGTAGGATGATCTTCAGGGGATTAGTGTTAGGTTATTTTAAGGGGGGTTTGGGTTAGATTAGGGGTATGTGGGTGGTGGGTTTTAATGTTGGGGGGGGTTGTATTTTTCTTTTACAGGCAAAAGAGCAGTTTTCTTTGGGGCATGCCCCACAAAAGGCCCTTTTAAGGGCTGGTAAGGTAAAAGAGCTTTGAACTTTTTTAATGTAGAATAGGGTAGGGAATTTTTTTATTTTGGGGGGCTTTGTTATTTTATTAGGGGGCTTAGATTAGGTGTAATTAGCTTAAAATTGTTGTAATATTTTTTAAATGTTTGTAACTTATGTTTTTTATTTTTTGTAACTTAGCTTTTTTTATTTTTTGTTATTTAGTTAGTTTATGTAATTGTATTTAATTGTAGTTATTTGTAGTTAATTTATTTAATTAATTTAATGATAGTGTAGTGTTAGGTTTAATTTTAACTTAGGTTAGGATTTATTTTACAGGTAATTTTGTATTTCTTTTAGCTAGGTAGTTATTAAATAGTTAATAACTATTTAATAACTATTCTAACTAGCTTAAATAAATACAAAGTTACCTGTAAAATAAATATAAATCCTAAAATAGCTACAATGTAATTATTAATTACATTGTAGCTATCTTAGGGCTTATTTTACAGGTAAGTATTTAGTTTTAAATTGGAAAAATTTATTAAAGTATAGTGTAGTGTTAGGTGTAATTGTAACTTAGGTTAGTTTTTATTTTACAGGTAAATTTCTCTTTATTTTAGCTAGGTAAGCTATTAAATAGTTAATCACTATTTAATAGCTATTGTACCTAGTTAAAATAAATTGAAAGTTACCTATAAAATAAAAATAAATCCTAAGATAGCTACAATGTAATTATTATTTATATTGTAGGTATATTAGGGTTTATTTTATAGGTAAGTATTTAGTTTTAAATAGGATTCATTTAGTTAATAATAGAAATATTATTTAGATTTATTTAATTAATATTTAAGTTAGGGGGGTGTTAGGGTTAGTGTTAGACTTAGGTTTAGGGGTTGATAATTTTATTACAGTGGCGGCGGTGTAGGGGGGGCAGGATAGGGGTTAATAAATGTATTATAGGTGGCGACGGTGTAGGGGGGGCAGATTAGGGGTTAAAAAATTTAATATAGGTTGCGGCAGGGTCCGGGAGCGGCAGTTTAGGGGTTAAACTATTTATTTAGTTGCGGCGAGGTGCGGGATCAGCAGGATAGGGGTTAATAACTTTATTATAGAGGGCGACGGTATAGGAGGGGCAGGATAGGGGTTACTAGGTATAATGTAGGTTGCAGCGGTGTCCGTGAGCGGCGGTTTAGGGGTTAATAAATTTATAAGTGTTGCGGCGGGGTCTATGAGCGTCAGTTTAGGGGTTAGTAACTTTATTTAGTTGCGGGGGGCGCCGGTATAGGTGGTAGAACAGTGTAGTTTACTGTGAGTGCTTAGTGACAGGCTAGCAATAAAGCTGTGAAAAAGCCGAAGAGCAGCGAGATCGGATGAGTTCTAACTATCACAGTCCGCTGCTCATCGCCCCTTACTTGGTGCGCGGCTTTTTGACAGATTTATTGATAACTTAGGCGTATTTTTTCAGGTCCGCGGCGGCGAAGGTAGGCAAGCTTAGGCGGGCGTATTGGGCCTGCGAAGGCAGGAAAGTTGACACGATGATAACTACCCCCCCATATGTATCTTGGCAGGATGGACATACTTCTATAGGCACTTCATAACAATAACATCTTTAAATGGCATTTTATCATGTTTAATTTTTCATAATTGATTGTATTTCTCAATCGTACTATCATAATTGTCACAAACAGTAGAGGTGCAATGAAAATTGGGTTTATTAAGGAGATCGCTTAGTAGCTGCTTTCAGACTTAACTATTGCAATCCGTTTCCATCCGCACCACTGCTAACCCATCTATATGCATATTTTAGATTTTCTGGATGGGCAGACTGTTCACTGTTTTTCTGTCGATATATGGGCATTTGAAAAATTTCACAAGGAATCTTTTATTTATTTCTCTTGTTTGTTAAAGGCCTGGTAACAGTTTTTGTGAACTGTAAATAAGATGGCAGATACAAGTTTCTATGCAAAACAATTATAATGAAACTATAATCACAACCCACCATATAGTGATAGAAAAGCAGTGCAAAGTCTGCCCATCCAAATAACCTAAACAATGCCTTTAGATCGATTAGCAGTGGTGCGGATGGAAATGGATTGCCATAATTAACTCTGAAAGCAGCTACTGTTCTCCTTTAAAAACTCAACTTTCATTTAACCAGTACTGTTTGTGACAATAATGAGTGCAAGTTTGAAATACAATCAATTCTGAAAAATTAAATATACTAAAAAGTCCTTTGTCGATGCACATGTCCTATAGATCCCAGTAGCTGTACATGATATCATGTAGTCTTCACATTTGCATATGTGTATACATATGCAGATGTTACTCTGTTGACTGTATTCATCCTTTCCAATAGGGATGAATGGAGCTTTCATGAATCAATACCACATATGTTAACAAAACTGTAGAAATTCTCCAGTGGCCATCTCAGAGTGTTTAAGATAGGTGCAAGCAAAATAACTATTTAGGAATAGCAATTAATACCAGGTGCCTGAAAAGCTCTTTTTAATGATTTAACAAGTACCTAGAGGTGCCATATTTGATAAACCAAATTGGGCTCAAAAAGTAGTTGTAAAGTGATCTTAAAAAGTAATGTGATAGCCGAGCAGTTTTAGCTTCATATGGTAAATAGCAACTAAAAATCAGTTTGAGAGAGCAAGAATCAGCCGAAATTGAGGTATAGTGATCACGCCAAATTGAAAAGTAGTCTTTTTGGCCTGAAAAACAGCCAAAAATGCAACTCACTATAGATTGTGATCAAGGCATTGTTTCTGGAATTGATTTATTTACAGTAATGGGACTTTTGTGAGTAATGCCTTTACAGGGAGTGCAGAATTATTAGGCAATTTGTATTTTTGAGGATTAATTTTATTATTGAACAACAACCATGTTCTCAATGAACCCAAAAAACTCATTAATATCAAAGCTGAATATTTTTGGAAGTAGTTTTTAGTTTGTTTTTAGTTTTAGCTATTTTAGGGGGATATCTGTGTGTGCAGGTGACTATTACTGTGCATAATTATTAGGCAACTTAACAAAAAACAAATATATACCCATTTCAATTATTTATTTTTACCAGTGAAACCAATATAACATCTCAACATTCACAAATATACATTTCTGACATTCAAAAACAAAACAAGAACAAATCGGTGACCAATATAGCCACCTTTCTTTGCAAGGACACTCAAAAGCCTGCCATCCATGGATTCTGTCAGTGTTTTGATCTGTTTACCATCAACATTGCGTGCAGCAGCAACCACAGCCTCCCAGACACTGTTCAGAGAGGTGTACTGTTTTCCTTCCTTGTAAATCTCACATTTGATGATGGACCACAGGTTCTCAATGGGGTTCAGATCAGGTGAACAAGGAGGCCATGTCATTAGATTTTCTTCTTTTATACCCTTTCTTGCCAGCCACGCTGTGGAGTACTTGGACGCGTGTGATGGAGCATTGTCCTGCATGAAAATCATGTTTTTCTTGAAGGATGCAGACTTCTTCCTGTACCACTGCTTGAAGAAGGTGTCTTCCAGAAACTGGCAGTAGGACTGGGAGTTGAGCTTGACTCCATCCTCAACCCGAAAAGGCCCCACAAGCTCATCTTTAATGATACCAGCCCAAACCAGTACTCCATCTCCACCTTGCTGGCGTCTGAGTCAGACTGGAGCTCTCTGCCCTTTACCAATCCAGCCATGGGCCCATCCATCTGGCCCATCAAGACTCACTCTCATTTCATCAGTCCATAAAACCTTAGAAAAATCAGTCTTGAGATATTTCTTGGCCCAGTCTTGACGTTTCAGCTTGTGTGTCTTGTTCAGTGGTGGTCGTCTTTCAGCCTTTCTTACCTTGGCCATGTCTCTGAGTATTGCACACCTTGTGCTTTTGGGCACTCCAGTGATGTTGCAGCTCTGAAATATGGCCAAACTGGTGGCAAGTGGCATCTTGGCAGCTGCACGCTTGACTTTTCTCAGTTCATGGGCAGTTATTTTGCTCCTTGGTTTTTCCACACGCTTCTTGCGACCCTGTTGACTATTTTGAATGAAACGCTTGATTGTTCGATGATCACGCTTCAGAAGCTTTGCAATTTTAAGAGTGCTGCATCCCTCTGCAAGATATTTCACTATTTTTGACTTTTCTGAGCCTGTCAAGTCCTTCTTTTGACCCATTTTGCCAAAGGAAAGGAAGTTGCCTAATAATTATGCACACCTGATATAGGGTGTTGATGTCATTAGACCACACCCCTTCTCATTACAGAGATGCACATCACCTAATATGCTTAATTGGTAGTAGGCTTTCGAGCCTATACAGCTTGAAGTAAGACAACATGCATAAAGAGGATGATGTGGTCAAAATACTCATTTGCCTAATAATTCAGCACTCCCTGTACTTTTACTGTAATGCCTTTTGTGAAGTCATCAGCATTTTGATCATTTGGCTTTTTTCTCATTTGTGTTTGAGGAAGCATTACATGGTTTCAGTTCCTCTTGTGTATAATAGCTTTATTTAAACCAAAGTAAAGTATATTGCTGAAGGAAGAAAATAAGGGGCACCCTCAATGTATGGAGTGATAATTGATGGGTAATTGTAACACTATTTCAATAGTGTGAAGGATGTTAGTACTAGTATTACATCAAAGTGCACAAAAGTAGATGAGACACATATAAAATAAAAAAAAATATTAAAAAAATAGATAGAAAATAGATGAAGATAACAGATATATATATTTTTTGACCTTTTAATTAAAGTAAGTTTCATAACTTACCACTTGCTGCCTGTTTTTATTTACCATATTTACTCCAATCTGCCACTGGACCACTGAGAGTTCCTGATATCCGGTGTTAAGTCTACTAGTGACTATATTGACTCCAGCTTGCCTCTATAGCACCAAGGGAGGTGCTCCACCAAATGTGAGTTAATTTCATATATTTTTATTACCCATTTGTACCAACAATACTAGACCATATAGGCACCCTTTTGTGCTTTGTGTTCTCCTCTACAGATCACAGAATATCCACTGAAAAGTCAGTCTTCTGGGTGACTGCTATTGACCCCAGATCGCTCCATCTACACCACTAGGGGTGTCCTACCATATGTGAGTGTTCTCATCACTTATATTATACCAAAATATATCTAACAATATTGGGCCATGTGGCGCTTCTGTCCTCTTCTATTCAAAGTATATTGCACATGTTTCTATATTCTGGTTTATCTCCATTATCATCCTTTATGGAGTACTCTTTGAAGCATTGTTGAAATTAAAGAGACATTACACTGCTGAGCACAAATACAGTATAATGTTATTGTAGCTCTCTTTAAAGCCTTTCCTCTATTTGAACCCCTTAAAGGGACATTAAACACTTCAGGATGGTAATATAATATGATAAATTGTATATAATAAAACAACTCTGCAATATACTTTCATTATTTATTTTGTCCTCTTTGCCTGTAATTCCATTCTGAAATTGTGAACTTTTCAGTTCCTGTTAGAAATGGAAGTGCAGAACACTGTTAAATCCAGCACAACCATTGGCTGAACACTCTAGTGACCTATTTATAACTGACCCTAATTGGCCACAGCAGAGAAGGTAACACAAGTTACAACATGGCAGCTCCCAGTGTTTTAGACACACTAAAACTTTACACTTATTTTGTCACTTTTTAAACAACTAATGAAACTTTAAAAAATACATCTACATGTTAGTCATGGACTAATCTTTTCTTTGAATGCATCATGCTATCTAGCATGTATTTAGTGTTTAATGTCCCTTTAAAGGTGCCAGATGCTGAAGCCCCTCCTCTTCATCCTAGGAGCTGCTATCTTGGAGCACAGATATTCTCACCTCCTGTCACAGAAGTAGTGTGTATTTACATATTAGTAATGTTGCTGTCTTATTGACAGGCATAGAATTTGTATGAGGTAAGTGTACATGATACAGGATGTGAGCTTTAATATTTTTTACACAGTTTGAAAGTTACAAGTTGTGTGGGAGTCAGGCAAAGTTTTGCAAGCACTCAGATTAAAATTGGTATAGAGCTCTGGTTAACAGTTATATGAGAGATAAAAAAGCGGAAAAACACATAAAAAATACATTTAAAAGTACAGATAGATTCATAATAACATTGTCTGATATATATATATATTTTTAAAAAAATATTGGTTAAATAAGTTATAAGGGCTCAAAATATGAGGTCTCAGGTGTGAAAAAAGGCATGCAAAGGAATTGAACATAAAGATTCAAACAAATACATGTCTAAATATGTATATGTATGGGTATGTATATATATATATATATATATATATATATATATATGTGTGTACATGTATTTATATGTGTATTTTTGTATTCACAGACATCTATATACATATAAACACATACATACATATGTATACATATATTGACATATTATATATATATATATATATACATACATATATATATATATATATATATATATATATATATATATATATATATATATATATATATATATGTGTGTGTGTGTGTGTGTGTGTGTGTGTGTGTATCGGAGCCCTTTGCAGTCAAGTAGATGAAAACATGTAATATATTTCTGCAATATGTGTTATTCTGTGTATTTACTCTAAATATTTCAAATTTCATTGTTCTTTACATATGTTAATATGTTCTATGTATTTATAAATAAATATACCTGTATTTATCTGCATATATTGAAACTATATATATATATATATATATATATATATATATAGGTATAGATATATTGTACCAAAATACCATCAGATATATATAGAAATATTACACACAGGGAGAAACGCACTCTCAGGAACGAATACACAGTTCAATAACTGTTAGCCTGTTCTATGGCGATTAAACACCTGGGTGCAACTTCTTTTTAGCTCAGTAATGCTTTTCACAGAGTAGAACTTACCTGTAGTATATCAGTCTGATCCTGCCTATTAAAGTCATTCTAGTACTGAAATACCAGGCAATTCCTCTCTGAACAAGGAACACAGCAACAACAGACAAACGTTTTGGCCTTCACTGGGCCTCGTCAGTGAGGTGTAGCTCAATTGGGCTAAAAGAGGCTGCTCCTAGGGGGCAACTCACCATATAGCAAGCTACTGAGCTGTTGTTTGTTCCTGGTAGAGCACTTCTCTTTCTGTATGTATATATAGAAATATGTATTTATGAATAAATATAACATATTCTTCCATGTAAAGAACATTGGAATGTGAATGATTAATATTTCATGTCTGGTTAGCGCACTTGAGAAACTGTGATCGGGTCTGTCTGCGAGTAAGGATGTTAGTTTTTTTTTAACTTTACGCATTCCATTGAAGCCTATGGGGGAATACGTTAATGCATTTGCAATATTCTAAGTTCCACTTTTTGTGTGTGTCGCGTTAGTGCTCGTGCACAAATGTTTTGCTTTCAACTCGTAATACAAGCACAAACCGACGTGTACAAAAAGCCTTCATCCAGCATTTGCACTTGAGGGGAGAGCTAAATAGCTCATAATCTAGCTTATCATAAATTGCTGTTGTCATCTGCTTATCCACAATCTGAAATACAATTTTGAAAATAAGGTATTAAACTGATATCACTTGCTGTTGTGTAATTAATAAACATTGAAGGTTTATAGCAAACAACCAAAAATTCCACTACTTAAGCGGATCTTGTTCTCCTTATAATCTTTGTGCTGCAGTGTTATCCAAACTGAGTTTTAATGTGGTCCCTCATATAAATCTATTATCTGGGGCAGATAATAGATAATAGTTTTTGGATAACTTTAAAGTTGTAACTATTATGGACCACATTGGTTGAAATGGTAAGAAAAATACCTTAATAAATATTAGTGACATCAAATCTTGAATTTATTTTAAGAATTAGCCGAACGAATTCAGACATTTTGGAGTAATGGATTCTCAAAAGTGCTTTTGCATTTGTTAATTAATTGACGATATTTTAAATAATAAAAATTTGTATTGATAATTAATAAATAATGAACATATCTGTGCTATCTGAATATGGATAGCGGAGGTCAGAAATGATGCTGCTTCTCTCTTTTGGAAATCGCATAGTTTTGAATGAATACGATATTGTTATTCATTCATTACTATGTTGCGAAGAAAATAGACGCATGCGCTCTGGAGACAGGTTGTAGTGACAATCTCATGTGCATTGCAGTTAAAATCTTTGAATCGCGGATGCGCAATAGTAACAGTGCTTGGAAACGCACATCTCTGATACGTATGGAGCGGGTGGGACCGCTCTATATGCAAACAGTCAAAATTATAGGAAGTAGAAGATGGGAGGAGTCAGGAGCAGAACGGAACAACAATAATGGAATCAAAATATTAACTAAATCAATAATTTTATTTAAAAAAATTATAGCGGTTTGGTAATTAGACATAAAGACAATGCAGTAGTGTGTTCTAAAGGTAGAAAATTTACTTTCACTTTAATATAGACTTGGTAAACATGCTTAGCTGACTAACATTTTACTGCAATAATCAAGTTTAGAGTGTTTTATTGAGCTTGTAATATTTATTCTAATAAACAGCCTCTGAAGTATCTTAATACCTACAGTAATATCTTAATAATTTATTACATAGTAACTAAGCACAACAGTTTCTTATTGTATCTGTAACATTTATAAAACTCCTCTGACTAGCTTTATTCATTAGCAACAGGTTTGACTTTTTATTGAAAAAAATCCTTCAGTTTATAATTTTAATTTAAAATCTTCTCAGTGCTGAATGACCTCAGTTTGGCTGTGAACATATACTGTTATTTAACTAGCTGAATTACACCCTTGTCAAGCTCAGAGTCACATTACCTATAAGGTGATGATTTCTTGAAAAGTGCAGTGACGTTATAGGAACCTGTGACATTATGTGTAGTTATCTTTATATATATCCCGCTGGGACTCACTGCCAGCAGGATCCTCAGCAGCTCTCCTGCTCTAACACTCCCCTCTACTTATGGCGCTCTCTGTGCCTTCTGGCTAGTTTAGTCCCCGCTGGGCCTTACTGCAGCAGGATCCTCAGCAGCTCTCCAGCCTCCCTGTTCTAACCCTCCCCTCTACTTATGCTGCTTGCTACTCCTTCTGGCTAGTCTAGTCCCTGCTGTTACTCACTGCCAGCAGGATCCTCAGCAGCTCTCCTGCCTCTCTGCTCTAACCCTCCCACTCCCCTCTACTTATGGCGCTCGCTGCGCCTTCTGGCTAGTCTAGTCCCCGCTGGGACTCACTGCCAGCAGGATACTTAGCAGCTCTCCTGCCTCCCTGCTCTAACCCTCCCCCTCCCCTCTACTTATGGAGGACAAAGGTGCACCAAAGGCAAGCCCGTCAGCACCCGTCCATGCACGGAGGTGCCCTGCGCCACATACCCTGGTCTCTGCACTCGCCGCCTCTATGACACCAGCACCCTCCTTGCTCTCAACACAGGTAGATTGCCTGCCTGCCACCACGCATCCCCCATGATCACCAGCAGACTTTTCGCCTGCCACAGCTGCTCCTTCTCCTCCATACTAACCACAACCCAAACAGTCAACCATCGCAACAACAAAAACCACAACCACCTCTCCTCCACACGAACCACAACCCAAACAGACAACCATCACAACAACAACAGCCGCAACCATCTCAGTTGCATCCTCCTCAACACCCGCTCCATCCACAAGCACGCCATCGAGATCTGGAGCATACTCGACTCCACATTCCATGATGTTGCGTTCCTCACTGAAACCTGGCTAAACCCCACATCAATGCCTGACATTGCCATCACCATCCCCGACGGATACAAGATCGCCCACAAGGACCGCAACAGCCAACCAGGTGGAGCCATCGCCATTGTCTACAAACACTCTCTCCAAGTCACAACCTGCTCCAACTACCTCTCTACAGCCCTGGAACACTTACACTTCAAGATCCAGCTCAACCCCAACACCACCCTCCATGGCACCCTCATCTACAGACCTCCCGAACCTCGTCCCGCCTTCTGCGACTCCATCATTGACCTCATCACACCCCACACCCTCGTCTAAATGGACTACATCCTCCTTGGTGACCTCGACAACACCAACGACACCACCAACCTCCTGGAAAACCTTGGGACCATCAGACTCAAGCAACTCATAAACTCCCCAACCCACGTAGCCAGACACACCCTCGACCCGATATTCTCTGCAAGCAACCATATCTCAGTCAACCACATCTCCGAACTCCCCCCACACCTCTCCAAAACACACTACCGCCCTTCCCCCTCTGACCCTCTGGAACCCCCTCACAACAGAAGACACTCTCAGAATCTTGAGATCGATTCACTTCGAAGCACCCTCTGACCCATGCCCGCACCACATATTCAACAAAGCTGGCGACATCATTGCCCCAGAACTCCGCTGCACCATCAACTGCTCCATCGAGACTGGCACCTTCCCGGAAGAATGGAAGAAAGTGGAGTTGAAACCCCTGCTGAAGAAGCCCACGGCAGATCCCAACTACCGCCCTATTTCTCTGCTCCCCTTTCTGGCCAAAGTCATCGAGAAACACATCAACGCGCATCTCACTAAACACATAGAGGCCAACCACACCTTGGACCCATACAAAACCAGTTTCAGGAGCAACCACAGCACTGAGACTGCCCTCATCGCCACCACAGATGACATCCACACCCTGCTCAACCAAGAAGATACAGCTGCCCTCATCCTCCTAAACCTCTTAGCTGTATTCAACACCATCTCCCACCGCACCCACCTCACCAGACTACACAATGCCGGCATCCACGACAAAGCCCTCAAATGGATCACCTCCTTCCTCACTGGCAGAACCCAAAAAGTCAGACTCCCGCCCTTCACCTCCAAACCCACAGAAAGAAGCTGTGGTGTATCCCAAGGCTCTTCGTTGAGCCCTACCCTAGTCAACATCTACATGGCCCTGCTCGCCACCATCGTCTGACAATACATCCTCAAGTTTGTCTCGTAAGCTGATGGCACCCAGCTAATCACCCCACTCATCAGAGACCCCAACACCGCCAAGCCAAACGTCCGTGAAGGGCTGACAGCAATCGCCCCTGGATGAGTGACAACTGCCTCAAACTGAAGGCAGACAAAACCGAAGACCTCCTCCTCTGACCCAAACCATCCACCTGGGATAACTCCTGGTGGCCCACAGCCCTTGGACACCCCCCCAACCCCCACCAACCATGCACATAATCTAGGCTTCACCCTGGACGCATCTCTCTCCATGAACCGACAAATCAACGCTGTCTCCTCTGCATGCTTCCACATACTCCACCTGCTGCATAAGATCTTCAAATGGCTCCCATCTGACACCAGGAAGACTGTCACCCACGCACTCGTCAGCAGAAGACTGGACTATGGAAATACACTATATGCCGGATTCACCATCAAGCTCCAAAAGAGACTCCAGCGCATCTAGAACACCTCGGCCAGACTCATCCTCGACATCCCTCGATAGTGCCACATCACAAAACACCTGAAAGACCTGCACTGGCTCCCCATCAACAAAAGAATCACCTTCAAGCTTCTCACCCACACGTTCAAGGCCCTCCACAACATTGGTCCAGAATACCTAAACCACTGTGTCAACTTCTACACCCCATCCATACAACTTTGATCAGCTGACCAAGAATCAAATAGATAGATAGAAATTAAGTTTAGTAAAGAATCTGGATCCACAAGGATACATTTGGCTCTGTTTTACTGAATAAGACCTATTAAGACCTGTAATATAGACAAGACTGAAATTAAACAAAATGTTATAGTAAAAAGTAAGTATCATACAACATGTCAAAAGAGGTTGCTCCTAGGAGGTAACTCACCAGAGTGTTTCCCTTTTTGGTCCTGCTATTCAAAACCTTGCCGCTCGGGTGAAATATTCTAAGAAGTCTAATCGGTACATCAAAGCCCTTAAAAAAAAAATTAGAAACACAAATGTTATCTTGATTCATGTCTATAATGCTATGTAGTCTTTTTTATGTGAAACAGAGATTCCTACATTACAATACAAGGTCTAAATAAAATCCTAAAGATTTTGTGATTTCTTTCCATGCCAGCAAGGTTTTGAATATCAGGTCCTCAGTGTGGTTTGATACATGTCTTGATATGTGCTGACTTTAAATATCACTTGAATATACTGAAATAAATTCCATTTCCTTTGAAAAGCTTGTCACAGACTCTGTGTGCATTTGTATATGTGTGTGTGTGCTTCTTAGCTAAAGTACAATCTGCTAGTATGGTGCACACAGTTTGCATTCTTCAGGTAAATAAAGAAGTAGGGTGTGATCCTTATCAGGTGTGGTCAAAATAAGATGGGGATTGGTCATCTGGGAAAGGGATCCATCATTTTGCAGGCCTGCCTCTTCTGGGGTGGGTATTAATGCTTATGGTCAAGGTTTGGTCCCTTTGGGTGAATAGGTTAATCATTCTACATTTTGGAAGTAAAAATAAGCAGGCTACGTATTTTTTTAAATGGGACAAGACTTAGCCAAACACAGGAGGAAAGGGATTTGGGAGTAGTAATAGATAACAAGCTAAAGATGAGTGCACAATGCAGGGCAGCGGCTTCAAAGGCTAATAAGATACTAGCATGTATTAAAAGAGGCATTGATTCAAGGGAGGAAAGCATAATTCTGTCATTATATAAAGCCCTGGTAAGACCTCACCTTGAGTTTGGAGTGCAGTTCTGGGGACCGATTGCTAAAAAAGATATTGCAGAACTAGAAAAAGTTCAGAGAAGGGCCACAAAGCTAATAAGGGGATTGGAGAAATTAACCTATGAGGAGAGGCTAGCCAAACTGGGTCTGTTCTCTTTAGAAAAAAGGCGCTTGAGATGTGACATGATTACTTTATATAAATATATTCAAGGCCCATATACAGAGATGGCAGAAGCTCTGTTTATTCCAAGAAAATTGTTTCTGACAAGAGGTCATAATTTAAGGTTGGAGGAAAGGAGATTTAATCTCCTGCAACGGAAACGTTTTTTCACTGTAAGAACAATAAAATTGTGGAAGGAGGTAGTGAATGCCAATACCATAGATACATTTAAAAATAGTCTGGATAAATTTCTGTATATAAACAAAATTCATGGATATGATTGCTAGTATTAAATGGGTCACATTTTAATGGGGTTATTTAAGCTTAACTGGAGCTTTTTGTAAGTACTTTAGATTTGTATAGGTTGAACTCGATGGACTTCAGTCTTTTTTCAACCTTATCTACTATGTTACTATGTTATGTTACTATTAGAGTATAGGAGGACCTAGGTTTCTTTTTAAATAAACAAGATTTACCTTGCTATTTTGGATCATCCTATAATTTGTGGGAAGTATAACACTGTAATAATGAAACATTATTTTATTTAACTAAAAATATAAATAACAGCAGTACCTTTCTACTTTTTTTTTTTCAAGTAACCTGCTTTAGCTGTTCCATTTAATGCTCCTGATGCTCTCTTTAAAATATACAGAGAGCAAACCAATGACTGTATATTGCTTTCATAAAAATCTGCTCAATGCGGCTGCATGTAAATGATGTGAAAATCCAAGTATTACCAGCAGCCAGACCACAGCTCACTCAGCCATCCTTGCTCATTACAACACTGTAAACCTTCCTTCTGCCATCTGTTCAGCTCTCTAATTACAGATTCAAAAACGAATCATAATTCACTATTGTATCGTAACACACCGCGAGTGTGGACAAACACACACACACGTGTTCTGTATTCCTTGCAGCAAGCATCTGGTTTGTTTTCTCACAGCTTGTAATGGCATTAAGAAATGAGGACACAGTTATGGCATTGTGATTATGTTGCTGGCAGAATGAAAGACAGACATCAGGTGTGATAGACACATGTGCCCTATAGTTTATTCAAAATAAAAGCAAGGGAATGTTACTGTATATAGCCTGCACCTGTGACTCAGTCAAACCTGACTTTTTTCAGGGTTAACACTTGGGACGATTGCTAAAAATATAACCTGGTTAAAAATACATTCACTCCTTTTATTTAAGGGAGCCGAAGAGCAGGTGAGACAGTTCAGTTTAAAGTGAATGTAAAGTTTAATGAATAAGTGCCCAGTATCTAAAAATACTCTTAAAATCAGGGGCACTTTCATTCCTTAAACTTTACATTGAAGCATCTTTTTTCAAATACTTACCTTTTCTTTATGGAAAGCAGAGCAGCGATCCTCCGCCCTCAGCCCCTGCTGTAGTTAGCACAGAGATGATAAATCTGGCTTCCTCCAATTGTGAGTATTTTTAGATACTGGGCACTTTTTCATTTAACTTTACATTCACTTTAATTGACCTACTGCAAATATGTAAAACTTATTTAAAGGCCATGTTGATCTAATATTAATTGCTTCATAATAAAAAATTTTGTCTCATTAAATGTAGGTAGTGATGCACCAAAATGGAAATTCTGGACCGAAACCGAATCCGAAAATCCGGGATGCACTTGGCCGAAAACCGAAACTGATACCGAAAATGTATTTTTTTCAAATTTATTTATTTATTTTTGCATAATTAGAGCCAATAAAAAAGCCCACACTTTTATTGAAAGTAACACACTAAAATTGGACAAAAAAAGATCTTAAAACAATAATATGCTACACAATAATTTTACCAAGAAAAAAAAAAACAGGCAAAAATGCCATTTTCGGCCAAAATGTTTCTGGAACCAATATTTTGGTGCATCCCTACTTAAAACAATTATAAATATCAATATACTGTATTATTCTTCATTTAGTTCTATGTAACAGGATCATATTTAACAGGTTTGTTTTTACCAATTATCGAATTAAAGTATAGTCCTAGAAAACTCATTATATGCAGAACAGTAAGTCAAGTAATGAACTTAAACAGCAGCTCTAGGTTAGCATCAAATTTGAAACATGCTACACAATAATTTTTCCGAAAATAACAGGCAAAAAAAATGAAAAACGAAATAGCCAAAAATGCCATTTTCGGCCGAAACTTTCTGCGGCCGAAATTTCGGTGCATCCCTAAATGTAGGATTTTTGTTTTGTCTTCCAATTTCTAAAAAGCAAATTTCTTGCGGTTAAAATGACCAAATTAATAAATGTCCAATCCTTGCTAATCTCTTTATTAGTCAAAAATATAATTTGCTCCAAGTCAAGGGACAGAGATTTACTTGTGAGTTTATTTATCCAAAACTCCAGTTTAAGCCAAAACTGTGTATTCAATTGGCAGCAAGAAGCCTGCACTTTGGATATTTATTATTATTTTTTGGCAGTGTAATAGGTTCTATAAACTAGTTTTACATCAGCTTCTCTCCAGGTTTTGGACATCATAACTATTTCAACCCTTTTGATGGAAGCTTTTATAATCTCTGAAGTCACTTCCCTTCTAGTATTAAAATTCCAGTTTCTAGCTAGTAGTTCTAAATTATTCTGCCCCTCTACAGTAAATAAGAGCTGATACCAGGGAGATATTGTATATATACCTTGGCTAACCATCTTTATCCACGAGTCCACTTTATCCCAGTTCCATTCAAGCCAATTTTTGCTATAAGCTCGTTAGTGTAGTGTCGGACTAGCAGATATGCAAAGAAATCTCTATTATTCAACAAATATTCTATTTTTAGTTCTTCAAAAGTCCTAATGAGTTTTTCCACTGGGTTCCAAATCTGAGAGATCAACTTTAGCCCACTATCGTCCCATCTTTTAAATACAGCTGAGTTGAGCCCTTCTGGAAAGGCAGGGTTTCCTGCATACATAAGATATTTAGATACACCAAATTTAATTCCCTGCTTCCTACAGATCTTTTGCCAAGCCCAAATAGGATAATATATAGGGGCATATTTATCAAGCGCCTGAAGGCTCGCCAGAAACACAAGTTATGACTTGCCCTGACTTGTTGAATAGATGAATTTATAAGCCATACATCCCTTGCTTTTTTAGTTTGTTCATACTCTTTCCAACATGCCATAGAGGGATTCTGTAAATACCTGTTAAAATCATTCACAAGCCTATTAGTCAGCTCCTACTCTCTCTTACTTTGTTTTTTTGTTTTTAAAAACGCTCACAAAAGCTATAATCTCCCCTCTAATCACCGTTTTAGAGGCTTCCCAAAAAAATCTCAGGATTTACTGTATATTATTGATTGATCTGCATGTATTGTTGCCACTTCTGAGTAAGAAATGCTTTAAATTTAAGATCATTTACTAGATTACGCGGGAAGCTAAAACCTTTATAAAAGGATTTCGAGCAATTTACCACAATATCTAAGACAATAGGAGAATGATCAGATATGGTAATATTCTTTATTGTACTTTTTAATTCTATGCCAAAGGATTTTTCAGGAGTTAAAAACAAATCTATCCTTGAACATGTCTTGTGTGTTTTAGATACACATGTGAAGTCCCTACTCACAGGGTTATTAACTCTCCATATATCTCTTAGATTTAAGTTTCTTAAAAATTTCTTCAGAAGAGTTGCTTCTAATTTATCTCTCTTGGTTTTCTTTAAATATTTAGATGGCCTAAACATTTCTAAAGGGACCCGAGGGGCCAAGTTGAAATCCCCTCCCACTACAATATTTCCCTCGGAAAATTCTATTAATTTAATTTGTAAATCTGACCAGAACCCAGGTGAATACTCATTAGGACTGTAAACATTGCATAAAGTGAACATAATCCCCCCCAATTATAATCTTTAAAATCATATACCTCTCCTCTGGATCATAATAGCTTGCCCCTATTGTATACTGGAGATTTTTTTAATTAAAATTGCCACCCCTCTTTTTCTCTTTTTGCAGGGAGTACCTAGAACTTCCCCTATCCAACCACATTTTAACTTTATTAATTCTTCTCCTTTGAGATGAGCCTCCTGGATGAAGGCAACATCCGTCCCCATGTCTCTTAAATGTTTTAAAATTTACTTTCTTTTAATAGGAGACATGAAAGTTAAGTATCCTAGCTATTATGAGTCTAGGTCTATCTATATGACTTTCATTCAATGGGCCTATTCAGTGTACCCTTTCCACTACCATTGGGAGAGCTTCATCTGGAATTCCTATTAAAGGGATAGTCTACACCAGAATTTTTATTGTTTTAAATGAAAGATAATCCTTTTATTACACATTTCCCAGTTTTGCATAACCAACACAGTTATAATAATATACTTTTAACCTCTGTAATTATCTTGTATCTAAGCCTCTGCAAACTGCCCCTTTTTTCAGTTCTTTTGACAGACTTGCAGTCTAGCCAATCAGTGCCGGCTCCCAGATTACTTAATGTGCACGAGCACAGTGTTATCTATATGAAATATGTGAACTAACACCCTCTAGTGGTGAAAAACTGTTAAAATGCAATCTGAAAGAGGTGGGCTTCAAGGTCTAAGAAATTAGCATATGAACCTCCTAGGTTAAGCTTTCAACTAAGAATACAAAGAGAACAAAGCAAAATTGGTTATAAAAGTAAATTGGAAAATTGTTTAAAATTACATGCTCTATCTGAATCATGAAAGTTTATTTTGGCCTAGACTGTCCCTTTAACTTAGGTAACGTATTAGAGATAAGTTTAGTTAGGTCTTTATATAGTAAGATCTCTGGGACCCCTATTATTTTGATGTTATTTCCATGGGTCAGATTTTCTAAATCCTCACCTTTCTGTTGCAGTAAATTATATATTTTTCACTCGCTTCCATTCCCTTCTTGAATCCTACTGCTTCATCCTCTAGGTCTGATATGCGTTGCTCCGCTTCTGATAGCCTATTGGAAAACTCACTTTGTCAGTTTAATTGGTGATTTCTGTTTTAATCTGTTCAAATTGGAGGAGAAAAATATCTGACATGTTCTTTAATAAGGTTTGTAAGTCAAGCTGATTGAAATAATGTAGCTGCAGAAACTACTACAAACCTCAATGTAAAACACATAATTTGAATCAGAAGGTCCATTTAAGCACTGCATTGCAAAAGATCTAAATTAAAAAAAAGTTTTAAAACCTTTTAAAGATATAATTTTGCTAGCAATTTGTATAATGTTGCCATCCAATAACAAACCCCTTAAAACTTCTTTAGTATATTTTATGATCTCCTATAAGAGATAAATTACAGGAAAAGTTGACTTTGGGGCATATTTATCAAGCTCCGTATAGAGCTTGATGCCTCGTGTTTCTGGCGAGCCTTCAGGCTCGCAGGAAACAGAAGCTATCAAGCAGCAGTCTAAAAACCGCTGCTCCATAGCCTGTCCACCTGCTCTGAGGCCGCGGACAGAAATCACCAGAAATCAACACGATCGAATATGATCAGGTTGATTGATACCCCCTGCTAGCGGCCGATTGACCGCAAATCTGCAGGAGGCGGCATTGCACCAGCAGTTCACAAGAACTGCTGGTGCAACGATAAATGCAGAGAGTGTATGCTGTCTGCTTTTATCGATGTGCAGCGGACATGATCTGCTATATCGGATTATGTCTGCTCACCCAATCATAAATATGCCCCTTAGTGTGCACTGCATCATTTTTATTACACATAATTGAGAATTTTAAGAATAGCATTTTATTCCCTTTGAAGGCATAGTTTATTTTTGAACTTGTTGAGAAAAGCACTCTTTCAAAACAACAAGTATTATTATGTTTAAACACATTTTTATATATTGCAAATATTTATTGATCAGTATTATACACAGTGCATAAAACATTTGTAAACCTAGCACATCACTGGATGCTCTGCTGCTTCTGAAAAAAAATCACGTGAGTTGCAGTAAGGGTAGAAAACTATCTGCTAGATTACGAGTCTTGCGTTAGCCTTAAAAAGCAGCGTTGAGAGGTCCCAACGCTGCTTTTTAACGCCCGCTGGTAATACGAGACTTGCAGGTACAGGTGTACCGCTCACTTTTATTCCGCGACTCGAGCATACCGCAAATCCCCTTACGTCAATTGCGTATCCTATATTTTTAATGGGATTTGCCTAACGCCGGTATTACAAGTCTTGGTAAAAGTGAGTGGTACACCCTCTCCTGTCAAGACTCCTACCGCAATTAAAAGTCAGTAGTTAAGAGTTTTATGGGCTAACGCCGTAACATAAAACTCTTAACTAAAGTGATAAAAAGTACACTAACACCCATAAACTACCTATTAACCCCTAAACCCGAGGGACCCCCAAAATCGCAAACACTAAAATATTTTTTTTAACCCCAATCTGCCGACCGGACATCACGGCCACTTTAATAAATATATTAACCCCTAAACCGCCGCACTTCCGCCGCGCAAACACGAGTTAAATTTTATTGACCCCTAATCTGCCGTCCCTAACATCGCCGACACCTACCTACATTTATTAACCCCTAATCTGCCGTCCCTAACATCGTCGACACCTACCTACATTTATTAACCCCTAATCTGACGTCCCTAACATCACCGACACCTATCTACATTTATTAACCCCTAATCTGCCGTCCCCAACGTTGCTGCTACTATATTAAATTTATTAACCCCTAAACCTAAGTCTAACCCTAAGTCTAACCCCCCCTAACTTAAATATAATTTAAATAAAATGAAATAAAATTACTACAATTAAATAAATTATTCCTATTTAAAACTAAATACTTACCTATTAAATAAACACTAACGCCTAGATTTGGAGTTTGGCGGTAGATGGGATGCGTTAGCTACGCGTGGTTTATGTCTAACGCACTTTCGGCTAGATTTAGAGTTTTGTCGGTAACGACCCGCGTAGCTAACGCTGGCTTTTTTCTGGCCGCACCTTTAAAATAACTCTGGTATTGAGAGTTCACAGAATGGCTGCGTTAGGCTCCAAAAAAGGAGCGTATAGCATATTTAACGCAACTTCAACTCTCGATACCAGAGTTGCTTACGGACGCGGCCAGCCTCAAAAACGTGCTCGTGCACGATTCCCCCATAGAAAACAATGGGGCTGTTTGAGCTCAAAAAAAACCTAACACCTGCAAAAAAGCCGCGTTCAGCTCCTAACGCAGCCCCATTGTTGTCTATGGGGTAACACTTCCTACGTCTGCACCTAACACTCTAACATGTACCCCGAGTCTAAACACCCCTAACCTTACACTTATTAACCCCTATTCTGCCACCCCCGCTATCGCTGACCCCTGCATATTATTATTAACCCCTAATCTGCCGCTCCGTAAACCGCCGCTACTTACATTATCCCTATGTACCCCTAATCTGCTGCCCCTAACACTGCCGACCCCTATATTATATTTATTAACCCCTTATCTGCCCCCCACAACGTCGCCTCCACCTAACTACACTTATTAACCCCTAATCTGCCGAACGGACCGCACCGCTATTATAATAAAGTTATTAACCCCTAATCCGCTTTACTAACCCTATAATAAATAGTATTAACCCCTAATCTGCCCTCCCTAACATCGCCGACACCTAACTTCAAACATTAACCCCTAATCTGCCGACTGGAGCTCACCCCTATTCTAATAAATGTATTAACCCCTAAAGCTAAGTCTAACCCTAACACTAACACCCCCCTAAATTAAATATAATTTAAATCTAACGAAATTAATTAACTCTTATTAAATAAATTATTCCTATTTAAAGCTAAATACTTACCTGTAAAATAAATCCTAATATAGCTACAATATAAATTATAATTATATTATAGCTATTTTAGGATTAATATTTATTTTACAGGTAACTTTGTATTTATTTTAACCAGGTACAATAGCTATTAAATAGTTAAGAACTATTTAATAGCTACCTAGTTAAAATAATTACAAAATTACCTGTAAAATAAATCCTAACCTAAGTTACAATTAAACCTAACACTACACTATCAATAAATTAAATAAAATACCTACAATTACCTACAATTAAACCTAACACTACACTATCAATAAATTAATTAAATACAATACCTACAAATAACTACAATGAAATAAACTAACTAAAGTACAAAAAATAAAAAAGAACTAAGTTACAAAAAATAAAAAAATATTTACAAACATAAGAAAAATATTACAACAATTTTAAACTAATTACACCTACTCTAAGCCCCCTAATAAAATAACAAAGCCCTCCAAAATAAAAAATGCCCTACCCTATTCTAAATTACAAAAGTTCAAAGCTCTTTTACCTTACCAGCCCTGAACAGGGCCCTTTGCGGGGCATGCCCCAAGAAATTCAGCTCTTTTTCCTGTAGAAAAAAACACATACAATACCCCCCCCCCAACATTACAACCCACCACCCACATACCCCTAATCTAACCCAAATCCACCTTAAATAAACCTAACACTAAGCCCCTGAAGATCTTCCTACCTTGTCTTCACCTCACCGGGTATCACACCGATCTGTCCTGGCTCCGATATCTTCATCTAAGCCCAAGCGGGGGCTAGACATCCATCATCCGGCGGCTGAAGAAGTCCAGAAGAGGCTCCAAAGTCTTCATCCTATCTGGGAAGAAGAGTAGATCCGGACCGGCAACCATCTTCTTCCAAGCGGCATCTTCTATCTTTATCCGATGAGGACCGGCTCCATCTTGAAGACCTCCACCGCGGACCCATCTTCTTCCGACGACGACTTCCCGACGAATGACGGTTCCTTTAAGGGACGTCATCCAAGATGGCGTCCCCCGAATTCCGATTGGCTGATAGGATTCTATCAGCCAAACGGAATTAAGGTAGGAAAATTCTGATTGGCTGATGGAATCAGCCAATCAGAATCAAGTTCAATCCGATTGGCTGATTCAATCAGCCAATCAGATTGAGCTTGCATTCTATTGGCTGTTCCGGAGCCAGGACAGATCGGTGTGATACCCGGTGAGGTGAAGACAAGGTAGGAAGATCTTCAGGGGCTTAGTGTTAGGTTTATTTAAGGGGGATTTGGGTTAGATTAGGGGTATGTGGGTGGTGGGTTGTAATGTTGGGGGGGGTATTGTATGTGTTTTTTTACAGGAAAAAGAGCTGAATTTCTTGGGGCATGCCCCGCAAAGGGCCCTGTTCAGGGCTGGTAAGGTAAAAGAGCTTTGAACTTTAGTAATTTAGAATAGGGTAGGGCATTTTTTATTTTGGGGGGCTTTGTTATTTTATTAGGGGGCTTAGAGTAGGTGTAATTAGTTTAAAATTGTTGTAATATTTTTCTTATGTTTGTAAATATTTTTTTATTTTTTGTAACTTAGTTCTTTTTTATTTTTTGTACTTTAGTTAGTTTATTTCATTGTAGTTATTTGTAGGTATTGTATTTAATTAATTTATTGATAGTGTAGTGTTAGGTTTAATTGTAGGTAATTGTAGGTATTTTATTTAATTAATTTATTGATAGTGTAGTGTTAGGTTTAATTGTAACTTAGGTTAGGATTTATTTTACAGGTAATTTTGTAATTATTTTAACTAGGTAGCTATTAAATAGTTCTTAACTATTTAATAGCTATTGTACCTGGTTAAAATAAATACAAAGTTACCTGTAAAATAAATATTAATCCTAAAATAGCTATAATATAATTATAATTTATATTGTAGCTATATTATGATTTATCTTACAGGTAAGTATTTAGCTTTAAATAGGAATAATTTATTTAATAAGAGTTAATTAATTTCGTTAGATTTAAATGATATTTAAGTTAGGGGGGTGTTAGTGTTAGGGTTAGACTTAGCTTTAGGGTTTAATACATTTATTAGAATAGCGGTGAGCTCCAGTCGGCAGATTAGGGGTTAATGTTTGAAGTTAGGTGTCGGCGATGTTAGGGAGGGCAGATTAGGGGTTAATACTATTTATTATAGGGTTAGTGAGGCGGATTAGGGGTTAATAACTTTATTATAGTAGCGGTGAGATCCGCTCGGCAGATTAGGGGTTAATAAGTGTAGGCAGGTGGAGGCGACGTTGAGGGGGGCAGGTTAGGGGTTAATAAATATAATATAGGGGTCGGCGGTGTTAGGGGCAGCAGATTAGGGGTACATAGCTATAATGTAGCTGGCGGCGGCGTGCGGACGGCAGTTTAGGGGTTAATAAGTGTAGGTAGCTGGCTGCGACGTTGTGGGGGCAGATTAGGTGTTAATAAATATAATATAGGGGTCGGCGGTGTTAGGGGCAGCAGATTAGGGGTACATAAGTATAAGTTAGGTGGCGGTCGGCAGATTAGGGGTTAAAAAAATTTAATCGAGTGGCGGCGATGTGGGGGGACCTCGGTTTAGGGGTGCATAGGTAGTTTATGGGTGTTAGTGTACTTTAGGGCACAGTAGTTAAGAGCTTTATGAACCGGCGTTAGCCCAGAAAGCTCTTAACTACTGACTTTTTTCTGCGGCTGGAGTTTTTTCGTTAGAATTCTAACGCTCACTTCAGCCACGACTCTAAATACCGGAGTTAGAAAGATCCCATTGAAAAGATAGGATACGCAATTGACGTAAGGGGATCTGCGGTATCGAAAAGTCGCGGCTGAAAAGTGAGCGTTAGACCCTTTTTTGACTGACTCCAAATACTGGCGGTAGCCTAAAACCATTGTTAGGAGCCTCTAACGCTGGTTTTCACGGCTACCGCCAAACTCCAAATCTAGGCCGGAGTTTTTTAACGCGGGTATTTAGAGTTTAAAAAAAAACCTTCTAACGATACTCCTAACGCGTGTATTTCACACGCGGAATCCTGCCCGCGTTAGACAGTCTCCCATAGAGATCAATGGAAAAGCAAACAAACATGCTTTTTTCATCTAACACTCGATCTCGCGAGAAATACGCACAGCTCGGTCATATGACGCATACCACATAATGCACAACAATAACACGCCGCAAATGTCACAACAACAATCACTAAACAAAGCACATAAGCATTACACATTCAGAAGCGGGGGGAATTTTAATAAAATAAAATACAGGGAATACGCATATAATTTAAGATGCGGAAATACGGAAAATAACAACAAGGAAAACAAAAACCACAATCATACACTAGCAAAATACTCGCATTCAAAATTACTATATATTAGGACAAACATACATATACAACACTTCACTAATACCACACCATCGCAAATTAACATTTAAACATAATACTATTGGAGAATGTTATAGAAAACGAGCACTATGACATCACCGCATTCTACACATTCCACAAATACTAACTCGAAATGAGCATGCGCAAATTCACACACCTAATACACATTGCACAAATACTAATTACTAATAAAGCACACCTGAACACTATTTACAACGCAAACCGGTACATCATTTAACATTTACACAGGGTATATAAGCACCACACAAGCATGGCTTCTTTGACTGTGTTGCTGGTGGGTTTTTGGAGATTGGAGCTTAGAGATTTTGTGCATTATTGTGAGTCAGTTAGTGTTATCGTGAGTGAGTTAGTGGTAGTGTGAGTTATTGAGAGTTAGTGGTAGTGTGAGTTAGAGAGTTAGTGGTAGTGTGAGTTAGAGAGTTAGTGGTAGTGTGAGTTATTGAGAGTTAGTGGTAGTGTGAGTTAGAGAGTTAGTGGTAGTGTGAGTTAGAGAGTTAGTGGTAGTGTGAGTTATTGAGAGTTAGTGGTAGTGTGAGTTAGAGAGTTAGTGGTAGTGTGAGTTAGAGAGTTAGTGGTAGTGTGAGTTATTGAGAGTTAGTGGTAGTGTGAGTTAGAGAGTTAGTGGTAGTGTGAGTTAGAGAGTTAGTGGTAGTGTGAGTTAGAGAGTTAGTGGTAGTGTGAGAGAGTCAGTTAGTGGTAGTGTGAGTTAGTGAGCGACAGTTGGTTTGGGTGAGTGTGCGAGTGCTTTTTCTGTACACTTAACACATTTACACGCAAACACATTCAATACATACATACACTTATCAATAACACTACATACACTCCATACCCCATACCCTCTCATACTACACTCCATACCCCATTCCCTGTAGTCCCATTCCCTTTCATCCCATTTACTCTTATCCCATACCCCATCCCCATCCCATCCCCTAGTTACATTTAGTTTACATATCCTCCTTTTAGTCTTCTTCTTCATTTTGTTTATTTAAATACTCCTTACCCTCTTTTATTTATATCCCTTTCACACTTTCAGCACTTTTTTGTCTTTTTAGTTCTTTATTTTGACCCCCTTTCATTTGATCACACTCACTTTTTGTTTGCTTATTTGGGGTTTAGTTTAGGGAAGAGATGGAGGGCAGGCAGGGGAGAGGTAGAGGGGGGAGGAGAGGGAGGGGGAGAGGAACAGGGCAGGAAGGGGGGCAGGAAGGGGGCAGGAAGCGGTGGTGGAAGCGGTGGGTGGACCCAGCCACTTGGTTCAAGATGAACAAGTGGCTGGGCCCAGTGGCGGACAGAGTAGGGCTTCACAGTCCGGGAAACAGAGGGCATCGTCACAGGGGAAGGCCAAGGCGACTAGGGAGGCAAGGTTTTCTATGGAGGAGAAGGAGGCCCTCGTAGAAGCCTATATGGCCAGGTATAGGAGGCTGCAGCATCAGAAGACCACCCGACTGAGAAGAGGAAGCTCTGGCAGGAGATAAGGAATGCAGTCAATGCAGTGGGTGGCCGGAACAGAGATATGGACTCTATTAAACATCGCTACCGGGAATGCAAGATGGATCTTAAGAAAAAGTTAAGCCGGGAGTCCCAACATGCCGCAGGAACCGGTGGCGGCCCTGCACTGGAAATCGATTACTGCCGATGGGAGGAAATGTTGCGTCCCAGCATCTCCGAGGTGGATATAGTCGGTATCGGAGGAATTGATACCGGGAACCTGCCATTCTCATCTGACGGTAAGCTCATTTAAGAATAAATTAACATACGAATGTATTTCAAGGGACACTATACGCAAACCTTTCCTTTCATGATTAAGGTAGAGAATACAATTTTAAACAACATTTGCTTCATTCTTTAGATATACTTTAATGAAGAAATAGCCATGCACACGGTGAACCAATCACAGGAGGCAGCTATATGCAGCTACCAATCAGCAGCTTCTAAGCATATCTAGATATGCTTTTCAGCAAAGAATATCCAGAGAATGAAGCAAATTAGATAAGAAAAGTAAATTACAAAGTTGATTAGAATTGTATGCTTCTAAATCATGAAAGATAAAACATTGGGTTTCATGTCCCTTTAAGGATCAGATTAATGCTATTACGTTGTTTACATGCATTCACAATTACTTTGCGGTTACATTAGTATCTAGGCTATAGGTTAGGTGTGCATTCAAACAGACTGAAAACAAACGCTAAAACATTCATATTGACCAGAGATATCACAAACACGGTTTAGAAAATGCGGAAATCGTATTGATTGTTAGATTTCAAAGTGGATTAATGAGGCTGCATTTGTAATTGTAACGTAAGCTAAGTAATTTAAAGCTTCATTTGGAAATATGCTAATATATACATATATTTCTTTGTCAAATATACAGAGTCTGGGGAGGACGCAGCACAGCAACTACAGGCTCCTCCTTTTCCCCGGGATGAGAGTGGTGGGGATGAATCTCCACCTCGGAGGGAAGAGGCCCCCCTTGATGAACAGGCCCCCCTTGACGAAGAGGCCCCGGAAGCAGAGGAAGAGGCCGCGGAAGCAAAGGCCCCTCAAGGACCAGCAGGCCGCCGTGCACCAGCAGGCCACCGTGCATCAGCAGGCCGCCGTGCACGGGCACCCTGCCGTGCACAACAAGAGGAAATAGCGGAGGTGCGGGTTCTACTAGACTACATTGACCAGATGCGTAACTCCCGGATCCAAAATATAGAAGGCAGAAATAGAATTATTGAAGGCCAAAACAAAATCATTGAAGGCCAAACCCAAATCATACAACTCCTTACTCGAATAGAAGAAGGCCAAAACAGAACCTTTCGACTCCAACAAGAGATGTTTAATTTCTTCCGGGAGGCGCATGCTGGTCTGCCTCCTGCTGGTCTGCCTCCTGCTGGGCCTCCTGCTCCTGGGCCACCATCTGCTGGGCCTCCTGCTCCTGGGCTGCCATCTGCTGGGCCTCCTGCTCCTGGGCCGCCATCTGCTGGGCCTCCTGCTCCTGGGCCGCCATCTGCTGGGCCTCCTGCTCCTGGGCCTCCTGCTCCTGGGCCGCCATCTGCTGGGCCTCCTGCTCCTGGGCCGCCATCTGCTGGGCCTCCTGCTCCTGGGCCTCCTGCTCCTGGGCCGCCATCTGCTGGGCCTCCTGCTCCTGGGCCGCCATCTGCTGGGCCTCCTGCTCCTGGGCCGCCATCTGCTGGGCCTCCTGCTCCTGGGCCGCCATCTGCTGGGCCTCCTGCTGCTGGGCCTCCTGCCGGTCCATCTGCTCCTGCCGGTCCATCTGCTCCTGCCGGGCCATCTTCTCCTGCCGGGCCATCTTCTCCTGCCGGGCCATCTTCTCCTGCCGGGCTATCTCCTCCTGCAGGGCCATCTCCTCCTCCTCACCTTGGTCGTCCCAGTACTCTTCCTTCCACTCTTCCCACAACATCTCCAATGAGAACTCGTCGGAGTCGGCAGTTGACCCTCCCAGAGCCTCAGCCCCGTGGGAAGAGGGGAAGGAAGAGGAAGGAAGTATTTGTTTTCATGTTTAATTATTTTTTATTTAATGTGTAATGGATAGGTATGTGATGATGTGGTTTTCATACACTTGTGGACCACACTCTGTATATAATCTACTTCTATGGGACCGGGTCCATGGAGGCAGATTGTTTGCAGAGTGTGGGTTATAAGTGTGTGAAAACCACATCATCACATACCTATCCTTGTTCATGATATTGATTGGTTTCTGTGATGTGATGTCCAAACTGTTTCCCGAATCGCAAACAAAATTACCATTACAATTATCCATGATGGCATATTACTGTTTGAATGCCAATAACACAGCTTAAAGGGACAGTCAGAACATTATTGATTACAAAGAAAACACTGTATTACGCATTATCAAGTTTGAAACAACAAAACATGGAGAAATACGTGTGACTTATGTTCTTACACTTGTATCTATGCCTATGAAAAATGACCACTTATTTGTTGTTCTGACCTAACAACATTTTAGACAATCAATGATCAATGCATGGTAAAAATGCTGTATGAGCTCAAGGTTTTATATATACAAATGCTATCAAAATGCTCTCTAGTGGTCAAATTGCATTCTGATTACATGCACTCTTCAAGCTCTAAGAAATGAGCACACGAACCTCATAGGTTTAGCTAGCAAATAAAAATAAACACAGAAAAATGATTAATTGGTGAGAAACCTTTGATATCATTGATATAACAAAATTGTGTTTTTTAATAATGCAAAACATTATTTGTTTTCTAGACTGTCCCTTTAACAAAATTACATATGCTAACATATAATATTTGGTGATTGTTCGTATATATACATGTACTTATTCAAACAAGAAATATTGAAAAAAGATTTATATTGACGTGTTAAATAAAGTCTATTTTCTTAAAGAGACATTATTGTGTTTATTTTTTTTTAGAAAGACATTTGTTTTAACAATGAATATGGTTTAAAGTCCTTTTAGGAGTGAAAAAAAAAATATGCTAACAATAATATATTTGGAGATTAACCAATGTGGAACTCATACATGATACAAAAATCAACATTTGCATTAAAGGGACAGTATACAATCTTTTTAACAGAACTGCATGTAATAGACACTACTAGAAACAAGATTAACATATACTGATATCAATATTAAAAAGCTTTAAACACTTTCAAAGAAAATCGGGTTATCTCTATTGAAAAGATAGATGGAAACCCCATTACAACCGTAAAACAAGACAATACTCCATCATTAACATATGAAAAGACCCTTTACACAAACAGGAGAAAGCTGGAGATGGTACTCACATGAACTTTGAGGCTTGGCGAGGAGTCTGAAAATTACTTCAATTTTATTGGAACAGAAGCAAAAGTAGACGTGTATTTGGTAAACAATGGACTATATAACTAGAGACAAAATAAAATATTTTGGTTTTTAATGTGAGTGTCTAATGAACCTTTAATAAAATATACGACAAAATAACATTTAGAAGAAGTCGGCATCATATATTTAGCATATGATAAAGATAAATGCATATTGATTACTTTATTATAATACAATAGCGCATATTTATGAATTAGATATCTTTAACATTAAACACAACAGTCATTTTTCATAAAAAGGAACATATTGTTGACAAACATATTAAACAACATGGACTATAAAGATTTGCACTTGCCTCGAAATATCTTATGCATGAAAACATTTTGCTTTCATTCGTTTATTCAACCAGACATCCAGCAAAAGAGAATGTGGTGGTCTTTATCAGCTATGGGTCAACAATGTAACATGATGCACACAATCCATATTCGCCATGGTTTTAAACTTGTCTTCTCATTCACAAACGTGTGTAACGTGCACAAACAAATATTGCGGGACTACGTAATACAATCAGACGTTTTTTTACACCTTTGCATGTGACGTCTTAATTAACATGGCGCTTCCTTGATCACGTAAGAACGCAATCCAATAAAAGGCGCATTCTTGATCACGTAAGAACGCAATCCAATAAAAGGCGCATCCTTGATCGCGGAAAAACGCAATCCAATAAAAGGCGCATCCTTGATCGCGTAAAAACAATACAAGGAATCATTGGACAGCCTGGCAGGTGACGTCGTAAGCAACATGGCGCATCCGAGATCGCTGAAAAACTGCAGCCAATACAAGGACTCAGTTGACAGCTTGGCATATCAATAAGAAACGTATTTATATTTTAGTAACTAGTATGTGTCTATATTGCTATCTAGGAATGTCACGATTGATAACGAAATACTGTGATCTATAAAATATAATACATTATCGAAAATAAGGAGATATTTAATTAGAAGCAGAGGATATATAACTAAAGTATTTAGCAAGCAGCATGTTTTAATTACAATTAAATCAATATTGGTTACACGATTATGTACGACATTGCAATTTGAAATATATTGTTACAATAAATGTAAATATTTGGATTTTTGTGTTTCCTGTCCCTTTAAAAGAAAATTAATGCTAGGAGATGCATTAGTAAAATAGGGATGTGCTAGATATTATATGTTAAAGGGACAGTCAACCCCAGAAATTGAATTGTAAAAAATATAGCTAATCCCTTTATTACACATTACTCATTTTTGAACAACAAACACAGTTATATATTAATATACATTTTACTTCTGTTATTATCTTGTATCTAAGCTTCTGATGACTGCCCCATTATTTAGGTTCTTTTGACAGACATGCAGTTTAGCAAATCAATGCTCACTCCTAGGTCACTTTACGTGCATGATCTCAATGTTATCTATATGAAACATGTGAACTAATGCCTTATAGTAGTCAATATTTTTACAACATTAGAGGCAGTCTTCAAGGTCGAAGAACTTAGCATATGAACCTCCTCTGTTTACCTTTCAAATAACTATAACAAGAGAACAAAGCTAAATGTTGAATAAAAGCTAATTAGGAAGTTGGGTAAACTCGCATGCCCTATTTAAATCCTGAATCATCTTTTCGGACTTGACTATCCCTTTAACTATAGCTATGGTGTATATCTTTAACATTTAAAAGATACACATGAGAAATACATATGCCATTGATGTTTTAAGATATGTTTAGATTGTTTTGGAATAACAATGATGACACATGTATTGATCAAACGTGTCATTCATTCAAGTTGAAATATGGTCAGCCACCTATAGCCATATATGGGAGGAGAAGTATTTTTTACAAATATTTAGAAAAACATATTCCTCATCTAAAATATGCGCATTACACACAGATATTGATTTGGTTACACTACTACAATAAGATAGAATTGAAAATGAAATACATGTGCTGTCAACATTACAATAAGATTGTATATTAATAAGATTATATGTCCTTGTTCATGTAAAAAGGACAAAAACGCTTTAGAAATGGAAATCCATTAATTAACAATTGTGCTCGGCATAACTTAAAGGGACATGATTTTGTTTTGTAAAAAGAGGATACACAGAGACAATACTATTTCAATAAAATGAACACTTTACAGGGATTATATAATTGTATCAATCCTCGGATCATTTGTTAAAGGTGCATCAATTCATGCAGAGTTTATAAATACACACATGGATGTTAAATTTGCAATATACATATATATATATATACACAAATAACAATCTATATATACATATATAAAAGAATTACTATGCTAATCATAATCATGCAATGATAAAGCTTTACGAAAAATATATAAAGACAAATAATAAAATTACATTGGAGATGTTAATCTTAAAGTCATTTACAATTGTATTACATATATGATTCAGGAAACACCATTATTTTTGCTAAGGTCCCTTTAAGGATTAACCAGATAAACTAGAGATTTCAATCAATGACATGAATAAAGAGGACAAAGAATCGTGGAATGACATGTCTTTTATTAGTATGTCAGAAAACATCAACAACGTTTATAAATAATCTTTTAAAGATAAGGAAAATAGGAGCCATATGACAAGGTAACAGAGTGCATCACAGTCCATGAAGAGAGTAGCCAAGGGCCAGCATAGCCCCATTGGAGCCATATGACAAGGTAACAGAGTGCATCACAGTCCATGAAGAGAGTAGCCAAGGGCCAGCATAGCCCCATTGGAGCCATATGACAAGGTAATAGAGTGCATCACAGTCCATGAAGAGAGTTGCCAAGGGCCAGCATAGCCCCATTGGAGCCATATGACAAGGTAACAGAGTGCATCACAGTCCATGAAGAGAGTTGCCAAGGGCCAGCATAGCCCCATTGGAGCCATATGACAAGGTAACAGAGTGCATCACAGTCCATGAAGAGAGTAGCCAAGGGCCAGCATAGCCCCATTGGAGCCATATGACAAGGTAACAGAGTGCATCACAGTCCATGAAGAGAGTTGCCAAGGGCCAGCATAGCCCCATTGGAGCCATATGACAAGGTAACAGAGTGCATCACAGTCCATGAAGAGAGTTTCCAAGGGACAGCATAGCCCCATTGGAGCCATATGACAAGTTAACAGAGTGCATCACAGTCCATGAAGAGAGTAGCCAAGGGCCAGCATAGCCCCCTTGGAGCCATATGACAAGGTAACAGAGTGCATTACAGTCCATGAAGAGAGTTGCCAAGGGCCAGCATAGCCCCATTGGAGCCATATGACAAGGTAACAGAGTGCATCACAGTCCATGAAGAGAGTAGCCAAGGGCCAGCATAGCCCCATTGGAGCCATATGACAAGGTAACAGAGTGCATCACAGTCCATGAAGAGAGTTGCCAAGGGCCAGCATAGCCCCATTGGAGCCATATGACAAGGTCAAAGAGTGCAACAGGCACAACAATAATAAAAAAAAAGGCCAAATGGCAACCATAAAAAACAACATCAACATGTGGACGGAGGATTCTTATCTGCACCCTTGGAGCATCTTCAGATCCTCCACTTACTGGTAATTCCCTTCATCGTCCTGTGCCTGTCCAGCTACAGATTCAAGCATTGAATTCCACCGCCTCATCTGACGTAGAGTCAAATGCTGAACCCATAGCTGGGCCTGCATGGTGTCGCTCATCCCTCTCAGGACAGCTGCGTTCCTCAACACGGCCTGCTCTACGCGGGCTAGACCTTCTAGCGTTAGCCATGTTGAGTCACAGCCTAAAATAAAGAAAAAATTAAATATTAATGATAATTACACAACAGAACAAAAAATAAGCAAAGATACATTGTCATCATAAAGACAAATCATTCTTTAAATTAATTTGTTGAAATTGATTATTTACACATGAAATATGTTATTCAGACAGACCTAAACCATTAAAGGGACATTTTACTCCAACATGTTGTCCCCTTTAATTGGTTTTTGATGATCCCCTTTTACAGCTTGAGTGTCTAAAATCTTGTAAAAGGATTTACATTGTAGTTACATTAGCAATTTAAATATTTTAGTTATACTGTGGTAGGCACACCTATCCTTAAACATTTTGGCGTTGAGGACAAGCTGTGTAAACATAGCAACCAGAAGAAATTACATTCCCACTGGGTTATACAAGAGATAATGTATGAACATTTGTACATAAATTGTTGGATCCAAGTAGTGGTGATTGGTATATGTAGTGATATCAAATTAAAGGGACACTAAACCAAAATATTTTAGTTACTGATTCAGATAGAGCATGACATTAAGAAGAATTATTCATTTACTCCTATTCTTTAAATGTTAGAATTCTCTAGCTATATTTTAAATGCAAGAATGTAAGTTTATAGGGCAGGCCATTTTTGGTTATCAACTTTGGTTGTCCCTGCTGATTGATGGATACATTCATCCAACAATAAAGAAATGATGTCCAGATTTTGTTTTAATAAAAAATTATTAGAGGCATTTCTTTGTTTCAATAAAGATAGCAAGAGAATGAAGAATAATTGATAAGAGTAGTAAATTATAAATTTGATTAACATTGCATGCTCTATTTGAATCACAATAGAAACAATTTGCCTTCAGTGTACCTTTAAGTATCTTATAATGTTGATTTTGAATGATACTTACAGCTGTGCCTGGGAAGGACAATCCGACACCCAGGACAATGAAGGTTGAGACAGGGGGGAGGGATGGGATTGGGTTGGGGAGGGATGGGCTGCTGCTCTGGGGTAGCCCATACAGCTGGGGAGTGGTGAGTTGGGGGCTGGGCAGCTGGGGTAGCTGTACGGGCCAAAAGATGGGGAGAGCGGCGAAGGGGGGCGAAGGGGCGTTTTTTGGGAGGGACAGGATAGGAAAAATGGGAAGGGCCGGGAGGGTCTGTGGTCTGTGGAGGGGAAGGGGGCTGGGCAGGGGCCTGGGCAGGGGACTGGGCAGGGGCAGAAAACTGATGACCAGAAGAGGAGGATCCATCTGAAATAAATAATAAAAATATATTAACATCTCATACATCATGAAATCAAATCAACGCATTTCAACTTGATTATGTTTGCAATATACTTAGAAGTGTGTTTGAATTTCTAAACAATGATGACATGAGGATATGGTATGCATATAGGCACTCAGATGAATAGCAATGACTGTCTGTACAATTATAAAATTATTATTGTGGTTTGGCCTGGAATATGCATGTGACATCATGATGGCATGAATTAGAAATCCAAAGATTTTTAAAAATCCAAGCATATTTTCATGCTGCCTGATATATAAAGGGGGCAGTAGTGTATTTGAACAGACAAATAATATTTCTTTTTAAAGTGCAAAAGCTGTAGACTTTTAATGTCTTCAATAAAATGATTTCCAATAAAGAAACATGTTGGATACATGTTAGATATATTTCACATACCATCAGACTTCAAGGGAGCCTCTTCCTCCTCCGTCCAACATGTTAAATCAATCTCTGTAAAACATAACATGTTGTGTACACGTTAAGATCAGATATTATAACATATGTTACTGTTGCTCAAAGACACACATCAATGTTGCATTAAAGATATAAACACCCAAATTTATGATTTACATCATTTTGATGGAGCATACAAATGACATTAGATTTGTTATTCTCAATGATTCAGATTTTCGAATTATTGTTTGTATTAATTTAAAAATCATAAAAGCATAGTAGATTGAACATTTAAGATTTCTCATGTGTGTATCACTTGATGATTGTTGTCAAAATTGAACATGGAAACAAACATATGCTATACATCTTCGGAATAACAAAGGTGTAGACTAATATATTTTAATTCTTAATCTTTCAATATTAAAATAAAAGTAATATATAATCAGAGGAGTAAATTATATGTTTGTTTCAAATGTTATGCTTCATCAGAATCATGCTCATAATATTGATTACCAATACACCTTCAATGACATATAAATGAGTCAATGGACTTACCAGAAGACTGCAAAGGCAGCTCTGTGTCGGTGCTGGATCCCTCTGGGCTCCCCACAACAACTCTCTCTATGAATGATATAGATATATATTAGTGAACACATTTGGGATAGCACTAAATCACATCTGTATCGATTTATAAGAATAATCAACTTGAAAATGTGAAGAATAGAGCAGTCATTAGAATAAAAAATGCTTGATTGAATCAAGGGGATTCTGTAAAAAATGATGTATTTAACATATGTTTAATTTCTGACTATATTAGACATCAAACTCATCTCATACGATGCTATTGCATATCTAAATATACCCATTGATCAATGTTCTTAAAAGAATACACACAAACCACATTTTGAATAACAGCTGTTGACAAATATAAACAAAGACATGTGGCACATCGAGCCATTTGTGCAATGTACAGTAATCTTGTTTAGGACACAACACATATTGATCACAATACCAAACCAAATTGATTTGTACAAATATGTAATCATAGTGCTGTTAGAGTATGCTTATATCTAGAAAGTAACTCAAACAGTGAATATGTGAATTATATATCAATATTGTTTAATCCAAAGAATGTAAGGATTAATGAATCTATTGTTTATCAAAGGGACACTGACATGATTTATTTCAATCAGTGATTTCACTGTTCAAACTGTTCCAAATTATTTAACTTTGACTCCTATTATAATTTTAATTTTGCTACATTTTAATCTTAAAGGCAGATAAGCAATATTGGATTCAATAAATATTGTTTGTTGAAGGTATCCACCAATCATCAATAAAAACCCAGGTTGGTCAAACAAAATGGAGCTGCAGATAAACGTACATTCTTGATTTTAAAATACATTTAGCAATAGAATATTTAAAATATTATTATAGTATTATATTTAAATGTTGATTAATATTGCATGCAACAGTAATAATTTTAGCTCAGTGCCCCTTTAATATAAAAATATATTGATTTGACAATGTTGCTGTTAATGAATTCTCTACTCCATATGTTGATGTAATGAATGGGATGGAGCATGCAATTACAATCTGTTAGTTAAGGATATCCTAAAAATTATTTAATTATCCTCTCTTAAAGGGACATGAAGCTCAAAATGTGTAATTGTATACTTTTTGATACTATGTACTACTGTTATCTGAACACATGATTTTAACTTTTGACAAAATGCCAATTTATGCATAAAAAAACAGCCGGATAATACCAGTAATGCATTGTTTAACCTAAACCAAAATCAATATGTTTTTAGAAGAACTAAAACAATAGACTGAACCAATTTAGCTCATAAAATGTTTATACAAAACAATAAAATCACGTTTCAAAATCATTCAATGTAAAATTTACTTGGCATGTCCCTTAAATGACGTGATCAATTTCAAAAATTGAATCTATATTTTTAAAATCAAAACATATGCAAAAGTGTGTGAATTTTGTCAAAATGTATCCAAATAAGATTAAGCAATACACAGGGGAAGAATATAAATTGGACATTCAAAGAATCTTACATTAAAATGAAGATATCAAGAATAGATGGGATATCTTAAATTCGATAAAAATTCAGATTAGTATTACAATGTAATCGTATGTTTTTTTTTTTTTTATTATTATTTGTAAATATTTTACAAATCCATTTTGCGGATACATATAAATATTGAACAATGTGGATTTTGTATGTAATGTTCTGTCCATGTTTCTAAGACAAATGTCAATTAAAATTATACATACCATACTGTGACAAGCCCTGGCTTGAGGTTCCAGCACCAACATCACGATCTGTAATATATTAAATGAGGATTGGATATCATTAATACAAATCATGCCATGTTTAAAATCTTTACATTATTACCAAATCAATTAAAAACGATTAATCTTTTGGTAGTCCCATGAGTTAATTGTTTCCTCAATTAAATTCATCATAAATATATCCTGTACTCTTATTTTCAATCAGTTGTGTTGTTTACTGTAGCTTTAATTAATTTTTTGTGTTATTTCATTCTCATCAATTGATGGATATATGTTATTATTTATTTTGATTCTGATAGTCTTTTTTTATTATGTATAATATTGAAAATAAGAATACTGTATTCTTCACATATATAATAATTCACATTTCATTTTGACCAACATGTGTAAAGCAATGCCACTTACAGCAAACCCATGTTAACGTGTATGCGCAATTCTAATTTTCGGGATCATTGCGCAATGTTTCCAAGCGGAATTACGCATCCGTCATTTGACCAACATGTGTAAAGCAATGCCACTTACAGCAAACCCATGTTAACGTGTATGCGCAATTCTAATTTTCGGGATCATTGCGCAATGATTCCAAGCGGAATTACGCATCTGTCATTTGACCAACATGTGTAAAGCAAAGCCACTTACAGCAAACCCATGTTAACGTGCATGCGCAATTCCATTTTCGCTCTGTGACGCATATTCTGTAGAGCGCAAGAAACATCATTCCTATTTCATGTGTCACTAATCTAAAATCATATATCTAAACATCATATGTAGCGTATATTGTGAGATCTATATAGGTTTAGTATCTGACTATATACACATTTCTTAAAAATCTAATCAACTATTAATATATTATATGAAGTTAGATAGTTACCTGGTTCAGATTCTCTTTCCGCTCCTCCCAGGCCACCGGACGGAGAAGCAGCTGCCCTGGCCCCCGGGTCAGGACTTTCAGATCCAGCAGCTGGGAGGGAAGAAGAGGAGGCCGAGGATGGCGAGGATCTAAATCTTTTGGGGACCCGGAGAGTGAGGAGCTTGCATAAAGTCACCTCATAAGGGAGTAGGTAGAGTTTCCGCGGGGCCTTTCTTTGGCCCCCTCTTTTACGGGCTTGTACCCACTCCCTTATGAGGTCGACTTTTTTTGTCAAGCGCAACCTCATATCTCCGAATCTCCGCATGATCTGATCCTGGCTCCTCTGGACGCCACACACCAATTGAACCGCATTGGTGATAGACTCCCAGAGGGCCTTCTTAACAGGCGCATCTGTCAACCTCCTCTTGTTCCCAAACAGCTGGGGATAAAAGTCCTGGATGGCGTGGACCAGTGCAGCGCTCTCCTGCTTGGTAAACCTGGGAGGTGACATGCCTGCTGGGTTTTCAGATATGATAGATATATATATAAATTATATATACAGTATGCCTGCAGGCATTAGAGAACTGACAAAGATGGCAACGTGTAATGGACTTTTATATGGTGAAGTAAACATGAGATGCACAATGGGACAAGTTATCTGTACATCTGATTGGATAAAAGTTTGAAATATTGTTAGAATGTCTGTGAGACCATCCTGACTCAAGTTATTTTTGTGTGATGAACTCTGATTGGCCGTTCCTTAATGTTTCATATCTTAGCAACGTCCATACACATACCTCCTGGTGGTGCTGTTGCTTCATTTTTCATGTAGACTTATTTGTAACTCATGGGCCTGTCATGTGGATATGTGTGACGCAGATTTAATATCCGTGATCCGTTAAATATTAATGTTTAAATTCTCTTTAAAATCTAATACTGTCACATTATTAAATGTTGTAGACATTTCTCGGTTTAATAACGGTCTGTTTCTTTAATACAAATACGTTGGATTAATACACATTTAATATTGTATGTCTTTATTGTTCATAAAATCAATTTGGTGATTTATTGTGAAGTATTGACATTGCTCTATTAAATGTCTTTATAATGCACATTGATTGTGTGCTATTGCGTGACATTAGACTCTAATGTTTAAAGATGCAAATCTGATGTTTCAAGATACATTTCCCACGCAACATTTCTGAATGTTCAAATTCAGGTTATAATGTCAGTAACTTGGATAATCTGTTTATAGATGTTAAACTACAGGTTTGTTTGTTATTAGTAATTAAACCTCAAGCTTGTATTTGTCTGAACTGCTCATATGTTATTGTGCAATGGCGTCTTTATTTTTAAATAGACATTACAACCAAACAATTGTATCAAATGATCTGTAGAGATCAAATATGTTTAGACTTTAAAATGCAACTCAATTTATCTTTGTATTTAGATATCCTCAACAGAAGAAATTTAAATGCACATGGTTGAGCCAATCACATAAGGCATCTCTGTGCATCCACCAATCTTCATCTACTGAGCCTATCTCGATATTCTTTTCAAGCAAAGTATGTCAAGATAAGAAGAGACGTAAATACACTCTTTAATTCTCTTAAAGGGACACTGTCCAAAAACATTTAGCGTTCGTGATTCAGATGGAGCATGAAATGTTAAGCAACTATATAATTCAATCCAATTCTCAAATGTTAATAATTATCTTGTTATCTTTCTTTGCAAATCAAAAATGATATTTTATATTATGGACAATTATTTGCGAAAAACCTGGGTTGTCCTTGATGATTGTTGGATAAATTAATCCACCCAAAAAAAAAAGTTCTGTCCAGAGTACTGAAGCAAATAAATTCTCAATTTAATGCCTTATTTTTAAAGTAATGATAGCAACATCACGGGGAACATTGATAATATGAGTCAATTTATAAAGTTGCTTAAAATTGAATACTCGTTCAGAATGTATAAATAATTAATTTTTTTACAGTCTCCCTTTAAGTATATTTTGAGTTCATGTCCCTTTAAGGAGACATTTCACAATAATTCTTGAAATATCATAAACCCAGGCACCTTCCTTTGGAAAAATTAGTATAACATATGAGTAAAGCATATTTATATTAACTTCTGGATTGTTTTACACACTGAATGAAATATATATTGTAATGGATGTATTTCGCAGTCTTCAGCTTAGAGGGACATTAAGCTATATGTTATTTATGCATTTTGGAGAAGATTATAATATTTGAACAACTTAATATGTTTTGTTATTCGATCATTAGATTTTAATTATATATATTCTTGGATTAAATACATATCTACATAGGCTATTTTGAAGCTGATTGTTGGTTGCACATAGATGCCTTATGTAATTGTCTAAGATATGTGCATCGATGTATCTTTTTCTAAGTATATTTAAAGACTGAATGTAATTCAATAGTACTTTATAAATATGTTAAAATTATTTTATGATTGTTTAAAATTCAATACACAATATATTTTGTGAATGTCCCTTTAAGGACCAAAACATTTGGAATGTTGATTTAACATTGTCGAAAGAAACTAAAGGGGAATGAAAATTATATATAGATATGTGATGTCTAACCCAAGAGGTAAGATTTTAAAAATTACATAATATTAATAACGATAGTTAAATGACCCTTTAAATGACTCCACTAGAACATAAAATCAATTAACATGGCATCCAATAACTAGCTTGTGCAAAATATGAAGTTAACTGACCTAACATTTTTAAATTTAAAAAATATACATTTATTAAAATAATGTTTTTAGATACCTAAGGAAGATACAAGATCTTATAAAATAAATTTTACATTCAACAACACTGTCACTTTAATGTAAGTGAACCACTTTCCCTTCTTAAAAGTGAAAAGAAGAAAGTTATGTCAAATTCTGACTACATATCCGAAAATATTTTTACTAATTAACATCTAAAAATTACAAAATAAAAGCATCGATGGATTTCACTCCCCAATTAATTTAAAAAAGATAGTTGACTTTAATATTCTCTGAATCAGTGGATTTTCTAAAATTAATGCTATACATGATGCCTTATTTGATCTTATGCATGTGCTTGTCAAATAGACAACTACCAGTCATGGGAGTCAAATTGTTTTTTATTGACAGATTATATGGATATTTATTATAATCTGTTCAAAAGAGGGTATTTAATAATAAAATGTTGATTATTACCATTTAAAAAAAATATATATTTTAACAAAAAAAAAAAAAAAAAAAAATTCCTGGAAGTCATCAGATGAAAATCTGAAAAAAATAAAAAATATTTTACAAAGTTAATACACACGTTGTAAAATATTCATAAAATACATTTACAATCATCTTGTGTCTATGCTCTAACTTTGTGCAACATTTTATCAAGATATTTATGACTTAAATTATTGGATTCAAAACCAAAAAAAACATACACCATTATATTGTGTAATAAAAATTACATTTAAATATCAGCATTTCTAATTATACATAATAATGTATATCATATTTAAATAATCAAAAATACATATATGTATGCTGAACATAAATGTAATATTTAATGTCCATTCAAATACCTCTATATCAACTATAATATGTATTCCTTTGTCTGATTGTGATACCTAAATATCTAATTATGAACAAAGTATGACTAATGTATGTAAGCTACAAATATTCTACATTCTTCCTGTGATTCTTAACTAGCATGCATTGGTAAACCAACCTGGATAATGCATGGTCTTTGAAAGTCAATTCTGGAGAAAACAGGTGATCTTCAATAGGTGTCTTATTCATCATTTCCAAAATAGAGGACTGTGAAATACCATCTAAAAAATTAAAAATAATCTAAGTGTCTCCAATAGGATGCCTCCACAGCCTTATTCTATCAAATAGTTGGCACTTACAATGTGAACATGTCTTTGTATGGTTTTCAAGGTCAGCAGATTTGAAAGATAATGCCAGACATGATCCCATTGGTATTCTTCAATTTCAATCTTGTCTTTTTCCACTGTCAGTCTGGGAATTCTTCACTGTCATTCTTCGAATTCTTCCCTTTCAGTCTTTACATGAAGTCATCTCCCTAATGGCATAAAAGGTTTTAAAAAAATTATTACTACAAGTGTGGGAATCAGTTCTGTACCCCTCTCCCATCCCCCATTTCTGAATCAATTTCTGTCACTAGCTTAATAAGCGTGTGTAGCATCTTGTGTTATGTTCTATCAATCAAGTGTGAAGATGAGTCATATTGAGCAGAACGAACCTCTAATGTGTGACTTTGAACCATAGTCATGCTAGAGGATAGTTATGCTAGAGGATCCCTTTCTGAGTATTTACATTTTAAGTAATGTGTAAACTAAATACTAGTTTGGAAAATGTATGCCATATGATGTATTTGTGTACAATTCATGCCAGCAACAGTCCATACATTTATACTTACCAGCTAATGTTCTCTTTAAAAACCAGGTGGCAAAGACTCGCTACAGGACCCAATGACCAGAGCATCACCTATATTAATAAATGAAACACATATTTAGCATTTGATGAACAATCCTAACATGTTTGCACAATTCTCTACTTGTCATTTCCCTAGAGTTCACATCTATTGACAATACTCCAATCTAACTTCTATTATTTACCGTCTAAAGTGGCGGTTGATGATGTCTGCTCTGACATTGAGCCCCTCGTCCCGGAATGGCCCCTCTAGAACTGGATCGTCCTCCTCATCTCTGAGTAGGTTTCGGGGCACCTGGACGGTCTGCAGCATCCCAGCCCGCTGTGCAATATTATGCAGGACACTACAGGCTATAACGATCTTAGCCACCTTCTTTGGGTTGTACTGTAGGGCTCCTCCCGATCTGTCAAGGCACCTGAACCTCATTTTCAGGAGCCCGAACATTCTTTCAACCACAGCCCTGGTACTCTTATGCGCCCTATTGTAGCGCTCCTGAGCCACATCAGTAGGGCTACGTAAGGGAGTAATAAGCCAAGGCCGGCTCATGTAACCAGAATCACCTATAAATTATGAACAGAACATAATTCAAACTGAATCCTCAAAATTGTATTTTGATTCCCAAAAATGTTTGTGTACACGATAATCCACTAACAAATGTTTATTTTTTTAAAGAATAATCTAGTTCAATATTATTCTCTATCTTCCCATTTCAGCTAAGACATGCTACATATGTGTATTTCTCCTAAACCAGACCTTGTGTAACATACCAACTAAATGGTTACATTGCATTCTCTATCTGAGCATTTAAGGTAAGACATGCTACATATCTGCATTAAACTAAAAGTAGACATTAGCGGAAAGAGACAATGACATGGTTAAATTGCATTTGCTGCTATCTTCCCATTTCAGCTAAGACATGCTACATATGCGTATTTCTCCTAAACCAGACCTTGTGTAAAATACCAACTAAATGGTTACATTGCATTCTCTATCTGAGCATTTAAGGTAAGACATGCTACATATCTGCCTTGAACTAAAAGTAGACATTAGCGGAAAGAGACAATGACATGGTTAAATTGCATTTGCTGCTATCTTCCCATTTCAGCTAAGACATGCTACATATGCGTATTTCTCCTAAACCAGACCTTGTGTAAAATACCAACTAAATGGTTACATTGCATTCTCTATCTGAGCATTTAAGGTAAGACATGCTACATATCTGCATTGAACTAAAAGTAGACATTTGCAGAAATATAAATTAATGGTTAAATTGCATCCATAGCTGAAAATTACGCTAACATTTTAAAACTACAGTGGCAATTGTCTAACTAATTAACCATGTTGTGCACAAATACTCACCAACGAGATAACCAGGGGGCATTTGTCTTTCCTCAAACTGCCGCCACAGGGTGGACAGAGAGAGGATGCGGGCATCATGACAAGCCCCTCCAAAATTCGCACACACATGCATAATCCTCATCCGTGCATCACAAACATACTGCACGTTGAGGCTATGAAAATGTTTGCGATTTCTGAAGGGCAAGTCATCAATTGGAGCACGCAGCGCAATGTGGGTACAATCAATGGCTCCCAAGACATTGGGCAATTCAGCAATATCAAAGAATTCCCGCTTCAGGCGCCTCCAATCACCATCATTCTGTGGGAATCCTATGTAACGCTTACTGATACGTACCATGGCATCCAGAAAGTTATCAAACACCACAGAGAATGTACCTTGAGACAGGCCATGCATGTACATTTCTCCGGATTGAAAACTCCCGGAGGCCAGGACGTATAGACAACTTAGCATCTTACTCATGCCGGGAACAGCAGCCCTTATTCTTATACGTGGCTCCAAATGAGGTTTAAGAAGATCGTAAAGGCCAATGAGCTGTTCGCGATTGAGCCGATACTTATCATAAACCTCAAAGTCGTTCATGTTTTCCAAGGTGGGTCTCACCCTGTAGACACGAGGACCTCGAACCAGACGAGCCCTTCGTCTCACTCGGAGCCGCCGAGGCTGCCTGATTCTATCAACCACTAGTTCGCCAATAGCAGCACCAGCAGCGTCTACCATGTCATCATCATCCATATTTCCAAACAGCAGAGCAAGGCGTAACAAGGTATGCGAATTGATCTGATGTGGATCACAAGGGATGCTTTGGCCATGTTGTTTGGGGGATTTATAGTACAATTAGTCCAATGGTAGTGAGTTTGTAATGATTGCTAATTGTATTCACTTGTTTGTATGTGAGCGGCGCGAATGCTTTCAAAGTGGGCGTTTTTTTAGGTGTTTGCTGAAATGTTGTTTTCCCCCAATGAGTCTCAATGTGAAAGTGTCAAATATCACACATACAGTGCATGTTTGTAATGTTTGATCATATGCGTAATCAATATTTATTAAACGCGATCTTATAGTAAAAAGCACACGTCCAGGCTAACATGAATGAAAGTGCATAGTTGTGTATAATGTGCATCAAATGTGATCAATCAATGTTGCTGCAATTTTGTTTGTAAACGATAAAGTAACATCTGCCATCTGTAGTATTGTATATATAAGTGATTGCCGAGATGTCAATATTGTACGCGTCCCATTCAAATCTGCATAATAATTCTGAACTTCCGGCTGTCATCTGTAGTATTGTGTATATAAGTGATTGCCGAGATGTCAATATTGTATGCGTCCCATTCAAATCGCACTAATACTGAAGAACTTCCGGCTGTTATCTGTAGTATTGTATATATAAGTGATTGCCGAGATGTCAATATTGTATGCGTCCCATTAAAATGGCACTAATACTGAATAACTTCCGGTTGTCATCTGTAGTATTATATATATAAGTGATTTGCGAGCTGACAATATTTATTAATTGTCCCATTCAAATCGCCCTAATAATGCTGTTCCAAACTGTTGTTTACGTATATGTAGTATTGTAGTATTGAGTGGTAAATTTCTGAAAGGGGCGGTACAGTCGTGAATCTGTAATGTGTATGGTTGAATCTTCTAATGACGTCATCATATTATTAACCTGCCTATGTAGTTCTGAAATCCTCATTGTGTTGTTGTATTGTGCTACATTGTTATTGTGTGCTGAATAAAATATAAATGTGTGCTTTGTAGTTACGTGATGGGTGATGCGTGTTATGTACATATACGTATATATTGTGATTGTGTCCCACATATGCTGACTTCTATATAGCGGTCTGGCATTGTTGTTCCTTCCCATAAAGTGACATCTGTAATCTGGTGTAATGATGTTCTTCTTGTACGTAATTCCTAATGGTTTATTGTGATGGAATCATGATGTTAAAAGTACAGTAAAATCCATATGTTCTGTTTTGTGATTCCTAGAGAGAATGTAACGTGTTTTTCCCCCATCATTTGAATGCACATGCATGAGTGAATGATAAAAGTAATGTATGTGCATCCATGAAGGATCATGTGTTGAGCCTATGTAGATATGCTGTTGCTGCAAGCATATGAGTTGAATAAATGAAATGCAATAATAAAGGTAAATGAGAGGTGTTTCCCATTGTGTACTGTTTGTGAATCCTGAAATGTTGTAATTATTTTTGTGTCCGTTTAAATGTTATTTTTTTAAAAATAATGTTTGTTACTAGTGATGTTGATTTGTAGTTGATGTAATGTAAAAGTATCAAACAATTTAATGCTGTTGTGAATATTCAATAAGTAAAATCCATAAGTCCACCATAGGGAAATAGGCATTTCTTGATCTATTTGTCATAGCTGGGTCTAACGCAGAAAAGCATGTTTTTTTTTCCAATTTCTAGCGCTGGTATTTGGAGTTTTTTTGTCTACGCTTTTTGCGTGCGTTAGGGAAATCTGTCTGTCGTGTGCACGAGCACGTCTTCCCCATAGAAGTCAATGGAGGCTCAAAATTTGTGTGTAAATAAAATCCAAGACTGGTTTTGAGCGTAAAGTGAGTGACGTCATGAGCTTGTGTGAAAAAGTAGCTAAATCGTGTTCATTTTGTAATAAATAACTTGTTTGTGTATGTAATGTGGTGTATATTGTTTTGTATGCATCGATGAGTGTATGTTTGTGATAATATTATTAGTTATATGAAGCTATATGAGTGTGTTTAAGTCAATGGCAAAATGGATTTGTGTTGTTTTTTTTCTAACACCCGAGATCTCGCAACTTTGATCCTTTATATTTTGATGAAAAAATATTAAATCTGAAAAATAAATATAGTGTAGTGTTTATATGAGTGTAAGTGTACTTTGTGTAATATTTGTTTTGTGATTCGTGGATGTTTATTTTGTCGGTAGATGTTAACTACTGGGTCTGAGCTGTCGGTAGAGATTTGTGCGTTGGGAGATTTTTGAGTCGGTAACTAAACTCTAAATACCGGAGGGCGGTAAAAACAAGCGTTAGGAGTCTCTAACGCTGGTTTTCACGGCTACCGCCCAACTCTAAATCTAGGCCTTAGATAGCTACAATATAACTAATAGTTACAGTGGGGCAAAAAAGTATTTAGTCAGCCACCAATTGTGCAAGTTCTCCCACTTAAGATGATGAGAGAGGCCTGTAATTTTCATCATAGGTATACCTCAACTATGAGAGACAAAATGTGGAAACAAATCCAGACAATCACATTGTCTGATTTGGAAAAAAATTATTTGCATATTATGGTGGAAAATAAGTATTTGGTCACCTACAAACAAGCAAGATTTCTGGCTCTCACAGACCTGTATCTTCTTTTATAAGAGGCTCCTCTGTCCTCCACTCATTACCTGTATTAATGGCACCTGTTTCAACTTGTTATCAGTATAAAAGACACCTGTCCACAACCTCAAACAGTCACACTCCAAACTCCACTATGGTGAAAAAAAAACAGCTGTTAAAGGACACCAGAAACAAAATTGTAGACCTGCACCAGGCTGGGAAGACTGAATCTGCAATAGGCAAGCATCTTGGTGTGAAGAAATCAACTGTGGGAGCAATAATTAGAAAATGGAAGACATAAAAGACCACTGATAATCTCCCTCGATCTGGGGCTCCACGCAAGATCTCACCCCGTGGGGTCAAAATGATCACAAGAACAGTGAGCAAACATCCAAGTGAATGACCTGCAGAGAGCTGGGACCAACATAACAAAGGCTACCATCAGTAACACACTACGCCACCAGGGACTCAGATCCTGCAGTGCCAGATGTGTCCCCCTGCTTAAGCCAGTACATGTCCGGGCCCGTCTGAAGTATGCTAGAGAGCATTTGGATGATCCAGAAGTGGATTGGGAGAATGTCATATGGTCAGATGAAACCAAAGTAGAATTGTTTGGTAGAAACACAACTCGTTGTGTTTGGAGGAGAGAGAATGCTGAGTTGCAACCAAAGAACACCATATCTACTGTGAAGCATGGGGGTGGCAACATCATGCTTTGGGGCTGTTTCTCTGCAAAGGGAACAGGACGACTGATCCATGTACATGAAAGAATGAATGGGGCCATGTATCATGAGATTTTGAGTGCAAACCTCCTTCCATCAGCAAGGGCATTGAAGATGAAACGTGGCTGGGTCTTCCAGCATGACAATGATCACAAACACACTGCCTGGGCAATGAAGGAGTGGCTTCATAAGAAGCATTTCAAGGTCCTGGAGATCTCCAGATCTCAACCCCATAGAAAACCTTTGGAGGGAGTTGAAAGTCCGTGTTGCCCAGCGATAGCCCCAAAACATCACTTCTCTAGAGGAGATCTGCATGCAGGAATGGGCCAACATACCAGCAACAGTGTGTGACAACCTTGTGAAGACTTACAGAAAACGTTTGACCTCTGTCATTGCCAACAAAGGATATATAACAAAGTACTGAGATGAACTTTTGATATTGACAAAATACTTATTTTCCACCATAATTTGCAAATAAATTCTTTCCAAATCAGACAATGTGATTGTCTGGATTTGTTTCCACATTTTGTCTCTCATAGTTGAGGTATACCTATGATGAAAATTACAGGCCTCTCTCATCTTCTTAAGGGGAAGAACTTGCACGATTGGTGGGGTGGCTGACTAAATACTTTTTTATTTTACAGGCAACTTTGTATTTATTTTAACTAGGTACAATAGTTATTAAATAGTTATTAACTATTTAATAACTACCTAGCTAAAATAAATACAAAAGTACCTGTAAAATAAATCCTAACCTAAATTACAATTACACCTAACACTACACTATCATTAAATTAATTTACTAAATTACCTACAATTAATTACGATAAAATAAAATAAACTAAAGTACGAAAAATAAACACTAAATTACAGAAAAAAATTAAATAATTACAATTTGTTTAAACTAATTACACCTGATCTAATTCCCCTACTAAATTAAAAAAGCCCCCCAAAATAATAAAAAGCCCTACCCTATACCGCTTTTTGTGGGGCATTGCCCCAAAGTAATCGGCTCTTTTACCTGTAAAAAAAAAAAGACAATACCCCCCCAACATTAAAACCCACCACCCACACACCCAACCCTACTCTAAAACCCACCCAATACCCCCTTAATAAAACCTTGAAGATCACCCAGCCGGGCACAAGTGGTCCTCCAGAGGGGCAGAAGTCTTCATCATGGCGGCATCTTCTATTTTCATCCATCCCGGAGCGGAGCGGGTCCATCTTGAAGCCAGCCGACGCGGAGCATCCATCCAGACCGACGACTACACGATGAATGACGGTTCCTTTTAATGTTGTCATCCAAGATGGCGTCCCTTGAATTCCGATTGGCTGATCAGCCAATCGGAATAAAGGTAGGAAAAATCCTATTGGCTGATCCAATCAGCCAATAGGATTGAGCTTGCATTCTATTGGCTGATTGGAACAGCCAATTGAATGTGAGCTCAATCCTATTGGCTGATTGGATAAGCCAATAGGATTGAACTTCAATCCTATAGGCTGATTGCATCAGCCAATAGGATTTTTCCTATCTTAATTCCGATTGGCTAATAGAATCCTATCAGCCAATCGGAATTCAAGGGACGCCATCTTGGATGACGTCATTTAAAGGAACCGTCATTTGTCGTGTAGTCGTCGGTCTGGATGGATGCTCCGCGTCGGCTGGCTTCAAGATGGACCCGCTTCGCTCCAGATGGATGAAGCTAGAAGATGCCGCCTGGATAAAGACTTCTGGCCGCCTGGAGGACCTCTTCTGCCTGGATCGGATGAAGACTTCTGCCCCTCTGGAGGACCACTTGTGCCCAGCTGGGTGAAGACATCTCACGGTAGGGTGATCTTCAAGGGGTTAGTGTTAGGTTTTATTAAGGGGGTATTGGGTGGGTTTTAGAGTAGGGTTGGGTGTGTGGGTGGTGGGTTTTAATGTTGGGGGATATCGTCTTTTTTTTTACAGGTAAAAGAGCTGATTACTTTGGGGCAATGCCCCGCAAAAAGCCCTTTTAAGGGCTATTTGTAATATAGTATAGGGTAGGGATTTTTATTATTTTGGGGGGCTTTTTTATGTTATTATGGGGATTAGAGTAGGTGTAATTAGTTTAAAATTCTTGTAATTATTTTATTTTTTTCTGTAATTTTTTTTTTTTCGTACTTTAGTTTATTTTATTTAATTGTAATTAATTGTAGGTAATTTAGTAAATTAATTTAATGATAGTGTAGTGTTAGGTGTAATTGTAATTTAGGTTAGGGTTTATTTTACAGGTAAATTTGTATTTATTTTAGCTAGGAAGTTATTAAATAGTTAATAACTATTTAATAGCTATTGTACCTATTTAAAATAAATACAAAGTTGCCTGTAAAATAAAAATAAACCCTGAGATAGCTACAATGTAACTATTAGTTATATTGTAGCTAGCTTAGGGTTTATTTTATAGGTAAGTATTTAGTTTTAAATAGGAATTATTTAGTTAATTGTAGTAATTTTATTTGTATTTATTTAAATTATATTTAATTTATGGGGGGTATAAGGGTTAGATTTAGATTTAGGGGTTAATAACTTTATTATAGTGGCAGCAACGTTGGGGGCAGCAGATTAGGGGTTAATAAGTGTAGGTAGGTGGCGGTGACATTGGGGGCGGCAGAGTAGGGGTTAATAAATAAAAAGTAGGTGTCAGCGATGTTAGGGGCAGCAGATTAGGGGTTCATAAGTATAATGTAGGTGGCGGCGGTGTCTGGAGCGGCAGATTAGGGGTTAATAATATAATGTAGGTGGCGACGATGTCGGGGGCAAAAGATTAGGGGTTAATAAGTGTAAGATTAGGGGTATTTAGACTTGGGGTTCATGTTAGGGTGTTAGGTGTAGAAATTAATTTATGTTTCCCCATAGGAATCAATGGGGCTGCGTTAGGAGCTTAACGCTGCTTTTTTGCAGGTGTTAGGTTTTTTTTCAGCCGATTCTCCCCCATTGATTCCTATGGGGAAATCGTGCACGAGCACGTTTAGCCAGCTTACCGCTATCGTAAGCAACGCTGGTATTGAGGTGAGATGTGGAGCTAAATTTTGCTCTACGCTCACCTTTTTACGGATAACGCGGGGTTTAAAAAAAAACATAATACAAGCGTTACTTTAGGTGAGCGGTGAGGGAAAACTGTGCATTAGCAACGCACCCCTGTTACCACAAAACTCGTAATCTCTGTGTATATTTCTTCAGGAAAATATTGAAAAATTGGAAAAATGTGTTTAATTATATATGCAGCTGGACTGTTTTATTGTTATGTTTTTCTGTCTTACGGCTAGATTACGAGTTTTGCGGTATAAGAGGTGCGGTAATAACTTGCACGTTATTGTCACCGCTCACTTCCCTACAGCGCTGGTATTACAGGTTTTCAAAAACCCGGCGTTAGCAGGCAAGAAGTGAGCGTAGAGCAAAATTGAGCTCCATACCGCACTCCAATACCAGCGTTGCTTAAGGCAGCGGTGAGCTGGTTTTATGTGCTCGTGCACGATTTCCCCATAGACATCAATGGGGGAGCCAGCTGAAAAAAAGCCTAACACCTGCAATAAAGCAGCGTAAAGCTCCATAACGCAGTCCCATTGATTCCTATGGGGAAAGAAAATGTGTGTTTAACCTAACACCCTATCATGAACCCCAAGTCTAAACACCCCTAATCTTACACTTATTAACCCCTAATCTGCCGCCCCAACATCGCCGACACCTACATTATACTTATTAACCCCTAATCTGCCGCTCCGGACATTGCCGCCACTATAGTAAACATATTAACCCCTAAACTGCCGCACTCCTGCATTGCAAACACTAGTTAAATATTATTAACCCCTAATCTGTTGCCCCTAACATCGCTGCCACCTACCTACATTTATTAACCCCTAATCTACCGCCCCCAACATCGCCGCCACTATACTACATTTATTAACCCCTAAACCTAACCCTAACACCCCCTAACTTAAATATAATTAAAATAAATCTAAATAAAAATTGCTATCAATACCTAAATAATTCCTATTTAAAACTAAATACTTACCTATAAAATAAACCCTAAGCTAGCTACAATATAACTAATAGTTACATTGTAGCTAGATTAGGGTTTATTTTTATTTTACAGGCAAGTTTGTAATTATTTTAACTAGGTAGAATAGTTACTAAATAGTTATTAACTATTTACTAACTACCTAGTTAAAATAAATACAAATTTACCTGTAAAATAAAACCTAACCTGAGTTACACTAACACCTAACATTACACTAAAATTAAATAAATTACCTAAATTAAATACAATTACCTAAATTACAAAAAAAACAAACACTAAATTACACAAAATAAAAAAAAGAAATTATCAGATATTTAAACTAATTACACCTAATCTAATAGCCCTATCAAAATAAAAAAGCCTCCCCAAAAACAAAAAACAAAAAAAAACCTAGCCTAAACTAAACTACCAATAGCCCTTAAAAGATCTTTTTGGGGGGCATTGCCCCAAAGAAATCAGCTGTTTTACCTGTAAAAAAAATACAAACACCCCCCCCAACAGTAAAACCCACCACCCACACAACCAATCCCCCAAATAAAATCCTAACTAAAAAAACCTTAGCTCCCCATTGCCCTGAAAAGGGCATTTGGATGGGCATTGCCCTTAAAAGGGCATTTAGCTCTTTTTCAATTGCCCAAACCCTAATCTAAATCTAAAACCCACCCAATAAACCCTTAAAAAAAACTAACACTAACCCCCGAAGATCCACTTACAGTTTTGAAGACCGGACATCCATCCTCAATGAAGCCGGGAGAAGTCCTCAACAAAGCCGGCAGAAGTGGTCCTCCAGACGGGCAGAAGTCTTCATCCAGATGGCATCTTCTCTCTATATTCATCCATCTGGTGCGGAGCGGCTCCATCTTCAAGACATCCGGTACGGAGCATCCTCTTCTTCCGACGACTAATGACGAATGAAGGTTCCTTTAAATGACGTCATCCAAGATGGCGTCCCTTAAATTCCGATTGGCTGATAGAATTCTATCAGCCAATCGGAATTAAAGGTGCAAAAATCCTATTGGCTGATGCAATGCCCAATGCTAAATGCCCTTTTAAGGGCAATGCCCATACAAATGTCCTTTTCAGGGCAATGGGGAGCTTAGGTTTTTTTAATTAGGATTTTATTTGGGGGGTTGGTTGTGTGGGTGATGGGTTTTACTGTTGGGGGTTTTTTTTTTTTTTTTTACAGGTATAAGAGCTTATTTCTTTGGGGCAATGCCCTGTAAAAGGCCCTTTTAAGGGCTATTGGTAGTTTAGTTTAGGCTAGGTTTTTTTTTATTTTTTGTGGGAGGGTTATTTTGATAGGGCTATTAGATTAAGTGTAATTAGTTTAAATATCTGATAATTTCTTTTTTTATTTTGTGTAATTCAGTGTTTGTTTGTTTTTGTAATTTAGGTAATTGTATTTAATTAATTTACTTTATTTAATTGTAGTGTAATGTTAGGTGTTAGTGTAAGACAGGTTAGGTTTTATTTTACAGGTAAATTTGTATTTATTTTAACTAGGCAGTTACTAAATAGTTAATAACTATTTAGTAACTATTCTACCTAGTTAAAATAAATACAAACTTGCCTGTAAAATAAAAATAAAACCTAAGCTAGCTACAATGTAACTATTATATATATTATATAGTTATATTGTAGCTAGCTTAGGTTTTATTTTATAGGTAAGTATTTAGTTTTAAATAGGAATTATTTAGGTAATGATAGGTTTTATTTAGATTTATTTTAATTATATTAAAGTTAGGGGGTGTTAGGATTAGGTTTAGACTTAGGTTTAGGGGTTAATAAATTTAGTATAGTGGCGGCGACGTTGGGGGGCGGCAGATTAGGGGTTAATAAATGTAGGTAGGTGGCGGTGATTTTAGGGGCGGCAGATTAGGGGTTAATAATATTTAACTAGTGTTTGCGAGGCGGGAGAGCGGCGGTTTAGGGGTTAATATGTTTATTATAGTGGCAGCGATGTCTGGAGCGGCAGATTAGGGGTTAATAATTTTATTTTAGTGTTTGCGATGTGGGAGGTCCTCTGTCTAGGGGTTAACAGGTAGTTTATGGGTGTTAGTGTACTTTTTAGCACTTTAGTTATGAGTTTTATGCTACAGCTTTGTAGTGTAAATCTCATAACTACTGACTTTAGATTGCTTTACGAATCTTGCGGGATAGGCTGAACCGCTCACTTTTTGGCCTCCCAGAAAAAGCTTGTAATACTGGTGCTATGGAAGTCCCATTGAAAAAAGACTTTGCGCAAATTGCGTAATTTATTTTGCGGTATGGCCAAAAAAGTGTGCTGTGCCCCTAAACCTGCAAGACTCGTAATATACCAGCAGGAGTGAAAAAGCAGCGTTATAACCCATAACGCTGCTTTTTCACTCATAACGCAAAACTCGTAATCTAGCCATTAATATTTTATGATTACACTTTTTGCAAAATTAAGTATACATGAATATGGTAGCACTTTTAAATAAATGGTAATAATACTATACAACACAAGTATACTGCTAGTCATGCATTAAAGGGGCACTCAAGTCAAAATAAACTTTTATGAATCAGATAGAGCATGCAGTTTTAAGACACTTTACAATGTACTTCCAATATCAAATTTTGCACAGCCTTTTTATATTCACACTTTCTTGGGAACAAGATCTTAAGCTCACAGGGTATATGTATACTAGTCTGTGATTGGCTGATGTCTGTCACATGATACAAGGAACCAGAAAATGGGGGGGGAATAAATTTGTCCCAAAAAAATCTACTGCTAATGTTAAATTCAGAGTAGGTGTTAAATCATTGACTTTTTATTGTGCACTTGTTGACTATGCAATTCAACTGCATTGAGTGGTCCTATCTGGACCAGTGTTCCATCTAAGGCCAGATTTTTGAGTGTCTCAGCAGTGAAACAGTTATTAAAGGAACCACACCTGGCAGTCTGCATTGTGTAGTGTTTGCTAATTGCTCTAAATAACTGTTTCTCTGCTGGACCACTCACAAAACTAAACTAAGAGGGAACACTTATTTCTGGACTATATATAACTAGGGTAAAGTGAAAGCATTATTTGTGGTTTCAATAATCAATTCATCATACAATGTTGAAAGCTCTAGTGCTGATTTTAAATATCCCCCTACACAAGTCAACCTTTAACATTCAAATAGCAGTTTGACAGAAAATTATGGGCACCTTTTATTTCAATATTTTTCAAAATAAGATAATAAATAAACAACGTACCCAAATAGCATTGTATTATTATTAGGGCCTGATGATCACACATTTGCTGGTGTTCTATCAGATTCTGCTCTTTTGTCAGAATCTGTTCCCTCTGACTGCCCATGCTCTGTATGACGTAATCACACTCCACATATGTTAAATAGGAATGTGTGGAATGTGATTATGTCAATCAGCAACTGGCTCAGTCAGAGGGAGCAGATTCTGACTTGGAAGCTGTAGTGTTGAATCTTGCTGCCCAAACAAATGCACGCATGCGCTGTTAGATCGCTTGTCATGGTGAGGAGGATAAAGGCTACAATTACAACGTGTCCTGCATACAGTATATATATATTCTCACTATCGTGTCACATTGAATTTATGGCTTCTCCTTAAGCCTCCTCCTAGCGTTGTTTTTTATGGTGGAATTATATACCGGCTGAGGTTACACATATTCTCTCTCCCCCTTCCCTCATCCCAGGCTTCATCCACACATCGCTTCTATTTAACCCCATGTAGTGTAGCCTTTATCCTCTTCACCATGACAAGCGATCTAACAGCGCATGCGCACAATTTGATTGGGCAGCAAAATCCGACACTACAGCTTCTAAGTCAGAATCAGCTCCCTCTGACTGCGCATTTTGCTGATTGACATAATCGCATTCCACACATTCCTATTTAACATATGTGGAGTGCGATTACATCATACAGAGCATGCACTGTCAGAGGCCGCAGATTCTGACAAAGGTGCAGAATCTGATAGAACCCTGGGATTGAAAGAAATTATGAAAATTCTTTGTGGGCTTTTTTTTCTGCATTATATTGCATTGTATGCGTCTTTTCATCCATAACTCCACATAGCAACATAAATAGTTCTCAAGCTAAAAATCGCCATTATAAAATTCTTAGAGGGACCTCACAGTACTGATGTGACTTCTGAGATCACCTCACCAGTGGAGAGCTTTAGATCATCTGGTGCTTTGAACCTGAAGTCTAAATTCTATGGTATCTGTGGCGCTCTGTATATGGTCACACAAATCAGATAGTGGTAGCTAGTAACTAGGTAGTAATTTCCAATACATCATATTGTAGCTGCTACAGTTTTATCCTGTAGTTGTTGCTGCAATTTTGCAAACTGTTGTCCGCCTTTCTCTCTATATGTGCTTTTAGGAGTTATTTGAACTACTAAAGTACACAGAAAAAAACCTAAATGTAAAAAAAACAACCACTATCAATAACCCCACCACTACCATACGTTAATTATTACCGCTATTCCTTCTGAAATCCCACACAACTGTCCATTTACTGCAGTTATGAAACCCTTTTGCAGATGTTGAGATGTAAGAAGAGATCATATGGTAGGTAAAATATGCAGGGGAAAACCTTTTTTAGTGAGGTCCAGTAAGTGTTGTGTGGTTAGAGCTATTTGCCCTTTGGGGTCTAAGAGATAACTGTTGCTAGGGAATATTTGTGCTGGGGTCCCAGAGGGGTTGCTGTTAAGGGGTTTGGGTCCTAAAGGTTAAAATGTATCTTGTTGTAAGAGCGTTGGGGTGGCCCAGTTAGGGTAATTCTGCTGGGGGTCTATTTACAGTAAATTGTGCTGCAGAGCTTTGGGTTAGTGTTAATGGTTATCAGAGATTGTGATAAGTGCAGTTGGGGGTTCAGGGGTCCTGTAAGCCTTAAGTTACATTGGGGTTCTCAGGGGCAATTGAGGGTAGGCCTAGTGGTGGTGGGTGTCATGGTTAGGTGTATTTAAGTGGTCTGGGTCACTTTTGTAAGAGCAATAAAACTGGTATCCATTTAACACTAGTTGTCAAGTGGCGAACTGTCACTAAATAACAGCCTGATTATGATCTGTTCACTAAAATATTGTTACTACATGAAAAACATATGTTTTTGAGTAGTGGTTGCATCTTAGCACAAAGTGTGATATCTAGTCCTTAGACAATTTATTAACAGTCAAAAAGGCTCTGAGGGATGGGACATTTCTGGTTCACATGGATTTTAGAAAATGTATGTTTGACCTGTTTGATTTTCTTAAATTGTATTTATAGTTAAGCACACCTTAATAGGTATTAGGGGCTAAGGAGGTTGAGGTGGCTGTCATCATTTTGTGGGTGTGTCCATGTTGAGAGGGGGTGAGGCCCAGGGGGATTGTGGGTGGAATCATGGGCATGACCAGCCGGTCAGTGGATGTGTCTGGGTGGCCTATAGGGAAATTGCAAATCAGAACATTTGGCTCTCAGAGGGACAGAGCTCAGAATTAGGGACTGACTCTCTCAAATAGGGACAGTTGGAAGGACTAGTTAAATGAATTTTGTTATTGTTTTCTCCCTTTTTAAAGCAAAAATACATTTTTTTTTTAAAGTTGGAGAACTCAAAGGTAAATCGCTGTAGCATTTATAAAGCTTTCTGCACCTGTAAATGTAAGTTGTTTGATCACTTATTGTTTACATTGTAATAGTCTCTGTTATATTTATAATCACTATTTGTTTTTCAAACAAATAAAAAAAATATCCATGGTTTTTGGCACTAGGATAGTTTAGACACTAAATATGGGCTAGATTACAAGTCCAGCACAATCAATAGCACATAGTGTGTTATCTTTTGCACAGCCTTGTGCAGAGAATCATGCACAATCTGATATTACAAGTGGAAAACTAAGGGCTTGATTACAAGTGGAGCACTAATTTATCAAAAAATTTGCCCATTTATGGGCACTCAATAAATAACCAGCCATTACAAGGTCAGACCTCTGGTTAATTTTTTAAATGTCCTCCAATTGCCCCCAAAATAACATGCAATGTCCCTTTTTAAAAAAAAAAAAAAAAAAAAGTTGCATTTAAAAAAAGAAAGTGCACTAAGCAGTTTTTAGGGGGTAAAGTTGGCAGGTGTGGGGTGTTAGAAAAAAAAAAACGGCACTGAGAAGTGCCTTTACATTTCTGTCTATGGGAACTCAGTGTTCCCTGTAAGTATATATGCTTATACACATATTAACACATAAATATAAATGTATACATTCATATACATATATATTTCATTTTGCTGCACAACTTACCCCCTTAGCTGCGCTTCTGTTCTGTGCCTTGTATGAAGGCATAAGAACGAGGCTCCCATTGGATCATATGGAAGTGCGCTCTTGTGAGTGCAATGCTTTTGTGCAATGTGAATGTGAGGTCGCGTTCACATTGCACCTAACTTGTAATACCAGCGCACATTTGCATGCACTGGTATTACTAAGTGGAGTACAAATATTGCTTTTGCAAAAGCGATATTTTGCGCTCCACTTGTAATCTGGCCCTAAATATTTTAACCAAAGCATCTTTAACTTTTTTACCACACTATACTACAGGTAGTTAGTGTTTTGCTTGAGTGCAATCCAAAATAACACGGTCAAATTTAGATCCTTTTAAAAACCTCAAGTAAATAGTTATTATTAATAGTACAACACAGCACTATGTGAACAACTCCACTACTTCAGTACTATTTGCTTAGAGCAACCTGTTCTCAGCCCATCATCGGCTTAGCACTCAAGCAATATCTGATATAGGGCTAGATGATGAGTGAAGCGCTATCATTTGCACTTGAGCTTGTCAGGTTAGCGTGACTTGAGAGCTTGCTTAAAGGGTAAGGGAAGAAAAAAAAGTTGCAGTAAACACAACATAAATACACTTAAAAGTACAATTACACTCATATAAACAATATCGGATAAAAAATATTTAAAAAAATATTTAAAAAGTTATATGGGCTCAAAGATAAATGGTATAAGGTGTTTGACAAAAAAAGGGCTGCAAATGACTTTTTTTTTTTTTTTTTTTTTTAAAAGTTTAATTTTTATTGAGGTACACAAAATAGGCATACAAACAGCATAAGTATGTAGCAAAAATGGCATACAATTAGTTTTCTTCAAATGTCATAAATTAAAACATATAGAACAACAGAAATATTATGTAATGCCTGTATAAAGGGGAACCTTCACAAGTGAACACTGGAGGTCCTTTGGGGACCAAGCATAAGGGAAATAACTGAAAGTGAGGGAAGGTAAAGGAAAAAAGAGAGACCACTCTTGGATCTCACAATTATGACCTCAGGTTTTGTAGATTATTTTTCGATGATGCTAATTATCTTTCCATAGGGATGCTTACAATAGACTGTAGTTATCTGCTCAAAAGGTAACATGGTAAGACCCTCTTGGGTCTAATATATAGAAATAAGGGTTGTTGTTGATTAGAGACATATGGCGTTGTTGGGAAAGAGCTATGGTTGAGATGCGGCATAGAAAAGACAAGCCGCGTAATTAGCTCTCCTGTAAAAACATAATTTATGCTTACCTGATAAATTCCTTTCTTCTGTAGTGTGATCAGTCCACGGGTCATCATTACTTCTGTGATATTACTCCTCCCCAACAGGAAGTGCAAGAGGATTCACCCAGCAGAGCTGCATATAGCTCCTCCCCTCTACGTCACTCCCAGTCATTCGACCAAGGACCAACGAGAAAGGAGAAGCCAAGGGTGAAGTGGTGACTGGAGTATAAATTAAAAAATATTTACCTGCCTTAAAAACAGGGCGGGCCGTGGACTGATCACACTACAGAAGAAAGGAATTTATCAGGTAAGCATAAATTATGTTTTCTTCTGTTAAGTGTGATCAGTCCACGGGTCATCATTACTTCTGGGATACCAATACCAAAGCAAAAGTACACGGATGACGGGAGGGATAGGCAGGCTCTTTATACAGAAGGAACCACTGCCTGAAGAACCTTTCTCCCAAAAATAGCCTCCGATGAAGCAAAAGTGTCAAATTTGTAAAATTTGGAAAAAGTATGAAGCGAAGACCAAGTTGCAGCCTTGCAAATCTGTTCAACAGAGGCCTCATTCTTGAAGGCCCAAGTGGAAGCCACAGCTCTAGTAGAATGAGCTGTAATTCTTTCAGGAGGCTGCTGTCCAGCAGTCTCATAAGCTAAACGAATTATGCTACGAAGCCAAAAAGAAAGAGAGGTAGCAGAAGCTTTTTGACCTCTCCTCCGACCAGAGTAAACGACAAACAGAGAAGACGTTTGTCGAAATTCCTTAGTTGCCTGTAAGTAAAATTTTAGAGCACGGACTACATCCAGGTTGTGCAGTAGACGTTCCTTCTTCGAAGAAGGATTTGGGCACAAAGAAGGAACAACAATCTCTTGATTGATATTCCTGTTAGTAACTACCTTAGGTAAGAACCCAGGTTTAGTACGCAGAACTACCTTATCCGAATGAAAAATCAAATAAGGAGAATCACAATGTAAGGCTGATAATTCAGAGACTCTTCGAGCCGAGGAAATAGCCATTAAAAATAGAACTTTCCAAGATAACAACTTTATATCAATGGAATGAAGGGGTTCAAACGGAACGCCCTGTAAAACATTAAGAACAAGGTTTAAACTCCATGGTGGAGCAACAGTTTTAAACACAGGCTTAATCCTGGCCAAAGCCTGACAAAAAGCCTGGACGTCAGGAACTTCTGACAGATGTTTGTGTAACAGAATGGACAGAGCTGAGATCTGTCCCTTTAATGAACTAGCAGATAAACCCTTTTCTAAACCTTCTTGTAGAAAAGACAATATCCTAGGAATCCTAACCTTACTCCAAGAGTAACCTTTGGATTCACACCAATATAGGTATTTACGCCATATCTTATGGTAAATCTTTCTGGTAACAGGTTTCCTAGCCTGTATTAAGGTATCAATAACTGACTCAGAAAACCCACGTCTTGATAAAATCAAGCGTTCAATTTCCAAGCAGTCAGCTTCAGAGAAGTTAGATTTTGATGTTTGAAAGGACCCTGAATCAGAAGGTCCTGTTTCAGAGGTAGAGACCAAGGTGGACAGGATGACATGTCCACCAGGTCTGCATACCAAGTCCTGCGTGGCCATGCAGGTGCTATTAGAATCACTGATGCTCTCTCCTGTTTGATTCTGGCAATCAATCGAGGAAGCATCGGGAAGGGTGGAAACACGTAAGCCATCCTGAAGTCCCAAGGTGCTGTCAGGGCATCTATCAGGACTGCTCCTGGATCCCTGGATCTGGACCCGTAACGAGGAAGCTTGGCGTTCTGTCGAGACGCCATGAGATCTATCTCTGGTTTGCCCCAACGTCGAAGTATTTGGGCAAAGACCTCCGGATGAAGTTCCCACTCCCCCGGATGAAAAGTCTGACGACTTAAGAAACCCGCTTCCCAGTTCTCCACTCCCGGGATGTGGATTGCTGACAGGTGGCAAGAGTGAGACTCTGCCCAGCGAATTATCTTTGATACTTCCATCATAGCTAGGGAGCTTCTTGTCCCTCCCTGATGGTTGATGTAAGCTACGGTCGTGATGTTGTCCGACTGAAACCTGATGAACCCCCGAGTTGTCAACTGGGGCCAAGCCAGGAGTGCATTGAGAACTGCTCTCAATTCCAGAATGTTTATTGGCAGGAGACTCTCCTCCTGACTCCATTGTCCCTGAGCCTTCAGAGAATTCCAGACGGCACCCCAACCTAGAAGGCTGGCGTCTGTTGTTACAATTGTCCAGTCTGGTCTGCTGAATGGCATCCCCCTGGACAGATGTGGCCGAGAAAGCCACCATAGAAGAGAATTTCTGGTCTCTTGATCCAGATTCAGAGAAGGGGATAAGTCTGAGTAATCCCCATTCCACTGACTTAGCATGCACAGTTGCAGTGGTCTGAGGTGTAAGCGTGCAAAGGGTACTATGTCCATTGCCGCTACCATTAAGCCGATTACCTCCATGCATTGAGCCACTGACGGGTGTTGAATGGAATGAAGGGTGCGGCAAGCACTTTGAAGTCTTGTTAGCCTGTCCTCTGTCAGGTAAATCTTCATTTCTACAGAATCTATAAGAGTCCCCAGGAAGGGAACTCTTGTGAGTGGAACGAGTGAACTTTTCTTTTCGTTCACCTTCCATCCATGTGACCTTAGAAATGCCAGTACTAACTCTGTATGAAACTTGGCAGTTTGAAAGCTTGAAGCTTGTATCAGAATGTCGTCTAGGTATGGAGCTACCGAGATTCCCCGCGGTCTTAGTACCGCCAGAAGAGCACCCAGAACCTTTGTGAAGATTCTTGGAGCTGTAGCCAAACCGAATGGAAGAGCCGCAAACTGGTAATGCCTGTCTAGGAAGGCAAACCTTAGGTACCGGTAATGATCTTTGTGAATCGGTATGTGAAGGTAAGCATCTTTTAAATCTACAGTGGTCATGTACTGACCCTCTTGGATCATAGGTAAAATTGTCCGAATAGTCTCCATCTTGAACGATGGAACTCTTAGGAATTTGTTTAGGATCTTTAAGTCCAGGATTGGTCTGGAAGTTCCCTCTTTTTTGGGAACCACAAACAGATTTGAGTAAAACCCCTGTCCCTGTTCCGACCGTGGAACTGGATGGATTACTCCCATTAACAAGAGCTCTTGTACGCAGCGTAGAAACGCCTCTTTCTTTGTCTGGATTGTTGACAACCTTGACAGATGAAATCTCTCTCTTGGAGGAGAGTATTTGAAGTCCAGAAGGTATCCCTGAGATATTATCTCTAGTGCCCAGGGATCCTGGACATCTCTTGCCCAAGCCTGGGCGAAGAGAGAAAGTCTGCCCCCCACTAGATCCGATCCCGGATCGGGGGCCCTCAATTCATGCTGTTTTAGGGGCAGCAGCCAGTTTCCTGGCCTGCTTGCCCTTGTTCCAGGACTGGTTAGGTTTCCAGCCTTGTCTGTAGCGAGCAACAGCTCCTTCCTGTTTTGGTGCAGAGGAAGTTGATGCTGCTCCTGCTTTGAAATTACGAAAGGAACGAAAATTAGACTGTCTAGCCTTAACTTTGGCTTTGTCCTGAGGCAGGGCATGGCCTTTACCTCCTGTAATGTCAGCGATAATCTCTTTCAAACCCGGGCCCGAATAAGGTCTGCCCTTTGAAAGGTATATTAAGCAATTTAGACTTAGAAGTAACATCAGCTGACCAGGATTTTAGCCACAGCGCCCTGCGTGCCTGAATGGCGAATCCTGAATTCTTCGCCGTAAGTTTAGTTAAATGTACTACGGCCTCCGAAATGAATGAATTAGCTAGTTTAAGGACTCTAAGCCTGTCCGTAATGTCGTCCAGAGTAGCTGAACTAATGTTCTCTTCCAGAGACTCAATCCAGAATGCCGCTGCAGCCGTGATCGGCGCAATGCATGCAAGGGGTTGCAATATAAAACCTTGTTGAACAAACATTTTCTTAAGGTAACCCTCTAATTTTTTATCCATTGGATCTGAAAAAGCACAGCTATCCTCCACCGGGATAGTGGTACGCTTAGCTAAAGTAGAAACTGCTCCCCTCCACCTTAGGAACCGTTTGCCATAAGTCCCGTGTGGTGGCGTCTATTGGAAACATTTTTCTAAATATCGGAGGGGGTGAGAACGGCACACCGGGTCTATCCCACTCCTTAGTAACAATTTCAGTAAGTCTCTTAGGTATAGGAAAAACCTCAGTGCTCGCCGGTACCGCAAAATATTTATCCAACCTACACATTTTCTCTGGTATTGCAACTGTGTTACAATCATTCAGAGCCGCTAACACCTCCCCTAGTAATACACGGAGGTTTTCCAGCTTAAATTTAAAATTTGAAATATCTGAATCCAGTCTGTTTGGATCAGAACCGTCACCCACAGAATGAAGTTCTCCGTCCTCATGTTCTGCCACCTGTGACGCAGTGTCTGACATGGCCCTAATATTATCAGCGCACTCTGTTCTCACCCCAGAGTGATCACGCTTACCTCTTAGTTCTGATAATTTAGCCAAAACTTCAGTCATAACAGTAGCCATATCTTGTAATGTGATTTGTAATGGCCGCCCAGATGTACTCGGCGCTACAATATCACGCACCTCCCGAGCAGGAGATGCAGGTACTGACACGTGAGGCGAGTTAGTCGGCATAACTCTCCCCTCGTTGTTTGGTGAAATTTGTTCAATTTGTACAGATTGACTTTTATTTAAAGTAGCATCAATACAGTTAGTACATACATTTCTATTGGGCTCCACTTTGGCATTGCAACAAATGACACAGGTATCTTCCTCTGAATCAGACATGTTTAACACACTAGCAAATAAACTTGCAACTTGGAATACAATTCAATTAGAATATTATTAAAAATGTACTGTGCCTTTAAGAAGCACAGAAGATCTATGACAGTTGAAAATTAATAAATTGAAACAGTTATAGCCTCAATCCTTGTAAACAACACAACTTTAGCAAAGGTTTAATCCCATTAGCAAAGATAACTAATTCTGAAAGCAGGAAAAAAATTACAGAATAAACGTTTTTTATCTCAGTTAACTATAATTCTCACAGCTCTGCTGAGAGAAATTACCTCCCTCAAAATAAGTTTTGAAGACCCCTGAGTTCTGTAGAGATGAACCGGATCTCAGTGAGAGAGAACAGAAACTGTCAGAAAAAAGATTAAGCAACTGCCAAGTGGAAAAATAGTGCCCAAACATTTATTCACTCAGTACCTCAGCAAATGAAAACGATTTTACATTCCAGCAAAAACGTTAAACATAATTTCTAGTTATTAAACAGCTTTATGTACTTCTTACAGTGTAATTCTAGTGAAGTACCATTCCCCAGAATACTGAAGTGTAAAGTATACATACATGACATTATATCGGTATGGCAGGATTTTCTCATCAATTCCATTGTCAGAAAATAAAAGCTGCTACATACCTCTATGCAGATTCATCTGCCCGCTGTCCCCTGATCTGAAGTTTACCTCTCCTCAGATGGCCGAGAAACAGCAATATGATCTTAACTACTCCGGCTAAAATCATAGCAAAACTCTGGTAGATTCTTCTTCAAACTCTGCCAGAGAGGTAATAACACACTCCGGTGCTATTTTAAAATAACAAACTCTTGATTGAAGATATAAAACTAAGTATAATCACCATAGTCCTCTCACACATCCTATCTAGTCGTTGGGCGCAAGAGAATGACTGGGAGTGACGTAGAGGGGAGGAGCTATATGCAGCTCTGCTGGGTGAATCCTCTTGCACTTCCTGTTGGGGAGGAGTAATATCCCAGAAGTAATGATGACCCGTGGACTGATCACACTTAACAGAAGAAAGGAGGTTTATTATGGTGGTGGGGGGGGGGGTGGTAATAAAAGTGAGATAAGTAAGGTAAGTAGAGGTTTGTTATGAATTAAAAGGAGGGCAGGTAAATAAATATAATGGGTATCAAATGTTAAGTGTGTTAAGTAGACTGGCTTCAGTATTACAGGGTAACACAAAGATACATATATACACAGAAACATATTGACTGTTGGATGCATATCAGATTAGTAATATACCTAGTGCAGTAAAGCTTATTTCTATACATTTCGAGACTGACAGGATGGATATAGTTCAAGCAAGATGTAATGCACGAATAAGGTGCTGAATAATAGCCGCAAAGCAGGGCCAGCCCAGATCAGTATGGGCAAAGGAGACTTGATGTCACCCCATGATAATGGCCATCCCGTCAAATTACGAGCATTACAAATTACATCTCACAGCAAGAGCTCATAAATAATCGACATTACTAAATAGGCACTGGGTCTATGGAAATGTA